>NW_017729029.1:55024023-55037167 GCF_001723915.1 Gavialis gangeticus
CCCAGATCCCCTCCAGATTCAAGTTAATGCACAGTCCCCCAGCATCTCAGGATGCTTTGCACCTCCCCTGTAAACCCCCACCCCCTCGCAGGGTGGGCAGACTAGCCTTGGCCCAAGCTGTTTGCTCCAGCCGAGCAGAGAAGCATGCTCTAGCGCCTCCCCCACAACTTCTGGCCTGGGCCACTACAGGCATATTGCCTGCATTCCTGCATTTCCAGTATCAAAAGTGAATGTCTGCTCACTTGCTGATCAGTTCAATCTACACAGCTTAGACTAACCTGTGAAGATTGAATCGATTCAGCCTCAGGCTTTTTGGCTGTCTGTACTTACCCCAGTAGTTCAGAATGTTATTCCCAGAAAATCCAGAGTCTGGGGGGAAGGTTTTAAAAGCACAAGGCCAACTAAAGGGATTGGTTGCTTACCTGCCCTTTGTGTCTTCTCAAACCCCGCCTACTTGATTATTTGAATTAGCAGACTAAAACTGATCCTAACTTTGCTCCCAACTCATATCAAATCCTCAGCATCAGATCACTCTGCTAGCTATTTTCTTTTAAACATGGGCTTCCCAGTCAAGTCCCATTATTTTCTTGCTCCTCTTGAATTCTTGTGTCTGGACAAAAAGGCACTAAAATGTGAGGAGAAACTTGGCCCACTGCATTTATTGTTCAAGCAAACCTCAGAAGACGTTGCAAGTTTCCCTTGAAATGTCCAGGCTTAAGCAGATTCCGACATGTTCTGTGTGATTCTCGCCTGAACTGCATATTGAAGTTTTCCTTTTATTAATTTTACACTTCATTTTCCAAAGGGGAAGATGCGAGGCTTCCAGCTAGCCATCATTTGCTTGATCCTTCATGTATTTTCTCATTTCTTTACAAATGATTTCACATGATAAACTCAGTCTAGATTGTTAAGCGATTGAGAAAGGTGGCAAACTCTTACAGTATTACTGACAGATCTAGGGCAGGGAAACTAAAGATAGCAGCCACTAGTTATCTTCAAAGTCAAACCTCTTTGACCAAACCATTAATTAGAAATTGGAACATAGAAGCTCAGTTCCAGTTGGAAATTAAAATAGTAGAGCTACACTTTCTTTATGTGATCTTGAAAATATTTCAAGTATATCATGCTAAAAACAGAGTTGTAATGTTTTCTTTATGTAAAAAAAAAGGTTTAAGAAACACCAAGCTGATAGGATTTGGGAACTTTTTGCCCTCTTGGATTTGTCAAGATTTATTTAAAGCATGAATTGTTGGTGGGGATTGAGATATAAGTAGTTATTCTTCACCACATGCCTTTAGGAAACAGAAATGATGTTGATGCTGAGAAATGAATTGCACTAGCGAAAAGCAGGCGATAATGATGTGTTGACACACTTTGTCAATCTGTGGAATAATTGCAGTCCGGTTCAGGCACAGGAATCATCTGGCTGTCTTTGAATATTTTTTACTGTCTGCAGGCAGTTCGGAGCTCTTTTTGCAGCTGTCCCTAGAATTTCAGTGTGTTAGTTAGGTCAGGGTTGTCCGACTCTGAAGGGGCCAGGGGCAGCAGGCCCCTCAAGCCGCACTAGTGGGGGCAACAGACTGGAAAGAAGCTCAGGAGTTTTGAGTCCTACTGTGTCCAAGATTTTTTTATGGCTTTATTTCTTTCACCTCCTTTTAACCTCCACACCACATTTTCAGTTGACACTTGTCGTTTCTGTGAATGTGGGCTGAGCAAGCCCAATGTTGGTGCTACTTTGCAGAAGGAACATTAAGCCAGGAGCTCCTTTCTCCCTGTTAGACGGTGTCTATCAGTTCCACACTATATAGGGACCTGAATCTGAGCTAACTACACCCGTATAAATTAGATAGTAGGTCCACTGATGTCAGTGGAGAGACACCAGTAGAAAATGGTGTAAAAGGAACTACAGTTCACAGTTCTATAGCTGTTCTTTCCTAGATTGTATATACAACAGGCATAAGCCTTGACAGAATGGTCTCCATATTAACACTGTGTGTGTGTGTGTGTGTGTGTGTGTGTGTGTGTGTGTGTGTGTGTGTGTGTGTGTGTGTGTGTGCGCACGCACTCACGTGCGCACACTCTTATTCCAAAGTAAGTGTGCCTTAATCTGAATCATCTTAATCTACACCGAAAATAAATTAGGTGAAACCCAAAAAGGTACTTTTATTCTGGAGTAGTTAATTGGGAACTGCTGTTCTGCTTTAAATTATATATCAGTAGCACATCAGTAAATAAGGTGGAGGACATTTTATGAGTTTATATGAGTTTATGGGTAGACGCAGTAAACTCAGGGAAAAACTTCTTCTGCTGCAGAGATGTGTTTTATGCCACAAAGATTTTGATTGAAATTTCCCTGCATCAGTTGACAAGTTAAGGTCTCAGGTATATTGACCTGCCAGCAAAACAAAATGGCTGGATTTAAATAAGGGGCCTGATATGTGTCCTTA
The DNA here is from genome assembly GCF_001723915.1 of Gavialis gangeticus. Taxonomy (NCBI): domain Eukaryota; kingdom Metazoa; phylum Chordata; order Crocodylia; family Gavialidae; genus Gavialis; species Gavialis gangeticus. Next base: position 55,026,471 of record NW_017729029.1, read on the forward strand.
TAGTGTGCTTCTATTATACAACACTCTGCAAAGAAATCTGGTCTCATCTAAAGATGATGATAGTGCTGTGCCCAGTCACCAAAGGATTTTTATCCTGCCTGACTGTAGGTTATAACAAAATAGAATTAAGATGTTCTTGAGAGCTTCAGGGTCACTGTCAAATTGAAATCTGCCAAAAGCTTGAATATAGCTGACTGATATACAGACATGGGATATTTGACAACACTAGTGCAGGTTACTTGTGGTCTGAAGGAGAAGAATGAGGACTGTCAGTGGATTATATTCTTATTCTTGGATCGGCATGGGAAATATTTATATTAGCTGGATAGCTATAACGTGGGTTTCTTTGTTTTTTTACTGCTATTTGTATGGGCTGGTCTCGCACTCCTAGCACCATGGTGTGTATTATAGCTGTGGAGCAGGGAGTCTCAACCAAAGCGTCCTGGTCCTGTTTGCAGAGATGCACCCCTGATCAGATTCCCCAGGTGTGCCTCTCTGCAAACAGGGAAACCCCAGAATCCAGCTCAGAGCACACCTTTGCAAATGGGAGACCCTGGGAATAACCCTAGAAGTGGGGCTGGAAGAGACCTCCAGAGGTCATCTAGTCCAGCCCTCTGCCTCAGGTGGGATCATCCCTGTCCAAGCCATCCCACACAAATCCATAATCTAACCTCTTCATAAAACTACCCTCAACCCTGACACAAATAGCACCTTAACCTGCTACAGGGAAAGCTGGGAGACCACGGCAGCTGACGTCCTGTTTCTATAAAAAGTTGTTATTATATACTCAAGAGGTCCAAGGAAGAGGGCCATGCCCCTCACTAAAGAAGAAGGTGTTTGCAGTCCATGATGATGAATAAAATTCGTTCCTGACCCCAGATATGGCGCTTGGTCTGACCCTGAGTGGAGGGGCAAGACCCTCTAGCCAGGAACCTCTGGCTTTACGTCCCAGCAGGAGCACTGGCACAGACCAGTCAAAATTCCCAGGCTTGCTTGCAGCCAACACCCAATGCCTCTGAGGAGGCCTGAAGACCTTCTGCACTTCTGGGGCTTCAGGGGCCTGATCCTACACATCCTGGGCATGGAAGTTCCCAGAGAGCGCAGGATTGGGCCCCTGCAACCCGATCAGGAGCACCTGCCAGGGTGGCTGGAAAGCGCGCTTCCTGCTTCAAGGAAACAGCCATTCAATGCCAAACAAATCCAAACCACCTGTGACTTACAGCGTTGTGTGCCACCTTAGATTGACTTCCTTTGTGTGCTTGATATGGTCTTTACGTACATATGTTTCTGAAATATTATTGCATTCTATAGCTTCGTACGTCAATGTATAACAAAAGCCCAAATCTTTAAACAAGACATAAATGAGCATATCAGGTTTTAAGGAAACCACTCTGTTCACCCCCAACAAATCCCAGCAAATGGGGGACAGGGCAGGCTGTCCAGTAAAGCTAAACAGAGGTCAAACACAGACTTCTCCTAAGATGATTTCACAATGCCAGTGTTTTCACTAATGAAATAACAGTTCATAGATGAGGAAGAAGAGCCTTTTCTGAATATTGGCTATTTAGAGCATAAATAATAGGTTTTCACCTAGGAAGCCTACACACACTAACTCCAGGGCTGTCAGAAGGGCTTTCCTTAAAACTGCGCTAATTTGAACTCTCGTTGGACTTAACTCTACGAGCGCCGTGCAGAGGCAGTTTTAGGAAGTATCACAGTAAACTCTGATCGCTTTGCGTAAAGACACTTTCTTTTGGTATAGGTTGTGTATCCAAAAGGAGAGGATGTAGGGGAATACGTGGAAAACAATAGTCAGAGAAGGCTGTCCTGCTGTCATTTAGCAATAGCACAAGAGGTCCAGATCTGTAAAAATATGCAGTGCCTAATTTTCTGAGTTAGGAAGTACCTTTGAGAATCTAGTTCACGGCGTGTTTCCTCCCAGTGTTGTTTGCAGTGGTTTCAGTTGTTTAATTTATGTCCAAAGGCTGTCCTCAGATGCACTGTAGTTGAAGATGGAATTTGGCGCGCAGGGAGTTGCTGGGGGATAAACGGATGTTATAAATTAATGTCAAATTCTATCATTTTCAGCACTTTAAATATGTCTTCTGCCCCATGAGGCAATTATCAGCCATCCTAAATGGAAAGTCCTAGAATTATCACTGCCTCAGAAGATAAGGAAAGTCCAGAGATGGGCAATGCAAACACAGTTAAAATGAGAATTTAGTTAGTTGGGATGAGCATGCATGCTTGTTAGTTTGTGTATGTATATACAGAATACCGGATCCAGCACCCTCAAGCCCTAGCACCTTATGTGAGTGAATAAGAATCAGGTCAGGAGAGAAGACTATTCATTAGCAATTCTCTTGACAGTACAAACCGTGAGAGGAGGGCCTCAAGGCGTTTGTACATGTCACCCAAATCCGTAGCAGAAAATGCAGCCTTAGAGATTCCCAAAGCAATTTGAGATATTTGGTGTAGCCTTTTGTACTTCTGGATGTGGAGTATGATAGATGGCAGGCTGTGCCAACAACCTGCAAAGCCTTTAAACATGTGGGATTGTATTTCTGATCTTTAAAAGATGAACTACAAGAGCAGATCCTGGTGCCTCTGATTGACTGGTCATCTAGAACCAACATTTCTAAGGGTCAAGTTGTGAGCACCTCCTAAGAGGTTGCTATGTCAGCATTACAGGAAAGCCTCTTGCACAGTGAGGGAGAGCCATAAAGGTAACATCTACATTTTATATCAAATTAATGGAGCGAGAATTTCTGGTAACTAATGACATGTAAGGCCTGAATATCCTCCCAGCAAAGCCTAAGCATGGAGAGGAACTCTCCTGTGTTTGAATTTCCTCTTCTCTTTGTTAAAGGACCAACTCCCATGTGCCTCAGCCCCCTTCTTCTTATGTCTCTGGCTTGGCCATGTCCTCTTCTGCAAGGATTCATGGGGTGAGGGAATGAGCAGACTGTGTTTGGCAAAGCAAAGAGAGTACAAATTGTCCCTCTCTACTTTGGGGGGATTTCATTTATAAAGATAATACAGGCTGCAGCTAATTATGTTTCTACAAACTCCACCTAAGGAGCTTGGGGTCGCCATGGTCAGAGGTGGGAACCAGAGCCCACACCGGGGCATCAGTCTCCTCTGAATCTGACAGCTTTGAATGGGCACTGTGGCATTTTCCGTGGTGGGGGCACCCTGATAGAACAAAAAGATCCCTGCAGAGATTTCCTTCCTGCTAACCAACTCCCAAAGACTTTCCAGGGCTGGGGGGAATATTAATCCTAGCCAAACTACTGCAGCGAGTATTGTTCCATCTCATTATCTCCGCAGTTTCTTTCCAGTCCTGACCTCCATAATTAATATAAAAATGCATGAAAGAGAAAGGAAGTCCCACAACACATGAACATTTGAGCAGCTTGTGGGTTGTGAAGGTCACTTTTTCAATTGTGGAAATTAATTCTAACATAGTAGAGCACACCATTAGGTACTGATTTTTATCTAAGAACCATGTTAATTGCCTGACGCTTTTTTTCTTGATAAGTTAATAGAGAATCCTGCTATCTAAAAAGCCCAGGGTCTATTGTTGTATGCATAATAGAGCTGGCTTTCAGTCTACATTAATCCACCTCCGCTGCTCCTTAACTCATCTGATGGTGTCAGGAAGTGATGTGCCATTAAAATCAATGGAATATCAAGCCTGTTTGGCACTTTCAGGCATGTCTGTATGGGAAAGTAATTGCAAAGTAGACCAATGTGTGAACTACCATGCACTAACTCCCCATGTGGGCACTCTTAGTATATGCTAAAGGCATGTCTTTGCCACTATAGAAGCATGTCCTAGCTGGCACATCCAGGCACAACAGTGCAGATGTGCCCTAGAGCAAGGGTTAGCAATTGTTTGGGCCTGTGAACCATGTAGAGGATTTGGGGGAGCTGTTGTGGGCTGTGACAGCAAGCCCATCCCTCCCCACCCCAGTTCACCAAACCTCCCTATGTGGGATGGGACCACGGAAGACAGGGAGCTGGCATGGATGCGGGCAGGTGGCAGCCTCAGCAGAGACAACTCAGCTGCGGCTACCACCTGCGCCACCTTTGGGCCACCCTTCTACCCTGAGGAGGGGCTGGAGCTGCTGCCTGGCTTCAGCAGCAGTGGCCCAGGTCTGGAGCAGGTGACATCAGCTGGGCAGAAGCTGCTTCTGGGCGTGGGAGAAAAGGGGAACACAGCAGTGGATGCGGCCGCCTCCTCCTCACTGCCACTGGGTCCTTCTTGCTGCCACTCCCCAGAGCCTGCCACTGGGGCTGCCCTGCAGCTCCCCCCCGTCACCGCTGCCCTGTCGGGCCAACGCTGCCCAGAGATGCTGCTGGCAGTGGAGGTGGTGGGGAGAAGCCGCAGGGCAGGCTTCAGGCAGCAGCAGCAAGAAAGGCACGGCAGTGGCAAGGGGGAGGCAGCCATACCAACTGCCAGGTCCCACATTTTTCCCACGCTTAGCAGCAGCTTCTGCCTGGCCACCACTGCCACTTATTGTGGGCAGGTGCAAGGTGGGTGCTGCAGGGACCAGGACCCCCTGCATGGGACAGGCTGGGGCTGGGGCAGTGCACTTAGCCTGCCAGGCAGAACTAAGGGACATGCCACAGGCCAGACAAAGTCCCTCTGTGGGCTGAATCTGCCGTATTTTTTCCACCCCTGCTCTCAAGTGCCTTTGCAGTTTGATCCATTTAATGTACAGTAATAGTGGGTACACAGGGAGTTTGTGTGGACTAGCTAGTATACTGCAAATCCACACCTCAGCTTATATTGCAGTAGCCTCCCCATGTAAAGCAGCCCTTCAATGAAGGGGATGAAAGTTTGTCACAAAAAATATCGAATGCAGGGTAGTATTTACCATCCTGGCTCTAGTGTGGTAGCCTGGGCCCCTGACGTTCAGTTAAAGGTGCGATGGGATGTGATCCACGATCCCAGTAATTTCACCTACTGCCCTGCCACATATGATTGGGATCTGATCCCCAGTCCCATAACCATGCTCTATTGCTGGTGCCAAGGGGAGCCCAAAATTTGAGCCTTGAAGGGCTGTGGTGCACCCCTGTGGCTGGGCTCACCAGTCAGCTGCTGTATGCTCCCAGCTGTGGGAGCGCACATGAGCCCTTTGAGGCTCTCAGGGCATTTCCAGGCCTGGGAATCCCACATATTTCATGTATGGCCCAATGGGAACCAGCCACAACATTATTGCACAAAATATGCATAATAATGCTGTGGCTTTTCCCCTGTTCTATCGCATCATTCATTGCATGAATGTGTGGCTGCTACTTAAGACACAATTAAATGATTAATCACGTCTTAAGTGTAACATCTGCCAGGAGCCCAAGGAGAAACAGGGATGATGGGAAACCTTGTACCCTCAAGCTCCCTGCCTGCCAGAAATTCACAGCCGGTTTAAGCTACCCCTGCTATTTTGATGCTACACAGACCATATCCCATTGCAAGCCAAGTCAGGCATTTTCTTTGTGTTACGAACTGCTAAGTTTTCCAGTGAATCTCAGTGAAGGATATGATCAAATGTATGAGACAAAATGGACTATCCAAATCTCTCCCGAGTCTGTATGCCACAAGGTACTGTCAGTTCCAGAACCACTTACTGCTCTCAATTAACCACCGATAGATAGATGTAAACTGGGACTCATTGACTTTAATGAAGTTAAAACAGTGTGCACCAGCTGAAGAGCTGCCCTTGGATGTATTTTTGACATCCTGCCATATCATTTCCCCACCCTGATTCGGAGAAATGCTGCTCTCAGCTTCCCAGTTACCTTTTATTTCCAGCATCGGGAGATAAAACTAAGGGTGAAATCTTGGTCATACTCCTTTGGCAGTAGGAGTCTTGCCAGAGATATCAGTGAAATGAGAAGGGGCTTGAAATCATCAAGCCCTTTGCTGACAACACTTACCTTAATTTATTTGCTTACCATACACCAATATTAGCCATTGAAAGCGGGGGGTGCACATCCTAAATAAGGAAACTGATCTGAACAGTTTGGTTAAAAAAGAATTATTTTCTCCTTCACTCTGCCTTCCCAAAGGAGATAGATGTCTTTTTGGGGTGGCAGAAAGTGATCCGCAAAAATACAGCATTTATTTTCCATATACTACCTAATCACCACAGCATATGTTATTATAGTAATCTAAATGCTATGTTACATGAGCAAGGTTGCTACAGTTAAAATCACCTGGCACTAGCATTATTGCCATGTATTGCTAGTATATGATGTTCACGAATTTATTGTAATTATGGAAATCAAAAAAACTACTTAGAAACGAAACAAATGCAGAGAGTTTAAGTACAACTCTGTTGTTAAGACCTTTTTTAAATGGCAATCATTATAGTGAATGACAGGTATGTCCAATTCTAGTTTCATTTCCACCAGTGTAAAGTCAGAGACACTCCAATGGGGTAAGTATAATTACCTCAGATAAATATTGCTGTAAGGGAAGTCAGAATCTAGCGCTGAATGATGTTTTCTAGACTTCTAGCTTGCATTTTTAATATCCATAGCACACATTAGTATGCAGCTCCGTTTAATGAAAAGAGAGGCTCTAGTCTCTTGGGTAAGCTAAAGAAGTTAAAAAATATATAATCAGAGTGCGGAGTGAAGAGTGCATTTCTTACCTTGTTAAACCACAAAACTGTGCTCTTTTACAGAGGATTAAGAATAAGAGATAGTGAAATGGTAAAAGAAATGGCTAAAATAAGAGCACAGTGCACACTGAAGCACTGATCAAAAAGGCAATATTATAGGAAAAAGGTAAAACGGATGCAAACGGTGCAATGCCCCAGACAGTGCAAAGCACCACAGAGTAACTGTATAGGTTGGTCGTCCTGCTGTGTTTGTGGGGGAGCTTCTATAGACTTGACAAACCTTCCTGAGTGGATCACATTTGTAAAGTCTGTTTATTAAGGATTTGCCCCTAAGGCCAGGAGCTAACCTTTTACCATCTATTTTCTATGCAGTATTTCAGTATAGGCTTTGTTGGAGTGGATGTGATTTCCTTTTTTGAAGATACAATCTAATTGGACTCCACTGTATAGTTAAAAGCTGAATACTGGGTGTGTCTAGCTTTGCAATCTTTAATATGCTTACGGGGGGTAAATGGTCCTGCCATTTTACTAACAGCAGACAAATATTTGAATCCCCTTTGTTTTACTAATCTGTAAAATGTGGCTTTTTTCATTTTAGCTTATCTTCAGTCTAACCAGGCCATGGGCTGGGGAGAGAAAGCTATTGAACTGCGCTCTGTGGAAACAGGAAATCTGGAAGGCGTATTTATGCACAAGAAAGCACAGAAGCTAAAATTTCTGTGTGAAAGAAATGACAAGGTACAGATATGGTTAATAGTTGAATAAGAAAAACAAGATTCACCTATTTATTTTTTTTCTTTAGCATGTTATTGATGGTGGATTTTTCTTACTTTGGCATAACTGCTCAATCAAAAGCAATCATAGGTGCTGATCCCATGAACTGCCTTTTATAGACAGAATCCCACATCTGAAGCCAGACAGGTCCTAGCCCTGTATTTTACCTGCTTTCTACCGCAAGTGAAAAGTCAGCTTTAACCAGCTTTGTAGCTCTCATCTGAGAATAGTTACCATACTCTGGTAATGCCTAGTTTGAAAATTGCCTCTTAAATGTAAGTGCAAGAAGGTGTAATTTAGAGCAACATTTTGAGGAAAGTACCAAACAGTGATCTTAGAGGCATTGCAGGTATTTCCTCATTTGTGTGTGACTAAATTAGTGCGGATACACGGTAACTATCTCTATAGGTGCACTGTTGCTTATTTGTTTCGTTGATATATTTAGAATATTGTATGCAGAAACAATGTAGTAAATTGTTTGATAATGTGCCCTGATTTCCTTTCTAGTAGAAAATGTATGCACCATAACATATTACCAGGATATATCCTTGTAAGCACTTACAATTAATTTTGCTTTAAAAAATGAACCTCAAAGAATTACAATTGAATAGGTTTTTATCTAGAATAGTATTCTGATTTGTCTTTGTCCTGAAGCTGTCAAATATGTTTAAAAAACCTCTCATAAATGTAAACTGACAGTGGTCTGTCCTTTTTCCTTTTCAAGGTGTTCTTTGCGTCTGTACAATCAGGAGGCTGCAGTCAAATTTACTTTATGACACTTGGTCAAAACATACTATTCAACTGGTGAATCATCTCAGAATGAAGGATGCTTTGAAGTTCCCAGCAGATAGAAGCAGCGTCAAAAGTTTGGAAGTTATGCACACACATTTGCACTTTTTACTTACAAGAATCTTGTTATTATTAACTTTCAAAATTCATATTCCTTCAGTCAGGAAGAAATTCCATTTTTCTGTCAAATTATTGCAAAAGTGTTTCATTCTATCTATGAAAAATATGGTGACAACCAAGACTGAATTCACTATGTAACAAATAGCAACTGTAATGAAAAATGTAGTGAATATAACAGTTTCCTGCACTCTGAAAAGCGTACATGTTTTGCACAGATATTGTAATTTTATTATTTCGAACTGAAATCTTTCTCTTTGGATGCAATATCTGCAGTATCAAATATCTGTACTGAGTTGTGAGTTAGAATCTACTTGATTTTGAATTGTTTCTAGCTTGCTTGACTTTCTTTTAACCAAATTATTACTGTCCGAGTCTCACTAGTGAGCTAGCAACTATTCACAAAGGGGCTTAGCACACACTTGGGCATTCAGGGATAGATGCATGCCCTGAGTGTGGATGTGCTTTGCTGCAGAGCTTTGTAGAATCAGCTACTGGATACATAGGCATCAGCCCAGGAGCAGATTTTACAAACTGCATAGGGCTGACTCTGTTAATCTCTCAAGACAGGATGCCTTAGTCCTTAGACACAGTTACTGTATTTGTAAAGAGAATTTAAATAGCAGTTTATCAGAACAAATAAATACAGGGCATCATGGTCATTTATAGACGTGCTCCAGGAGTTGGGAGGGGGGAGTGTGCTCTGATTAGATCAGCTTCAAGAGCCTCTCTAATTAAAGCACCCAGAGCATCACATGTATCAGTGACCCCATGCTGAAAAATGGCAGCAGGGGCGCTTTAACTAAATCTCATTGAACAAGCTTTAGTTAAAGGGCCCCTGCTGCCATTTTTCAGTGCGGGGATACTGATACTGCATGCTGGAGTCTACTGGAGTACAGTAATTACCACGCTCCATCAGACTCAATTAATCGAATCTGCTCCAACGTGCAGTAATTACAGCATGTCGGAGCAGCCTCGCTGCACGTGTATAGGTGCCCATTAGGCCTCCGACTGTTACTTATACAAGTAGATTCATTCCATGTGAGGTGATGTCAACAGCACTATTCATGTATGCCAGGGTGCCCAATCAGGGACACTTTCTTTACATGATTCTCATACCCGCTTGTTCAATATCAGAACCTACATTTCCTAGTTTGTAAATATAAGTCTTTCCAAAATGGATGCCATGGTTAACGAATGTATTCTTAATATAGTTATAAATTTATCCAAAGAGCCAGTTTATTATAAATAGAAAAGATAAATAATTTGAGGCACTCTTTCTATACTAATTCCTTCTAAATAAAGCCACATCTACTGATGGCATTGATTTGAGTGCTTCTGTTATAAAGCTATTCTCAGGGGCTAATATCTTGGCCATCAAGTATATAGACATTATAATGTGGAACCTTAAGGTTGAAATGCACAATCATTAGTTAGCTAATGTTCATGCAGTGCTTTCAAAATGTAAAGCATTATAGAAGTGCAAAATATTATTATACATGATAAACTGGACATGCACCTCAGTCCAGAAGTGATCCAGTGAGCATACTGTAGGTAAAAGGAAAAAAAAATAAGATAGTTAACAGCAGTATTTAAAAATAATTATTTTTTCATTTGAAATCTGTAGAACGGAAAGGTGTCTGGGAAATGGTTCTGGAATAGCTAGTCTTCTACCTCTATGATGATGATTCAGAATTGGGTAGGTAGGTAACAATGAAGAGTGAAGCTTGTTACCAACTGGTGGCAGTTTTGCAACCAGTGTGAATTGAGGTTGCAGTCACAGTCTAGTTGGACCAGGGTTCATGTTACAGAACCATCTCCAGAACTGGCAGCAAAGAAGCCAAAGACAGGTTGAGTGTGGAAGCTAATCAGTATTCTTGTCCTTTGTAGTGGTCTTCTAGGGACCAGGGGCTGGACAGTGTTAGGGAAGCCATCACTGCTGCTGTCCATATGCTTCAGCTAGAGGATTGTGGTTTCCAAAGCTGTCAACGCAGCACACATCATGATTATTAGTTTTGCCTCTGACCATATAGTGAGTGTGGTACACAGTAAATATGCTTATGTCAAAAAGTTTGAATGACCGAATTGTCCAAACCAAATGCCAGGCTCAGAATGTGCATGGAGCTGCATGCCCAAATGGCTGCTTGAACACCCAAATTGAAGTTCTCCTCAGCGTTGGGTTGCCCACGGGTGGACTGCTGTGCCAAGCCAGAACCATGTGAAAAGCAGTGGGGCTCAGCTTATGTACAGTGATCTTCCTATCCACTAGCAGTTGCAGAATTGGGACTATTGTAATTGCACGGGGTAAATAGGCATCTAGTTTTGCATAAGTCCTGATTTCTGGGCTACTGATCCTTGGGCTCTCTGTGCTCCATTTTCACCAAA
>NW_017729029.1:55042167-55052216 GCF_001723915.1 Gavialis gangeticus
TTGCACGGGGTAAATAGGCATCTAGTTTTGCATAAGTCCTGATTTCTGGGCTACTGATCCTTGGGCTCTCTGTGCTCCATTTTCACCAAACAAAAGCTGCAAGTTTAAAAATATAAGTAATCACTGACCAGCAGTAAATCAGAAAATAAAATTCACTTCTTTTTTTAAAAAAAAAGAAAGCTAAAATACTGTGAAGAAAGGATATCTTTCATTATATGCCCAGTAGGTGTGCAAAGTTTGCTATCAAAATGCTCTTGCTACAGCACAAATCAGTGATCCAGGCTGTCCTATATACTTTTTAAAGTGTGCTGTATCATAGCAGCCTCTGTATTACATTTCTAAATGTCTTGGTGCCAACAGTTACAAGGCAGGTTCTCCTGACACTAGCAACTAATTCAGAAGAGTTTAGCACAAAGCAGTGGGAGCTTGGAACAGCCCCTGCCAAGAGATTGAAGAAGCAAATGTGATTAAACTGTTCTTTTTTATATTATTATACCAGAAAAATGTGACAGTGAGTTGACATACTGTAAAACTGTTTAGATCCATACCAAGAATAAAAGCTGAGCTGAGAGAACATAGCATTATATTACTATTTAATCTTCCATTCTGTCCCCACCCTACTAGTGCAGATTTTTCTGTCTGTGGTAAAAGATTGAGTCAGATTTTCAGATCTCTTAGACAAATGCAACTTTGTGGAAGTGAGTGGTATTTCACTCATGAAAATACAAACCTGCCCCAAAGAGGTTAACATTTCTTAAAGGATTTAAGGGAGGAATTCCAAGTAATAAAGGGAGTTGAGTGCTGCATGGAGAAAAATATAAGAGCAGGAAGCTAATCAAGACAAAAGAGAAAAATGGAATGACTGAAGGGAAGAGATTGAAGATGTCAAGAGCAGTAATTGAAGACGATGGAAGTGACTGAGCAGGGAAGAGTTGTTCAAGGGAGTGAATAGAAGTAGCTGGAGAGAGGAGATAAATGTCCAGAACAGTGCCTGAAACAGGAGCAACGGAGATGGTTGATGTAGGTCAAGCTGGGAAAGTAGAACGACAGAAGAGATCGAAAGGTATCTGTAGATGGAGTTTATTGCAGGGAAATTCTGAGTAACTGCTGAAGCTCAGAGCACACAAGGTTCAGAAGCTGAAGAGAAAAAAATGTCAGAGACCCAAAGTCATTTTTGATGATGATTTAACTTTGCAGAATATATCTCTGATTTTTCAAATTAAGTTTGCAAGCTGTGATTTTTCTTGTACTTCATTACAAGTTTGTTTTAATTTGTTACTTGTGTTCTTAAAAGAAAGGCGAGCTGTTACATTGTGGGGTTTTTTTCTTTTGTGAAATCATTTTGTTCCAAAAATATCTGGCCAACACATTAAACAAGGCTGAAGATTATTGCACTTATACAAGCAGTTTTCCTACAACAAATGGAGCTCCAGATAATTATACTTGTATGAAGTTTGAGCTAATATTCCATCACAGTTGTGTTGCGTGGTGTCTCCAGTTCATGTAGAAATGATAATAATAAACTGTATTCTTCAGTATGCACCCTGATGTCTAACTTCAAAAACTAGGAACAATGCAAACTGACTATGTACTGTACATCATGTGGGGAGGGGGGCGGGTTTCTTCCTTTTATTGATCCCTTATGTTCAAAGTGTACATTTGAAACAGTAAATAATAAAACAGTATTCTGAAATGAAGGACCGTTGTGACTGTGAAGTTCCTGGGAGAAACCAATGTGAAATCATTACAGAGTCATTATTATACACTCTCTTATTAGGTACAAATATAGCTGAAGATATAGATATATCCATCTACAGAGAGAATAACACATTTGAGTAGGTTGTTTGGCTTACAATGGAAAAAGGCTTCCAGGCAATGTTGGGATAGCCAAGACAATACAGACCTTCAGTCATGATGCAAATTTGCACTGTGCTCTTTTGTTGCTGTTAGCTATAGCGCCAGTGCTGTCCTTTTACCTCTAAACACAAATACCAGGAAAAAAATGGAAGTAGAGGTTGTCTCCAGAGGATGGTGCACCCTGGAAACTTTGATACAGTACAAAAACAATTTTCTGCTTCGCAATATGAATGTGGCAATGTATCCTCCTTCGTTGCAGCCCTTTCCTAGCTATCCAGAGCACGTTTCTCTGTTATAGTCTGTAAAATTAAATACGTACACATCATCTGCAAAGTAGGGATCTGACAGAAGCAAATGAGGGCTTCTGCTTTACCATGCTGGCTCATGAAGCTCATAAATGAGGGCCTGATGTTCCAGTCCTGTTGAGTTCATCCTGAACTACCCAGTGTAAGTGAAAATAAAATCAGACTGAGTATCAACAGCATTGTGTCTGGACCAACTGCATTAAATGGGAAGTTTTATTTTGTGGGGGGAGGTTCTGTGTTTTTTATTGCTTTCTTCTCACAAAATCAAGAATAAGAAGAAACACGGTGAGTTCTTTTCTAGCTTTGCCATTGACTAACTGGCACTTTGAGTGAATCATTTAAGCCCTCTGCACAGTTTACCTGTCTCTAAAATGGGTATAGTGATGCATACACACCTCACTGATAGGCATTTCTCTTTTTAGTTTGCTTTAGTACTACCACTTATCATTAAGCACTTCTCATTAATAAGACCGCATTTTCAGTTTTATAATCTTGTCAAACTGTAATGGTTTGGGTTGCTATCTGTCAGATATAGGATCCCCTGCTTCACCTGCAAAAGTTATAAGGTGTGGAGAGGTGACCAGGGTATTGCAAGGAGAAAGAGGATGGACATATGATTAAAGCGAATCAAAGCTGTCCTGGAGAATGGAATTATCTGCCTGCCTCCTCCATGGAGTTCCCGTGTGATGCTAGGTAAGTCACTGAAACCAAACATTTCACTGATGTGAAACCTAACGCTCCTCATATTCTGGGTACTCAGTTCAGGACTTTGGGATGTCATTTGCAGAAGTGTTGAGAACTTATAGCTGCAATTGGTATCATTTGCACATGCATTGGACATAGAAAACATATCTGATAATACCAAGTACTCTGAAAGAAACAGGTCTTTGTGTCTCAGATTAGGTCTGTAAGATTAGTGTGCCTGCTTGACCTTAACTTTTGACCAGGACTTTTCCATATTTTTACATAGTTTATTTATACACACTTGTACATATGTGTCGTCATTCACACACACACAGCAATTCTGACAGGGCAAGTGTATATGCTGTTTCTCTGTCCTCTGAACAGCTTAAAACATTTGGGAATGTTCCTCTACTGATAAGGTACACTCGGCATTATTTTATCTCCAGGCATAAAAGTTTTAGTTGGCAATACGGTATTGCTTCCAGACTGACACTTAATTCTGTTCAGGTTTTTATACCAAGGCTATCCTTCTATTAGAAGACATGTCACATGAAGTGTTAGGCAAGCTACTGATTAAAATTCATTGCTGTTTGGTGGCTGTAAATTCAGTAAAACAGACTGACTGATTTGTGGGAAGGGAGCATGCCCATGTTAATAAGTAAAGTACATAGGATGACCAACTTGTTAAAATTGAAAGGCAGACATATCTGCCTCTCCCCCTCCTCCCCCACCCCGCCATGGCCAGAGCAGAGCCAAGTGGAACAGGGGCAGATGCAGGCTTCCCACTGTGGGGTTGGGGTTCCCCGCCCTCCAGGAGCCCCACACCAGCCACATGCCCCCTGCCCACCTCGCAGCAGCAGAGGACACAACTCCACACTGCCACCACCCCACTGCTACCAGACAGGCAGGGGGTGCATGGCCAGCACAGGGCTCCCGAGGGAAAGGGAGAAAGGCAGGGAGCCCTGAGCCCACAGTGGCCAGCCTGCATCCACCCCATACACAAATCTGATGGGGAGCATGTGCCCCCCCTGCCTCTCCCCAGCGGTACATGCAGTGGTAGGGAGCTGCCCTCACCCCCACCACACCCTCTGTACGAGCCGCCTATGGCTCCATCCCACTCCACACCCCAGCCTCAGGCCCCATGCACTGCCCTGGCTGGGCAGCATCCCCAGCCCCTGCCCCACTCCCTCCTTCAACATGGGGGGCCTTGATCTGCCCCTCCCTGCATCCCCCAAGTCCCCTCCCCCACAACGGCTTATCTGCAGGAAGCTGCTCTCCACGCTGCCTAGCTGTGTTCCCAGCCATGTGCATGTATGTGGGTGCACACATGCATGTGGCACCCCCTGCATCTCGCTCCTGGCAGCCCCTTGCAGGCTGGAATGCTTCCAGCCTACAAGGGGAAACCCACCATTTCCCAATCCCTGCACAATACTGAAAATCTGGGATAAATGCTGTCCCGGAGTCATGCAGCCTGGGACTGGGACTTGATGTTCCCAGTCTGGTACTGTCCTACCCAATTAGGGATGGGTGACCACCCTAAAAGTACAGGCAGCCACAAGGGCGTATACAGGAAGCATACAACTGATCTCCCTCCTAATCACAGTTCTGTGAGTATGCTGTGGCTGAGTTCTAACCAAGCTTTCAAAAATCAAAGTAAGCTTTACTGGGTACCAAAAGTGGCTTTTTGTGCTAAGGAATTTTGTTACTCAGCTTATTTACAACTAGCTAAACTTGTCCTTTCTCTGACCTCCTCCCCCCTCCAAGGCCCTGTGTTAAAGTGAAAAGGCTTTCTTCTACAAAAGAACTGAAACACACCACTGGAGAGGGTCTTGCCAGATATGACTACAGCCTCTGTGTGCTTCTCTAGCAGAGAATCTGTATGTGCAGGGGCAGCAAAGGGCTTCATGCTTCCCCCTTACACACACATACACCCCACCCCACAAATCCTGGCTGGGTTGGGGTAGTTCACCAGCAGTAAGTTTGAGCAGGCTCCCAAATTCTTCTACCTTACATGAGCTGCCTGTGTCTCTAGAGCAGTTCACAATCCAGATGGCACAAATTTATCTTAAAGGAATCTGCTGCCGCACTCCCCACCACTGCTGCATTTCGGGGCTGCACCTTTTGCCCCGAGCCTCCTGAAAACTATTGCATAAAAATCTGATTCTCAGCTTCTACCAACAGCCACAAAACATAACGAACTCTGGGTCTCTCTCAGCATGATCAGTGGAGCACAGCATCAAAAAATTCTGCCAGCTTCTCGATTAACCCTGGTACTTTTATTCACTAACCTGCTTCCACTGCACAGCCTCTTCTCTCTGACTCGCAAGATTTGCCTGCACTCCAGCCACAGTTGTAGCTGTATCTTATGCAGGCATATAAGAATCTAGCTTTAAGTTAGCTGGCTTAGGTACTGCTAGCAATGTAGCCACAACGGCATAGAATTCATTGAGCTGCAAAACCCACGTGAAAAGAGGAACCACTTAGATGGTTAACTTCATGTTATTATGAGTATGCTGTTTGTCCACACTTGCATATTAATGTGATGCAATAAACTCCAGTGCTTACTGCACTGGAGTGTGTTGCTCTTGGGCACAGTATTTACATATATGCCAGGGATTGCAGTATGTTGAGTTCAGAGCAGCCTCAACTGACAGGGGGATCGGAGGGTTAGCCTGTTCCCCACCCAACTCAACGTGCTGTGGAGGGACTGGCTGGGGCATGAGGGTGCTCCAGAGCAGGGCTAGCCTTGTGCCCCAGCCAGCTGGGGCAGCATCTGCACGTGCACTGCAGCAGAGCTTTCTACTCTACAGCAGGATAGTACTTGCAAGTAGTACTATCCTGCTGTAGAGTAAATTAGTTTAGTCCAGCCTAATTGGGGCACACATGTAGACACACAACATTTACTGCACAGCTAATTAGTCTACTGCACAGTAAATGTCTTGTGTAAACGCACCCACTTAAGTATACACAGAAGCTTCAATCACACTAGTATTGACCTTGGTTTCAGAGATCCTTGATCTCCAGGGATGCATTATATGCAGAGAATCTACCATGCTTTCAAAGAGTTGGCCAACTCTTCCCCCATCTCTCATGAAATTGCCCTGATTTATTCACTTTGGAATAACTCCTTGGCATGGACTAAGTGGTTTACATATTACCAGCCCCCAAATTATGCCTTTGTAAAACAAACAGCCCAAATCCAAAGGGAAAACATTTGGTTTTTGCCTCAGAGCTGGAGAAAACAAAATGCAAAAACCACAGGGAATAAATTAATGTTTCTCTTTAATATACAACAATTGGCTGAACGGCACAGCTAGGTAACGATAAATATATGTATGCATTGTGACTTGCACAGTATATTGACTAAACTGGGTAGAGCTTTGTATCTTATTGTATTACCAATATTCACAGGAACCTAAATGAAACTTGGCATTTTAATTTCATGTCTGGTTTATTAAAAAAAAAAAGAAGTCTATTCTATAGTGTCAGGTTATTCTGCAGTGAGATCTGGTTCTCTAAGGAACCTCATAACTTGCAGTTTACAAGTCCAGTTCTATGCTTAGACAGCTGTATTTAAGTTAAATGGAACATGAGCAACCCTGCAATCTATATAAAAAGACTCGTTTTCTACACATTTTAAAGACAGAGCAATAAATCAAGATTCCACATGACAAAAGTGCAAGAGATCTTCCAGCTGATAGCCTGCTACATTAAATGCTCTTCATAGTACATGCTGGTGATTAAAGGGCAAGACGGTGTCTGCCAGGTAATCACCTCAAATGATATTTTAGCATTATTTATGGTTTCCCATTATTTTCAAGGTAGGATGAAAAAAGCACCTTAGCAGATAATGCTGAAACAAATATTGGAAAGGCTATTTTTTGTCCCCAAAACACTTTGTGACAGCTGTATTTTACAGTAAGCTTGCTGTCCTGTACAATAGCAAGATTCTTCAGCTGAAACATAAAATGCTATCCCATTGTACCTTTCATTGCTCCAACACCATGTGTGTTATTTTTTTTCTGTAAGAGAATACAGTCTTTCCTTTTAATGTAGCTCAGCTTTCACTAACAGCGAAACAGGAGTTTGCAGGTACGCTGTACATGGCTTAAGTGCACAGCAGTGAGACTGAAGAAAAAGCTATGTTACATACCCAGAGTATGCACTTACCCAAATCAAGATAACCAATATTCATTAAGTGCACAGAGCCCTAGCATTAGAAGCCCTGACACAGACTAGCTTCCATCATTTTCAAGGCTTCTCAGTTTTGGGACTTGAAAAGAAGTCTTGGAAAATGACTAGCTCCTGTCATTTTCAAAGCTTCTAATAGCAGCCATGAAACTGCTTGTCATTCTTCAAGACCTTTAATAGCAGCCCTTTGATAGCTGCTTTCTCTTTACGGCTCCTGGCACCCATTATTACAATTAATTTACAAAGTGGACATTGGAGTGAAAGGATACTACACACTTAAGTGGTTTATGCACTTAACCAATATGCATTTGACAAGAACTGATTTTTCTTATGTTAGCAATTGGACAAAAAACTGAGACAGGCACGGTGTTGTGCTGTTGAGCGACACACACATTCACTGTGATTGTGAGAACACTGGAACTGATCTTTGTGATGTATGCCAGAGCAATCAGAAGCACATATCCTATTCACCTAAATACTTGGAATTTAGGCCCAAATGGTAGAGCCTACAAAGTGCCAACCATTCCAGCCCAATTCAGGAAAAGTTTCCCAAATGTTAAACACGGGCAATCCCATTCAGTGATCTACTTCCATGCCTGTTGTGAAGCACATGGTTTGCCAGCTCAGTACATGGCAAGTATCAGTCGTCCAGACATTGCTACCTATTGACTATATAGTTCCTCTTCCTTACTCACTGTGAAGGTATTTCTAGAGAAATCAAAGGCTGCCTTTCTCTGGATGATTGTAACTTGTCTAATGTACGGTCACACACCATACAGTGATCAGACACACTGGAATGCTCTTAGGGAAACTTTCGGGTAGACTCATAAGCAGGGATGGGTACTTTCTTCCATTGCTAACAGTTTCCCATACCAGGGGGGAAAACGTAAAGAGAACTGAGGCCTAAAGCAGCTTCGTCCCATTCAGTTCTGATTCTGTCACGTGGCTGAACCCTTGCTCTGGGAAAACAAACCCTTCAGGAACCAGCCAGCGGGAGCTTCAGCATGAGGCATAAAGGTTTATTCAGAATTAGAAATTGTGATCTGTACCATCACAAATAGCTGCCTTTCAGTATGCAGACCCTGTGCATCCACAGCATTTTTCTGAGTCAAATCTGCATGATTTATAGACATGGAAATCCTTCCCAAAAAGTTTTTAAGCATAAGTACACGGCATTGCCATAAGCAAGACACCCAACAGGACAAGCATTTACCTCTGGAGGCACTGAAAGCATGTTGATTGCAGGGAATCTGCAAGTAACCCACAGCTTTTCCCATTAGAACTGGTGAGCCATTTTCTAGTTGAAAGCTTATGTAGCAAACCTCTGGGAAATGTCTGATAATATTGTTTGTTATGTGAAATCTTCAACCAGTGTGAATTTAATGAAAATATTTACTCCAACAGATGCTGTTTTATAAGGCATTTAAGCATGTTAGTGGCATGTGTAGGCTTAACAAATGCAACAAAATTCGTTGCTTTCGCAATCTAAATTAAATGTATATCCACCAAATATGTTTGTTGTGTTTGTAAATTTTCTCATTAAGGAATGATTATAGAGATCTGCAGAAATCCTGGGGCAACCACTCAGTGAAGGACTGTTTTCATACATTTTCTTGCATTTTGCTCGGTTTTAAATCATCTAAGCCATGGGGTTTCCACTGTTTCCCTTAAAGCAAATAGTCCACTGTCTGAAAGGCAGCAGGCTGATGTACTTAACAGATCTCAAACTGTGGTTCACAGAGCTCCTTCTGTTCCTACGCGTGAAACATGTCAGTCTTCAAGCAGCCATGCTTGTAAGCAGTAGGTGCAGTGAAAAGAACTACCTGCAGCCCAAATAAGGGCTCTTTTATGGTTTCCAGAAGCCATTTGGACCTTCAAATCCTTCTGTACACTCTGTGCTGCTGCTGCTTCCTCTCACATCTGTTAGATTTCTGCAGGAAACATTCAGCTGTGATCGGATTTGTGGATGGCACCAAACCTGGTGGGATAGT
Source organism: Gavialis gangeticus (assembly GCF_001723915.1). Classification (NCBI taxonomy): domain Eukaryota; kingdom Metazoa; phylum Chordata; order Crocodylia; family Gavialidae; genus Gavialis; species Gavialis gangeticus. The sequence goes on from NW_017729029.1 coordinate 55,051,196, forward strand.
AAACACGCAGGAAGATGGAACTACAAGTAAAGCATCTTCATGAAGGCAGAGTTACCAGGAGCAACCTGGCAAGCATCATGGAGACAATTTGTACAAATCATTCACAATCCATGAGGATGATGACCCTGGGGGCAGAGGGTTAAATCCTCTTAACAAAGAGGATCATTGTGATGTTTTACCAGAAGAATAGCACTGGAGTCACAGCAGTGGGATAAAATTCAATATTAAAAAGTGCAAGGTCATGCACTTGAGAGATTGATAACCAGAATTTCTGTTAGCTGCTCATCAGCTGGGAACACCTGGAAAGGGGGAAGACCTCAGGCCTCTGGCTGCTCACAGGTCTGGGGGGTTTGTTTCAAACAAAGGGAATACCATGGTGCAAGGCGCCAAAGAGACCCCAGCCGGGTGCAATTGTGATTGATCCTGTCCAGGAAGGACAGCATCAGATGCAGAGAAAGGCTCTTTTGGTAGAACAGGCAAGTCCAAAGAAGCGTGGCTTGCTCGGCACAGTGATATGAGGGCTAAAAGGGAACAGACTTGAGCCCTGGAAAAGCGGGTGGGGAGAAGGGCAGGGTAGATCTGCACCTGACAGATTAACCAGAGTAGAGAGAAACAGTTGCGATAGATTAGCAAAAGTGACAGCCAGCGATAGACAGGTATGATTGAGAGCAGTCGATAGCGATTGATACAGCTAGCTGTAGATGGGTAACAACGGATTAACGATAGCGATAGCTATAGCTACCCATGGGCAGATATACACACCGCCACAGCTATAGGCAGGCAAGGCATTTTTGTATGTGGAAGCGCCATGCCGGCAATCCGCCTCTGCCGAGCGGACCCGACGCGTTGAGCCTGCTCCACAGAGGAGCAACAGCTAGCGATGGCTACAGCCGGACACAGCGCCGGGGGCCACTGAGGAGCCACAGGCGGGAGCCGAGAGCGGCGCACGCCCGTTAGCCGTTTCGAACAGAGCCCCACCCCGCCCCGCCCCTTGAGCGCGGCAGTTGGGCGTTTCGAACGT
>NW_017729029.1:55052461-55064560 GCF_001723915.1 Gavialis gangeticus
CCTGGCTGCAGAGGGTCGCCCAGGAGCCGCCCCTAGGCCCGGCCTCGCAGCCTGCCCTGCCCCTGGCGGTGGTGGCTGTGGAGAGGTACCTGGGCGAAGGCCCTGGGGCAGCCGTCTCGCCCCCTGCCTGCCCCCAGTACCGCTACGATGTGACCCTGGCGGACAGCGCCTGCCAGCGCCAGTGCCACCTGGCACCCCCCCTGCACCACCTGGTGCAGCGTGGCGCCCTGCGGGCTGGTTGCCAGGTGCGCGTCAAGCGCTGCTCCTACCTGTACGAGGAGCGGCAGCTGGGCCACGGCTTCCTGTGCCTGGAGCAGCTGGAGGTGGTGGGCGACCTCCCGGCTGCGGCCCCGGGCTGGAGGGCGCCACCCGCCGAGAGCCGCCAGCTGCCTCTGAAGGGTGGGAGGAAGCATTTCCTTCCCCTGTGGAACAACGAGGACCCGTATGGTGACCTGTGGGTGGTCGAGAAGCCACCAGGCCAGGTCGACGTCGAGGGTGAGTGGCGCCGGCACATGGGCGGTGGTAGCGCCTCTCTCCTCGGCACCAGTTAGGCCTCGTCTGGAGTCTCGGCTGTGCTTCTGGGCTCCACGTTTCAAAAAGGATATGGAGACGTTCGTGAGGGTCCAGAGGCCGGCGCCTAAGATGATTGCAAGGTCACGTGAGAAGAGGCTGAAAGAGCTCACCGTGATCAGCTCATCTAAAAGGCGATCGAGAGGGGGCCTGTTAGCGGTCTTCAAATACTTGAAGAGCTGCTGTAAAGAGGAGGAAAAGTGTCTCTCCTCTCTTGCTGCAGTTGGCCATGGACCCGTGGCCTGAAGTTGCAGCCAAGTAGGTTTAAGTTGGATCTCAGGAAAAGCGTCTTCACTTTTAGAGCAGTGAGGCTGTGGAAGAGATGCTGTGGGGAGTTGTGGACTCGCCATCACTGGAGGGCTTCAAAAGGAGGCTGATCAGGCGCTGGTCAGGGATGACCTAGGCATAGCTATGCCTATGTCCTGCCATGAGAATTTCCCAGGCTTCTTGGCCTGCTTCCCCCCACTACCTGCATCAGCGTTTTTTTAAGCCTCCCTCAGAGACATTGGGTGTTGGCTGCAGTCAGAGCTAGGGATTGTATCTGGGCTATGCCCATGCTCTTCCTGGGACCAAAGCCACAGATTCATGGCTAGAGGGTTTTGCCCCTCTGCTCAGGGTAACATCGCTCAGCAGATTTATGGTCAGAAAAGAATTTTACCCCCTGGTCAGATTGGTACGGACTGGGGGGTCGTGGTTGCGTTCCTCTGCAGCGGGGGGCATGGCCTTCTCCCTAGGATCTCGTGAGTGTATATTAACAGAAGCAGGATGTTGGCTACAATGATTCCCTGTTACCCATGGCAGGGTTGATGGCAGTTTTACCAAGAGTTTAAATTATGGATCTGTATAGGATGGTTTGAATAGAAATGATCCTGCCTCAGGCAGGGGGTTGGACTAGCTGACCTCTGGAGGTCCCTTCCGGCTCTGCTTCTCTATGATTCTATGAATTCACCTTAGGGTCTTGTTCACTGGGCATTGCCATACGTTCAAATGATAGCTGGATAAAAACCAGCCATTGAGTTGTTACGCATTTTCAAGCACTAACTTTGTAGATGGTTGGCTCTTCTTTGTAGTTGGGTAGTGATTTTTATCATGTGATAATTACTTTGCACATGTGGCCAGCCTAAATTTATTGTATATTTAACCAGTTAATTGCATAATATGTGTAACATGTAGCAGGGGCCACAGTGTCAGGCCCAGAATCCAGGCCATGGAAAACTGATCCATCCTGTGGATCACCTAGCTGACATTTCTCAAGAGGCCGTACCTTGGGAAGCATGTACTTCTGTTGCCTTTGTTTGACGGGGTCCACAACAAAAGTCACAGAAATTATTTCTGTTGTTTGTTGATTAACAGTTACTTACCTTAGATGGGTAACATGAGCTTTAGCGAGCTGAAGCTCACGTCATTTGATGATGTGAAAGGATGTGCACAAGAAGGAGAGAATAAAAACCCCGGATCAGAGACGGGACCCTATTGTGTTGTTTGCTTAACAAATACATGCTTGATCTCAACAAGTGAAAGGTTATGTTTCCTTCCCCCCAAACATAAACCTAGATTGCAACATAGTTAAAAAAATATCCCTGCTTTTTTTCTAGATATTTGGGAAAACATCTTAAATTAAGAGCCACTAGCTGGTTCCTGATCTTTCAGGGTGTCCAAAAGTGTTTTCTCAGAATATTATTTTTAAACAGGGGCCTACATCCATATTTGAAGTGAAATCTGAGCTGAAATATATGAATTGCAGTGCAGGTCCCATAGGGAGATATTTGCTACAGGCAGCCCTGCCAGTGCATGGAGATGTGAATTGTGCTCTGTGTAGAGAAGTGCCAGGTGGTGTCATGCAGAACTTGCTGCATGACCAGGGGCCTCATTCATTGAACTGTGTATGTTTTAGAATAGTTTTCCACTGCTCATGGTGATGGTTTATGTGTTGGAAATGTGGTACTAGTGCTTTAGACATGTATGTCACCACAATTTAAAAGTATAGTCTGTGCTATGCACAAAGGACTGAGAACTGAGTTCCAACATGTGTGACATTAGCAAACAGATTCTTATGATAGAAACGTTATAAAAATGCACAGCATCTTGTTCGCTTAGGAAATAGTTTGCCACAGATGCAATTTATGCAGCACGTTTGCCACCAGACGTGTTAAGATCTGACTTTATGAACTATTTTATCATTTTGATTTTTCCATAGCATCCAAATTAATTTCCCTTGGTCATCTGGAAATGAGCTGGAGAAACAGAATTCACTTCCGTCCCTTGCTTGTGAGAATCATGCACAAATCTAGACTGAGGTACTATGGGAAACCTGACAAAAGACTGGACGTTCCATATCAGGTAAAAGAGCAACATGAATTAGACCTCTCATATGAGTAGCTCTAAAATGCATGGAAGCAGTTTTATTCCCATATGGTTAAGGTTCATGCATTCAGTAACAAATAAACTCTAAAAATGTTACTTTTATAAAAGCTTAGCCATTTAAAATATGGAACTGATAAATCCAGGTAGATGTGATTTCATGATTGAACCCGCAGTTTGGTGACTGACAGTCACAAATAACGGTAGTGTAAGAGTAATGATGTAGCTGTGATGGTCTAGCACTTATGCGAGTGGCAAGGATTTCTGAGGGTGATGTTTTATTGGACCGAACATGTAGTTGGGATAGAGTTAGGCAAGTTACTCTTCATCACAGATAGCAAAATTCTCTAGAGCATCATGACAAGTTGTCTTTTAGGTGATTGAATCTGTGTGTTTATTTAGGGGGAGAAAAATGTCTTTAAGGTGTAGAGTGAGTAATAAGTTGTTAGTTTGATCCTTTAAAGTTTGCAAGTATCTTTATTAACGTGAATGGTGCACTAATGCCATTAAGCCTGTCTCTTTCATAAATCTTTATTGATGCCTGATGAGCTAATAATCCACTTTACTTTTTCTCTGCATTTTCTAGTTTTTATTTTCTTGTGTACCCATACCCAGGGTATTTCCTTAACCACCTGAAAGGGGCACAGAATAAGGTGAAAGTGATTGTAACTCTTTCTGTTCCTTTCAGCACCTAGCAGTGCTAAGAACAGAAATAAGTACATCAGTTGGAGTCTCATGCAGGGAGGTATAGATTTCTTGCACTCCTCTTGTTGAATTTAACCACTTGGTGCTAACTATGGCTTCAGGTAAGTCTGACTAGTATTGAAACTACTAGGCAAACTACTGTCAAGTCAGTGGGAATTGTAATCATTATTTAAAAACAACAGTTGTTCTCTTCTGTGTAACCAAAGGTCAAACACTTATTTTTTTCCCCTTCTCTTAGGCTTATTTTGAAGTTGCTGACAGTTCAGGCATGATGTCAATGGTTTTGTGGAATTCCTTATGTCCTGAATGGTATAACAGTATGCAGGTTGGCACAGTGCTTCTACTTGAACAGTATGCTATCAAAACCAGTTATCCATTTAAAACACAGCCAACCCCAGGGGATTCACAGATGAAGAGATTTGCTACAATTGGTTAAGTATTCCAGAAATCTGTTCCAATTCAATTAAATGTAGCTGTATAAAGAAAGTATTATTGCAGCTGACAGTTACAGGAGCCATAGTAAGATTAGGTAGCTTTCAGCTGACTTGCTTGTGTATGTCCCGTTCCCGTATAAAAGCAGGTGAAACACACAGGACATTGATGGGGTTTCCTGGAGCACCGAGTCTTGGAATTGCACCCCCTTGCAGATCTGTAGGGCCAGTTTGCTGCCAATGTTTAGCCTCTTGAGAAGTGTATCCATGTAAGTGTAAGGCTATATGCTTCCATGTTTTGTAAGGGGGAAGCGTCCTGTAGCTCTGTTCATCCAGGAGTCCCTAGCTGAAGGACTCCTCTTTATAGTGCAGCTGTTTCAGTGAATACAAAACTTGAGCCTCCTTTGGATACTTTGGGGTCTCTGCAACCAGCGGATGTTTGTAGTGACAACAGACAGCTTTTTTAAAACAAAACAACTTTATTAGTCAACTTGGGTGTAGACAAATGCATCAGATCAAAGGATAACAATTGTATCAAGTCAAAGGATACTCATATAAGCTGCTATGATGCAGCTGTTAACCTGTATGATTCTGTAATAATACAAGTGTAGCAAAACCAGTCTAGCATTACCCCTACTTCATTCATTATCCAAGTTAGGGTGACTTGGCTAACTTGCACCACTTCAGGATGCAGCAGAGGAAAGTATGAGATCATAGCAGTTGATACATGCTTTCTAGGCGCAGCCCAACCCCACATTTTTTTAAAGCAGCAAAACAGATTTGTTCATATTCTGTGTTAGTGTAGCACCCAGTCTGGATGGGTGCGTTATGTACTCCATTTGTGTCTGTGACTTTTGTCCAATGCACTGAAGTGCCATAGGGAGCCCTTGATATGCTGATTCTGTTGAAGAAGGAAATGACTTTCTCTCTGCTGTTTCCCAGTGTGATTTAAAGCCAAGGAATGCCAGTGCTCTCTATGCAAAGTACTGACCGCCTCACCCTAGGCTTTGTCATCAGCAATTCTTTCTCCTGTCCTGAAAATGAACTCCCTTTCCCTAATGTACTCACATTTGAATTAATCAGTGCCACCCTTTCAGAAAAGCCACTCCATTTCCTTGAAACAAGCAAAGCTGTGTATTGGAGAGGGATGGTGTATGTGTCTTAGTCTTTTATTAGTGGTGACAGTTTCGCTAATGTAGTTGCCACTCCGCATGAAAATAAACAGTATATGGTACTGCTCAAAGCTGTGTCTTTTCTGCCTAATATATTTTGCCTTAAGACCAGATCTTAACATCTGAAGTGTTTATGATGAGTTGGCAGGAAAGGGAACTGTTCTGCCAGGCAGGGAGATTTCAGTGTGGGGGGAGGGGAAGAAGATGAATGAAAACTGTTAATGATTACAAGTGAGCCTAACTATAATTATAAATTGTCACAGACCTTCCTGCAACAAAGGGGCATAATAAAATATGCCAATCTGAGAGGACTTCTTATGTAAACAAACCATTTTTAATGGTTTGTTGGCATTCCACAAGCGGTAATGTGCAAATAACAACAGGGCAATCAAAATCAACACGAGAAGTAAGACCAAGAGGCTGTAAATAGTAATAGCTACACAATAGGAGAATGAAGACAGTAACTCAGTGAAGTGTCATGGGGCATCTGCAGGTTGCAGATGTACTGTAAAAAAATGACCCATCTTCTTTCCTCTTAAATGTGTACAATATTCCTTGTTTTTTTTCTCCTTTCAACAAAGAGCTACTCTTTTTTTTACTTAAAAAATACATGTCATAGATTGATGGATGAGCTGTTTTCATGGGCCCTGTAAAAATAGAGAATAGTACTGTAAACTGCAAGAATATCAGAAAAAATCTGTAGGGTAATAGATATGGTCCATTTTATATAACTATCTGAAAATGCGTTTACTTTGTTGTATTTTTCAGAATGATCCTGTCAGTGAAATGTCATATTATAGTAAATTACTAAGATGTCAAAGATGTATAAAATGGCTTGATTTGAATATTCTTTTATCCATATAGCTCAGAGTATCGCCTGCATAAACAGACACCATAAACCATCCCTTTTTGTATCACCCAACCCTGTTTCCAATGAAAAATGATTCTGTTAACCAAACTGTCTACAGCCTGAACCATTCTATTTGCTATGTTTAACTTTGCAGATGCCGTGGAATGGCACAGAGAGGGAAATAGCAATGTGACCGCTACTTCCTATCTCTTCTGCCCCCATGACATCTGGTTCATAACTGCTCGGGTTCATATCAGCACTTGTGCCAGCTGCCTTTCCTTTTGTTTCGTCTCTTAGAATTTATCTGAAAATTATGGTGCTCTTTGAGGGTGAAACCAGTGGACAGAGTGGTTAAGAGCCAGTCAGTATTAATATCAGTACTGGTTGACAGAAGATACTGAAAAAAGCCTCCTTGGCCACCAACAGATTGATCTATACCAGTAGTTTCAACCTCTGCTGCCTTGACATCCTTTCAGGGGTGCCATTCAATGTTAGCGCTGTTCGGTGTGCAAACATGACTTGCAAGATCAACTCTGTTTTTAAATGGGAATTTGTAATGTTAAAATAATTCTGACCTGTTGTGATCTGAATTCTTTGCAAGAGGAAAATTGCTCTGTAGTCCAAAAAAGGAAGTGAAAACTAAGAGCTGGCATTTTTCAAAGAGCACCTTGAGTCTTTGAGCAGCGTCTCAAGTACAAAAAGGTTGAGAACCACTGGTCTATATAGTGCTCTTCCTATATATATTTTTTTCCCCTTTCTTTGTCAGGGTTGTAGTCCTTACTGTATCCACATAGAGATCTAGAATCAAGAGGGTCTGTTAGTAATTTAGAAAATGTAACAAAAATTGTTTCATTTTATTCATTTTGTCAAAATAAGTTTTCCATTGCTCAAATGCATTTTCATGCTTAAAATACTGTTCTGTCTGTGTCCCTCTCCTCTTCCCCCCCTCAGAAATCAGCCTGAATGTTCGAGATCCTCCAACAAAAATTACTGTTGTTCCGGAATCAATAGTTAAACCAGAATGGAGATTACCTGAAGTTAAATACCGGTTTATAACTAGGTAAAATAAAGATTTCTATATTTCCTGAAGGCTGAGTTTTTGTTAATTAACATTGAATATTGAATGATATTATAGAAAAAATATAATTGTGTCCCTTGCCCCCCCCTCCACCCTTTCTCTTCTGTTTGTCATTTAGGAATTTTTCTGAGTGATTTCCCTTTTGAGTCACTAACAAGTATACGTGTGTGTGTGTGTGTGTGTGTGTGTGTGTGTGTGTGTGTGTGTGTGTGTGTGTGTGTGTGTGTGTGTGTGTGTGTGTGTGTGTGTGTGTGTGTGTATTATATATAAAAATTCTCCAATTTTTATTTTTAGGTCAGAACTGGATAACTTACCAAACAGTCATTCCTGTGATGTAATTGGCCTTGTGACATTTGTGGGACGGACAGAACGGACAAAAAAGAAAGGTTTCTTTAATAAAAATTGTTTAAAATATTTGACAAAACATTATAGTTTTAGTGGTGTAATTGTGTGTGTGTTTGTTTTGGACAGAACATGGTGAAGATTTTTGGACAAGCCGCTGGGTACATGTTATTGATGGGACCTCAAGTCATCCATTCATACTGGAATTGTTTGCCACATCTCAGCCAGATGTGTTTGAACATATTCACCCAAGTATTTATCTTTTTTAATATTATGATAGTTGTATTTTCATATTTATTTCAATGCAAAATACATTTTTAGATGAGCATGAATTTCAAGCACCAGACATCATTACCTTAAAAAAAATAGCAGTATAGATTTTTCTTATCCTGAATCAAAAAATAAATGACCTGAATGAAAGCAAACCTAAACAATGCACCCCTCAATAAAATTGGTAACCCTTATCATGCCATAACATGCCCAGTAATCTAGGTAAGATGGGCTGTTTTGCTTTGGTTCAGACAAAGTTAAATGAATCTGTGTACATAAGAGAACATCTGACTGATACTCCCATTCTCTCTTATGAGAAGGGCTTCACCTCAGAAAAGTCCACTGACTCTATAGCTATGTCAGTTCTATATAGGGGGGAGGTAGTCTCTCAACTAAACAAGTTCGAAGCCATTTAGAGCTTTATATGTCACAAGTAACTCTTTAAACTCCACTCAGAAAACAATATGAAACTAGTGGAAATCACAGCGCACTAGTGAAGTGTTTGGAAGGATAATCAGGTTAATAAGGCTCCCTGTTTGTTCATAATCTTCAGTTTCTGCATTGAGTTGTTAAGAGAGAACTTTGTGTTCTTGAGCTTACCTGAGGTAGAAATAATTGTAGGAACGTCAATAAACATTGCTAGGAACATACTGACCAGGTGGAGATAGAGTAAGGCCTGTTTAGAAATTCTGCTTTCTTTATGATTGTCTAATAAAAGCAATGGATCCAAGTACTGCCTCCAGCTGCTAATATCTACTAACAAATGGAGAAACACGCACCATCCGTTAGATGGGCTAATGCAGTTATTGGTTAGCTCTCATCCATGACTGTGCTCCCCTGATCCCTGGTACTTGTCAGAACTGGCAGACAAGATGAGAGAGTGCATGCAAAATCTGGATATAATTGAGATGCATGTAGTACCTCATGCAAAATCTGGATATAATTGAGATGCATGTAGTACTTGGCTCACTTTTCTGAGGGACTTGCAAAGATAAGTTAGAACACTTGGTAAATGTATATTTGAAGTCACTTCAGGATGATAAAAAGTTGCCTAAAACTATAGGATCTCTCAGCCAGGGAGAAACAGCTACACAGCAATCATGTGATGCACTGGTCCTAAAGCCTGATCAAACACACAATGAAATCAGTGGGAGACTTCCCATTGACTTCATTCCATTTTGAACCAGAAAATAGGGTCTTAGAATTTAAGGAAATGGTCTGTGCTCTCTTTTTATTCTAATTGTTTTTAGAATGCATATTATTGTCAGAATTCTCATATATAGAGAGAATGCATATAGTTTGACTTCAGAGAATATACTGGTAGGACTTCACCTGAAGTACCTAGTAGCACAGCTCTACAAATCAAGCACTTCATTTTGTGCATAAATAGAGATTTGAACATGTAACTTTTGAGCACTCAAATTTGAAAATTTTCATCTAAAACGTTCATCTAACTGCACCATATACTGAAGTGATGGATTGGTAGCAGGGTATGAAGCATGTGCATCTTTAAGCTGCTTATTTTTACGTAGAGCAGACTGAGACTTTTTTGTATGAAACAAGTCTATGGTTTTAGCCTAGACCCCTAGTAGGTAAGAGTCCATATCACAAAGACTGCAATGACACTTCTTACCCACATCAGCAATCCTAGCAAAGTCTAAGAATTGACTGAACATTAGGAATTAACTGCATATTCACTCCAGGGACTACTTTCATGTTAAGGATAAAGCATGTTGAAAGGCACTTTGGGAAACATACTAATTCTCTGTTTTATTTAAAATTCTATTGACTTGGCTAATATATTTCTGAATATCTTTTCCAAGTGCTTAGTCAAGATAATCCAGACCCTATTTATCCTGCTCTCATTAAAAAGACTGAACTGAATAGTTTTATTCCTAAGTAAGATTACTTGTTTTCATGTCATTGACTGCAGCAGCTTTTAAGGAATTTTTATATTCTCTAGTATTTAGTACTTGGTGTTTCTTTTCTGCTTTGAGCATGACTGAAGTTGATGCATCTTTTTGTCCAACTGTACCACCTTCAATAGCACTTTCTTTCCCTTACCAACAGTGATTAGTATGCATCATAGAACCAACAGTGATGTGAGTGACTACAGCTCTAACCAGTGGAGCATGATGAGAGTTCATGGCTAGGGGCAAAGAAATAAACTGCTGTTTCTCATAAAATAGTCACTGCTGTGTTTGTGGGTTAAGGGAAAGAGGTATGGATCGGTAGGGCTTCTGTGATGAATGGCATCACAGCCGTTAACCTCTTTTAACCATCACATTCTTTTTCAAACTAATTGACATGAAAACGAGTGAAATCAAATGTAAAATTGTACCTTACTTTAACTGTTACTTCTAGTTGTTTGCATTGGCTGTTTCTTCCCAGTGCCTGATAATAAAGAACTAGCTAGTTGTTCCATTGGACAAAGCCTTCTGAGCTTCAAGATTTCTTTTTTTTGTTTATAGTAGAAAAGTAATATTAAGACCTTTCCAAAATTTTCATGGGGAAAAAACCAAGACAGAGAAGGACCAATCAATGAACCAACCAGAATAACTGATAGCCTAGTATTTCTGGAGCTGATATTGGAAACCCATTTTCAAGTCCCTTCTCTGCCAGATTCAGAACAGGGACTTGAGCCTAGGTCTGTCACATTCCAGAGAAATCCTTTAATCCACATTATATAGAATCAGTGTGTCTCTCTCTCTTGCCTTCCAAATGCTTAATAATTTAAAAAAAAAAAAAAGGCGCTTCACATCCAGCTCTGATTGCTAGAATATAGGAACTAGGGCCTAACACAGTATGTGGATTTGAAATGGTTTTGAATGTTCTGGGGAAATCATGAAGACTTAAGTTCCTGTGCATAAATCAAATAGCGTACTAAACTAATATCCCTGGGAAAGTTCAAATTATTCTAGTGCACCTAGTAAGCAGCCTAATGAAAGAGTGGGCTTGTTTTTTGTTAACACTGTTATGGCATCTGGGTGGTTTGTTATGCCTAATTTGTAATCTGTACCTGAACATCACATTCCAGAGAGAAAAAGTAAAAGTAAACTTACTAACTTTAATCATATCACAGCTGTTTAGGGCCCTAATCTTGTGTACACACACACACATGCTTAACACGCATCAGGATATCCTTGTTGCATCTTTAACAGCTGCAAATCCAGTTAGATTCCACGTGGCAATCCTTTAACACAAAGTTAAAGATTAAACACATATTTCAGGGTTTGTAGAACCGAGAGCTAAGCTATCTTTGTTTTTAGTATCCACTTTGATATGAGAAAACTTTGAAACTGCAATACTGTTAATGATATATTATTACCAACAGAATTTCTTTCTTTCTTTCTAGTGATGTACTTAGTGTGTACACAGATGAGAGTGGTACGAAACATCACTGAACATCCATTACCCATTTACCTTACAACATCGAATGAGAGTCAGATATTCGTTACAGGTAAATACATTTGTTTTAAACAAATACATTTGTATATGGTTATACATCTACCATTTTAGAAAATGAGATCCTGGAGCTGTTGTATATCTCTGTGACTTTTATTGATACTGAAGAACAGCAGTTTGCTTTTATAGCAAATTCAGCTATTATGCTGTTGCATACCTTGTCATGCTCCTTCCATTCTACTGAAAAGCAATTTTTAAAATCCTCGGGAGTCTGTCCCTCGTTGGATACAGTTAAGTTTTCTATTTCTTAAAAAAATTAGGTTTTCTCTTTTTCCCCCCATGCCCTAATGTATCCAAGTCTTATTGAATAGATTAAAACCTGGGACCAGTCAAGTTTCAGCAGGTACAGGAAAGTAGTTAGATTTCCTCTCTGAGACGCATGCAGAAAGGGAAAAGAAAAGATAGATTTTTTTTTATGTAGATAGAAGCCAATTGAAGTGACCTGGTTAATTCTTTTATTTTAATTCCTAAATCTCTTGTTTTAATAGGGTGGCACAAAGGTCAACCATATACCAAGGATACCAAAGTGAAAAACTTTATTAGGTGGATTAAAACTCAAAACGAAGCTGATCAAATGAAGAAAACTGTCATTGGTGGATATTACCCTTTTCCACCATTGCCAAATACCTTTCTGGAATACTGTAAAAACAATAGAAGTATAAATAAAGGTATAAACACCCCATATATGTGCATGCCCACTTTCTTCTGGATCCTTCTTCTAGAGCATTTAGTCAAGAAATGCATTATGTTAATTGTTACACAAATGCATCTTAAAAATTGATTCCGTAGCTGCTATTGATAGACCAGACCTTCTACTGATGTAAATGGTTATAGATATGTTAACTACAGTGGATC
>NW_017729029.1:55064649-55101416 GCF_001723915.1 Gavialis gangeticus
ATAATGGTTCACACTGATTGTGAATCTGTCCGTATGAGTTTGCTCTGTAGGTGTTCCGTTCTACTCCATCTTCAAACTCAGAAAACTCATCATACTGAAGAACATAAAGTGCAATGATGTTAAATAAAATTCAGCATAGCATATTAAATGGAAACTTACTTGCCCATAATTATGTATTTACTTGATATTATTTCTGAGCAGACTAAAAAGGTTTGGTCTTCAAGTAGTCTGCAAATGATATGAAAGGGGAAATTCCTCCAAAGTTCAACTGTGGACCAATTTGACATTTTAAGTTTAGCAAAAATATCTTTTCAATGTTCTTGTATGTGTCCAGCATTCATACATTTTGGTGGGACTGTATTTCTTTAAAAATGTTGAGTTTGTGGGAATTGCTTTTTTTCAGTTGAATCAGTCTTGAAAACCATAAGTGAAATGGAGAGGGAGCTTGAAGACTTGCACTACAGGGAGCACAGGCGCTTCGCTATTCAGGGAATAATTAGTGTTATAAGATATGTCAGCTGTAGCAGTGCAGCTCAAGATGCCTCAGGAGTGGAACCAGTTCAGGTACAGTGCTTGATAATTAAGGGTATAACACTTAAGATGTTATGATCATAATTACAATTGAGATCTTTTGCATTTACATTCAGAAGCATATACATTGTCTTTGATTAACTTAATTTACAAATCTGAGAGCAAAGAAGTTTTAATTTTGAAAGTCATAGTTTAAAACTTGTACAACTTAAGTTTACTGGTTTCCTGTGAGAGTTTTCTGACAGTCCTCCATCAAATTGCTTTATGTAAGTGTTCTGAAGTTAAATTAATTGATCAAATAGCTTAATTAAAGTAAATTGGGGACCGAGAAAACTATTTTTAATATACGCTGCCACTTTCAAGACAGAATTGTTTTTTAAAAACCTTGATTAGCCAGGCAAAGTAAATCTCATAGCTAGTATGGTTGTGGTAAAAGATTGAGAGCTAGGTGTCTTTAAAAGTTACTGCAGGGAAAAGTATCTGAAGAACCACTTGTTATCTTTTTTTCCATTTGAAGACAAAATAGCTTTAGTTCAGGGGCAGCAATGTTTTTAGGCAATGTCAAAAATACCTGCAACCTTAACTTGTAAGGTGTTGGCATGCCAGAGGCAGACTGCAGAGGGGCCCAATCTTTGTCGTGGCAGAACAGCCCTGGCTTTTCCCAAGGCACACATGCCAAGCAAAATGATTTTGCGTCCTACACTCTGGCACTTATGCCAGCGGTTGCTATTTTATACTTTAATTGCTATTTTTTGTCCCAGCCACCATCTAAGACTACTGTAAAGGATTCTAAGATGTCCGAAGAGGATCTTGTTAACAAGGGGAAAGACAGAAAATGTGAAGGCAAAGAAGTTCCCAACTCACAGTGTGCTCCCCTTGAACAGCATCACCATGCAACTGTGTTAACCAGAAAGAGTCCTGTCAAGAGAAAGATCATGCATTGTCTAGAGGTTGAACAGTAAGCCTTTTGCATAAACTGCAGTTATATTTGTTTCATTTCAGTTCCCTATATTTTATATAGGATGGGTTTTAAAAAGAAGCCCCTAATGAGTTGGTAGGACAGTTCCCATTGGAAGGTAGTTGACTGTAACTATCTACAACCCGGTTGAAAGATGGATGATCCTTCTTCAGAATAGACCTGGTCTTGCTGACAGGAAATCAGTGGAAACAGAATTGAAGCCTAAAGCCTCTGAGGTGGATTTTCAGAAGTAGATATGGAGGTGCAAACCCTCCCTTGTAGTACTTGACAGCTACTACCCAGGTTGATAGCGGTCTGACTGAAGTGCTCTCATCTGGCCAGTGATGATGCTGTTCTGCTATCAGAATCTGGCAAATTTTGAAATTAAGAAAGCTAGCTCTCTAGTAGTGTGTTCTACAATGATTAGTTGAAGAGTTAATACTGCTACAGTAGCGAAGAATACAGCTTTTTCCAAAAATGTAAAGTAGAACTAATATTTTCGCAACCTTCTCTATTTACTTTAGAGACACAGATGATTTTCCTTTCTCTTTTTTCTGGCTAAAATGTTCATAATAGGAACTGCTACTTGTAATTCTGTTTTGCTTCCAGAATAACAAGAGAATGAGGATCACATGGTAACCTCATGAGGAAGAAAATGCATAGTGCTTTTGTTTTGCTTGCAATGTATTGGCAGTTGTGCAAGTTGAGTATGCATATGCAGACGTGTATATAAGAGTGCAAGACTGAGGTCACATTCTACTTTCATTTAAATTTGTGCACTCTTATTAGTCGTGAGAGTAAAACATACGTTTTTCACAAAAAATTCCATGGAGGGGCCTTCTTAAGGTTGTCATGGCAAAGCCACATTTCCTTTGGAACAGGCCTATACCTAGTCAGGATTGCAGAATCTTGCTAGATACTGAGATATGTCAATATTATGGAACTCTAGCGGGCCATATTTTGGAGTAGACTTTTCATGCTGAAAAAGACATCTTTCTCCTTTCCAGTATCTAGAGTCGATGCTGTTCAGAACTTTTCAAAAGAAAAGAAGGAAAGATACAAATGATATTGGATGAAAAGCCACGTGCAAAATACATTTTTGGAAAAATACCAAACTTGTTTTTACTAATGTTTTAGTAGCAAATTCAGGGCCTTTTTCTCTTTACGCTATTTTTGTAGATCTCTCTCTCTATACATATTTTTCTTAAACCAGAACTAAAAAAATTTTTACTCCTTAACTTTAAGGAAAAGGGACATTGCTGTTCCTGTGTCTTCATGCCCATATTTCACAAGATCTGCAAGGAAAAAAGGCTGGTAAGTAATATGGACTTAATTCATTTAGGCATCTGCATTGTAAAGCATTCAGATAACAACAGTGAGCAGTTAAGAATTCAACTAGCTCAGCTTCTTTTCATTACAGAAGTGTGGCCGGAAGCAATGTTAATAGTGGCTTAACATTAGACCAAGGGGTGTGAAACTGGCTGTTGGAAGGTCAGATTCTCTATTGGTCCATTGAGCTGCATTCAACCCCAAGCAATATTTTCTGTGTTACTTGCTGATTTTTTTTTTTTTTAAGTTGGATCATTTTTAATGTTCAGGGCAGTTTGGAACATGAGTTCTGTGGCTGTGTGCAAACGTTTTTCATTTTCATTTAAAAAATGAAACTTTCAGTTGTTCTCTGCAAAAAAAGAATAGAAACCAAAAAACCAATTAGGATATTGCAGTTTTACACTCCACATGGTGTTTTTTTATCTGCAAAATTAAAAGGCTAGAATTCCAGCTGCTCAGTTAGCACCATTTAAATCAGAATCCTAGTCAGAGCACTCAAAATTAAATCAGGTTGGAGACCACTTTTAAAACTTGCCCGGCAAAAGGTGATGGTATTATATTTTAATTGTAGGGATTTTTTAATTTAACCTTCTTTATAGCCCCAGAGGTGGGCTTTGTCCTTTACACAGCCAATAAAGGAAATCTTCTATCTTTTATAGGAGTTATTAATATGGATTGTTTGGCTAAATGACAAATATGGAGAGCTAAAGCAAGGGAGAAAGGAATAAATGTCTCTAGTGGCTGGGTTATAGGGGGTGCATCTACACATTTATTAATACACCATAACTACGGAGCATCAAGTTTAGTACCTGCAACGACAGGTAGAGGTGCACCGATACATCGGTCCAATATTGGGTCGGCACCGATATAAAGAAAATTGACTGTATTGGAAACTTGCCTGACATGGCTGATAAATGCCATGTGCATGCGTGCACCTGCAGCACAGCGCATAAATGGTGAGCAGCACAGCCTGGCTGGGAGAATTGTACGCAGGTGCTAAGTCTGTTGTGGTGGAAGGGAAGGGGGGAGGGAAGGGGCATGGGGATGCAAATCAAGGCCTTTGCAGCGAGAGAGGGTGTGGGGCTGGAGCAGGCACTGCCCAGGTGGGGTGGGCACAGGACAGAGCCACTGCTTGTCCAGGGGATGTGGAGGGGGGGCGGGCTTCTGCCACTGTGCGCACCCTGGGAGGGCATGGGGGACGTGCCCCCCAGATCTGCACATGGCAGGGTGGGTTACTGCTGCAGGCTGTGGTTGGGGTTGTGCAGACCTCTTCCTGGTGGGGGCTGGGCCAGGCTGCACTCGGGGAGGGGCAGGCACTGGGAGGAGGGAGTGGGGGCTATGGGGAATTTTGAGCCCCCCTAGGCCTCCTCCCAGTGCCACTGCTGCCTGCCCTGTGCTGAGTGCAGTCTGGCCCAAGCCCACAGCAGCAGCCTTCCCTGCCCCATGCAGCTCTGGGGGCACATACCCTCTATGCCCTCCCCGGGGTGTGTGCATCAGTGGAAATTGCCCCCGCCCCGCTCACACCCACCAGACAAGCCGTGGCTCTGTCCTGCAACTGCCACACCACGCCCCAGCAGGGCAGCCCTTGCCCTTGCCCTAACCCCACTTTCTCCTTCATTGCAGGGGCCTGGATCTGCCTCCCCCCATGCCCCTTCCCTTCCTCCTCCCCTTTCACCACAACAGACTTACTAGCCGGACACTGCTCTTCAAGCCACGAGGGTGCATATTGGAAATCGGACTGGTACTGGCCAATATGGCTCCTTAAAAATCGGCTATCGATATCAGCCCCCAAAATCTCTAACAGTGCACACCTAATGACAGGTGGTAACAGTGTGCCATAATTGGTGCTACTGCACATTAGCGTAGATGAACACTTTTTATGTGACGCTGATGCACAGTACAGTAATTCTACTGTATATTAGTGTATTAGCAGGGTTTTTGCCAGCTGTGCTAATGTGCAGTAGAATTACTGTGCTGCAACATTAGCATTTTGTGTAGACACACCCTGTATGTATCATTTTAGTTCCCTCGGAATTTTGCAGGGGTAAGAGGGGATAACTGACCAAAGGGAGTAAAATGTTGGTTGCTGGAGAACTAGTTCATTTTACTGAAAATTAAAATATAATGAAATCCAGTGCATTTCACTCAACTGTTGCAGCAGGATAATATGTAAAATCATTTGAAACCTTTTCTTTGCCATTTTAGGTTTTGGATGATGGTCTAGCACCATGAATTCATTACTGCTTTGTGTCTTCTGTTGCTGAAGTGTGATAATATCACAGTACAACAGCACACTCTGGAGCCTTTTTAGAACTAGTATAGAAACCTATTTAAAGTCTGTGACGTTTGGCTCTGCGCAGTGCTTGACCATCGGGGCCATCCCTACCAGGGGGTGAATGAGGGCGACCGCCCTGGGTCCCATGCTTTGGGGGGGCCCCGTGGAGCTGGGCGAAGCAGCTGCGGTAACTCCATGCTGCTGCCGGCTTCATGTCTGGCTGCTTGGCACCCTGCTGCCGAATCTGCTGCTGGCTTCCTTGTGTCCAGGGGCAGTGCCCTGCACAGGCTGATTTGTCCTGGGCCCCGCACCCTGCTCAAGTCATCTCTGTTGACCATGTCACACATGCCACTTCCACAAGTGACCAGTAGAGGGCAAATTTTCACAGATGCTTCCTGTCTTGTGAGCTTTGACAAAGTTGTTCTTAGCAAAATAGTGTTACTTTTCTCAAATATGATTTAAATAAATTCAATAGTTTATGATAAGAAGGTGATCAATAACTCGTCTTTGTGTGAGTTGATCCAGCTTATCATAAGGACCTTTTCAAGGTCTGAACTCTGGTAATTATTGGAATTTGAGTAATTTATAACATGGTAACAAAAAGAACTTACTAATTTTAGCTGAATCCTGCAAACCTCAGGTTTTACTATCATTTTATTTTTACAGCTTGGATGAATTTCACCAAGAAGATTCTATGCATGAAAACATTAGACTGGCTGTGCCGGATGCTTCAGAGTCCTGTACTGGTATGTCTCTAAATATTTTATTAAACTTTGATCCATTTTAGTACCATATCATATGCAAGTCACTTAGCATTTGTTTATACTAGTGCGAAATGACCTAAATGACTGCATGGTAATGACTATGTAGTCGGTTTCTTGTGTAGATGAGGCCTGTTTCTTAATCTTGCTGCTCTGTTGACCCAAATATACTAGTATTCTCCTTGGCCCTACAGAACAGCAGTCTTTAAAAGTCAAAGGCACACAGAGTGGGTGGACCAGGATGTAACATATCAGTGAGTCATCAGTATGGGGATAGTTTTCTTTGGTTTGGGTTTTGGTTTTAAATTAAATAGCCCAGATTTTCTTCCTCCATGTTTGAAAAGTAAACCCTGAATATTTTTCTTAAATTAAAGCTATTACTGGGCTAGAAGGATAGATTGAATTCCTCAGTTGACTGTCACTACATGTTGCTTTGCCCAACTTCTAATTCACTCGAATATTTTGGCTTTTATTCTTTTGGCTATTTCTCTGACTGAGTGGCAGAATTTCATCTATAATCTGTTCAATTCTGATGTCTATCTTGGAGGCTTAATTTTGTTTCTCCTTCATAAGTCAGATGTCTCTCTTTGCATTTTGCTCTTCATTTCTCTTAATGTACTGTATATATATTGTTCATATGCTGTTATTATAGTGTATTGATTATTGCCTTACTGATTTTAGGTTACATCTCTGCACTTTTCCAAGAGCTTTTAGTAGATTAAAATTCTAAATGCCAATCAAACTCTTACAAACTAATATAAAACAAAAACCTGTAAACTGACAAAGTAAAATTCTGTTTAGTATAAAATAAGAATGGCATCTTCTATTGCATTAAGATCTCTTCTCACATACTGAAGAAACTTAGCTCTTAAGGAAGCTTGAAAAATCCTAAAATATTTTATTCAATCCCTTTCTATTCTCTTTTAAACTTGAGAGATGTACTTTTCTCAGCATTGTCTCTTAACTTTTTTAGCCAGAAGCTTGGGTAGTCATAGATGTTAAGATTTTGGCGCAGCTAACCTTTTCAGAATTGTTCAGGATATCTTGTAGATGCACATACAGTGAAGAAAATAATTACATAATTTCAATATTTTGTTGTATTCAAAACATTAGATATGAAAAAAAACCCCTCATGATAATATAGTTAGTTAGTTGGGTCTATAACAACATCACAAAAAATCTTCGCCTCATACATCTCTTAGACCTTCACAGCTACAATAGCACACCAATCCTACCATGATACTATATTGACATGACATTATCAGTACTGTAAAGGAATCTCACAGAATCTGGTTTACTTTCTGTCTTAAATTGGAGTATTATAATCGTGTGGTTTAGACTGTATTGACATCAGAGAAAGGGGAAGGTACAGCGTGCTCTTGTGTTAAAAAAAAATTCTGACTTCCTTTAGAATACAGTCTTAATAGAATTTCTTTCATCAGCTCTGTAACAGATGTTATGCAAGTGGGTTAAATCAACTACTGTTCTGAGTGCACTGTGTGCACGTTAATCTCTCGATCTTTCTCTCCTTCCAGAAGTGGTTTCACATGGCACTAACAGCGCTGCAGAGCAGGGGCTTTTAGCATGATACCACAAATTTGTTTGTAACATAATTATAATAGTTACATGAAGGCTAATTCCAGTTTAAAGAAAAACAAATTCTGCTTTTTACATGAAATAATTGAAGCACATTAATCTTCTCTGGTATGGAGCTACCAGTACTACATAGGTAGTTGTTTATAGGTATTTTTTTATTGGGTCAGAATTCTAATAGAAACATTAGCATTACATTCATTTGGAACACTGCTAGGAAGGGATTGGTTTAAGTCCCCAGAACCTAATTAGTATTTAACCAGTTTGATGTATGAAAATATCCACTATGAAGGTTTGAAACATGCCAAATTTCTCCTATTTTTCCTCCTATTTTATGTATTTTTATCCAAAACAATAAAAATGATTTCTTGCAAAGCTTTAGTCCCACAAGTTGAAAAAAGAATGGAATGGATATTGTATATCCAGTCTTTCAAAGAACACACAGCAGGTTTTTATTTTTCTTCCTCTTTTTTGTGTGGATGTTAGTCTATTTAAATAACATGCACTTGCAATTTCCATACTGATTTGTCATATTGCACCCAACATACAAGTGCACTTGAGTCTGAGAGTCTTATGATGCCATTACCACGTTCCAAAGAAAATGGAGCTGTTACATAGTGAATACCTGCACTAGTGGCCATCAAAAGCCACTTTAGGGAAGGCATTTGTTCTTTAAAGTTACTTAGGGTATGGACACACACAACACTTAGACCCGTTTAAAACACACAGTTTAAAACGGAGAGACATACCAAGCCCATTAAACTGGTTTAAAGTTGTCTGGAATGGTTTAATAGTGTACCTGGAAAATCAGGTACTCTTTTGAATCGGTGCAGTGTAAACGGAGTACATATTACACGTGGACACCATGCGTTTTGTGATGTAGCTGTGGTCCTACACTGCAATGCTCTTCACCCTCTCTGCTGTTGCAACTGGCTGCTCTGGTATATGGCCAGAACTCTACTGCCCCATTCCCCACCTCCTTTTTTCCTGTTGTTGGCAGTTTTTATCCATGGGCCCGAGCCCAAGGCCCCCTGCTACTTGTTCAGTAAAAACTGTCTTTGACATCCAACTGTGTCCTCACTCCCTATTTAATTGCACCCCTCATCATGACCCCTAACCCCTAGGAATCTAAAAATATAGGTTTGAACATTCCTTTCCTTTTGCCCTCCTGAGTCCCCACAAATCAGGTGCACATACTGACGTTTGATCCAGAACAGGCAGCTTTATTGACCTCATGTTTAGGAGAGAAAGGAAAGCACAAAAGTGGAAGTGCCCCAGCCCCAGGTCACCCACACTCTGGAACACCCCTAGAGTGTGGATGCAAGCACTTCTTCCCCCTACACCCCACCCTAACTCACCCATTGCAAGGCAAGCTGGACAGCTGGACTCCCAGGCTTTGTGTCATAGCCACAGTACTTCAGCCACCTAAAAGGTGACTGTTCTGCCTTAAACACTGGGGTGTTGCATCTGTGAAAACCACTGACCAGCAACAATTGTGGGCTGTTTCCCATTCAGTGTCAACATCCTTAGTAGCAGTGCCTGTCATTGCTTTACAAGCAGTTTCTCTTCCTTTTGTTTCCATTTGAATCATACCCCCTGTCATTAGTAAGACCTTAGATGGCTTTTCTGCTTCGCCAAGGTTATTGGATGGGGTGGAATGGGATAGAGCTGTGTCATTTAATAAATGTAGAGAGCCAACCCAGAGATCATGTCATCAGAGCAGTGTTGCAACCTTTGCCCCAGTCTGGATAAAATCATATAGAAACTATAGAATTGAACACAGTGGTCTGAAACTAAATAATTTATGCTGAACAAAAAGTTGGGTTATTTTTTTTAAATGTGGGTAGTTTTTAATCTTTTTGAAAAAAAAATGGCAATAGGTTGAAAGATGAGTGTCTGTCTTACTCTAGTGATTATACTTTTTAGAAGGAATGGACCAGTGAAAGATGCTGACATTCTGCGCAGGTTTAAAGGTAACTTGAAACAGGACTGCCCAACTTCCGAGTGACTGGGGACTACATCCCATGTGGGCTGCATTAGCAGAGCCCTCAATGGTGTGAGCCCTGAGCCCACTGGAGCTGCTGCTGAGCAGGTGCCCCCCCCCACCCACACACACTCCACAGCATGCATAAGCAACCTTCCCCCCTGACCTCAACTGTTACACTGGGCAGAATGGGTGGCCCCATCCTCAGCATACTGGTCATGGGCCACCCTGCTGTGCCATGCTGGGTTTTCCCCAGCTCTGTGCGCTGTGTCCCATGACACCACCTCTGAGGGTGAGAGCAGGAAGCAGAAGCCAGAGAAGGGAAGGGAAGCCCAAAGACCCTGGCTGCAGCAGCATCTAGAGCTACAGAAGGAACAGCAGCCTCATGAGCGCCCAGGGGCTACAGATTAACCCCTCGTGGGACGCATGCAGCCCCTGGGCTGCCATTTGAATGGCTCTGACTTGGAACAAAACTGTGAAACCAAAATGAATTATCTAACAAAATGGTATTAGGACAGGTATTTTGAGCATGAAGGCTGAGGATCAAATTAACTGTTAAACCTTACTCAAGAATATAACATCTGCTCCATACTATAAATAATTATACTGAAGTTTTTAAAAAGGCTTTCCATGCACTAAATAAATCCAAAACATAGTTTATTTTAGTTGCTTTTAGTGGAAGATTGTACAGTCATATTCACAATGCCATTTGATGGTACAGACTGGAAAAATACCTATGCAACAGACTCACCTAGGACAGCAAGGCTTCAAATGCTTGCTTTGCTTTGGTTGATAGTTTTTAAGTTTTATTATTGCTGCAGTTGTTTTTTGGTGCTGTGGGTCTTTGAGACATGGATTTCAGCTTCTTATTATTCAAATAGCCAGTAGCTGTTGCTTTTACTGTCCTGCCCTAATTTCACATGAGTTTCTGTTCATTTAAATGTGTGTGTACACATAGGACATGCGAATTACAGCCCCATGATACTGAGATAGAAGTAAAGAGAAGGAATGAATGAAGTTTAGAATGGGAAGAGCTTTTTAAACCCAGTTTATACCCTAGCAAGTTTTAATGCCATAAAATTTTGTAAATGAAATCTTCACTCTTATTACAGAAGATGGCGGGTACTGTATTTTTCTTTCTTCTCTTAATGTAATTATACAGACTATCCCAACAGAATTGCTTTTCAGCCAGCTATCTTTCTAACCAGATGTGAGCATTTAGTTGCTCAAAATTTAAAATGTCAGCAGCATATTTCTAACATGCAGTATACTGAACCACTGATGTAGGTGGTGCATCCAAATGGAGTTCTGAGTCAGCCATGTTATGGTGTGCCCAGGGACGTACATTGGTCCAGTGATATTTTAACATCCTTTTTGTAAATTTAAAAGCCTGAAAGGGACTGTTAAACAGTTCACAGCTAGGTTTCCAGCATTAAGTTGTTGTTTTTTTTAAAGTATTACTATTTTCAACTGGTTTTGATGAATTTAATAGTGATCTTTACCTATTTAATGCCTTACAACCTTAATTTTTTCCATGCAGAAAATCAAGTGTACGTTTGTATCTGGGAAAAAGTGGTGCTTGCAAACTCTGTGTTACAGTTGTATAAAAAAACATCCTGCACCTTGTTTGGCATGAGGCCTAGCTAGCATCATTTCAAAAGAGCGCTGAGAAATGAATTGAAGTTAATGGTAGTCAGTTTGAACATGTACTTGAATAAATATGTTATAATGCCTGTGGGTCCTGACTTTTGCACCACCCTCTTAAGATTTCTAGCTTTCTTCCTTAAAATTTACCATCCTTTCCTTGCCCCTCTTACCCCAGGCAGTAATACTCTTGTATTCTCTTCTTTAATACTCTTCCACTTTAGTGTTGCTGATTCCAGTTTAGCCATATACATTCCGGTATCCCCACTTCTTTGGCCTACATACAGCTCATTGTAATAATTGCTGTAGTGTTGCACATGAGGTAATTTAGAAATTTGTATACCTGATTCATGTGATTGGATTGCAAAGAAAACACTGGGACTGATAAAGAACTGGGCTGGGAGTACTGTTTACTGGCAAGGGGGGAGGGAGGTGGATGCAGGCAACATGAGATAAAACAAAAGAAAATGATAGTTGGGAGACATTCAAAATGGACCTTGTGGTAAGCTCAGAGTAGGATACAGGACTAGCCTACAGAATTAGGACTGATGTTTGGTTTGAGGTTTTTCCAGTTCAGAATCCACATGTTAAATATAATGGGAAAAGGGACTCAGTCTTTTGTTGGCTGTACAGTGAAGAATCCTACTCAGATATGCTTTAGAAGCTAAAAACCAAGAGCCTTGATGCAGAATACACATATTGCCCAAAAGATGGCAGAGCTGAGCTTCTTAAAGTATCTGTTTAATTTTTACATACTTAGGCCAATTTTTACAGTTCTTAAGTGTTGCTGGAACAAGTTGGCTGAATATGAGATGAGTTTTTTGCTTTCCCAAAAGAAGTAATGACTGTCAGCTTCCATCCAGTATAACTGTTTGAACTGTGCCTAACCTTCAAACTTGACTGGGGGAAAACCCTATTTATTTAAATCGCAGTGCAAATTCCTTTTGTACTCTTTGTTTGAATTATTCCACTGTGTAGTTTCATTTTTGACTATGTATTAATCTTTTCAGCAACCCTATATTTTCGTTTGCATTGTTGAAGCGGTATGGTTTGTCAGTGCATATGGACCAACTAAATGTTTGATATATTTATAATAGACAAGGAAGGAAGGAATGACACACCTGAAATAGAAGAGATGGGAAGGACTTGTGATTCTTGGCAAAGTGATCTGTGGACGCGGGTGAAAGACAAATTAACAGAACGCTTACATCACAGCACTGTATTCCCAGAAAGCATCCCGCATAAATTTGATTATACACACAAAGATTTCCTTATGCAGCAATGCAACCTTCATCCAGCAAAGCATAAACCAAAAGAATACAAAACAAATATGGAAAGCCATGATTTTAGCAGCACTGGCCATTATGAAGTGACAATACTGGGTAAGTGACAACTAGTAGATCCCCTGTTTGGAAAGCATTGAAATCTTAATGAGGTATGGTTTTGTAGGATTCTCATAGTTTAACAAAGAATGCTGTTTCATTTTTTTTTTTTTTTTAACTTGAATGGACTACGCCAGTTTTTCCAGTGCTTATTCGGGCATTAGAAAAGAAAATTGAAGGGTTTTTTTATAAGCAGTTTTATTACAGATACGAACTTTGGATATTTAAAAAAAATATTATTGAAGTGCTAAGCCAAACTCCAAGGTTAAAGTTGAGTTGAGATTTTTGCATTTAACATTTTCAAAGCTACAGCTCTTCAAATTCTGAGAAGGTATTTGTAATTTGAGAGAAGGGGCCTCTTTTAAAATCATGTATCTAAAATCTAGCACCTGTCAAATGTTTCTTTGTCCAAAATATATTTTAAAATAAAAGAAAACAGATTCCTTGGACTGTATGTAGTATTTCTTTGAAAGCCAGTACAAGAATTGTTGAAAATGTCATCCCTCTGTTAACTGACATTGCAAATCTGAAAATATTTTACTAGCTCTACTTTCCATACAGTTAACACTTGTAGCAAATTTTGTGGATATACATTTGAAGAATGTGGGTTGCAATTAAGCTATTAAGTGCTAAAATTATGGACAGGCTCTGTTCATTAGGTTAGGTCACTCTTAATTGGGGCTATTCTGATATTGACAGCAATTTACTCAATCACACATCCTCTTCAGCTAATTTGCATGCATGAGAGCTATTGATTGAAATGAGCAAGTGGTGTAAGGGGAACTGGATATGTCATGAGTACTCCTTTAACCTCATCTGTTACTGGATTGGTTCCAATAGTCACGGCTCTTAAAGTACCATGGCTGCATTATGATAAAATAAAGGTCATATTCATCCAGACCTTTCACCTGCTTTATGTTCCTTCTGAGTAGCTCAAAGCAATAAAATGTACTAATGAATTTATCCTCAGTCCTTAAAATTAAACACATCAATAAGGGCACCTATCCACATGCATTGAGGCTGCTCCAACATGCTGTAATTACAGCGCGTTGGAGCAGACTCGATTTATTGAGTCTGCTGGAACGTGGTAATTACCGCACTCCAGGAGACTCCAGCGTCAGGTGCATCAGCATCTCCCCAGTGAAAAGTGGCAGTGGGGGTGCTCTAAAGCTCATTCAAGCCTTCTTCCCCCTCCCCTGGCCTCCCAGAGCACATATATAAATGACCTTAAAGTTGATGAATATTTCAACTCATGAAAACTACTATGTGACATTAATATATTTGTGTTTATTATTTAGCAGTCATCAAATAGAAATTTTTAAATGAAAAAGATAGGGAAATTGCTTGCCAAAACCTGTTACGCTGAGTTTCAGGCTGAAGGTTTATTTGAGTAACTTTTAAAAAGTTTTGGGATCATTGCAAGCATTCTAAACCTAGGAAATTTAATTAAGATTAAACTTAAAAGAAATCCAGACACGTGAGGCTACCAAGCAACATTAGCTCCATTGCAAGCTCTGAGGTGGAAACTTCTAAAAATTAGTTTAATATACTCTGGGCTACAAGCATTTTTAAATTCTTTAATGGTTGTTACGTGTTTATAACAGATTGTCAGTACGTACATATATACGTGTACATACCTATGCATATATATACATGTGCAGGTGTATATAAGTATACATATGTTTCTGCAGAAACTTTTTGAATTGCAGTTGTTTGGTACCTAATGGAAAAGAGGGGACTAGGGTAAAAATCTTCTGACAGCTTAACTGTACAGATTGGAATGCTTAGTTTTGATGGAGTAACTGGTCTTCAAATTTTTGATCCTCTTCAGATGTAAATATTTCATGAAACTCTTGCAAACTGCAGATGAAATATTTTGCTATGGTAATTCTCTTTCTTAACAGGTATAAACCATGATGTAGCTATTGATATTGCATTCTTACCTCTACTTTGTCCTGAATATCCCCATTTATTTCAAATGGAGAATATTCAGAATGATGCATTATTATCCTGTATGAATTGCATCTCTGTGCAGCAACAGGAGACCACCAGCAATGAAAGACCTTGTGACTTGTCTCCACTTCCAGGTAGGATTTACTCACTGGTGGATTTTCTTGTTTTATCTCTAACCACAAGTTTTGACTCTGTGGGCAAGTATCAAATTGTAGGGCAGGCACCACTTTCCATAGTATACACATGCATTTATGGCAAACTCTTTTACTAATAGTATAGATATCATATCAGATTATTTGGGCCAGTCTTTCATTTGCCTTTTTTGCACTGACAAGTCATCAGTCTTAAATAAGCTAGAGCAAGTTGATACCCAAGTACCTAATACATAGGCATGTTGAGGCACTTAAGAATCCTGAATGACCTATATTGTACATGCAGTTATTTGCTACTACAGAATTGCATTGTCAGGGAGGCTGAATTTTGAGTATTTGTCTGAGTTTGGTCCATAAATGGAAGAGCATAGTTAGCAGTCATTCGTTCTTTTTTCACTAGTATCACTCTGAGGAGCTGGCTTTCAGTTGACAGGTATAGGCTGCAGTATTTATATGCTTGGTAATTGTTTGACTTTTAAATTAAGGTTTCAAGTACTGGCCACCAACAAAAAGTACAGTAAAGGACATTAATTAATGTCTGTACCTTGCTTCAAAGATGTAAAATACTACTGAAGTGTTAAACACAAGTAATAAATAAAAACACTTGATTTTAAGCATAAACAAAGATGTATCTGATATGTGAAACACCTTGAATAAGACCTTCTACATTTACTAAGGACTTCTGACACTATTCTTAAAGCGTGTACAAATTTGAGTTTACCTTCATCTATATGAGATAATGAAGTATTTACCTGTGTAGTAGTTGAACTTATATATTCATATATTTTTTGATAGATTAGCACATAACAGGCCAAGTTATCCTTTTCACTAAAAGAAAGGGAAGATGCACGGCTCATTGCTTGTAAACAAAATGTCAGTTAAGAATTTGTTTTACAATATATCATCTGTTTGGCTTCTAGATGAAATTGTAAAAGCAGCAGCTGACCTAGACAAACAGCATGTCATCTGTATCTTGGACATCTGTCATTTGGGTGAAGATAAAGTAGAAGTCTTTCTGAGCAAAATCTATAAGATAACGGAGCCTGGTGTGGTGACCCCTGTGTAATTTAAAAAATAAATTATTTTGATATTTGTCAAAGTTAAGCATTTAAAGTATTATGATGTCTTATGACAGAACATGTGTAATGACAGTCAAACTATTACAAAGGAAGGCTTGGTCCTTTGTGTCTGAAAGCATTAGAAAGTGTTACAAACATGGTTGGTTGCTGTTGCTTTTGTATATATTGCATTGGATGAATCAACGTCTGTTGGCACCCAACTGACAGATTTATTTTTTTATATATATACATTCAATAATTAAGCAAACAGACTGGCTGAGTAATGGAATATTGAAACACATTCTGTTGGCGTTCGATGGGACTGGTTTGCACATATGCAGCAGAAGAATTGGATTTAAAGCACTGAAGTGATCGTCCATAGCTCATTGGACCCTACCGTCGTTGCTGTGTGGCAGCTTGTGGGCTTGCTCATGTGAAATGTTCTCAGTTTAACTCCAGGAGAAGAAGTTGCTGTCACACAAACTGACCATGTGAATTGCCCCATTGCTTGTTGTTTTGGTTTGGTAGAGCCCAAGAAGCTACTTTTGGTGAGAAACAGAATTATGCTTTATTCTGTGGAAAATAGATTTGAGAGAGAGGTTGGCTAGCTGGTGGGGAGAAACTGGCCCTGCTGCCGACAACTTTTCTGTGGGTAGACAACCTCGATCTTCAGTGGTTTCAGTTCTGCTGTCTAATATAAATTACTTAAAATAAACACGGCATTACTTCTCTGCATTTAGTGTATTATAATCCGGTAACTAGATGTGCACTTAATATATTATGATGGATAGCTACATACCTGGGGCACCAGGTCTAAGTTTGAAAATGTTGTCAGTGTACTTAAAGCATCATCCCTGCTACAGGTATGTGTTACAATTTTTAAAAAATCTGCTAACAGTGTTGTTTGTGAGTAAAAGTTGTTATTTGGGTAGACCATGTATTTTTTTTCTTTCTGTTTTGCATTTTATATTTTAAGTACAAGATATAATGTAGGCTCTAGGGTTAAGAAAGAGACTAGCCTCCAAACTGAGCCATGCTGACTATGCCAGCAGATTTTTTTTAACTAGCTGCTATTCAGATAGAAGTCTATTTTTAAGGAAAACTTCTAGATCCAATTTGTAAGGTAATCATGATTTTTTGCAATAGAAACGATACACCAGACCTTTGTACAGAGTTGCTATGGTATGCGTAGTTCTCATAACTCCCCTTTGATGCAGTATAGCCTAGGAAAGTGCTGCATGGCTCTTAAAGTATTATGCTATTCAAAAAGGCTCAGGACAAAATAAAAAGATAGTGTACTATAGGTTAGCAAAAAGCTGTTTTGCAAAGGTTCCTTTTTGTTTCACTATTTATTTCATTCAGTGTTGCTAATATTAAGAAACTAAAGTCATATCCATCATGAAACTCCTTTAAAATCATAATGCTTTGTCATATCTCTCATACCCCAGGATCACACAGGGCTTTGTAGAACCTATGCATATTGAAGGAATCTTTTTTTCACTGCTGAAATAAAGATACTGCTGAGTTTAAATATCATTGGAGCTTTGTGTATTCCCTGCCTGTGTCCCTAACTCTAACTTTTATTTTACTTTTATAAATGTTTCTAATTTTCATAGTTGCAGAAAACCAAGGTAATATGAACTGAATACAGACCAGTGCTAAGGAAACCTCTGTGCAGAGTGCCCAACTTCATCTTAATATGGACTGTTAATTCTCAAACCTAAAGATTAAAATGTGTCTGGCATATTAGAACTCAAAAATGAGGACAGTGAAAATAAAATGAATTAATTATCAAATAAACCATCACCTGTATTATTACTATTAATTTTTGTAGGTAATTGAATGTGGCAATCTGTTTTTTTAAATGCAGCTACTGCATTTAAACTACTGAAATTACTGCAGTGTTTCAAAAATGTCCACCACAGCAATTCACTTTACCAGAGAATTTAGGTCCAGCTTGTCCCCAATGATCTAAAACCTCCAGTATTGCAGCTGTCCCAAGCATACACACCAGGTATTTTTTTCCAGAATAAACTGAGAAGTCAAATTCTTATTTTGTTTCTTTCTTCTTTATTTGCAACAAGTTCAGTTTCTCTGTATCTTCATCACCTCCTTTTTCTAACTTTGACCACTCTAAAAAAAACAAAAAAAACAACATTGTTAACCTGTTTCTACATCCAGTTGAGTCCTATTGAGACAGTCCCTTTGTGGAAAAATATATACATCATACCTCAACATGCTTTCCAGTGTATGTATCAATGCAGTTACAACTGATATTTTGTGTGTGGGCTTCAAGGGGAGCGGGCGGCTACATGTATCCTCCATTATACAGACAATATTCAAAAGGAGTTGAAAGGAGTTTTTTGGAAAGCAGAATTGGTGAGAATCCTCCTGTGTTGGGAAGTAGAAAACAGGAGCTAAGACAAGCCACACCCCCAAATGAATTGAAGGACTAATCTTATACACTCCATAGTTTAGTAGAGTCTGGTATGCTGATAAACCAGACACTTCAAATACATTTGAAAGGGGAAATGGGAACATGTGATGCAAGCAAAGTCTAATGGTGTGGGTTGTTTTTAAAAACTTCAGCCTTCTACATCAGAGGCGTGCCCCAGTTTGTGCAACCATATCTACGTAGTTGTACCTGTGCAGGTTCAATATAGACACGCCCTGGATCTCAAACAGAATGACTCAAGAGGAGGGAGGACTTCCAAGAAGAGCACATACTTTGCTTAATTCTTCCAGGGCACACGGCTAGAAAAACTAAGCAGGATATGTCTTTTTAAACTGAATTTTCTCTTGCTCTATTTTCTATATCTCTTTTTAACAAGCCTGCTTATTTTGATGTGAGATACCTTGAAGGAAAGAAAATCTTCTGACCTTTTGTAAAAGATATTTCAGAGGAAATAGGAGCCTACTGAGTTGCTGTTGGACTGCAGTCACAGCTAGAATCTGCATGGAAATGACAAGAGAGGGTGGACCTTAAGGAGCAGCAGAAGCACGGGACCAAAGGTTACATACACTCTTCCAAGTGCTCGGGAGTCTGTGGTTTATGTAACTAAAAGCAGGTGTGTTATCTCCCCCTTCCCCATATGAGCCAGGTGTAATAGAGCTGATGCACTGAGGACTTCATAGCCGTGGGTGGTGTCAGTTACCGACCTGGGACTGAAATTTCAAACGACCAAGGGAGCCGGAGGACTCATAATGGCCATCGGTATTTGAAAATATCTACAAACAATCTTACATTTTATGCTTAAATGAATAAGCAATGAAGCAGAAGAAGTGCAGCCCTTCCCGTTTCCTGATTTTTATTACTATTTTATTTAAAGTTGTGGAGACTGTTCCAGCGAATGCCTATGTGAATCTGTTCTACTTCAACCCTACGAACAACAGCACTGTGACTGACGAATGTGAATGTGGCCTGTATGGATTAAACTCTCCTCTGACTAGTGCTCAGGGACTGGTGGGCATTCCTAAATCTGCTAATCTTCAAGCCTGCGATTACAACACAGAGTTCACCGTCACAGAAACACCGTGGATAGCACTGATCGAAAGAGGCAATTGCACTTTTGCAGAAAAGATCAAATTGGCAACCAGAAGGGGTGCTGAAGCTGCTGTGATCTACAATGCCCCAAACCGCGGCAGTTACACCGTCCCCATGTCACACGTTGGTGAGTACTCCAGCAATCAACTTGGGGAGCCTGGTTAACTTCTATGTTAAGATGTCATTTTAGACAGCCAGAGATGATAATACTGAAGTTACTGATGTGTTGATCTGCTGTTCTTGTGTTCCTTAGTTGTTACTTCTAGCAAAAAAAAAAAAATACTAGACATAAGGAAACTATTGCACGCATTGCATACTCACTTCCTAATTTCTTAGTATTAGCCTTAAGAGAATACTTCTGGCCAAACCAGAGCATCTTTTTTTTTTCTTATTGCCTTTACTAGTGTGTTTAGCACTGTACAGTATAGACTCATAGCATTAAGAGGGACCTCAGGGTTCAACTAGTCCAACCCCTTGCACAGATACAGGGTTCACTAACCCATTCCATACAGATGTCCACCCAGCCTCTTCTTGAAAACCTCCAGTGATGGAGAGTCCGCAGCTTCCCTGAACAGTCCATTCCCATGTCTTATGTTTGTACAGTTAGGATTTTTTTCCTTAAGATTTAATTTAAATCTGCTTTGTTGTAGTTTAAGCTTATTGTCTGTTGTCTTACATTCTGTGGCAGGGGAGAACAACTTATCTCCATCTTCTTTATAGCAGCCTTTCAGAGACTTGAAAGCCACTGTCATGCCCCACTTCCTCCATAATATCTAAACAACTACTGCCTTCAACCAGTATGGCTTGCATTCCAACTCCATCTCCTCCTTCATTGCCCTAGATCCACTCCAGTTTCCCTATATCCATCTTAAAATATGGTGTCTAAAACTGCAGCTGAGCCCTGATGAGGGCCGAATGAAGTGGTATGTTATCTCCATTATCTTGAGTACAGTGCTTCTCTTAATGAAACCCAAAATTGCACTTGCTTTTCTTTCAACAGCATCATATGGCTGGCTCTTGGCAAGTATGTGGCCTACAGTCACCACTGCCCCCCCAAATCCTTTTCAGCAGTGCTGTTGCAAAGAGTTACCCCCCTCCCCATTCTGTAATTTAGCTTTGGTTTTTACTTCCCTAGCTGTAGCACCTTACATTTGTCTTTGTTGACTTTTTCATTTTTGTTGTCCATAACCCTGTTCTCAAAATTATCAAGATCCTTTAGAATTTTAATTCTATCCTCCACAACAGTTGTATACCCTGCCATCTTGCAAATTTGATTTGAGCCATTTAAAAATGTTTAAGCAACCCCAGACTTGCTAGAAACTGACTTGAGACTTCCTGACGGAATGACATTGACCCATTAATAGATACTCTTTGCTCATGGTTATTCAGCCAATTACAGATGTACATAATTATCATTAGGTAATTGTAACAGCCATTAGGTGGATCTATAAATGTCTGATTAATCATAAGGAAAGTGTACTGAGAGAAAAGTGTGGTTCTGCTTTGGAGGTCTTTACACGCTTTGTATTTAGTTATGATGAATGGAAGGAGAGAAATGATCCCATGAGTTTTATCAACTTAGTTATGTTATGTGCCATTTGGATAGGATTCTTTTTTTAATAGCTGCCTTTGTGAGCTATGGCTGATGTTCAGCTTCTCTGAGGTTCTTTGGTCCATGTTATGCAGGAGGTGAAAACAGATGATCATATTGCTCCCTTTTAGCCTCAATCTATGCATGAATCTATTTTTAGCGGAGATCTGTGAAGATACCATATTGCTAGGTCTTTATCCATGCACTTGTTCCTCTAAGCCCTACTGCCTAAAATATACAAGTTAGCACAGATGTTCATCAGTAAAGTATAGTTAAGATGCCTGTGAAAAGCAACCTGTTTTTAAGCTACATTCACTTTGTTTGCACTATGCTGGAAATTTTTCAGTTCAGATTGTACCATTCGCTTTTATTAATATACACAAATTATAAAATATTTTATAAAGAGATGGTCCACAGCCTCTAAGAATGCATCCCTAAAGTCTGGTGGTTTCATTCTCAGTATTGATTACAACCACTGTAGGGAGAGAATCCACCTTCGGAGTTTGCATCTGACCTGTCAGTCAGAGGAGAGGCTGGGGAAACTGGGCTTATTTAGTGTGGAAAAGACGGGGATTTAATAGCAGCCTTCAAATACCTGCAGGCTGGTTACAAAGACGCTGGAGCTGGAGCTGGACTGTTCTCTCTGGCGGCAGCTCAAGTTGCAGCAAGGGAAGCCTAAGTTAGATCTTAGAAAAAACTCTCTCACTAGGAGGGTAGAAAAGCACTGCAGCAGGTTACCCAGAGAGGTGGTGGTATCTCCATCCTCAGAAGTTTTTAAGACCCAGCTTGACAAAGCTTTGGCTGGGGTGATCTAGTTCAGGATGGTCCTGCTTTGAGCAGTGGGTTGACTAGATGACCTCCTGCAGTCCCTTCCAACCCTAATTTTCTATGATCCTTGAAGAGAAGCCTCCAGACCTGTGGTTTGATTCAATATAAATGCATTTATCAATATTGTGCTGGGTGCTTCACATATGCCATGCTACATGGAAACAGCTCAGAGGAACTTCCATTCTAAACATGGATTGTGTAATACTGAAGGGGATGAATCATGTATGTGATTGGAAGCAAATGACATGGAGAACCCATGGACTGATGTTTATCATATCTACACCTTTCTCTGAGTCTTCTGGTATTCTGGTCAGCAGTGTTTACTAATGAAGTTTCAAATGCCTCTCTCACAAAATGTGTGAAAATAGGGTCAGTTAACTAGGCAGATAGGCAGACAAGATTCTTTGGGTAAGATTTTACTTTACATATGGACGGAAAGCAGTTTGTCTAAACAATTTGGAATAACCGGCTGGCGTTAGTACAAAGGTCCTAATGTGACTTTGTTTTTTTGTACATAGGAGAGTGTTGGCTCATGTACATATGAGGAAAAAAGAAGTATACTGGGTGAGGGTTTTCACTGAATTTCTCATGGAACAAGTGAGACACCAAGTGGCTAATGGGGTTAATTCATCTAAAATAAGACTCAGAACTAGATTTACCCACTTTACTTAAAAGCACGCTTTTTGAGTGAAATTCCAATTTGGGTCAATGGGGGGGTCATGTGAACCATTTCTAAGATGAGGTTCTAATTTTAGATACAGTAACTTATAAGGATGTCAAAACACCAGCGTTCGAAATTTGAGCAAGAAAGGAGCTAGAATAGGATGAGGTTTGAAGCAGATCCTAGTTTCACTAACATATTTCTGGCACTAAAACAAGAGCAGGATGTTTTGGAAGTGTCAGGAAGTAGCCAACTTCTATGTGAATAACAGATTCCATGAGAGATTTCTCTTCCCCACCGCCACACATGCAACCACACTTTAAGGTCTATTGCAATGACTTTTCCTAAGGATTTTTCTTTAAGCCATTCCCTTCAAATGGTATCTTAAAACCAGATATATTTACTGGTAGTGCTGGAAGATAACAAAATCAAGTTTATTTTCAAATGTGGTCACAGAAAAGTTAAGTACTAGGAGAAGATGAGCTCCTAATATCATCCGAATGTCCAAGATGCTTTTCCTTCTGGGTATGTTATAATGTGCTCTTTTTCCTCAGTGCTGGAATTTGTTTAAACCAGTGGTTCTCAACGTGTTTGGACTCATGGCAGCCCCCATTGGACTTGACCCCTTCATAACTTTTGTGAACTGAGTGGCACTTAATTTCCAAAGCTAACATATATTGCAGTGCTTACCTCCTTACAGAGAGGCTGGGCAGTGGGAGAAGGGGCTTGGCCAGGCAGAGAAAGGCCTGAGTCTGCATTTATCATCTTATATCCTCAAACTTCACTTTTCCTCACACCTCACATCGCTCTTCAAAGGATCTTGAGGCACCCTGGTTGAGAATTGCTGGTGCAGCTATAATATTAACATTAACCGTAGCTGTTGGTGCTTGTCACCATTCGAAAAACCAGTCTTTCATTTTTTTTATGGGTTCCTTAGTATGGATTTAGGAACCTAGGTTTGAAAATGTTTGCCTGTGAATGAGTGGTAATAAGTGCACTTCATGCTGAAGCTTTGTGGAGGTTTTCTATATTTACCCACAAGTGAAGGTATTTGTTTTTAGGAGTACAAATGTTCTTTTTTTCCCCTATATCTGCACACATCGAGGTTGGCATAGTTGAGATTTTGAGAGCTAGGGGGTCTATAAATGCATGTTTGAAACCTTGGACAATCTGACTTCTTCAGGCTCTTCAAAAATCCCAGTGTGGTGGGTGCTAAAGAGAATGTAAGCACATACTGAATTTGCCTAAAGGTGGTTGATGCAAAAGACTGGCCTTACAGGCAAAAGAGAGAAGGCTTGGCCATTGCTTAGGTATGCTACAGGGATTTTTAAGCAACATGACTGGGAGCCCAGCAGGATTTAAATAGCTTGCTGTAGGAAAGCATGTCATTGTAATTCAGAGGAAAATGTGTTTGCAAACTCTTAGCACTGCTCCAAAACAGCTCCATGAGATGTAGCCTACCTAAACAGATCTTCTTGGACAACACTGTTCCTGTATTATGATCATAGGCCAGCAGAGGGGGCTGAGCTCTCATGGTAATTCTCTTTTCATTATTTTTGCACATCTTTTCATTTTCAAAATGAAATAGGAGGCTGGAAGGCATGAGTTTGTAGAGCAGACTAAATGAGACTAGAGCTTGCCTTACAAAGCCATTCAAAAATAATGGCTAAGCTGTAGTATTAGCTGTGCTCTGAAATGTTTTCCCATGGTAAATGCATTGAGCCTCAATCAATGAAAGGTAAATCTTTTAGTGGTTAATGCTTTTATTATTCATAAAGCAAATTAGGTTTGGCAGTGTCATACATTTGGCAGCGTTGCATTTCTGTCAGTCCACACAGGACACCTAATCTACAGTTGTGTTTGAAGAAGCTGGTGTTGCTTCTCTCGCCCTCTCAACTTGGTTTCAGGGCACTCTGTGGTCTCAAAGTCTAACTTTTGTTATCTCAGAAATACTTTTGAGAGAGGCCCTTATTTGGCTTTTGATGCAATATCTGCTATGAGTTTGTGAACTAAATGCCTGCCACTGGCACTATGAGTTTGTGAACTAAATACCTGCCACTGGCACTTGGTTTTATCTGTTTTGTTTTGGAAGCTGGTGTAAAACACTCCAGAGTCGCTGCTATTTTTGTGCAATATTGTTTATCAGATATTCAGTATATTTTGTGTCTTGCAACATATTTTCAACAAGCTCTATTGGTTTTCTGAACTTTCACCCTGGTAATAGGTAACTTTTGTGGTCTGTTCTTGAAAAACTGCAATTTGAACCCAGGTACAGGAACACCTGACTCTCCTGGAGTATACAGTATGCATTCAGTGGATCTGCATCTTCATTAAGTCTGTGGCTAGCTTTACAAACACTGAGCCAAACATCCTTCCTAATGTCAACAGTCATAGCAGGGATTCATTTGTTCCCCTTCTCTCAGTGAAAACAGCTGAACCTTGCAAGGAAAGAAAGGAGTCTCAGCATACAACCCATTTGAGAGTTGGTATGGCCATGTGGGAAAGCAGCCAGCCAAGCGGAACCTGTGAGTGTGAGAGCTCCTTCCCAGATGCTCCAGAAGACCAGGCAGCCTTCTCATCTTACCCGGACTATCTGCCTCTCCACTGGCGGTCCAGAAAATGACTGGAGCCTAGGACCCAACCTACCTCTTTCCCAAGGCACAGCAAGAAGAGCAAGCTAGGTTCAGATCTGGCATTTACAAGTTTATTGATCCAACAGAAGAACGATGTTGAACTTAAACTTCCCAAATCCTACTCCTTGTCACAATGGCATTTATCATTACGTCTTTAGTTTCCTAAAGCAGCAACTACACTGTGATATCATGATTTTGAATGAACACCGTTAGTTTAGGTAGAGCTGGCCTTTGGGGTGGGCAGCGTGGGTGACACACGCATGCACACATGCGCCCTGCCCTGTGTTTTGTGCTGGGCAGGAGCCATCAAGGGATTTCAGTGGCAACTAATCCTGGGATCTGGGCAGTAGGGCCCACCACCCCCACCCATACAGAGCTGATTGAAGCCAGCCAGCCAAGGCAGTGGGATAAAAAGACTCCTGGGCAGCGACAGCAATGATGGACACTGCCAGGCAGTATGATGGATCAGAGAGCATCAAGGGCTGGGCCAAGGCCAAGGTGATGGTGCCCAGTGAGAAGGAGGCGTGGCTGGGCAGCCCTGGTTTGTGCACCAAGGGCTTTGCCATCACTGAGCTGCAGCCCCTCCCCGGCCACTGCCACTATTGCTGAGGGTGCGGGCAGCACCCTGCTGCTGGGGCTGGGGTTCCTGTGCAGGCAGCCCTCCTGCTGCCCAACCTCCAGACCTTCCTGCCACTCCGGGCCAAGCCCCTGCCACCCCCCTCAGCCCCACCTCCCAGCACCAGGCCAACATCAAAATACAGGCACAAAGGAGGTTTCCATTAAGGGTGGAATTACAAGCATGAGCTGTTACGCACCCAAAGAAGAGAAAACTAATATGCATATATTGAGCTATCATCTATGTTCAAGGTTATCTTACCCACCTGACAGGACTAAGTGAGGGAAGAACCAGCTCTGCAGAGCTCAGCTTCACAACGTCCGAAAAGATTGCAGAGGAAAAGGGTTTGTTGTTTGAGGGTATTACAATCCAGGGAGAGAAGAAGGAACTTTTTAAAGAAAACCTTTGGCTGCCACTTTGTCTCCTCTCCCCTGCCCTTGAGGGAAATCTGGCTCTAGACCCAACTTTGCAGCTTGGGTCTGTCACTGTGAAATAACAGGCCCCAGTAAATGACAGGAAGAAAGGGTGCAATGAAACAAATCATTTAGTCTGAAACTGGTCTTTGATTTAGACAGCTCCACCGCGCTATCAAAGAGAGCGATTGCTGTTCAGGCCTGGCTGCCAGCCACAGCCAGCTGACAACATCCTTTGTTTGGACCAGGATGCCATCGATAAACATTTCAGCTCCGCTGCCTTTCTCCATTGGCAGCAGCCTGAGCACAGTTCCAGAACACGATCGCTTGCCATTGGAAACAGTCACAGCTCCTTGCCAGGGTGGCATGTAGAATATTTGGGTATGTTTTTAACTGCACTTGACAGCTCTTTTATGTAAGAGTAAAAGTAATAAATTACTTTTCAGTAATTTATTAAGTCAGTGCATATGAAGGCTGCAAATGTACATCCACAATGGAAAACATCCCTTCCATGTTTCTCCAAGTCTTCCTCCCTCCTCGTAATTTTTTAGCCCACCTCTTGCTCCTTCCTTACCTCCTGCTTCCATGGTAAATCCTGGGACAACGCATGCAACATTCAGTGCATTCCCAAAGGGGAAAGGGTGAAATTCTTGCCTTTAGGAAGATGGCAGCAAAGCTCCTACTGACTTCAGTGGGGCCAGGATTTTGCTCTGTCATCCACCCACAGTAGGGAGCAGAAGGGAGTTAAACCTACATTTTTAAAACCCATGAACAGTCCTGTTTTCAGTTCCTAATCATTTATCCAAAAATCTTAACACCAGAGTTGGCGTTGAGCTCTCTCACCCCCCTCCACTGATGTCCACTGACATGCACTGAATGTAATCAGTGATTTGTCTCTTGCTGGTATTGACATCTGCAAGAGGGTTTCCTGTTGACTTCAGCGAAACCAGAATTTGGCCTTGGCTGTAGCTGAAACCTACAGCCTGCTAGCTTGTGCACTGAGGTGTACAGTAATTGAACCCAAAAGAGAGCACATTTTGTACTTGATTCGCTTTTTCCCCAAACACCATTCCTTCTGTTCCCCAAAAGTCTGCATGTGCAATATTTCCCGCTCTAGAGCACAATATCAGACTCCAGTCATCTGATGTTTCTTAGTTTCTGAGCTCACGTGGAAAAGCTAGATCCTCAGACCAGACAAAAGCTTGCACAATTTGCTCCTAAAGAGGGAAGTAAACCCTGCTGATTCACTTTCCATGAATGGAAACTCCACTGTCACTGAATAAAGACCCCAATGAATCAATGGGCCTGGACCTGATCCAATAAAGTGCAGAGCCAAAATGGATTGAGGGCACTTCTGGCCAGAAGTGGCCAACACTACAGAAGATAATGTAATTGTGTCTTATCCCTTCAGAGGAGTTCCAGTATCATTATTAAATGGGGTTTATATATTTGTCTTCCACCTCAAAGCTCCTTAGAATCGGTGTCTTGCTTGGCAGAACCTAAGCACTTACGTTTCTTTAAATTCAACAACATCTCCCCATGATGTTCATGCAGGTCCTCTTATTGATTGCTTCCTTTCAAACAAAGAGATGGAGAAGATAACGACTTGGGCTCACACCTTTTGTAGAAGGGAGAAAGCATGCTTGCAACTTCCTGGCAGCAGGAGACCGTACGTCAGGCTGACCAGAGCTTTCCAAACGCATTGTCTGAACGAATCGGCGGTTCTTCCAGTACAGTCAAAACAGAGAGGTACCCTGGCTTCCCTTGAGATCTTCTGCCAAAAATGTTTCTGAAAACAATGCAAGCTTTACTGGCAACAGGATCTCACCCCAAAACTCGCTGAAAGGAACCCAGGTAGGGGTCCAGCAACCGCATAAACTTGGAAATGCAGCCTGTCAGTTAATCATGTGGTGTCAGGTAAAGCAGATCAAGTAAGTGCACAGCTGAGGAGGCAAAGCTTTTGTTGACAAGAGACTGCAACTCCCTGTGAAATTCTTGCAAGGCCAACTTTAGACCAAATTCCGTCTGTATAGACAGGGGCAATCCTCAGGTTTTTTTGCTTGTAAATGAGGGCAGTGTTTGTCCCGGGATGTTTCTCTCCTGTGTTTATCAGCTTTGCTTATGGCTTTTGTTTTGGTCACTTTTACTGAAGTTTAGAGGGGTTTAGAACTGCCTTGAAGGTTGGGGTTTTATTTAGAATCTAGCAATGAAACCATCAAAAGGATCCATAATGAGGCTTGATAACAGCATAAGCAGGCTTGCACATGTCGACATAGCCAAATCCGTAAAATAAATATCAAAAAAGAATTCACTCAAATAGACTGCCCTGACATTAGAGCTGTTCTAATTTGGCAAGCACATTTTTCACATTGGAAAAAAAATAGGTGCTTAAATATTTACTTAAATAAGATAAAGCTTCAGGATGGTGGGGTGAAATTCTGGCCCAGCATAGTCAATGGCAAAATTCCTAGCACTTCACTATATTTAACTGCAAGTCATGCTTTGCAAAGGCCTCCCAATGACATAAAAGAAAAAAGGAAAAGGAAAGTTACAGAGACTCAATCTGTCACATAATGCATTTGATGAATTCAAACGAACTCCAGACTGGACCAGAAATCCTTCCATTCTTCACCAGCATAATGAAGTCCATGTCCAGGTTTGTAGGGTACATGGACTCCGAAAGCTCCTGGGAGTTGCTTTGCTGTGTCCTTTTCACTTCTGTAATCATCATCGTGGGATCCTGAGTGTATTTCTGACCTCTTCAAACTCGTGCAGCAGCAGCTCTCCTACTATGTAGGTACTAGTCATGTTCCCTTCACCATGTAAAATAATCACCAACACCCAAAAATGTAAAAGGAAAAAGCATTAGAATATCTTTGTGTAGATATGTCATCAACTGCTCTTATACGGTAAGCACTTATCCTCGTAGGATCATAGGACTAGAAGGGACCTCACAAGGTCATCTAGTGCAGCCCCCTGCTCAAGGCCGGATCATCCCTGACTAAAACCCCCCAGGCAAGTCTCTGTCTAACCTGCTCTTGAAAGTTTCCAAGGATGGAGATTCCACAACTTCTCTAGGTTGTTCTTTAGTGTTGTGAATTAATGGTAATTTAGCTTAAACTTATTGGCTAGATTTTTTCTAGGATGGAGTGGAGGACGCATTTTACTAATGTCTGTTAAGGCATCTTCTAGGAAAGAATTTAGTTGATGTAATAAGATTCTAGTAGGTGCCTAACATTAGACATGTATGTATTTTTTTAAATTAAATTGCATATTGTTTTAAAGATGAGCCCATCATAACTGCTCTAATTATGTCCTTCAGTACCTTAATTCCACTTGTCCTCTACACTCGAACTGCTACTGAAGCCACGGTGTGGGAGCTCAGAAGCACATGCAGGTAGATGTCTTGGAGGAGACAGTTAGGCCTATTTATGAATGATAAGAGGAGCGCTGAGTTAGGTCACTGCAGGGCAGAACTGTTGACTGTTTGAAGCAGTACTAATTTCTTCCAGTGTGTAAAGGGGTGGATCCAAAGCAGGTGCAGTGACACCATCTCCCCTCCTTTTCAGACTGCGCTGTGGGT
Source organism: Gavialis gangeticus (assembly GCF_001723915.1). Taxonomy (NCBI): domain Eukaryota; kingdom Metazoa; phylum Chordata; order Crocodylia; family Gavialidae; genus Gavialis; species Gavialis gangeticus. Next base: position 55,094,139 of record NW_017729029.1, read on the forward strand.
GCAGCAGCTGGGGACTTCCTATTGAGTCCGCAAAGCAGCTAAGACTTGCCCCGCTCCCTTACTTTGTGTTCAGTGCCACATCCCCTTCCCTCATTCCCTCCCTGCCCCACCCACAGCTGCCACTGACCCTGCTGTGTCCAGCTCTCCTGGGCACAGGGGAAGCTCCACCACTGCTCCTGCCCTGCTCCAGCCACACACCACAGGGAGCTGGGCTTGGCCTGGGAAAGCAGCAGTGGTGGGCAGGTTTCCCCTCCCTGCCTGGTCCCCCCCATTCTTTCTACGGAGCCGGCTAAGGGAATGGGAACCCATCTGCCACTGCCCCCACTACTGCTGCTGTTCCTGGCTGAGCCTGGCTTCCTGTGCGTGCCGGCTGGAATGGCATAAGAGTGGCTCTGTTGTCCCCACCACCATTGGGACAACCGGAGATAGTGGCAGGGGGGGTGAGTGATAGGAAAAGGAGGGTGACATTGAGTATGGAGGAGAGGGAGTGCTCAGAGCAAGTGTAGGGCAGATGTTTACCTGATTCGGGGACTTTGTCTCCAGCTTCTGCTCCCATGACACGGTCTCCCTATCCCAGGGAACAGGGGTAGGGAGAGGGATTAGGAAGTGGGGGGTGCAACCACCCCTGCAAAACTGGCCGCTTCTCCTGCGGCCCCTCTTTACAAAATCCTGGATCTGCCAGTGAACACATATCATACAGAACTGAATATTATCAGTGAATATCATTTCCTCTTTTTCTGCACAAATGCAGTGTCTATTTGGTGGCTGAGTTCCCTAAACACTAGAAACACATGCTCTATTCATGTATATCTTTGAGGAAATTTTCTCTGAGCAGAGAAAATTGGCGCTAAACAAATGGAAATATTAGTGAAGTGTCTAGAATCATAACTAGAGGGAATTAGCTACAGCAGAGATTCCCACATTTTTTTCTTATTGCATAGCCCCTTCCAGATTTATCAGCTTCCTGCGTACCGGTGCCAGCATGCCAGTTGTTTTAACCCCTTAAATACCAATTATTATTATAATGAAAATTAAATCTGTCATTACACAATGCCATGTACCCCACCACAGAGCTGTCTTGCATGCCCCCAGGGGTACACGTACCACAGTTTGGGAACCCATGAGCTACAGGACATCCACTGGACAATTCAAGTGCCAGCACTGGGTCTCGGTCCTAAACTAACCGGTAAGAGGGTGAAGTTTACTCTCCATCCACTCAGTTTATCTGGATTAAGTGTTTCGTGGTCATTTTTCAACAGCAAGGAGCCAGGCTAACATCACAGACTTGTTTTGCAAAAGTTGCCAATGAGCAATGACTGAGTTTGTTAGCAAGCTGAGCTGGTGAAAGAGTCCATATTCCAATAGCAGTCCCTGGAGTCATCCAACTCCCATTAAAAATTCACTTCCAACTTTCTTTATTTCACAGGAGCTTTGTTCATGCACAAAAATAACTGATACAAAAACTGATACAAACCACATTATTAAAAGGTAGATGTCATCACCAGCCATCTCTAGTCATACAATTGCTTTGTTAGAGTTATCTTTAAAACATCTATAAACGTTATTTTTAGAAGAATTGATCTTAAGCCAACACCTCAGATCAAAATCCCCAGCACTGTGGAGCATTTCTCTTATAGATACAGAAACAAGGTTCACACCTGGCTTTATCTTTGTGGGAAGCCCACAGTTGAATATCCACAACACTTTGGAAGAGCTTGGAACTGTGTTTTTATAACTCATGTCCTGGAACAAGCTCCCTGATTTTCATGAGCAGACCCCTGCACCCACATGGAACCAACTGCCAGAGCAGGGACCAGCCGCCTGCGTATTTTCAGAATGAATATGGGGTTTTTCCCCTAAATTTTAATTTTGCATGACACGCTCTGCTTCAATTGTGCAATGAGGAATAAGACATTGGTTTAGTTTAAGATGAAAGGATTTGCTTAGTGAGCTTTTAATATGACTTGATCTTTAGCAAAATGCTTCAGCTCTTTCGAAGCACAATGGGACTTCATTCCTTGCTTTACTTCCTGCCATTTCAGTAACAAAATGTTTCTAATCTCACCGTGGGTCTCAGCCAAAAATGCTCAGCCAACTATTCCAGTCGGGGGCAGCTATTTTGGGCAGCTGTTCTGGTTTGGGGCATAACCACTGAACAATGTTGCCAACATTCATATATACACAAAAGGGGGTACTATTGCTCACAATATTCATGCATTCGGCAGAAGACTCTGTGTCAGCCTAAAAAGAAATCATGTTTCTGAGTCATGTTTTCTGTTTTCTAGTTGCAGGGTTCTCCTGATCATGCCCTGCCTACTATCCTTACATTATAATAGTCTAAAAGTCTGGAAATGGCTGTATTTTTTTCCCTTAATTACATCTGAATTACAAGCTGCTAAATACTTTACCAGGAGATCCATCTATACTGCTCTGAGGTTTTAAGGGGCTGTTTTGCAAATAGTCTGTACTTTTCTATATGCACAGAAAGAAGTTTCATTGGATGAAATGTACTGAAGTCAGTGCCATACTACTGACTGTTGTATGGCCAGGATTTCATGGTTTGGCTTCACCAAGACAATTCATGTGCTTAATATTAAAAATATGCATAAGTGCTTAAAAGCTTGGGCTTTTTTCCAGTAAAATACAATTGTGATTTGCTGTCAGAAATCACTGTATCTGCATTAGGGAAAATGTACGCAAGACATTTGCCTGAAAGGGGCTCCATAAACATACAAAAATCACTTCTGGCTGTACCAGCTTAGCTGCAGTAACTTCCATTAATATTATGATCACAATTAAATGGAAGAACTTGGATAAAGAAAAAAGGAAATGATCCCTGTCTCTCCCAGTGTGTTCATGCAGTGCTGTGGAGGTTTCACTGTTTCTCCTGCTGTTACAGAGATTGTAGAACCACTGTTAGGGGATGCAGATATAGCACCTGATGTGGCTTTTAACTATTTTTTAACAGCTTACATTTCAAGTGCATGGTGTCCCCTTGAGGAAAGTTCATAGTGTTTGTAGAAAGAGACATGTTTTTTCATGTCTTACTTCTGGAGCAACGGACCTCGTGGCATTGTAGTTCCAAGAAATGTGCAACAATTTTACACCTTGGGCTTGGTTCCTAGATGGAAATGAATAGCTTTGCCTTGCCCATTGTTGGAGGGGGAGCTGCTGTCTGGTGTGGCAGAGCAGGGGGGGTGAAAAACAGGATGAGAAGGCAAGGTCCCATCCCACCCATACACAGCATCCACTACTGATTTTTGTATGGCCAGGATTTCATGGGTTGGCTTCACAGAGATTATTCATGTACTTAATATTGTGCTTATACCCTACTTAGTCTTATGCCCTGCTTGCCTACCCATTGCTACGCTACTCTGAAAAAGCATTTGCAGGCCTGGGACCACCACTGTTCTGTTGGCAGGGTTATGAGTTACTGCTACGTGTCTGAGGGAGGTGATAGTAGAAGGCAGTATCTCAGATTGCTACCCCATGGGTGCATCTACACATTCATTAATACACCATAATTACGGCACATTTAGTACCTGTAATAACAGGTACTAACTTAATGCGCTGTAATCAGCACTACTGCGCATTAGTGCAAAAGAATGCTTTTTTTATGACGCTTAATGCTTATTGGAGTAATCTACTGCACATTAGCATGATTTTTGCCAGCTGCGCTAATGCACCACAGAATTAGTCCAGTGTGCATTAAGCATCTCGTGTGGATGTGCCCCTTGATTCTCCAAGCTGCTTTATGCAGATGGACTCCTGTAGCGCACGGGGTTGCACAAGGCAGAACGCTTCCCACAAGACAAATTAGCTTGTAGGTTGTGGGCCGGACCTTGGAAATGGTTATTCATATGCAGTGAACACGTGCCAACAGCTCACTGCTGAGTGAATACAAGTGGTTTTACTTATGTGGGTAGTTTAACTGGGGCAGCTCAGCGGTAAAATGACCCATGCCCATCAGTGTTTAAAAGATTAAGGTTAGACAGTTACCCATCACCACTACCTTTTGCACAGGTGGTGTTCCAGTTTCTCATAAACTGGAAACATGAAAATGAGATCCAAACCAGATCTCTGTCCCCTCCCTGAAGGGTTTTCATGAAGCTGAAGAAGCAGGAAGCCATTCAAAAGCGTAAGAATTGGTTCAGTTTGTTTAACACAGGCTTTGGGCTGATCCTGAAACAAAAGCAGCTGATAACTAAACTCCCAGGGTTTAGCAGGAATGGGGTTATGGGGGCCTGATTTTCCACTGCCTCCTACATTGCACAATCGTTTGCACCTGTGCAAAAGGGTGGGGGGGCGGGGAGGGGAATACCTGTTTAACCTTTATCTTTTAACACTAATGAGCATGGGTAATTTTACACTGAGCTGTTCAATTAAACTACCCACAAAAGTAAAGCCATATTCACCTTTTGCTGAAGCAGGTCCTGAATGGGACCTTAAAAAAATGACTTGCTGTTCACAGATGGGAGCAGCTGCCCTAAGGCTGTGAACACAAGGCACATTTGTACCAGTGTGACCTGCCTCAGGTGTAAATGAGGAGCAGATACGCAGACAGTCAGGCACTGGTATCGGTTCTTCTACTCCGGGGGTAAGGTTACCCCTCAGATTAGAGCAGTGGATGGGTAGTGCACCCAAGTTTCATTCTAGAAACCAGCTGCAAACAAGTCATTACCAGCTTTCTTACCACCTACAGCGCAGACAGAAGTTACAAAACATGCTGTTTTGAAACGTCCTCATCTGACCCCTCATACAACGAGGGTTCAGATTTTTGCCCAACTGGCCATTTTTGAAGCAGTCTGCAGCCGTGCACTTGTGTTTGGTCACAACTATAGACTGCTTTCTGTGGCCCGACTGGGCAAAAACTATCACTTCTGTCTGTGCCCCTGATGGTCAAGTGCTCTAAAAACCTTTATTGCAGATGGGACCTCAGGGAAGCCAGTTCTGGCCCACGTCCCATAGGTCAGTGCTCAGAATCACTGTACATAAAACTGCAGTAACACCTTGTTAGGGAAGGAGCGGTCTGTCTTACAAGGAGTGCTTTGGAAAATTCCCCTGCTCCTCCAAAATACCAGGCAGCAGAGGCCAAGTCTGGTGTTCCTCAGAGCCAGAGGTAAATCAGCAGTTCTTCAACCTCAGGTGAGAAGAATGTGATAAAGAACCAAAAAGCAGGTATTGCATGTGCCATAGGCAATGTTTCTAAATTGCACTGCTATGTCTCAAAGGTCCATAGTTTCCTGCTCAAGAGAAACTGCAGCATAATCAAAAAGCAAACAGTCTCTTATTACTATATTAACATTAAGCTTATGACATACACACACAGTCGTTGTTTTTTCCCTTTGATACTAGACTGGCCAAATAAGCCCAGCTTTCCAAGGGTACACCATGTCCCAGCTCTGTCCTGGCATGGAAGCTATTTATTTTCCTCTAGGAACCAAGCCCAAGGTGTAAAATTGTTGCACATATTTCTTGGGGCTGCAATGCCACGAGGTCCATTGGTCCAAAAGTAAGACATACTGAAAGAACGCATCTCTTTTTACAAACCCTTAAGGGGACACCATCCACTTGAAATGTAAGCAGTTAAAAAACAGTTAAAAGCCACATCAAGTGTTACATCTGCATCCCCTAGCAGGAGAAATAGCGAAACCTCCAAAGCACTGCATGAACACACTGGGACGGGCAGGGAATATTTCCTTTTTTCTTTCTCCGAGCTCTTCTGTTTAATTGCAGTCATAATATTAGTGGAAGTAACTGCAGCTAGGGCAGTACAGCCAAATGTTTATGTTTATGGAGCCCCTTTCAGGCAAAAGTCTTGCATACATTTTCATGAATGCAGATACAGGGATTTCTGACAGCATATCAAAACTGTATTTAACTGGAAAAAAGCCCAAGCCTGTAAGCACTTGGGCATATTTTTTAATATTCAGCGGTTGAATAGTCTCCGTGAAGCCAAGCCATGAAAATCTGGCCAGATAAAAATCAGTAGTGGGTGCTGGCTATGGGTGGGTTGGGGCCTCGCCTTCTCCTTTTGTTTCTCCCCCTCTCCCTCTCCTACACCAGACAGCAGCTCCCCCTCCAAAAACGGGCAAGGCAGAGCCACAGCAATGGGGTTGGCAATGCCTAGGTGATGACAGCACCTGGGGCAGGGGGAGCAGTCAGCAGAAACAGGGTGCTGCAGAGGGGGGAAGTGTCAGAGGGGCAACTTCTCCCTTCACAGCAGGAGACCTCTGGCTCCTGCCCCACTGTCACTTTGCAGGGCTCGGAAGTGGCCAGTTATACCTCAACTTTTATATACTTTGAGCACATAAACCATCCTGTTCTCCTCAAGGGGACTATTTAGCGGCTTAAAGTTAAGCATGGACCCAATGATCTTGTGAGGTCCCTTCCAGCCCCTAACATCTGTGAGTCTATATACAGTATTCACATGTACAGAAAGAGGCCGTAGAGCGACGAAGCCAAAAAGAATCATGTTCCTACCGCAGAGAGCCATTAAATGCATATGCATTCACTTTGCAAGCTGCATATTAAAGAAATTAAGAGCCGTTAGCCAAACAGAAACAAATGGCATTTGACGGAGAAACAGTGTGTGGTTCAAGTGATGGTTGTGTTATCAAACACAAATAACCACAAGGACAATAGACAGCAACTGGACATTATTTACACGGTGGTTTATCAATAATAAGGCATAGCATAGAGGCTGTGTTTTGAGTTTAAAAAGTGCTCTGCAAATATTAGCGGCAGAGCAGCCTGGGTGTAAGCTGGTGGCTGGCAACAGCCTGCAACAGCACGGAGGGAGCTGGCGCCTGCACTGGAGCGCTGGGCACCGCGGCTGGGACAGGGGCACCCCACGGACAAAGAAACGTTGATAAGCGTTTCTCAGCCCTTTCTAGACTCAAGGCACCTTTTGATAGGCTCCAGGCATCTCTTCTACTTCTACTAGCTCTCCCTTGTCACTTTTTTTTTTGACCACAGAAAAATCACAGAGCAATTGTGTGGTAAAGGACTCAGGCGGGCCACGCCAGGGCAGGATGCTCTGAGTTCCCGGTTGAAATCTCTGGGTCTTTTTGGTGACTCACGTTTGTACAACAGGCGGCGAACCCGGCACCCGCAGTGTCTCAGAGAGGATCTCAAGGTGGTGGCACGCTTGAGAGTCGCTGGTGCACACGTGGCCACGTGTCTTTGCTGGGAGGGAAACAGGCTACTCCTGGGGGTGCCGATTACTCGGGGGGGAGGGGGGAGGAGGTGCCCCGATTGCACAGGGGGAGGACGGGG
>NW_017729029.1:55101714-55102155 GCF_001723915.1 Gavialis gangeticus
GGGGGGACCTGATTACACGGGATGGGGACGCAGGTGCCCGTGTGGGACCCGATGATACACAGGGGATGGGTGGTGCTGGCACCTATGAGGGGGCCTGATTACACAGGGGGAGGGAGGGGGTTGCTGGTGCCCATGGGGGGACCCGTTGACACAGGGGATGGAGGTGCTGGTGCCTGGGGGGGACCCGATGACACAGGGGCCATGAGGAGATGCTGGTGTCTGATTGATTACACAGGCGGACGGAGGTGGGCGGACCCGGTCGCACAGGGGTGGGGGTACAGGTGCCTGTGGGACCCCGACTGCAGGGGGTGTGGGGGCCCGATCACACGCGCGACGAGGAGGTGCTGGGGCCTGTGGCACCCTCTCCGCCCCGCCCCGTGGGCAGGCCCGGCCCGGCCCCGCCCTCAGGTGCGGGACCGCCCCGCGTGGGCGTGGGGGTTT
>NW_017729029.1:55102387-55104552 GCF_001723915.1 Gavialis gangeticus
CCCGCCGGGCGCGACGGCCTCAACGCCTGCGGCCCCGGCACCAACTTCAGCGCGGCGGCGCGGCCCTGGCTGGCCCTGGTGCAGCGCGGTGGCGGTTGCACCTTCGCCGACAAGATCCGGCTGGCGGCCGAGCGCGGCGCGCAGGGGGCCGTCGTCTACAACTACGGCGGCACTGGCACCGTGCTGCTGCCCATGTCGCACCCGGGTGAGGCCCCTCCCGGCCGGGCTGGGGCTGGGGGTGGGGAGCGAGCGAGCCACCCGCCCGCCTGCCTGAGGGGGCACATTAAGTCGCTTCAAAACGGTCTGTCACGTCTGTCAGCGGGTGGGGGATGCCTCATCGCTTCCTAGGCATAAGGGGTCTGCACCTGGCCCGGTCGCAGGTGGAAGGATGAATAGGAGGGAAGGGGCTGGGCTGTAGCTGGGCCCAAAAAGAGAAGGGATGAGCTTGGCTCTGGGTGTGAAGTGAAAGCAGGAGCCGCAGGGGTCGCCTGCGAGTGGAGAAGTAGCAAGCAGGGGCAGCTGCTGCCAAAGCTGCCGGCTGAAAGGGGATGCTGGTGTCTGGGAAGGGACCCGATTGCACAGGGGAGGACGGGGTTGCAAGTGCCTGTGGGGGGACCTGATTACACAGGGGGTGGAGACGAGGTGCATGTGTGAGATGTGATTATACGGAGGGGATGGGTGGTGCTGGTGTTGGGGAGAAGTGGGGAGAGGGTCTCTTGACTGGGCAGCGAGCCACCTGAATGTGAGCTGGTGCAGGCTGGGCGCGTTGCTGAACTTGAAAACCCTGTGGGCAGCTGTGAAATGGGCAGGGATGCCTCTCCTTTCAGCTGCTCTTTGGGAAAGAGAAGAGCTGCTGAAGCAGGAACTGGGACCGCTTCCTGGTGAGCACCACACAGAAGCTGAAAGTGAGAAAGGAGGCATGGGGTAGCAGAGTGACTCCCTTCTGCTTTTGCAGCACATGCTTAAAAAGTTGTACTGGGGGAGTGATCGGCAGTGAACACCCCACGTTTCCTGCTGCTGAGTGGGAGGCGATTGCTGCTGGTACCTGGGGATATATTGGATACCCACCGAGAGGGTACAGCCCCAAAGCCCACCTTGGGAGCACGCGCTGCCCTTCCTCAGCAAGGTGTTGGCCCTTGGCAGGTGGCAGCCGTTCTGGACTGTGTTCACCTCCTGCCTCGCTCTGGTCCTTTGTGAAGTGTCTTGATTTTGAAGTACAATAAGAGATGGGATGCTTTTAAGCTGACACTCCTGTGACTCTTCCCTGTACCTGCCTAAACTAGTCAGCTTTGCTGTTCAAGGTGCTTCTGTTATTGAATTTTCCTTGATTAATGACTAACAGTGTTAGGTACGTGAAAAGCTAGAGCAGCTTAAACCTGAGCAGGCTGGGTTGGGAGAGACTGTCATGGCTGCACTTGCCCGGTCACAAGGACGATTGTGTGAATTGTGTGTGTGGGGGGTGGGGGCTTTAGGTGACTATACTCTGACTTGGCATGTCACTCAGCCAGGCCCTATGGGCAGAGGGGCTCTGAAGCCAGCCCCTCTCCTCTGCGTTTCTGAGGCATGATTTTTTTTTTTTCCCTGTCCAGTGCAGTAATAAGCTCAGAAATGGAAGCAGTGTTGGTCCTGCACTTGGCTCCCTTGCACTTGTTCCTGTGCCCCGCAGTTTCAGCTTGAATGGACTGCGTGCTGTCTGCAGTACGTGTAGAGCTGTAGAAGCTGTGTTCCTTCCCCTTCCCATGAAAGCCTCCTACTCGTCTGTGGTGCAGGCACACTCCCTACCTTGCAATCAGAGACTGAGCAGAGTTTGATCATTGTGTTCGTCCATTCAAGCCAATACATTAGTGCAAATAGTTTACAAGCAAGAGCCACCAAGGATCATGGTTTAAAAAAAAAAAAAAGGAAGCAGTGTTCTTCAGACCCCAGCACTCTAAAATTGTAACAATAGTAATTTGGCAAGTTAAGCCATGCAGCTGTCCTAGCAGGACACGGAGTTAGTGAGCTTGCCAGAAGCGTGCAGCACATCTGGGGAGAGGTGGTGATAGTTTGAAAGAAAAGTTTTGTCAGTTCTTCAGAAAACTGTTTCCCAAGCATAACTTGAAGCGCATGGCTGTGTGCAAGCCCAAGGAAAGAGATGTGTAGCTTTTTTTTTTTTTTTTTTTTTT
>NW_017729029.1:55104775-55105919 GCF_001723915.1 Gavialis gangeticus
TTTTTTTTTTTTTTTTTTTTTTCCTGCCACACAGAAAAAGTATTTATAAAATATTCCTATGGGCTTTTATTTTGGAAGTGCCTGAGTTGTCACATGCCCCTTATCTTGTGTTACCCCAGGACCTATAGGTGGAGTTGGATCTATTAAGGTCTCTAGAGCTGGAATTCACATCAGGATTTTTTGGACTTGGAGCGTTAGTTGTTTGACAGATGCATGTGAAGTCTGCTTGAGGCTGATGTAGCAGCACTCTGCCTAAACGGGAAGTACTGAGCATGATAATGGCTATTTTCTGAAACGTAGTTGTTACAAATCCAGTTTTGTATGTTCTTGTGTGGTAACTGTTTTGGAGTGGGCCCTGGGAACTTGCCCACAGGGCTTTTCCTCATACAAATGTGCATCCTTTGCAACTGCCTAACTACCAGGGAACAGGGCTCTTGCAAAACTCCTGCTGATCGTTATCGTGAGGATTTTTGCTGAAAGAGAAATGAAAACATATCAGGAGGCACTGCTTCACAGCCAGGGTGGCTAGGATCTGGAACTAACTTCCAAGGGAAGTGGTGCTTGCTTCTACCCTGGGGGTCTTCAAAAGGAGGCTAGACAGCCACCTAGCTAAGGTCATTTGACCCCAGTACGCTTTCCTGCCCATGGCAGGGGTTTGGACTTGATGATCTGCTCAGGTCCCTTCCGACCCTACAACTATGAAACATAGTTACTGCCTGGAGGAGCCACCTTCTCTGGGTGCTCCCAAACAGCCTGGTAAACCCCTCTGCTGGAAAGCAGGGAGAGGAGGAAGTGAGTTGTTGCTTGGGTTAAACTGCTCCCTCTGCGTCGGGTTCACAGCTCTTGACATGGAGGCTGCTTCCTTCATTTCAGTCCTAAGACCAACAGTGCCCTCTGAGCAATACATACACACCACAGTGTTGTCTTGAATGCAGATATCTGGCTTTCTGATGTTCTCTTGCAAAGTGGCTGGCTTGTGGCCTCCCACCCATTCATGCTAACATAGCATGAGAAGTTTTCAGTCACTTTGCAAGAGAACATCAGAAAGCCAGATATCTGCATTCAAGACAACACTGTGGTGTGTATGTATTGCTCAGAGGGCACTGTTGGTCTTAGGACTGAAATGAAGGAAGCAGCCTCCATG
>NW_017729029.1:55110919-55117630 GCF_001723915.1 Gavialis gangeticus
AGCCAGCCAATCTCTCTCTCTTGACAAGCAGTCCAAAGACTGGTGTTGCTTACGTTGATTTAGCAGGGCCGAATGCTTCCAGGGGATAATTTTTTTTTTTTCTAGACTGGGCATGATCAGAGGAGTGAATATGGATCATCACACAACACAAATGGTTAGTGTTGGCAGCTACTTAAGGAGTCCGACCACAGGTGTGTTAAGAGAAGATGAGGAAAAGCATTTGATTTGGCTTCATGGGCTCTGTCCTGCAAGTGGCATCCCCAGTGGTGTCCTTAACCTCTGACCAGACAAAACAGACCTTGTTCTCTGCAGAGTCAAGTCTTCTTCAGATAGACAAATGCCAGGTGAGAGTCTGGCTCTGTCTGGGATGGCACCTGCCCCAGGGCTTGTAGTTCCTTTCCAACAGCTGCTTGGATCTAGATACCATCCTTCATCACTGCTGACTCTAGTTAGGCTTGCTCCCATCAAGGGATAGGTCCATCACCTTAGCCAGGTCCCTAGAAACATGCTTTTTTCTTAAACTTCCTCATGGGTGACCTGACCAGGGCAACTGGTCTCCCACGGTATGTTGTTTGATGGAAACTGCGTTCCTCACCTTGAGGATGTGAATTTTGTTTCTTCTGCTTTAGGATTCATGCCCCAGGTATTCAAGATATGGTGAACATTCAGCTTGATGCATTACCTGTCCTGGGGACTTCCAGGCTCAGACATGTGTAGACAAAAACCAGAGCAGGAATCTCTAAATCGGACGTTTCCACTCTCTTTGGCTCCAGTTGTTTCTTGTAATTGATATATGGTGCCTCTTACACAGGCATGACTCCGCATGTCATGCCATGACACGCTTTGATTGTAGTTGATTCATTATGTTGCTGCTGGTTTTCCTCCATTCCCTTCCTTCTCTGCCTTTCCTCCTGTTCTTGTGTCAGTCTTTGCATTGTTTCTCTCTGCCATTTAACAAGGCAGTTGCTGAATCTGCCTACAGGAGACTGCAGTGCATGTGGATATAAGGGGCAGGAGGAAAGTTAAGGTGAAACAGACCACTTACTGCCATGCTTGGAGCCAGACATCAAGCAAGAGCCTGGAGCAGGAGTAGGTAACCTCTGGCACAGGTGCCAGAGCATGGCAGCTGAAGGGATTTTGCTTGTCATGTGAACCTTGGGGCAAGCAGTGGGGAAAGGGCGGGGGCTGCCAAAACGAGGATTGGGCCCCCTGTGGCTCTCCTGCCATCTGCCCCTGGAACACCAACAGGTTACAGTTGGTTGTGGGCATTTTTGGCACTCTTCCCAAAAATGTTGCTGACCCTTGGGATAGAGACTGAAATAGGAAATGAAAACAGGTGCATGTTTGGGTCTTATCTCCAAGACCTTGTGCATCCTAGCATTTCCCACAAGTGATGGCACCACACCAGCGATACCAGTGGTTGGGAGAATGGAAGTGCTAACATCTTGCCTCCTGTCATTTGATTGGATCTGGATTAGCTAACAAAAGGAGCATCAGTGGCCAGCAGAACATTCCCATGCTAGTATTCCTGCTGGCCCGTGGTAACATTAGTGGGAAAAACCTTAAAGAACAAACCTAGTGTGATATAGCCCAAGGATGTTCTCTTGCAAGGACTGTCCTGGACTCTCAGTTAAATAGATGGGAAGTTCATCTGGTTGGGATCAAGAGCAACATAAAGCAGGATCTGCACTACAGTTTTAGCCTCTGTGTGTGTATAGTTGCAATGATATTGTCAACACTACTGCTGGCATTGGGTATCTTTTGTACTGTGGAATGAAATCAGGCTTGGATGATAAACTGCTGAACAGTCTAGGGTACCGGCTGCATGACCACTTCAGTCATTTGGCCCTCACACAATGGCATCGTTTCTGGAGATGTGCACAATCAGTCTCCTCATTTAAATATGGCTTTCTCTACTAGAATTCCCTCTTGCCTATAAAAGTAAATCCTGTTGCTGAGCAATTAGTCTTCAGAACTAGTCTGGTTTGCCCAGCAAACTTCCTCATAGCTGGTTCCTATGGGTGTATCAACTCTTGTTCTTGTGCTAACACCTCATCAATGCAGTTTTACTACCTGTAGCTGTGGTGCAAGTTGTGGGGCTTGCTTCTGCTCCCCAGAAACTAACTCCCCTCCATGCCCTCTTCTTTCAGAGGGAGAGGAGTACTACACATCAAGTGCTGTCCAATAATCTGGTGACTTACACTATGGCTATGCTTACTTCCAACTTGCTCCTGCGTGCTGAACTCTGTGCTTATTCTTCCAGTGAAGACAATCCCTTGGTGTAGATGGGAGATGACTAATAAAGGTCTTACTTCTGCTAAGCCTCAGTAATGGTGAACTAAATCCATCAAGCTTGCTAGCCTAGACTTTCTTCTCACTTCAGTTACGCCATCCTCTTGGCTATTGCCAAATTGACCTCAAAGGCTAATTTGACACACAGTTTTAGCTCCTCTTTAGCTACAGTAGAAATGAGGGATTGCAGAAGTACAGCTCAACAGTCTGAAACAATCGGTAGTGTGTTGACTTGAGTCTGCTTGTCTGGATGCATAGATCAGTGACTAAAGTACTTCAACCTGCCTTCACTAGTCTGAAGTAGTGGTTTCATGCAGTGTGACCTGGCTTCTGGGAAGCCAGTGCTGTACAGCAGTTATGTTGAGGGAACAACTCAGCTTGAGTAGGAGAATAAAGATGCAAATAGATTTGATTTGAAGTGTAACTGCTTTGCTGTAGCTGCAGGAACTTGTTAACTGTTCTTCTGTCCAAGAGGTTATAGGTGTGAACTTTAGTCTACCAGGCAAAGCGTGGAAGCCTTGCTGAATGGACTTTCAGCAATTTTAATATGCAATGTAAATCTTTGGTTCTCCCTTTTGTCCCCTTTTATGGAATTCTTTGGGGCAACACAGCTTTCCGACTCCTGATACAAGTCATCTAGTCGCACAATAAATTGCTTCAGCTTTGTCCCATTAGTAGTTATCAAGATCATTTTTCAGAAATAGCATTTTTAGTTAGAGGCTCAAAGATTCCTGTACTCCTATGAAACTTACTTTTTAAGTCCTCTTGCTTCTAGCAATTGGCTTTGTTTACCATGATCTTGATGAAAGCACAAAGCCAGATGAATTCATCTTGCTTAGATCACTCCCAGAAATCTTCAGTTACAACAACTTTGTCAAAATAGGGAAGGGGGAGAAAACCCCCGCAATATAGAAATAACCAACTCGGATGTGATAATCCTGATGAACGCTTGCCTACTAGTATGTAAAATGTCGAGGATTTGGTGGATGTGAAATCTTTATTTAGTTTTACAAGCTCAGAATCTTATCGACTAGTAAACTTTGGATTTTAATTATGTTAATTTTAAGATGGTACCTTTCTGTGACAGGCTGAGCATGGTTTCAAAGTACAGTTCTGTGGGTTGTACTCCTTTGGGTTGTACTCCTTCGTAATCTACACTGACCTTCAAAAGAAGATGTTGGATTGGAGGGAGATTAAATGCCCAGAGTGCAAAAGAACTTCATAAAATGACAATTTTAAAGGTGGCTCTAGAAGTAAGATACAGCTAGGGTGTTAACCGGTCTTGCTGCTGGAGTACACCATTAACTGTGAGAACTCCTTAAGTGTTGCAAGCAACAGTTTGAAGGTCTGGGAAGCAGGATTCTTTGCAGGTCACTGGACCAAAGGGATAATCTCAATTTCCCAGTTGTTCCAGCGTTCAGGCTTATAACTCCTCCAGGCTTGCAAACGCACTGTGTTAGAAGGGGAGGTTACTCTTGCCTAATAACAGCAAACTCCCAAAGGGAGGAAGGCTTAGCCCCCCCAGATGTGCAAACAAGGCTAAGTCGAGATACTTTTTAGGGGGGTCTCTGTTTTATGGTGCTGTTCTAGTTTCCTTCAAAGTTGTCTTGTTCTTTTTACAATTTTCCTACTTATCTGTTCTCTTATTTTAAATGGTTCTGGATCTTTACTGGGAAGGATGGCATATAGATCATATAATAATGTTGTATATGCATAACACATGAAGAAGGCACAGCCCCCGGACTTGTTCTAACAAACCAAGATTGAAGCGGAAGGGTCTGAGAGGTTTGATCTGTGGAAAGGAAGATAAAACTAAAACCATAAAGGCTAATAGTTTTAAAAAGATCCATTGCCATAAACAGATGCACGAATATTGTCCTGCTCAGACTTGCTTCTAAAGCATGGCTTTTTAGGACGAGCTAAAGTCCTATCTGGACATAAATGGAAAAATAACAAAATGCACCTGAACTTATGGAAAGGACTGAAATAAGTATGCCCTGGGTTTAGCCCTGTGTGAGTGGTGTCTGTACAAATAATGCTTTCCTCCTCCAATTAAAAAAATAATGCTTCTCCTCCTCCTGACATTGGTGCTATCTCTGTGGCTTGCCTTGTTTGCCTCCCTGTGGCTGGATAAAGTTTAGTCCTTGGTAGCCACTGATTGAGACCCAACATAACCGTGTCCATCACATGAAGGTCATAACTGTACCCTAAATAAAAAGTTACTTATGACAGTTTGCACAACTTTGGATTTATAACTGCTTGTGTCCACAGAGAGCTGTTTGATAAATATTGACTCCAGTGCCTGAGTGGCAGCTGCTGAACCAGACATAGAGAATGCACCAGCATTAATCAGCTACTGTTGCAGTTGTACCAGGTCTTGACTTTCCCTGCTGGTTTTGGTCAAGTTACCCCAAAATGTCTGTAGCTAGTTCCATTGCTGCATATAATGGTGAGGCTCTTCCAGCCTTGAAACAGTTATGCCAGCCTCTTGCTCTAAGCTGTTGCTGTGACAAATGACTTCATGATGTTTTTAATTTAGTCTTTGCTGTAACTGTTAGTTTACCTTCAACCCTAATAGATGGATCAGACTTTCTGTCTCTGCTTTGGAACACAAGTGAACGAACAGGACTCATCTGAAGTCAGAGACACGGTGCTGCATCACAGGGCTGCAGTAGGTAGAGAAACTTGGGAAGGCAGAGCAAATATGCCACTGCTTCATGACTCGCTGTGTGCCCAGGAGGAGTGTAATATTGAGGTCCAAAGAGAAATACTGCCCTGTGTGAAGGACAAGGTTTTAAAAAAAAAAAAAAAGGACCTTGTAGATTGTTATAGAAGTTTTAGACTACACCTTTGGAGGTGCTCAAGAAACGGGTCGTTGGTTGGGGTTCTCAGTAATGTTTGGGATGAAGGGATGCTCGGTGATGCAATAATCGAAGCCTTGAGCCTGTTGCAATTCCGTGTCCAAAAGGAATATTAGTCATGTTTTTGAAAATCCCACGTGAATGGGGTAAGTCGTGCTCCATAAAGCTGATGCTGCTGGCAGTTGCTGAATAAACTTGCTGAAGAGCTTGAGGAAGCAAGTACTGATCCTGCTGTAGAACAGGTTCCACAAACTTCTAAAGTTCTCTGGAAGGTTTTTAGATCAGTCTCTGCACAAGAAAGGCAGTCCTCTGAACTCACAAACTTTGCTGAACAAAAGGGAATGGGCTGCCTATAAGACAGCCTCTTTCCTCCCTAGTGGTGAAATCTCATTATTAGGAATCCTGGCTTTCTCTCTTTAAAAGTCCAGACAGAACTCTCTGATTTAAAAAAAAAACAAAAACAAACCCCAAAACAACAAACGCCCCCAAATTCTCTGATTATTTATTTATTTATTTTTTTTAAACACTCCAAATCCACGTTTGTCTGTGATTTAAAGTGAAACACTAGGCCTGTGTGAAGCTTCAGCAGCTGAATCTCCAAATCCGAACCAAATCAGGAGACCGATTTTTAAAAAGGTCTGGATTGATTTGAGATTCGGGCAGTCCCTTCTCGCTGCCTTGGGGAGCTGGACCCAGACTCTGTGCTGGTAAGTGGGGGGAGGGGACCATGATGTGACCCCTGCCTGCTCTCCCACCCCCACGGCTGCCCCACCAGCCCCAGCTCCCGGTTCTTTAAAAAAACACAAACAAAAAAAGTCCGGCACTCACCAGCTGCTGCAGCGGCCTCAGGGCTTCTGGGGGCTTGTGAGGGAGCCCCTCATGCAGTGCCCCCAGCGGGGCATGGAGCTGCATTGGGGCCAGACCAACTCCAAGCAGGAGTCGCCTCTGGCCCAGAGGGCAGGACCTGGCATGAGCGGGAGCACTGTACCACTATGGCTGCCCAGCAGCAGCAGGGACACAACTCTGTACTGCTGTATTGCCTCACCTTGGCAGCCATGGCGGCGTGATGCTCTCCCCCTGTGCTGGGTCCTGCACGCTGGGCCACAAAGGCAGCTCCTGTCCAGAGCTGGTCTGGTCCTGCTGCAGCCACACTCCTTGCTCTGGGCACAGAAATCTCAGGGAGCATGTGCCCCACTCTGCCATGTTGCCTTGGCCTCCTTCCCCCTTTCTGCTGTTGCCTGTGCCATCCTCCTATGTAACCTGTACCCCCACCAGCCCCATAGACTTACCTGGAAGGAGCTGCTCTCTGCTGCTTGGCTGCCATGTGAATGTGCGCATGTGTATGCATGTGGCATCCCCTGCTTCTGATTGCCCTCCCCTGTTCCCTCCAGCCCCAAGCAGAACTCTGCCAGCCTGCAAGGGGAAACCCACGGTTTCCTGTGTCTTTCTCAGTTAAAGGAGAAAACCCTTGTTTTTCTGCAGAGAATGGAAAACCTGGATCCCTGCTCATTAGACTGTTCTGACTCTCAAAGTATGGGCTGTAGCATGACACACAGGG
>NW_017729029.1:55122630-55123253 GCF_001723915.1 Gavialis gangeticus
TGTCTTTCTCAGTTAAAGGAGAAAACCCTTGTTTTTCTGCAGAGAATGGAAAACCTGGATCCCTGCTCATTAGACTGTTCTGACTCTCAAAGTATGGGCTGTAGCATGACACACAGGGCCAGGTCCTAATGTTTAAAGTGATGCACAACCACATCTTTTAGGAAGAAAGTGAGAGAGACTTCTGAGATCAGTTTTGTAATTAACAAGGAGTTGCTCAAAATGCGGTTTAATCCAAGTGAAAATTCCAGAATACAGTTGGACACTGCAGGAAGTAACAGATTGTGAATTTGGGTCCCATTGAATCACTGTTGTTTTTGTTTTTGTTTTTTTAACTATCAAGTTAAGGCTTTAGCAGTTGCTAGTGTGGAAATGTGCCAGGCCAATATTCAGCCTTTGTGTTTCTAGAGGCCCGGGCAGCCACGCAGAGCAATCTCTAGATAGACATGGTGGGCAAGAACAGAAATTCGGGTGACATTTCAACAAAGTCAGGAATGGCTTCGCAGCTTCGCTCTTGGCTCAGGCTGTAACTAGAGACCGCACAGGATGATTCGTGGGTACAATTTGTCAGCTGAATCGAACAACAAAGTTTCATGGTTTCATAGTTTCTAGGGTCGGAAGGGACC
>NW_017729029.1:55123264-55124682 GCF_001723915.1 Gavialis gangeticus
AGTCAATGATGACTCCAAGATCTTTTTCTGCCTCCGTGCTGATAAGAGGGGAGTTTGTTGCAGCTTTTGCTAGATACCCCTTGTGTGGGTTCCTGCTGGCTGGCTTGATGCTGCAGCCTGGCCGGGCAAAGATGTGGAAGTCAGTAAGGGGCTAGAGGGCTCTGACACACCAGGCTTGATGCAGAGTTGAGGTTCTCAGACCCGCTTTACTGAAGTGGTGATATAGGATCCCTTTGGGTTGCTGTAACTTCTGCATCTGGACACTGCAGACAGACTAAACTGCTTGAAATTTTAAAATCTGACCTGAAATAGGGACTGATGCAGTCAGTGGGTAATAGCTGTTAGATGGCTTCTGCCTTTAAAAGACATTCAAGCATTAGAGTGTGTGCTTAGATGGGATTTATGTCCATTTTAACTTGCAGGCCTTTCAAAAACAAAAGGCTTTACAATTTTTTTTTTTCTCGCAAGTAAGTATTGTGAGCTAAGTGTTGTTGTCATGTGCTGCTTAATAATAATAATAAACCTTTGTGCCATTTCCAAAGCTAGCATGATAGGCTGAACAGGTTCAAGGTGCATATCAAAACTCCTTTATGTATGAAGAGTCAAAACTCCTTCCATAATGTGGTTGTATGTTGGAGGTCAGTTAAGCTTAGTCTCTCTGTATAAAGTACAGGAGTGTAACAAGATTAATCTTGCCATGTCAGTGCTATTGACCTCTTCTTTTGGGCTACACGATGAGTTCCTTAGTAATAAAATGTCTAAAACAGGCATTGCAGACTTGTTCTAGCCTGTCTGATGCAGCTTAGCTTTTAACCAGCCACAATCCAATATGCTTCCTTCACTATTTTCCAGCAAGAACAGGGTCCAGGACAGATGGTATGCCTTGTATTTTAAAACCTGTATAACAGCATAACACAATTTTAGTTCCTGTGCATGCTTGGACAGCCAGGTGTGGTAATATGTTGGGGACATGCTAGTCAGAGGGCAGCTGACACTGTGGTATGATATATGATGTCTTTCTTTGAAGCACAGCAAATGTTTGTTTGGTTCTTAGGGCACATCCACACATGCGTGGATGTTTGCTTCCCCAGGAACAACTAGCAGCAATACATCTTGCACTACAGCTACTTTCCCTGGGGAACGCCTGTACCATGTGTGCAGCAAGTTGCTCTGGGTGGGGTAGGGGGAGGCTGGGGCCAGCGCTGAGCTGGCCTCAGCAGCCTTACCTGGGGTCCCTGGGTGCAGCCGTGGTGACTTTTGCCACACAGAGCCTGGCTGGCAGTAGAATGCAGCACCGGGCATCCCAGCTCCGCTTTTCAGCAGCACGCGCTGGCTGAGCATGCTTTGCACCTTTTTTTCCTTTCCCCTCAGGGTTTTCTGACCCCTGGACATCCAGAGGTCGGGGGGGGGGGGGGGGG
>NW_017729029.1:55124762-55126036 GCF_001723915.1 Gavialis gangeticus
GGGGGGGGGGGGGGGGGGGGGGGGGGATTGGTGCAGCACATACTCGGGCAGTGCACCCTTGCAGCATAGAGAACACTAGACTGCGGGATGTGGTGCTGCAAAGGACGTGCCCTTAATGTGTTCTGAATTTTACTGGAGGGATTTCCAAGAACTACATGGAGCTAAAACAACCTGGCCAGACTGGAGTCCGTTTTGCCATAGGGAAACGATACCCATGTGCAAACCCCAGAGTGAACAATTGCTCTAGAAGTCTGCATTACTTTAATTTTAACTACACTTGTCGAATCTTGTTCTTGAAACTAAATCTGCACTGGTCTCATACTTTTTGGTTAAGGCCTGCTCTCTTCTGGGCATGTGCTGTACTGACCTCTTGGTGTAGTGTCGTTCTGTCAGTCCATTATGCTTGTACTGGTATAACGGATTGGAAACTGGTCTGCACCTGTAACAGGGCAGAAGTTTAGCGCACACAGGCGGGCTTAAAAATGGCAGAACCCAGTCTAAGATCTGCCCATCCCCACCAAAGGGCGAATGTGTTCTGTTCACTACCGATCTAAACTATGCTGCTGGTAGAACTGATCTAAGTATGCAGTTTTCTGTGTCCAGCCTCTGTTTGTTCCCTACCCCTGAGCAGAGTGACTGTGATGCAGGTGCAGCATAGTAGAATCCCACCTTCAGGGGAGGAACTGGGCATGGTAAGATCTCCTGACCCAAACTGATTTGTCTAAAGTCTTCTTTTTCCCCTTAAGAAAAGCTGCGTGACGAGATGCCATGCTGAGACTTGGCCAAAAGAGGCTCTGCCTGAACCTTGGCAAAGATGATTTACGGCTATATATATCTCTGTTTAAACACTGGCATGCAAAGCAAACTAGCTCTGAAACTAAAGCAATTTCTCTTGTTCATCTTTAATTGCTGTTGAGTAAAATTGAAAATGCATTGCTTTAGCAGTAGAAAATTTCCTTGCGTAAAGCTGTTCTAAGACTCCTTAAGAGCTGGAAGCAAGAGAAGACTGATGTCATGTGGAGTGACGGGTTATTGTTGTGGTGGTTTTAAACCATATTTCTAAAATATCTTTTTAATTTAGACTTTTTTTTTAGAAGCTTGTATTAAGTAAAAATCTTTACTGTATTTTAAATGCTTTCCTTTTCTGGAGGCTCTGTGTTGTGACAAAGCAATCCAAATAATCTGTTCTCTTCCAAGCCTATAATATTAGTGTATTGACAAATCCTCTCTCCATTGCTCCCCGCGCCCACCCCCCCCCCCCCCCCCCCCCCCCC
>NW_017729029.1:55126053-55130327 GCF_001723915.1 Gavialis gangeticus
CAGCTAAGGACAGAAGTTGCACATAAATTAGCGTAAGTGATTGGAAATCAGTTCAGATCTGTAACACAACATAAACTGCTTATAAAGGCTTGGGACAGAAGTTGCATATAAACCAGTTTAAGTTATCAGAAACTGGTTTAAACTTGTAACAGAACAGAAATTCAGTGCACAGAAACCAGTTTCAAAATGGCTGAAACTGGTTTAAGATAAACCTGGTTGAAAGTAGTATCAGACTTAACTAACTGGCTTATGTAACTTCTGTCCCAGGCTTCTTTCCAGTTCAAATTAAATCGGAGTCCCTCAGCATCCCAGTATTTTGCAGCCCTGGGCTGGGCTGTGCTGTCTGCTCCAGAGAGCAGGGCTGGCCTTGCCCTTCTGCTCCCTAGCTGGAGCAGTGAGGGCTTACTCACTGGCCCTGCCAGGAGAACCTCAGCTGTAGTCTGGGGCCAGGGAGGGGAGGTAAACTTCCCTTCCCCCAAGTATGGAGCTGCCCTTCCCTGCTAAACTTACTGCTAGCTGTGACTGTGGACTACAAATCCCAGAGGCACCTGTAAGCAGGAAGAGGAAGTGATGAGAAACCGTGCAGAGTCCTTCTGTTGTAATTGTGGACTGCCAATCACAGAGTCCTTGGGAGCAGCAGGAAGAGCGAACACACAGCCCATGCTGGCTACGTGCCAGAGAGCTGTGTTCTAGTGCCCCCTGGCTTCTGGCTTGAGCCGCTGCAAGCATGTGGCTGCATTTCCTGAATCAAAAGTAAATGTCTGTTCATTTGCTTAGTGGTTCAATCTGTGCACAGGTTAGACTAATCTGCAAAGACTGAATCAATTCCGCCTCAGGCTTTTTGACTGTCTGTACTTAGCTTAATGGCCCAAACCAGTTTAAGATGAACCTGGATGGATGTAGTATCAGACTTAAATAATTTAGGTTAAATTTGGTTTCTTGACCTTCTGTCCCAGATCCCCTTCAGATTCAAGTTAACTCTCAGTCCCCTGGCATACCAGGATGCTTTGCACCTCCCCCAATTCATCACAGGGTGGGGTGGGCTAGCCTTGGCTCAAGCTGTCTGCTCTAGCTGGCTATGGAGGCATGCTGTAGCATCCCCCAGCTTCTGTCCTGGGCCACTGCATTAACAGAATTAAAAGTGAATGTCTGCTTGCTTGCTTATCGGTTCAATCTATGTACCTTAAACTAACCTGCAAAGATTGAATTGATTCAGCCCTGGGCTTTTTGACTGTCTGTACTTAGCCCAAATCTTGCTGAAGTCCCGTATCTGTGGGCCATATCATAGGTTCTAGGGTTTTTAGCTTGGTTAAACTCCTCCTTTTTCCACTGCAGGTTTCAAGCAGCTAGGTATTTCTAGTCTACTGGAAGACAAGGTTTTAGATACTGTTACAGTGACTTTGTTGTATAAGATGCAGTACTTGAGACTTGTCAGTTCCATTTCCGTCTTCCAAGTATTTGGAGGGAACTGAAAATGAAGAGTTGTTTTCACAGCGGTTGAAAATTATTAATAGGGGCATGTTGTGTGCATGTGGGGCTTTTGTTGTTTGTTTGTTCATTTTGGAATGAGAGCTCAATCCAAAATACTGGCTTCAGAGTGTTAGAAACTACATCTTTCCCTCCCTCCTCCCTTTTTAGTGACTTGCATTTCTGACACTGCTTCCTGACACCTGTAGCTATGGGGGAGGCTGGATAAAAGATGATGATTCTGTTTCACAGAATATTTGGAGGCTTTGAAATCTGGCTTCACATCAGACTGGAACACGACCCAAAAAATGTGTTGGGTTAAGCTTGGCAATACCACATTCATCTTGCTAGGGGCATCTGAGGCCTTGGTTACATGGGGAAAACTGCTATGTAGACCAAGCTGCTGACTCATTTAAACACTCACTGATTGAGGGGTTTATTGGTTTCGATGGCATCTGTCTGGGTGTTGCTTTTCTTAAGGCTGTCACTTAAACGCTGCCGGTTAATTATTTACAAAGCCTTCTAAAACTGAATGCTATGTAAGATTGTCAGTTCATTCCTTAGTGTTGTTCAGGGGTGTTTTGTATTGGGGACGCAAGCCTGCCAAATATTAAATGCCCTCTTTACAGTAGAAATTTAACAGTTTGAGGGAAGTAAAGGAGATGAGGAATGTGCTTGACACTGTCTGCTCTTCCATGGTCAGCCCTGGAGTTGTCTAGGTTTTAAGGAGTCTCCTAAAATAAATGCAGCTTAGTTATTGATTCACTTTCCTTAACAGCGTCATTTAAGGAATAATAAAATATGTAATGCTGACCTTGAAATTTCAGTTAGCGGTTTGTGATGACTAAATAAGTGTAATGCTATTGCGAAGGTTGGGTGTTGAATAAGGGACACACGTTGCACTTCAGACTTCCTTTTAAGAAACATTTTGCTGAGCTCGTGTCGGGTGGTAGGTACTGGCTGTTGAATACAGGATGTTTCCGCAAGTACTTGAAGGGGGTTTGCCCATCTCAAAAAGGTTTTAAGTTCTGGAGAGTATTTGCCACATGGCTATGTTCATTATATACACGAATGCAAGTTTTTAGGGCCTTGTGAAAATAAATGAGTGACTATTAACTCTTTAAAATCATACCTGGAAAGGAACTGACCTGGAAATGCAGCAGTAAGACCTGGTTGTTAACTGTTTGCTGTCATGTGAGGCAGATATTCTGACATGGGAAAAGCTTATTGGCTTTGAAGATGATGGGAATAGGCCTGGTTCCTACTACTAAGCTGGGTATGATGTGTAGTGGTGGACTCTACCTGGTTGGAGCTGGCATGAGAGGTTGCACAACAGAACCTAGGCACGCGCACAGTACACTACTATAGCAACACATGTAAGGGAAAAACAGGCATCACAAAGGGCCAATGATTACAAAAGCAAAACGGTGTGTTTTGATGTTGCTGTCCCTCTCGGACAAAACTACAGCGATCTGATATAACCTGCTTGCGAAGGACAAAACAAACCAGGTGTGACAGATGGCCTGACTGCCTCGCTGTTCAATGTCTCTGGGCCTCATTTGGGTTGGGGAAGGGTCTCGCAATTCAAATGTTCCAGTTCTGTGCAAATACCTAGTGACTTGGTTATTGTGAAGCTGTGGCAGTCCCTTTCAGGATATGTGTGCTTAAGGCTGAGAACTTGAACAACCCAGTGGCTGTTACTTGTAGGCTTGACCTTCCTCTTTTAAAGTCCTGGCAGGCTGCGCTTTATGGCGGCAGTGCCTCTGTGATTGAGGAGGCATTGTTCCTCTTGTAGTGCTATCAGCCCCATTCCTCAGAGTCATTCTGCCTTGTTGAGTAGATAGTGTCTTAACAGAGGACGAGAAGAGACTTGCTAGGCAGTTGGGTAATTGCCAGCTGCCTCCCTTCTGGCATCGGATCCTTAATTTCTTTGCAGTCTAAACAAACCATGCCATCACTGAACTAGAGCCACAGGTCAGGTGCAGACATACCTCCCTTGGTAACCCCCTTTTGGTGTAAAGTAGGCCTATTTCCCCTATGGTGCACCATCCTGGAATGGTTAAGTATGTTTGCTTCCAAAAGCTGAATATTTGGAGGCAAAATTTTCATGCTTGACCCTATGCCTGAGGTTTGCTAGGCAAGGTTTTTTGGGTCTCTCTTATTAGACCAACTGAATAGGTCGGAAAAAAGGTCTTGGCAAGCTTTTGGGCGCAGTCACCCTTCATCAGGCTCCCTATGCCTGAAGAAGGGTGACTGCACCCAAAAACTTGCTAAGACCTTTTTTCCAACTACTTAGTTGGTCTAGTAATAAGATATCGCAACTATCCAAAGAACCTTGCCTGCCTATGTCCGTAGACCAACATGGCTACAACCAAAAACCCTGCAACATGGAAGATTATTAGATTTTGCTAGGATGTTTGAGCCTTGTCAAACAGGCTGGTGTAGGGATTGCTCACTCTTCGCATTTGCAGGTCACTCCCTGTAAAACTTCAGTTAAATACAAGCAGACTGCTTCTTTTGGAGAAATTTTTAACCAGTTTAGTTGGAGATGGGAATGGCTGGAGGATTGGTATATAGTGGAGACTGGTAAGCAGATCTCACTTCTGCATCCTAGTGACCCATTTGGTGCTACACTGGTGTACTGACATTTCCTGACTTTTTTTTTTTTTTCCTTCTAATCATGAGTACACACATACTTGCCTGAAAAAATGCAAGCTTGTGTCCTATTGGCCAGCTCCCTGCAAGATTTTCCTCCTATGTGGTCAGCTTTCCATGTTTTGGGGCTTCCACAAGTGGGGGGGGGGGGA
>NW_017729029.1:55130468-55134434 GCF_001723915.1 Gavialis gangeticus
CCATGTGGGCAGCTTTCCCTTTTTTGGGGGTTCCCCAAGGGGGGGGGGGGGGGGAAAAGTCATGTCTAAACAATGGTGGTAGGTGGGGGCAGGCACAAGATCTGAGATGGTTCTTAAGTTGATGAAGTGCATTATATTGATGTATCCTCAAAAACTTGCTGTTTGTTCAGATCTTGTCAGCGAGTTTGGTATTGAGATTCATTGGGCATTACCAGTAGCACTGCTGAGAAGTACCCTGCACCTGTTTCACATGTGCCAAAACCACCCCAAGGTCGAAGGAAAAATGGCAAGAGGGGCAATGGGCTGGGAGAGGAGAGGGTTCATTTCTTTGTTTCTAGGCTTGCCCCTGCTTCAGGTGAGCAGGATTCTTGGCCATGCTGTTGGGAGCCCTGCAGAAGCAGCATCGGCATGGTTATATGTCTTCTCATTATCACATTATTCAAGCACCTGCTTGTTTAACAAGGTGCTCTGGTAGCAGCACTGCAATTATGGTTATATCCTACAAGTGGGCGGTGTCCCTGCTTTTGGGAGATGCTTACCATACCAGGAGGGAACTCATCTTTTAAACATTTGTGCCTCCCAACTTCCTGGGTTGTCTTAAATCGAATAGGGCACGTTTTTGAAATTGGGCCATGGGTGAACTTTTTGCTTGGCAGGCCAAGCTTTCCCTGATGGATTACTCTGTAATGGCCTTTTACGCCAGCTGGCAGAGGTGCATCCATCTCTGCTGCAGTGTGTGGCATTTTTAGGGAGAAGGAGTAACATGGCTCAGACACCTGCCAGCCATCCCATTCCCAACCTGCAAAGACTAGGTTCTGGCTTGTCCAACCATCTGCCCGAGTTGCTTGCATCTGGGTTCTTCCCCTTAATTACGACAGTCTGCAGCAAGTAGTTCAGTTGAACTTGTTTTTGAAAACCAGGTGCCATTTGTCCAATCTTTGGCTTCACAGCATCATCCAAGTAGTCTTGCTCTCCTTACAGTGCCAGTCTCCCTGTGGCAGTGGTCTTCACCAGTGGCTCACCCCACCTGATGGTCTTCTGCAGTGGAGGCACAGCTATCAGAATAGGCAGCTAGTGATGCACTGGGGGTTGTGGGTTGTTGTCTTGCCCACCCCCACCTCTATTGCAGAAACCAGGAAATTGTGGACAAATTCTTTGTGAAGCAGTTATTGCCACACAGCATGCAACTCCTGTGCATAAGAAACAAGTGATGCTACCTAAAATAAAAACCTTCCCTTCATCCACAGACATACTCGTACTGTCCTGGTGTGCTAGGCCCGCACATGAACTCTGTCTCGCAGGGATGCTTAGCTTTCCATCACACCTTTATCTAATGACTCTCCCAGTTTCTCTGGCCATTGGGCAGAGGGTAGACGTAGTGTTGTGTAGGGACGGTGGAGCTCAACAGTATGTTGCAAAGCACAGGCAGCTAGGTGTCCTTTTCCCATTAGCTGCGTCTAATTAATGAGCGGTGCACTGAGATGAAGGGGAGCAAAGATGAAGATTGCAAACAACTTTCTGCCTTAGTTTGTTATTACCATAACCTGTTCTGTCACATTCTCTCCATAATTTATGAAAATCATGATCCTCAGCTCTTGACTCGATATATATTTAACCTTTATATCTGTGCCTAACATGATTTTTGGCTCCATTAAAACTTGGTGGATAAACAAGGGCTCTTTGTTAACTGAAATCATAGGAGTGAAGTTAATTTGTAACTCTTCTGTGTGCATAGTTTACTCCTCATCACAGAACTTGTTATTGGGGAAGAGGGAGTTTAGCTGCAGAAGAGATTTACTGGACTTGCTATGCAGTGGCTGTGACTAGAAGCATTACCTGACCTGACTCGGTGGGCAACCAGTGCTTTGACAAATGGAAAGGGGCATCTTATTAAATTGCCAGTTCTGGTGTTCTTGTTGAGTGAGGCTTGGTGGGATAAGCACTCTTGCAACTGAAGTAAAAATGTGTTTAGTTAGTAAAGAAGGGAAGGGAAAGAAAGCGCTGCCCTGCCTGCTGCTTGCTTTCTCGTGGCTGGTGCTTAGCAGCCTGATATATTGAGTCCTCTAGTACCATCACATTAGAAATATCCCCTGGCTGATGGGATTACTTGTGATGGTCTAAGAAGGAAGTTCAATTTTGACTTTGAGATTCCAGGTGAGTCTGCAGCCCTTGGAGTTCAGGTGCATATTGAACTCACCCAGTGAGGCTGTCATTGAGGCAAACCCACAACAGCAGTTATATCTCAGAGAACTGGGTACAGGAGCATGTTCCATGCTGGTCCTCCTGTTGACATCCAGAAGCAAAGCAGATCTTCAGTGCCATGGATTACTTTGAATAAAAGTTGCTCCACTGCGTGAAAGCAGAACAGAGACAAGCATTTAAATGAATTCTTTTGACATGCCGTCTTCAGGCTAGAAGAGCCCTTTAGCCAATAGAGAGAGATGGGTTTGAGTCTTTCAAATCTGTACGTAGAATTCACTGGATTATAAGTATTCCCTGTGGATGTAGTTCCAAAGTGAATTGAAAAGTAAACGTTCAAGTATTACATTTAGTACTGCCTGGGAAATGTTCCCTGGAACGCGAGACTTATGCCATGACTGCATACTGGACCCGGCTCGTTTACTCAGTTTTGCTCGTAACAAGAACATGCATTCCAGCTAAACAAAGGTGTGAAGATGAGATTTGAATGTATCACTACACATCTGCTAGCTAAGCACGGGTATGAAAAGGCCAGTTGGAGAATCTCCCATTTTGGCTCTTGTGTATCAGAGCTGATGCCCTTGATACCATTACTATCTCCACATGTAGTTTTGTGATTGAAATGGAAAATTAATTCCCCCCCTCTTTTTTTCCTTTGCAGGGGCAGGAGACATTGTTGCAATCATGATTGGGAATCTGAAAGGCACAGAAATTTTACGCCGGATTGAGAGTGGCCTACAAGTATCTATGGTTATTGAAGTGGGGAAGAAACAAGGACCCTGGATGAGCCACTATTCCATCTTCTTTGTCTCTGTGTCATTTTTCATTGTCACAGCAGCGACAGTGGGCTACTTCATTTTCTATTCTGCTCGAAGACTCAGGCTGGCAAGAGCTCAGAACAGGAGACAAGTGAGTTTCTTCTGTCAGAGCTGATGCTTGCTTTTAGCCTTGCTACGTATATTTATTTGGGAACCGGTAGTGGAGTTAGTGATGCGATACAACTTTCTACTGTAACTTCACTAGGAATGGCAAACTTTGGGAAATACTTCAGTTCTAGGAGCTAGGAACTGCTGTTCTTCCCTTGGCTTTGATTTACTGTTAATCCCTTCAGTTGAGTAGTCCGACTTGGAAGACTTGTTTGGGCTGCCAGCATAGCCCCAAACAAGAGGGAAGTGTGTGACGGACCATTAGGCAAGGTGGAAAGGTTCCCAGGAGCCAGATCCAAGTTCTTCCCCTCTAGCTGAATTGCTGATGCACCTCTAAAAACCCTGAAGCTCACAATCCTACTAGCATCTTGTTAGTGGCTTGATATTGCAGGCTCCTGACAAACTGCCTGAATTCATGGCAAGGCTCAGACCCTTTTGTAGCCCGTGATCACGAACGTGCTACTGAAATACAGATCTGAGAGCATCAAAAGGCTTCTGATTCTGTCTAATGGATTGACTTTGCTGTGGGTACAGGATAAACTGCCACCTGTTTCATCTGATGAGAAGTAGTTACTCAGGCACAGATCTCTCAAAAGAGATCTGGGCACTTCCATCTTATTGCCTTGAATGGAAGACGAGTGCCTGTCTTTTGAGGATTAGGGCCTTTAGTTAATAAGCCAGTCTAAGGATATTGATGAGCATCAGATTTTTTCTTGTTACTTAGCAGTTGAACTGAATTAATCATGGAAATGCAGTAGTGACTATTCTGGTTCTCTTTGCATTGCTAGAACCGTCTGTAGAAACTCCCCCCCCCCCCAAAAAAATGGGGCAATGATTGCAG
>NW_017729029.1:55134478-55138218 GCF_001723915.1 Gavialis gangeticus
TCGCTAGAACCGTCTGTAGAAACCCCCCCCCCCCCCAAAAAAATGGGGCAATGATTGCAGTGGTGGTTGCAGTGGTGTTTGGTGTTTTGCTTTCTTTTTTTTTTGTTTTTCCTTCAAGTCATACTTAAACATTCCCCCTCTTCCTCCCCCTTCCCACCAAGGAGTTTCAAGGAGCTGAGCACGTAACGGATCAGGCTCCAATGGCTTGTTTTATACTGCAGGTATGACAAATGCTATCCCCAGTGTTCTGGTGACCTAGCAAGAATGCTGATGTCTTGGAGCAGGTGATAAAGCTAAGTTGCTTTCAGTGGATGGTAGTATTGCCTGTCTCCCAATCCTATGGTAAGATGCAGCCTAGGGACATGTAAGTGTCTACAGAATGGCACTTAAGGTTCCCCTCATGCCTGTAAGTGGCTTTAGAGCTGGCGTGAGGCCTTTAAACACACAACACATTCTTTTCCAGAAAAACTATAACAATGCTGACTAGTAAGAGTCACAAGAAGCACTGTGGTGATGTTTACGTATTAAACTGTGCCTTAAAGCCCAGGCAGGGAATTACTAATTAGTCAAGTTTCCATGTACCACTTTATCGAGTATGCAATCATCTGATCACCTGACACAATTAATACAAATTGCTGTGTCTCCAGTGTTGTTGCCCTCCAGCTGAGGAGCGTTGCCAAGGAAAGGTTTCAGAACTTCTCTAGGAGAATTAACTTCTGTCATTGCTTTTCTCCAGGGGAAGTGGCCAATGAGTGTAGTCAGGAGAGGGGACAAGAAATGGCTTAAATGCAAAGAGTTGTTTCCATAGGGTCCTTCATTGTGAAGGAACCTGTCTGGAGGGGTGACCTGCTTTTGTCTCCTGGGATGGGGTGCTCCCCCTTCTGTGTCTCTTGAGGTGGCCAGACCTAGCTCTTCCCACCCCCCATTCCCTATGGCCCTAGAGTTGTTCCAGGTAGATAGCTTTCTGACTCCTGAGCAAGGATGTGCCTGCTTCAGCTACCTGTGTAGGCCAATCTTCACATGTAGCCACTATCCATTCTGGGCAGCTATACTGATAGAAACAGGTGGCTGAGAAAGAAGGATTAGGCAGAGGGACTCTTTGACTAAGCAGCAGCCAAGGATAGGGTATTGTGAATTCCCTAATGGGCTTGGAGTAGAACTGTTGTATTGGTAAAGAAAAAAAAATATATTTGGTAGCAATAAGTATCCTTTCTCTCCCCCACCCCCCCCAGTTGCCATGACATAATCAAGGAGCATTGGGCCGTGCTTCCAGTGAAGTCAAATGAAAGACTCTGTCAAATTCAAACCAGGTTCTTCATACAGCAACAAGGCGGCTATCTCTTGAACAAGGGCAACTAAAAGGAGGGTGTAGTAGCCAAAGCTACTTCAGCCTGGTCTTTTTACTGTCGTTTCCCAAGATCTTCATTTGTGAAGGAAGCTCTTGGTTGTGTAAACTGGAAGAGAATAACTGATCCTTCAGCTTTATTCTGCACTGCAAGGCCCGTCCAGTCTTAGGCTTGCAAATGTTCATCTTGGACCTTGCAAGCTGTGTATTGTGCCCTTAAAGCAGGGGGGGAGGCAGGGGAGGAAATAAGACTCTAGTGTGTGCCTTTGGATGACTTGACTGTCTTCATGAATGCTTATAATATTCTTTCCCCTTCCCTGATTGACTTGGACAAAGAAGGAATAAATCTGTCTTTCTGTTAGGTTTTTCTTTTCTATGTCTAACTTCATCAGATCTTGAAAGCAAGAAGTAATTGTAAGAGTACTTGATCAGCTGTGGCCAGATGATTGCTTGACATCTTACTGCGTGCTGCTGGGATTTGTGGGTACAACTGATCTGCTTCATTGGGCAAAACGCATGTCCCATTGTTTTTCAGGGTCAGGTCCCTGTTGCTTCCAGGAGTAGCCGGGGCCCAATCGTGAGAGAGAACCCTGGGGTGTGTCTCTGCAATGGGGGAGCCCCAGGTTTTCCCATGAGCAAATGAGTGCCTGGGGGATCCTGGGATTGCCTCTGCAAATGGAGGACTGGGCAGGTACTTCAGGGGCTCAATCTATATGCCTCAGGAAAGAGAATCACTGGGGTGTGCAGGACTGGGTCCCTGAAGCCCTGGGAGCAACTACCCAGGGAGGCTGGAAAATGTAGGCAGCTCCAGGCTGCCTGTGCTCGCCAGCAATAAAGCAAACAGACGTCTGCCACAATATGGGTGCAATGGATTTGTGCCACTGCTGGCAACCACAAATTTTGGGCATTTGTAGTGTGCCAAGGGGCATGGACTTATGTTTGCTTAGCCTTTGTGCCGCCATAGAAGTCTTTATGGTGGCACAAAGGTGCCCTCTCTTTCCAGCCTGTACTCAGCTGAAAAGTTGACATCCTAGAAGGGATTTCTGAAAGTGCTATAAAATATACTGGAACTGCATTATCTGAATTTCCCGGCTAAGAATGTTATGACTTCTGATCAGAAACCTACAAGCATCTTTGTTTAATGTTTCCTCTTATGCTGTAGAGAAGCTAAGATTCAGGCTGAAAAAATGGCATGCTTTTTTTGTTAAGGGGACTCTAATTGAGCTGCTCAAGATAAAGAGCTAAAACAGTAGGCAAAAGAATGGCTCTCTGCTGCGAAAAGTGGGTTTGAGGAAGTTGTTTCTCTACCATATGTTGGTAAAGCGTCATGTTCTGACATCCTGTAAATATGCCAAAGAAGAAGTTCAGAGCATTTCTCCGCCACCCCTACCTCTTAAATCATGACTGCTAAAAGCCTTGACGTTACTGGGGACTAGATAACAAAGCACAGCCCAGCACAATATAACGTTCTGTCCAAGGTATCTTAGTGAACGTGGGCTAACACAGCATACCAAAAAAAAATCTAGTGTTTCTGTATTCTTATCTACAGATGTGTAGATAAGATAAAATGCATTTTACACTGTGCAGCCATACTCTTGAGAATGAGCCCAACCCTTAATTTTTGTAAGTGGTTGGTTTTCTAATGCACTGAAGACTCGATGAATGCTGAATTACAATTTGTTTTGTGCAATCAAGACTCTAGCAATGATCTGGAAATGCATTGGATACTCATTGGGGTCATCCTGTCATGTTTTCCCCTCTCCCTTTGGGAGACTGTGTATGTTATCACACCCCCTATGGAACTAAGCTTTTGAGAACTGGAAGTCGGTCATTAAATATTCAGAATTTCATTTTTCGAGATGTGAATTTTAAATGCTGGAACAGAAACTGAGGGATTTTTTTGTAACTAGAGAGGTCATTGATCTTGATATCAAGTTCCTCAATTTGGCAAATCCAGGGCACGGTGAAGAGACCAAACCAGCTCCAAAGTAAATTGGACGTGGTCCATTTGGAATTGGTCCAACTGTATTGACCTTCAAAAGGGTACATTTTGAGCAATGGTAGAAAAGTAAATTTGTAGTCCAGCTTTCTTGTGCCTGCCTGCTAGTAACTTCTCAAAGGAGCACTTTGAAGTAGCCTGTGAACAAATTCCCACATTGTTGCCATGATTCATGAGCAGCCTGTTTTCCATAAGTCTCCATTCTACCTCTTCAGCTTCAAATCTCTATCCTTCTTTTGGCATATCCAGTTTTCCAGATTGGTACTGATCTAGAGCTTCAGTTCTGGAGGGCACATATTGTCTCAGTTCCTTCCTGATGTCAAACCCTTTTGGTTCCCCTGTGCAGAATATATGCATAATTTGCTAGTGTGCATCTTTTCTGAAAGTACCTTTTTT
>NW_017729029.1:55143218-55153652 GCF_001723915.1 Gavialis gangeticus
TACCTCTTCAGCTTCAAATCTCTATCCTTCTTTTGGCATATCCAGTTTTCCAGATTGGTACTGATCTAGAGCTTCAGTTCTGGAGGGCACATATTGTCTCAGTTCCTTCCTGATGTCAAACCCTTTTGGTTCCCCTGTGCAGAATATATGCATAATTTGCTAGTGTGCATCTTTTCTGAAAGTCCCTTTTTTGAGGGCTTTGTGCAACAAAGCCAACTGATAGGATCAATTGTATACCAGGGTACAGGAGGATGATGCCATAGTAAGAAATGGAGCTTTTTTTTTTGGTATGTTAAATGGCTGGAGAGAGCTGTCACAGTTTGATAAGCATGAACATGATGTGCTGAATTCCAAGTTAAATGAGAATGATGTAATGGTAAAGTTAGGCTCTGCTTGGCACACAAACCGACTTAAGAATGCAAAGCCCGTAAGGAAGTTTCTCGCTGAAGAGTCTGTTTGTATATCTGGCTCTAAATAGTTTCGTTTGTCTAAATGCATTCCTTCTATATGGTTACACTATTCTGAGTCATATATAGTTCTGCAGCGTGAATCGGTGTTGGCCATTGTTCTGATCCTCACTTCTGTTTTTCATTGCCCTGAGACTGTCTCCATGGGACATAACTACAACATCCCTTGGTAGAAAGCAGTGCATCTGCCTGCTAGTGGATTGGCGTGTTTTAAATGAGCAAGTCTATTACCTTCAAGTTCATCTTGCGAATTTAATCAAACCTGAAGAATGAAAGGCATTTGTCTAGGTTGTATCGAGTGCATAAGGAGCTACTTATTGCCGATCGATCTTCTAGGGTGCCTGGGCTGAAAGTCTTGATGATCCTGTTTGGAGTTTTTGGGTGGTCAGTTGAAAACAGCAAAGTCAAGCACTCTGGTTAAGAAATCCCAGGATGGAGGTTACCTTTGCAGTGTCACTTCAGCTGCTTTGTGTATTTGCCTCACAACACTCTTTTAATTGCATTCTCCTGCTTTTTCCATTGGTTCCTTGTTTCCTCTCTTGTTCAGCATAGACACTGCTGACTGACCTGAGCAGCTGCTCAGTGTGTGCTTGTTTGTTTTAAACCTTTATTCATAAAGTATAGCCCATGATTTAAAAAGTGACAGGAAAAGCAAAGGAGTCCAGAAGCTACCTTGCCAAACTTCTACTTGCTTGAGGAAGGCTTTGAAGCAGTCTTTTGTTTCAACCCAGTGTTAAAATCTTTCCCCCTAAATGTTTTTGCTGTGTTTGTTTATTTTGATAAAGCTTACAAACTTTGAGCCTAAACACTTGCATATGGCAGATGTGTAAGTAAATTGAGCAAATGTAATTCTTAGCTCTGCCTATTCTGACCTTACACTGGGTATGTCTGCACAAGACCCTAACTGCACAGTAGCCTAATTCTACTGCACAATAGTGTGCAGGGCAAAACCCACATTAATATGCTACTGCAGAGTAGTGTTAGGCTACTGCACAGTTAGCACCACTAAAAAGCTATGTGCTGGTGCTACTACATGGTACATACTACATAGTAGCACCAGTTACTGTGAATTGATTTAGTACTTTGCAAGTACTAAACTTAATGCACATTAACTACAGCACATTAATAAACGTGTAGATGCACTCAGTGAGTCTAAACTTCTAAGAAGCAGGCTTCTTTATGAATACCAGTCTGATAATGGCAGTTGGCAATAACTGTACTTCAAGGACTGTGGAAGCTCAGGACTCCTGTAAAACAGAATGATTTTTCTACTGTTGCTTGAAGTCTGCCATATTTCTCAGTTTACCTACAACAAGGAAGGTGGTAGAGAGCACAGATGCTGGCTGAACCCTGGCTATGATCTTTCAACAAAGAAAATGTCTATTAGAGCTTTTGTTTTTGTTTTTTTCAATGGGGGTGCCATGGCCCCGGTTAGCATTGTTAGCTGTGCAAACGTGATTCACAAGACAAACCCAGAGATTCCAAACGGGAATTAGTAGCATTAAAAACTTTCTGCCCTGTTGTGGGCTTTCTAAGAGCTGGCATTGCCCAAGGATGCCCCGAGTCTGAAACCCAGCAGACTAGTGGTTCTCAGTAAATTCAGTAGTGGCCTCTTGGAGCGTCTTCACTGGAAGGTAGATTGTCTGTCAGGGGCAGCTGCATTGTTCCCAAAGATTGCATTGTGAGCAGCTGATAGTTTGCTAGGACAACAGGGACTGTGTGTGTGTCTACTTGTCTCAAAGGATCGTGGATGCCTGTGTGCTAGATTGTCCGGCCTGATTTTAATAACCCACATGGAGTCTATGCCTGCTTATTGGCTCTAAGCTTAATATGTTAAGCAAGAACTTGGCAGTACATAGCACTGTATGACTGAAAACAAAGTACATGGCAGTAGGACCTCCTTTTTAAGCTAGCGTGGAAATTGAAGATTGACTGGCTCGGGGAACTGTGGCATTATTAGGCTTCAGCTATTAACATTCTCAGCTTGTGGAGCTGTGGTTTTGCAGCAGTTATTTGTTCCTTCACACAGCATTTAATCAACATGCTTAATGTCAGGCTAGGCATGTTTTTTATAAAGGGCTGAGCCACTGATGTGTAATTTTAGAAGGCGGGGGGAAGAAGGGTATGAGAATTTTGAGCAAAAGTTTTAATTTTATTACCACCACTTCCATTACTTCTAACCAGCTATTAAGTGGGGGAGATGTAGCATCTAGGGCTACCTGGATAGCACTTGCCTCTCAAAGCTCCACTACCTGAGGGACACGAGCAAAACACTTGTCCCCATGGTGCTGGTGCAGTATGCAGCCTTCTGTTCTTCCAGCCAACTGTTAACTAATACTGAGCAGTGGCTTAGGTCTTGGTCTGAGTGAAAGCATGTGTGCATTTTAGTAAAGGACTCTAATGTAAAATGCAAATGGCATTGGGAGCAGGGGCTCAGAACCCAGGGTTCCCTCCCTCTTGGATACAGGCACCTGAACACTTGGCTTAGCCAAGATGATGGTGCCCCAGACACGCATGGTAGTTGACTTCCTCAAGGTGGTTGTGCCTGGTGGGGTGAGGCTGCTGTGAACTGCTTTTTTGTCGATGGGTACATATCTTCTGACCAAGTTTCTTTGGGTGTGTCTCGCCCCGGATAGCTGCAGTGATACAGAAGTTAAGAGTGCAAACTAACACCTTCTTCATGAGGCTATGGGCGGCCTGGGCAGTTCAGGCATCAGTGATATTGTTTCACATTCTTCTAAATTGTTTTGCATCATATGAAGGCTTAAAAGTGACTTCAAAGTAACTTGTTAGCATGAAGAGCAAGCTTATGGGCCTGTGTTAAAATTTCCAGTTACTTCCCACTTCAAGCTCTATCAACTGCCCACATGCTGTCAAACTCCAGAGGCTCCTTGTATCCTTCTGACATTGTACAGTGGTTTTGTATTGTCTCCGCAAAAGAAGTTTCAGTTAAGAACTGAAAATAAAATATGAATCGTAAGTGGATGAATCTGTGATGAGACCTCTCAGTAGTGTTAAGTTAACTTTTTAAGTTTTAGCAGACTTTCCAGTTTGCTGGGGACTTCTGCTTAACTTGTCAGAGAATATAGCTGCACAGAGCACTGCAATAACAGCGTAGTTGTGGCCACTCACCAACTTTGCATCCCGAAACAACAGTTTCATCGTGAGGGAGAGCGTGGTACTATTACTAGCGTTGATGCAACATTCATGACCTTTAAGCAGAAATGCTGGCTTCTATGCTAATTGAACCCTTTTGCGGTGACAGTTGGTCAGCAACAGTTGCTAAGCAAGCTAACCTTTCCCTGTCTGGTCATCTGTGCGGCTTGGCATCCTGACAATTAAACACATTGGCTGAAGGGGGCTGCAGGCCCCCTTCCTTTCTGGAATTGCAGCTACCCAGTTGTTCTACTAGGGCAAGTCTTTGGCTTGCACATAGTCTACTAGCAAAGCTAGGGGTGCAAAAAGGTTTACGTTAGATAGATGTAAACCTTGCTTATGCTACTTTTGGTTCAGTCTCCAGAGAGAATTGTGTGAGGTGTTTGTTCTTGCTTGGCACCAATAGCCGGTGCTAGGAAGCTACAGGCTTCAAAGGTATTTGTGTTCATTAATAAAACTGACCTATCCTAGAGGTCTGGCTTAGAGGGCATGTCAGCAGTTGACGGGTAAAGGACCTTGGCTTTCATCAGGATCCAGGTGACTGCCAAAAAGTCACAATACAAATTCATAGCAATAGGATATATTGAATTCTGATTGTTTGGCTCCAAGCACTCTGCTTTCAGACCAAGTTAATTGAAATCCTTGCCTTTGGCTACATCTGATGTATCTAACCCAGGTACAGTTGTGCATGCTAGAAAACTGAATGGTCTTTGGTTTTGTTTGTTCAGTGAAAATGCTACTCAAAGGAATGCATTTTTAGGGAAAGACTTTGTGGTACGTCTCCTGCATATTTCTGTAAGTCTGTTCATGGACTTCTGCTTAATTTTTCCCCACGGGGATAGAAAGGGCATACTTCCTTTTCAGAGATCACATTGCATAAGCCTAGAGAGCAATCAATATACCTGCTGAAATTTAAATTATATTGGTTGTTTGCTACAGAAGAGCAATGCCTGTAATTTAACCAGCAGTTCTTTTTCAGAGACAACTAAAAGCAGAGGCCAAGAAAGCTATTGGACGGCTACAACTGCGCACACTAAAGCAAGGGGACAAGGTATAGTTGGCAATCTCCATTTAACTTTTGAGCTCTTAAACTATTAGTCTGGATCTAAACTTTCTTTTTGCTACTACTAAAACTAGCTGTACAAGTATCTTAATACCGCTCTACCCTAATGATTGAGGGGGAGACGGTGCAAATTGAAGCAACTTAAACCAGTGTCTTGTGACAGATATCAACCTGCAAACCTGCTCTCTACCCTTTTTAGCCTAACTAGTGTTTTTAAAGCATAGTGTTAGGTGCTAATTGCTTCTGTTCAAAATCAGGTCTCTTACCCTGGTAACTGTAAATATTCTGGCATGGGAATTCTAGATGACTGGCTAGATCATATCTAGCACTGAACTGCCGCTGTAATGACTGTGTCTTGGGATAGGTAATGACTTGCTCTCTTTGGGTAGGAAATTGGTCCGGATGGTGACAGCTGTGCAGTGTGCATTGAAGCATACAAGCCCAATGAAGTAGTGCGTATCTTAACTTGCAAGTAAGTACCCACCTTAACTCTTGAGTATTTGAAAGGTGTTATAGAGGCAATGTTCACTGCTGATGGTGTTTTAGATGGTGGTTATTACTATAGGAATTGCTCAGCAAAAATAGACTTCCATATCCTCCAAGGTTTCAGAGATCAAAAAAGCATGGAGGTATGGTACAATCTACTACTATAAATGATGGCGGGTTAACAAATAGTTACAGTTAAAGTAGGCCACCCACAAAGCTTGTGAAGGATTTTATAGATTTGTTTTACTAAAAACGTTATACAGTCAGAACGAGCGTGCCTCGGCATAAATGTGCCAAAAATGTAAACCTTAGACTGTTTCCTGCCAACCTAACTCTTAGGCCTTCAAAGTCTAGTTTCAGACCAGTAACCCCACAGTAGCAAAGCTTTGTCAAGGTCTGTCTTGTGTGCTAGTCTGGTAAGTGTGGCCTGGACGTAGTAGGCCATGGGTTTGTGTGTGTTGCTTGCTTTTTCCTTTGTAGTTCAACTCCATAGAAAGCGACGATTTCCTCTGCCCTTGGAATAAAGGCAGGACCCAACACCATGCATTGGTGGTGTTCTTTTTGGTAGCTTGTAACTTGCCTAAGACTACTTTTTGGGGAAAATATTAGCCACAGCAGTTTGGCCTTTCTTTGAGGTAAAAACTAGCTAGTAAACTGAAGCTGGAAGCTTTTCTCAGCTTCGGTCTTGGTCTACAGTCTGTCAGGTTTGAGGAGTTGGGGTGATGTCAGTACAGGTATGTTGGAAGGGGGCTGCCTCAGCATTCAAGTGTTGGAAGCTTCAGTACAAGTGAGGTGACTTGGTGTTGAGGGCAGAGTTGCGTGAAATATTCTTGTGTGAGGAGGATACAGGCAGTGGTCAGCTGAGAATCCAGTTCGGAAGGAAGGACAGATCACAGGGTAAGGCTGCTTTCTCCTCCCAAGCAGGGGTATCTAACGGATGGAAACTGGGATCCGCATGGGCTTGCATAAAATTACAATCTTATGTAAACGCGTGCTATGATCTGTTACCACATAGGGGGGTATCTGTGCTGCCACTGACACAAAGGACTTAAGCTGTTGATGAAAGAAATGAGGAACTGGTCTCTTTCTCCAATGCTGGATGGTTTAATGGTGACAGCATATGAGATGAAAACGCTTTGCAAGAACGCTCCTTTAAACATTTGGTCTTGTCCCGTGGTCATGTTGGCAGTTAGCTTTCAGCAGCTGCCCATGAGACCTCCTGTAGCAACGCATCAGCTTCTTAGACTAGAAAGGCAGGTACACAAGGCTCGTATGCCCCCTAAGTAATTGTCCTTGGAGGATGGATCTCTAACTCTCGTAAGGGGATTTAAAAGCAAAACTTGGATGATTGAGTAGAAATACCAGTCGTCTTAAAACATACATTTCAGATGTATAGACTTACTGGTAGGCTATTCCTCCTTAATACTGCTTCTCTCAAGTCCAAATGCTGTACCCATTGGCTCTGGTTTAAGAGTATATGTCACTTGACCTCTGCAAAGAGTGGATTCTTAAGAATGATTTCAACTCTGAGCTGTGTTTGTACGGTCGTTGTGAGAGAGGTTTGTGGATAACATGGACTTCTGACTGCTGGTGTATGAGCAAGTGCTGCAGGTAGACCTTGATACGGGATCAGGGTTGTAATCTATAGGGGGTTTTTTTCTCATATGTTGGTGGCACACTGGAAGCCCAGCCTTTTCTGTGCTATTGTGCTACAAAGGCTCTGACTACTTGTTGGCTTGTCTTTTTCATTAAGACAAGCTTCTTATATCAAATATGACTTGGCAAACCCGCACTGGAGATTAAGAAACCCATTTTGGGATGGTAAGCAAAGCACATCTCTAAATGGGCCACCTTGTCTAGTGTTTTCTGTACAGGGGCCCAACAGTAAAGGTAGCGTGGCATTCTTTGCATGCTTCAGCACAGTTCTGGCTGGTGATAGTCTATCTCGCTGTGCCTTGCTGAGTTCTGGTCTGTGTTGAAGGTTGTAAAGGCAAGTCATTTAAAACTAGATCACTGTTAAGAAAGTTTCAATGGATTTCTGCATTCTCACATCCCATGTCTCCTAAATTGGGTCTGTGGCAGAACTGGTGTACACAGAGGCATTTCTAGACATACATACTTGTATTAGAGCAGATGGTGTGCTACATAATCCTTGTACACGTCCATTTTCTTTTGTGTGCTGAAAATAAGACACTTGGAGGTGTCGTGCCTCAGGTTGAGGACACGGCATTGGTCAAACTAAGGTTCCTCCTAGATTTTGCAGAAGCAAGTGGCATTTAGTTATGTGCTTTTGCATAACAAATATGCTGACCTTAAATCTAGGGCTGAGGTGTAGAATTTCATGTTCACTTGGCTTATATAAATATAGGCATTATCAGTTTGCAGCCACTGTACACAGATAGGAAGCTTTAAGACCAGGCATAATTCAGATAATATGCTGACTTATTCTCGTAAGTGCTACAGGAATCTAATAAGCACAAGGTATGGCAATTACAGGTGAGTACAGTTATAAATCAGTCGTAGCAAGAACCTATTCGGAGAACTATAGCTCCAAGCAAAGTCATGTAATGCCACTCTGGAGGAGTTGATTTTCATGGCTTTTTCAAAGTAATCTGCATTGCTAGAAGTTGTAAGGGTTCCCTTCCCAAATCTCTGTGGGGAGCATATTACTAGAGGATTACTTTAAGTTGGCATAGAGCCACAAGTGCCCTACAGCGTGGCTGGTTAAGCCCTTCCTGTTCTGACACCTCCTTCACCTAAGGTTTGAACAGACTATTCAGTTTTTTTTAGCTCTCAACAAACTTCTTATGCTTATGGCCTAGTCCAGTGATGCCCGACTTCTTTCCTTGGTGGACTGGATGGGCAGTGCTCCATCTGTCTTTAGGCTGGATCCCACTAGTGGTGCTGATCTGGTGTGGGCACCATCTGCTCATACAAAGTCGGGGTTGGGGACTATCTAGTTACAACCTGGGCCATGTTGTGGGGGAAGAGAGGTGTGGCTTGGTCCCATGGGGGGAGGAGAGGGGGCATGGCCTGGTCCCAATCCAAATGGGGGGGAATGGTGTGACTGGCAGCACAGGATTTGGGAGTTTGGCGGGGGGGAAGGTGACCATATTAATGACCGCTGTTTTTCCCCCACTGCTGAATTTCCCACCCCGGGGGGAGCCCCACATGCTGCATTTGGCCCACGGGCAACCCGGGTCAAGTCTGTCTAGGGTTCCAGCAATTACTTGTGGTTGCAAGTAAAATACGTGAAATACAAAGACCCCTGAACGGCCCAAGGAGTCCAAGATTAGCATGTGACCGACTAGCTTGCTCCTGCCTGTATTCTGGTAACTGTACTAAACAGAATGCATGCAAGTCTGTATGTGTATCGGACCTCTTGAGAGGATCTGTTCAGCACTGTACTGAGGCCCTAGCATGTTTGTTGCAGGGAAGGTTGGGCACCTCTAGTCATGGCAGTGTCAGGAATTAAATGCCACTTGTTTGTTACTCTTTTTTTCTCCTACCAGTCATCTCTTCCACAAGAACTGTATTGACCCCTGGCTGCTAGAACACAGGACGTGTCCCATGTGCAAGTGTGATATACTCAAAGCTTTGGGAATTGAGGTATGTTGGCATTCCTTCCTAGAGGCATTGACTCCTGGAGCACTATATGCTAATGGTGGGTCACTCTGAAGCTGCAAGGGATAAGCTTTGGGGTTTTGAGTAGTTGCCATAATATGGTGAGTCTGTAGCAACAGTAAAGGGGTTGCATTTCAGGTGGAAACCACCGCTGACTCTGACAGCTTAGTACAATTGTTCTTATGAACAGCTACTGGGACAGATCACAAGTGCATCAAGCCCACTCTCCTGTCTCTGGTGGTGGCAGTTAATGGATGCTTCCTAGGAAGAGCATAGAAACCAAGCATGTGTTACATGAATGAGCAGTGTCCCAGCAATGTTGGGCAAGCTGCATCTTCATAGGCCCTCTCCCTACCTTGCTTTCATTTTAAATTGAACAATTTCCCACAGCCAGACATAGAAGATGCAGTGGAGTCCATCCAAGCCACAGCGTCGAATGAAACGCCAACTATCGCTTCAGTTAATGAAGAGGATAATCGGAGTGAGACTGCCTCATCTGGCTATGCCTCAGTACAAGGAACAGATGAACCAGCTCTAGAGGAGCACACCGCTACGGACAGTAAGTGTTCAGTTGTCCCAGTTGT
Organism: Gavialis gangeticus; assembly: GCF_001723915.1. Taxonomy (NCBI): domain Eukaryota; kingdom Metazoa; phylum Chordata; order Crocodylia; family Gavialidae; genus Gavialis; species Gavialis gangeticus. The sequence goes on from NW_017729029.1 coordinate 55,152,599, forward strand.
ATCACGTGGCATAAATTCTACTAGCTTCTCAGTATGTGAGGTGAGAACTCCTCAAACCTTGCCTTCTGAAGTTTACATGTGTTTTTATATTGAACAGTCAAGCTTTTAACAAGTCGTTTGCACTGAAAGAGCAAATACTGCTTCAAATGCAGCTGGGGAAGCACCATCAGAGAACAAATTGAGAATCCACAGGCTTACTGTTTGAAGTCTCCAGGGCATGTTTTGATTTCTCTTCCGCCCACATGCACTTCACTGCTTTTGTAACAGTTGCCTGTCAAATATAGTTTCTAAACTACTGGTAAATCTAAATGCTTGAGATGAATTCAGTAGTTGAAGAAGACGTATGGAAAGCTAAAGTAATATTCCACTAGATGCAATGGAAATGGCAAATGCTTTAAATTGAATTTCAGATTTTCCAAAGTTTAATGGAAAACAACAGGGTATGACTGACTGTATAAATCTCTTACTGGGCTATTAAAGTTCTCCTCTATAAAGTAATCGTACTCTTAAGTTCTTTTGATAAGAGCTTTCCTCTCTCTTTAAACTAGAATGAGCTAGAAAATGTAGCAAAATCCATCTCCTGTGAAATATCCTTCCTGTCTGGTTTGCACTCTTTACCTTGCTTTGAAATTAAACTAAAGAGTGGCTTAATATTTTGCTGTTACTCTATACCAGGGGTAGGCAACCCATGGCACGGGTGCCACCATGGTGTGTGAAAGCATTTTTGCTTGGCACGTTCCTTGGGGCAGACAACGGGGAAGGGCCGGGGCTTCACTGCCACAACAAGGATTGGGCCCCTTGCAGCTCCCCTGCCATCTGCCCCTGGCACGCCAACATCTTACAAGTCAAGGTTGCAGGTGTTTTTAGCACTCTGCCCAAAAATGTTGCCAACGCTTGCTCTGTCTGGACACTTCTTTCTGTCTAAATTCCTGCCTTTTTTCCCAATGGATTCTAGTAGGGTGTTAAATGGGAGAAATAATAAATAAATAAATATACCCCCTCCTGCCCCATCCAACAAAACCCCACTTGTAGCAGAGTAATGAAAAGCAGTTCC
>NW_017729029.1:55158652-55170387 GCF_001723915.1 Gavialis gangeticus
CATCCAACAAAACCCCACTTGTAGCAGAGTAATGAAAAGCAGTTCTGAAAGAATCATTCAGAAGAAGTGGCATTTGCTGCCACCTGTTGGGGCATTTTGCTCTGGAAAGCACAGGTGGGTGTTTACATTTGGGTCTGTGCTTTTCACTTGAATGTGCAAACAAATCTTTCCACGTAGGCCAGCTGTTGGCCCTCAGATGTTTTTCATGCCGAACCCCTGTAGCCAAACATACACCGCTTCCATGTGTACATATTTTTTTTCTTTTAACTAGCTCAACTGTTGTTCTGTCTTTGCCACTCTGGTCTTCAAGTGCCTTTCCCTCTTCCATGGCTCTGTCTAGTGTATGGTAGCATTGTTCTGGTTGACTGCTGCTACCTTCTTGCTAAGCTTCTTGTCTATTCTGCTATTTTTGTCTTCCTCCTGTATAATCTGGAGCTCTCTTGTCTGGGACGTTCATGCCAAAGTCCAGTTGTCACTTTCTGGACACCAAAAACGAGGAAGTAAGGAGGTGGCCATGGTCTTCACTAGCTTCTAGTAACTTTCCAGGTGCAATTCAGGGTGCTGGTTTAGACCTCTAAAGGCCCTAGACAGACTGGGCCCTAAGGTTTTGCCTTCTTACTGCCTAGTGTGAACCCTGAGGTCAGCCAAGAGCACCTTCCTGTGAGTATCAATAGGCCAAATCCATTTGTGTGACATTGTTTTCAGCAATGCTCCTCAGGTCTGGAACTGCCTCCCTTTCAAAATTGCTGGAGCCTGGGCACAGCATTTAGGTGCACTGTAAGGCCTTCCAATTCGTGCAGGCATTCGTCAAGCAAAGCTTGAGACCTTGTTAGGGGGTCTCAGGCTGATACTCTAGTTCCCATTGAAGTTGTTTTGTCACTTTCTGTGTTTAGAAATTTTCTGTTCTCTTATTGTAAGCTGCCTTGAGCCTCGGTTGGAAAGGGTGGCATGGAGATCAAATGAATAAATGAACCTGAAAGGGCCTGGACTTCATGTGTAGGGAGCTCACTGATCAGGCTGAGGGTGAGGACTTGAGGCCTTACACATGCTTCAGGGTAACGGTAACTCTTAAGAATTTATTTCTTTTTGATTGTTGACTCTCTCTTTCTCCTGAAAGATGGCAACCATGACGACCTGCATCTCATCAACAATGATTCCCCGTCTCCAGCCGTGGATGTCTTCCCACACCTTGATAACCCCAGCTTTGAAGAAGATGAAACACGTGATCATGAAATCAGGTCCTAAACCTGATCCATCCAGCAACACAGTTGGACCCTCTGTAACAAACTGCCGGCCGTGGTCATGCATACATCAGACATACCAACAAATTGGTAGACTACCACTGCAGCAATGTTACCTTGGAAATATCAGGAAGAAATAGGAGAGGGGTTTGTTTGCTTGTTTTGTTTGTTTTAACAACTCATAATTATGTGGTTTGGAATGCTTAACCTTCTGTTCATTTAAACACGTTATGTTCCACATGGACCTTAGTTCTAGCGTTCTCCACATGAGCTGTTTCAAGGGAACAGATGAAGAAAATAGTTAGATTTTAACACTAAACCAAACCTGCCTAACATGGCCATGCTATTACAGAGCAAAACTTCTGTTCAGGTTTTGAAAACCGATGTCCTTTCTTTAAAATAAGGAGAAGACTGTCTCATCCTGTAGTAGCTGTTTCTTTTGGGAATTGTTTGTTTTGTTGTTTGAGGTTCTTGGCTTCTAGATTTAGTATAAAAATAGAATTTTATTACAACCAAATTGATTTTGATCTGGATGACTACTTGTTTAAACTGATGCAGATGTGTGTCTTAAAGCAATGTCAATAATACCGATGCACTAAATGTAAGAGGACAAAATTCAAGGAAATGTCTGTCAGTGTGTTCTGCCTGTAATATCTTTTGGAATATATTTAACCTAGTGGAGATGAAAGGTAAAGATTCTAATCCATCTGAGACACATTCCTAAAAATGTTTTCAAGGGCTTCAAATGACCAGTTGCATCTGATTTGCATAACATTGTAAAGGGAACAAGTCTGGCTTTTTTTCTAGTTTGTAAAATAGTGTAAGCAGAGTCTGAAAACTACCGCTGGGTCCAGGAGTTGTTTCCATAGCTTCAACACCAGCAATGTTTGCTAGTCCTGGTTTGGAGGAAGTCTGACGTCTGTCCACTGAGATTGAAGGTCTACTGAAAGTGACCCAATAAAATAACATAAGGCAACAGCTGGAAAAGGACGTAAGGGGTGCTTAGTGTAGCAAGCTGGTTAAAATTGCAGTGACAGCTGATGTGCTGTAAACAGATAGAAAATTATTTCTGATAAAGCTTTCTAACATTTGTGGGGAGCTGGACTAGGGTGTTTGGGTGGAACACGGTGCCTTAATTCAAAGTCTAGAGCCTTGTCCACCAAAGTTAACTAAATGCATCTTAAAAATGCACTTTATTTTGTTGTAATTTGTGGTGGTGTTTCTGATGTCAGTGCTAGTAGAATTTACTCTAAAGAACAGCAATAATAATGTAGTACTTTCATTTGTTGAACCTACTGGGAGAAAACAATGCATTTTTCCTATTTCTGTGCAGTGTAATTTAAAAATGTTGTAAATAATTCATGATTTGTACTGAATTCCTTTGAATATGAAATGTAAATAAAAGTATATTCTACTGGCTTGTCTATGACTTATTTTGATGACAAAAGTTTATGTAAAATCTCTTGGAGGGGCAGCTACCTTCAAGTGCTTTTTTTTTTTTCCCCCCCCCTGTTCATAGATCAAAACTTGTTTGGGTTTTTTCCCTCTAAACTTCTGGGATAAAGACAAAGAAGACTCAAATACTTGCACCATTGATGGATAGTGCTTTCCAAATTGTTAACACTAATATGGTTAAATAGATTTGTTGCAGTTGTAGGAGGACTTGGAGGTTTATGGGCACTTCTACATGTGCTCTGGGAGGTGGGGGGGAGGCAGCACTTTAATTAGAGTGGCTCTGAGAGCCGCTCCAATTTAAAATGCTGCCACGTCTCATGTATCAGCGTCCCGTTTAGAGCTTTAGTTCAACCCTCTGCTGCCACTTTTAAGCATAGGGACACTGATGCATGAGACACAGGAGGCTGCTGGAGCGCAATAATTGCCATGCTCTGGCAGACTCAGTCAAGTCTACTCTGGTGCACTGAAATTCCAGAGCGTTGAAGCAGTCTCCGCACTCCTGTATAGGTACCCTATGTGCTATGCTACAACTGCAACAAGTGGTTCTTCACCCCAAAAAAGCTTTTCATTCTCAATGAGCCATAAGAAATGGGTGAAGGAGGCAATGAGAAGGAACAAATAGCAGTAGGGTGAGACAACATGCATAGTGACTACATCCTGTTGTGTCAACTGGATACAATAAAACCTATGTAACAGCTGACCACTTTCTGTGCCTATCAGAACAGGCATATCTTAAAGTTTTGCTTTGTAGGGTAACATGTCCTTGTGTTTGGAATTTTATCAAAAGCCACAAAGCAGCACAAAGGAAATGAGCAATCTAAACTGGCCTTTCTAGAGTAAGAACATCTTGACCTGGTGATAAGGTAAAATGGAAGGCAGCTCAGATCTGACACTGCTGGCATGTGGCAAAGCAAAAGTGAGGTGGCTTTGCAGTGTTAACTTGGTGAATTGAACCATTCATCCATGCTGGCGAGTAAAATTCCTCATGGATATTTAAGTGCGTCTGTAAAATCTAAGCATAGCTCTGGGGGTTTTTTGGTGTTTTTTTTTTTTTTATCCTTAACTCGGACTAGCATGGTAACAGCCAGTGGGTATAGCCACTGGGCAGCACTTGCAGAAACGCTCTCCATACCACTGTTTGAGCCAGTTTTTTGCTTCAAGTCAGGCTGCTTGCTCATACTGGAGAAAATGTGTGGAATCTAATTCTTTAATGGCCAGACACAAGTTCAAGATAATGGCAATTTCTTTCTAATGACTAAGACCTGGCTACAGGAGCAGACAGTTGTTTACAAACTACCAGGTTTCTAGGAACCTAATTGGTATTGGTTTGTATAGGTATACGTGCAAACTGCCATGCAGCAGACCTTGTGGATGCTCTGTTATTCCTGGATTTGGTCCACTGTGAGTAGATACCAAAAACTTCCATTTAGCTTCAACTGGAGAATGATCTGTCCCCAACTGATGAATCAAGCCGCCTTTTGAAGTTTCATTTATAGTGGGGCATGTTGCTGTTTTATGCTTCCAGTCATGCTCCTATGACATGGAAATGGGTGATCCCTCAAATGTAAAGGCAGAAGATGGCAGAAACTTTCTGCAATTCTCTGAAATGCTATAAAGCCATTAGTTTTTTGCTTAATGTTGTTGTTGCTCCTGCTAATACCAAAGGGTAGTAGGGTCTCATAGGCTGTGCATACCTGGAGAATATTCCGCTCTACCATTGTGCAAAACCTATACAGAAAATCTAGACAACTTAATTTTTCTCCAGACTGCAAGTTCTGCTAAGTGCCTAATACACTTAGCACAATTTAATTTTTTTTTTTCAAAATGTTTTAAGAGGCTGATTATTTAGCTGAGGCATAATAAATGAAGGAACAGGTGTAGCGTGCACATATTTCTGGTTGGTGGGGAATATACTCTGTTGAGAAATTAGCGTGCACACACAATTGATAGGCACTTGTGTAACCTTGCTCTCTTTAGTTCCTCGCATCATTAGGTGTTGTAGCATTACTCTTGCATTAACATAATTGCATCTGCTAGGCTATTTCTAAATGCTGGCTACCTACATTCTCTGTGGAAGTGAAAACCTGGCTTTCCCCACAGCTCACATTTTTCCGTCCTTGCAAGAATTCATCTGTGTCCTTGATACCTATTTTGAAACTGTTTCTGTTCAGGGTTTCCCCCCTATTTCATTTTACCAGCATTCAAAGAGTAATTGGGTTCCTTGCATAAAGTTATTCTGGCTTTAAGGGAACTATTCTGTAGCAAAAGTTGAAAATTCAGAACTTGTAGCAATGTTAAAGTTTTATACCACAAAAGCATACCCTGTGCATTTGGGGTTCTTTCCATCACTATGGGATTGTGTAAATCACTTGCACAACTTTTTATAGGTCTGAAATTGTCCGCATCATAGCCATAAAAACACTAGCATAATGGAGTCTGATTCACAAGCAGCAATTGGAATTGCTAACTTGTTCAGAGCGAAGGTTGTTCTTGTTGGAGAAAAAACAAAAACATTACCACTCTTATCTCTGGGGCTTGGCCTCCTCCTGCTGGAAACATTCCTGAAAGGCCCTCCAGGCTTATCTTTTGGCAGTTGATACAGTTTCTGTATGTTGCATAGTTACAAAGATCCTGATGGTAAACTTGAAGCAAGGAGTACAGCGGTGCTTGCAAGCGGTATCGGTAGATTACTGATGACCTTAGGACAGCATTGAGGTTACAATGGAGTAATATATACATTTCTACTGTTATGCTCATGGCGAGGAATAGACTTCCTTAAGGGCGAGTCTTGCAAGTGGCTCAGTCGCGCTGTTGTAGTTCTCTCCCCCCAGGGAAACCGATCGAGGGACTTGAGTCAAGTGTTTCAGGTCTTTGTGGGAAAAAGACTCAAAGATCGCAGCTCAACAAGTGCAGAGAAGTAGGTAGAGATGTGAACTAGCAGGTAGCTGTGTGGTGGTGTTTTTGTTTTTGGAACCCAGGCTTTACGATAGCTGGGAGTGTGAGTCCTCCTGGAGAGGATGTGTTGATTTTGACGGAAATTCCCCTTCGTATGTATAACATCGTAGCTAAAGCAACAGGATTTTCTTCCACAAAGGGCTTGTGTTTAAAATGACATGAAAGTATAGACAGTGTGAAGGGTTTCCTTCTTTAGTCTGGAGTCTTCTTGTGCAGGAAGAAAAATGAGGAATTTCTGGTATTACAGAACCGCGGTCTGGGGGTCTGCAGTTCTCCATATGACTTCCTGCCACTTCATAGGTTGGTGCCAGGTCATATTACAGCTCTGAATCTCAATTGCATAGCTTCAATGAACTCCAGCTTTGCTGACTTACCAGCTGAGACGTTGGCCCTACCTTTCTTTCTCCAGTACTCAATGGCTACTGTCCCCTCTTGCATGCATGCACACACTTGGGAGAGAAATAAGCCTGAAAGATACAAAGACTAGTAACAACCACCCTGCTTTTTTTTGGTTATTTGGTTTCAATGGGTGTATCTACCCATGCAGATTTAAGGTGCTTTAGCTTAATTTAAGGTGCATTAAGGACATGTGTCTACATGTGCATGCCCTTAATGCACCTTAGAAATGGCAATTTTAGGCTATTTGTGTCTAAATGCGATACCTGCAAAAGCAGGTATTAAATTTGGGAGTGAATAGCTAAAGCACATTAACGCACAGGTAGATGCGTTAAAGCACATTAACACTGCGTATGGACTGAGTTGGCAGTAACTTTAGTCTCACATCAGTCCACAGTCCCCGCACACAGCATTAATGCACTTTAATGCGTGCACATGTAGATGTGAGCCTGCACTGTGTTAATGCACATTAAATTTAGGCACGCCTAAATGCATGTCTGGACATGCCCAATGATAAGCTTGCTAGCTTCAGTTGGGCACTTATAGAATAGGCCGGGGTCTAGTTTGGGAGCTGTGAAAGCACTTAAGCCCACTTCAGGTTGACAGTATCTTAGATCCTCCACATTGGGTGCTAAAATTGTGAATTGTGATGTAACTTCAAAAGCATTCCCTTGTGTCACTCAGAGAAGCCAGCACCAATTAATGTAAGAAAGATCCAGGGTTGCGGATTATACTTGAAGGAAACAATCCACCCTTGTTTTAAAGATACTCTAGCAATAAGAGGCTCGACTGCATCAAACAAATGTTTATTTTTTAATATGGAATGCATTGATTGGAAGATATAACTCTGTGCTGATTGAGAGAGAATTAAACTATCTATAAATACATTCACCAAAGATGATAGAGCAGCTCTGTGCATTTTAATAGACTTCAGTTATGAATCTGCCTCCCAAGTAAATGTGAAGGAGAAACATCCTAGACCTTCAATACAAGAAAAATGACAGCAAAGGGAAGCATTGCTTACCGCTGCTTGCACAAGTAAGTCTACATTTTTTCAGACAGTAACAAAAAGGTACTGATTCATAGTCTTGCATAGAAAAGAGTTCTGATTCTTAAGAAAGCAGAACAAGGAGTCAGGCTTCAAAGAGGAAGTGCGAAGAACTGATGTCTACAAGAGAAAGTAACCAACATTGGTGTTTTGGCTAAATACCAGTAGAGAGAAGTTCACTCAGCTTGCCTAGAATGTCCTGCAAACTTTTAATCGAATCTATTTTGGTCTTGTAGTCCGTATGTCTGCTCTCTGAGGGCTTGCCCTGTGCAGTTGTATTGCTGTAGTTATACTGCTAAAGCATTACCTGTCCCCCACTAGCATGGACACTATTAGAATAACAGTGCCACAGACAGAATGATATGGTATAATTAAAGTGATGTAATTAAGCCATTTCACTTGTGCTGGTAAACTTGCATGTTAGAAAGCAGGGTACCTCTCAAAAGTCCATGTAGACCTAGCTACAGAGGATTGTCATCTTCTTCAGGGCCTGGTCATGTTCCTGCCAGGCCCCTGAACTCTGAAGCTGGATCATTCTTCTTCTTTTCCACATACCCCCGTCCTCTGAAGCCACAGCTTTTCAAACTAAAGATTGTGGTGCTGGTTACAACAGGGCCATGTCTACAGCAGATGTATTGCCTCAACTCATCACACATACTACACAGATGCCTTGTTAAGCTTGATTTTGCATACGAGGAAGAACCAGGGAGAAGTATGCGTGGCCTGAGTTCTCCTCCAGCTGTGATTTATTCTCACGGTAAGGAATTGGGGTAGCATGCCATTGCTGTCACACACTTTACACTTCAGTGCAGCACAGTGGCTTCAACATGAGAAAGTTTGTGCAGGCAGGTGGTAGTTTCTGTGTGAGCCGTAGACAGCCTGGTGGGGAAGAGGAGCCTAGATTTCAGCTGACCTGCTAACATGTTAAAACTACAGTCACCTGGTCTTCACTGCCATTTTCTTTTTGCAGCAAGCATAGCAATGCTCCTGCTAAGTGATCCTACAGACCCTTACTGCAGATGGTATCTTACATCATTCAGCTCGCCCCATTTCATACCTTCTGTTAGGGTTAAACATCTCCAATTCGGCATCCAGTCTGATACTCTGAGATAAGACACAGTCCCCTCTTCTTGAAAGGGAAGCTAGTTAGGCCATTACCACCCAAAATGTTCTGTGAGTGTTTGGCAGGATTTTGCCTATCCTTTGCTTGTACCCGTAAGTCCCCTACCGAAAAGTTTACTGGCAGGCAAGATCTTGGAAACAGTTACATTAAAGAAGGTGCAGACTGGACAGTATTAGCAGAAAGTGGTGTCTTAATCGGTCATCATGAGTATTAGTGATGAAGATGGGTTTGGAGGAGTGAAACCTCTAAAAAAAACAAACAGTAAAATTCAGAGGAACATGAGGCTTATGTGACCATTCAAAACATTTGCATTGATTACTCTGAAAGCCAGAGTCCAAATATTTGCTAGTTTATTTGGTGGATTATGCAAGACAAACAGTCAGTGAGGAGACATTACAATCTGTTCTGTGACAAGTTCCAAGGAAGTAGAGAGATAATTAATTGATAAGTGATGTCATTGCAAGCTAACTAGATGCATCAAGCTCTTTCACTGGAGCTAAAACAGCGATGACTGCACGTCAAGCATGCAACTGGAAATACAGGGCTATCATTTTTTTCCACAACAAAGCCCCAGTGTCTAGCGCACTGATTTCTTTACTCAAGTTCCTTTCTCAGCTTTGACTGTTTTGGCAGTGGGAAGCAATGGGTGCAAATCATGTATCCAGTCTGCCTCTCGGGTTAGACATGCCCTCAGATGCAAGATGTTTTTCATCAGGTCTAGCTTTATCCCACCCAGGTATTTGGTCCAATAGAAGATATTACCCACAAAAGTCCTTGCCTCTTGCATAATTCCTAGGCCACCAGAGCTGCAACATCACTCCAGCACTGCCAGTGTCTCTCAGAGGCATTATGAGGTTTAGTCTTAGAGATTATGATGATGGGTCAACATTTTTGCAATAGTTTTGGTTAAAACTTGAAATTTAATTAATCAAAATTCTAAATTTAATTTTTTTAACTATTTCTCAAATACATTTTTACGAGAAAACTTTTTTTTCATTTTAATCTTGACTATTATTTTGACCTTTCCTTCATTGGAATGCTAAAATATGTGGAATAAAAAGTACTATTTTATAATTAACCATCCTATTAATGCTCATGTAACTTTTTTTTATATTTAGAGAGACATGAATGGTGTACGTACATGTGTGATGTTTGTTCCCTTTTATTTCTACCTCCCACTTCACTTCCCTGTCTTCCCTGTTTGTGTGTCTTAAATAGCATATTGACCTGCAGGTTCAGCTATTTCAGTTATCTATAAGGTCATTTGAATGGTGCACTGCATGTAAATCAGGCACTGATGCTATGTCATGAGTATATGTATATGTATAGCATATGTAACCATTGTTGCATGTGCGTGTGTGTGTAAATAAAATAGCCTGAGCAGGATGCATATATCCTAAAAACAATACTAAAAAACCCAAGTTAGGTATATTATTGGTCCCTGCATATGTGTGTTGTGTTTGTTCCCTTTTCTTTTATTTCTACCATCCTGTTTATTTCCCATTTAAGTATCTTAAATACTGTATTGACCTGGAAGTACAGCTCTTTCAGTTATCTATGAGGTCATCTTAATGGTGCACTGCATATAAATCAGTGGATACTATCTAGTAAACTCATGACAAGTGTTGTTGGAGAGCATGTTTCATCAGGGTCAGATGCTTTGTTGCTCATCTGTCTTATTGTCTGGTGGACTTCTTCAGAGGTTGGTGGACTGGCAAGTGCTTCCCTTACTGGATGGTACGGCATAGGTTTGCTGGTTACATCAGTCACCATTGATTCTCCGTTCAGGAGTTTTTGGTAGTGCTCCTTCCTGCCGTTTTTGATGGGCTTGTCTTTGAGGAGCGTACTGCTAGCTTCAGATTTAAGCAGGGTGAATCTGTAAGAGCTTGGTCCATACACAGCCTAGATTGCACTGAAGAAGCTCTGCATGTCATGACTGTCAGCCAAAAATTGCTGGATTTCTTTTGCTTTCTCTTCCCACCATTTCTTTTTGATTTCTTGAATCTTCTTCTGAGCTTCAGCTTTAAGTCATTGAAAACTTCCCTGCTGCTGACTGGGCATAGGAGGGTTTTGCATCACAGAAACCTTTACTCTTCCAATCAAGATGGGCTTGGATTTCAGCACTGTTTTCATCAAACCAGTCATGATTTTGGGTGATAAAGCCAATTGGTTCCTCATGGATGGCCTCTTTTAGAGCTTGCCAATCTTCCTCAACATAAGTGCTATCATTTTTAATCTCAAAAATTGGTGACTTCCTTGCTGAGATACGTTTGAAGGGCTTTGCGGTGTCTAGGAGTCTGAAGGCATTTGATGTTCTACTGTCTTCAGACTGATTTGGATTGCTTTCGATGTTTCAGTGCAACCCTAATGGACATGACTGATCTCACTAAGTGATGACTGGTCCAGCAGCTCCTCTCAGAACACGCATGATAAAGACATCTTTTAAGTCACATGCTCTTACGATGACATAGTTGAGGAGGTGCCATTTTTCAGGCAGGCTGTTGCCATGTTGTCTTGTACCTGTCACGCTGTCGGAAAAGATGACAGGGTCATGCTCTGCACATTTATTAAGTAAGAGGATAACGCTGAAATTGGCCTTGCCCACTCCTTGTTTCCTAATGGTGCCCCTTCACATGTTAAAATCCTAGCCACCTCTCACATTTAAATCTCCAAGGAGGATGATCTTCTCCTCTTTCGGCATGATAGTCGGGATTTCATCAAGGTCAGCATAAAACTTCTCTTTCCGTTCTTCCTTGGCATCGAGTGTTGGGGCGCATGCAGACAAATTAGTTGGAGGCAGAGACTCACGAGATGCTCGTTAATGCCAGTGGGATTTGGTCATTCGTTTAACAGCCCGGTTCTTAATGGAAAAACCAACGCTGCATATTTATTTGCCCCAGCCTCCGTTCATTCATTGACACCACAACTTGGGAAAAACTAGTCTGGGAGAGGGCTACCTGGCGCTGTCTTGTAAGGGAAGGTGCATCTTCCTTGGAGGAAAACCGTCTTGGCCTGGAGGCAGAAAACCGACAGGAACAGAAGGAAAGGAAACAAGACTGAGAAATGCTGCAGGGTTTGCCAGAGTCTGCGGCTCTAGGAGCCGCCTTAGCCGCACACAGGTGTACACGCGTGTATGTCTCCATCTAGAGCGTCTTTGATACACCCCCCATTTACACACTTGTGTGTGTCTCCGTCTAGGCAGCTGTTGGTGCACACCCCCCCACACACATTTGTACACACGTGTAGATCTCTATTTAGACTGGTTGATGCACACCCCCACACACACGTACACATGCGTGTATCTCCATCTAAACTGCCTTGGATACACTTCACATACATATGTACACGTGCATAGCTCCATCTAGCCTGCCGTTGATTCTCGCCCCACGCACATTTGTACTCACGCCGTTGGGGCGGCGCGGGGGCCGCCGGGAGCGGCGGTGGGCGGGGCCGCGGGCGGCGGACTGCAAGTCCCGGCAGGCTTTGCGGCGGGCTGCGGACGTGGGCGCGGGGCAGG
>NW_017729029.1:55175387-55176201 GCF_001723915.1 Gavialis gangeticus
GCAGGGTATGGGCGGCCGCCGCCAGGATGTGGCTGAAGCCTGAGGAGGTGCTGCTGAAGAACGCGCTGAAGCTGTGGGTGCTGGAGCGCTCCAACCGCTACTTCGTGCTGCAGCGCCGCCGCGGCTACGGCCAGGACGGCGGTGGCGGCGGCCTGGCGGGTCAGCGCCACCACACCCTCCGCGGGGCATGGGGGCGGGGCTTCTGAGGGAGAGGCATGGGGGCGGGGCTCCTGAGAGGTGGGTGGTGGGTGCTGGCCCTCCACATGCAGGGGATGAAGCTTTGGGGGTGCCGGGTGGGGTGGGCTCCGGAGCCCCTGGTGGGAGCGTGGGTGTGCAGAAGGGGTGGGCACGGTGCTCCAGGGCAGGGTTTGTCAACCGGTGGGATGTGGAAGTCCGCTAGGTGGGACTCGGGTCATGGCGGCAAAACCAGAAGTGCCACCGTTTTGCTTTTGCACGTTTCAGTCACCTGCTCGAGGACCCCCCCCTCCTTGACTGGTCTCTGGGGCCCCCCCTCTGCTCTGACTGGCCTCTGGGGACACCCCCCAAGTGTTGATTTAGTCATCGTAAGGTGCAAAAGGTCGAGAACCGCTGCTCTAGGTCACTTCCCGTCCCCGCTTGGCGGGGCTTCGTGCCACTGGCGTCGGGCTCAGTTTGTGGATGTTTTGGGTGAATTCCTCCCTCCCGTTTTATCCCAGTGTCGTGGGAGTGACCTGATCGTACCTCTGACATCCCGTTCTTGGGTGCACATGGGGTTTGCAGAAGCTTTCCTCTTCTCTCCTGTTTAGCTCCGTTGTCTTTTTTTTTTTTTTTTTTT
>NW_017729029.1:55176282-55183099 GCF_001723915.1 Gavialis gangeticus
TTTTTTTTTTTTTTTTTTTTTTTTTTAAGGGTAAAATAGATTTGCACTGTATAGATTGTACATGTCAATGTGCATGTGTATGCATGTGCATGCACCCACGTGCGCACGCTCGTGAAAAGCCTCGTGCAAAACTCTGTATTTAAGATCAGGTGGTAAGAGGAGTGATCACATTGTTGCTATCGTGACACTGCTGGAGGCAGCCTGGGATAGCGCAGGAAGGAGGAATTTGTGTGTGTGTGTATAAATATACACAAAAAAATGCAAAAATCTAGAATTCTTGGGTCAGAGATGATTCCTCTAGGAAACTGCAAGAAAAAAACAAAATGCATTTGGTGCACGCTTCCGTTTAGCACAAACTTGCTTCATCAAATGCTGTGAAAGGACATGCCAAGCAGTGTACATAATGGAGATAGTGAGCCAGGTCTGAAGCAAGTCTCTCTGGTTCTTTTTTTTCCCCTCAGAGACCTGAGGAAGGGGGCCACAGTTCCTAAAAGCTTGTCTGTGTCCCTGCCAGCTCTGCAGTTGGTCCGATAAAAGATATCCCCCAACAGAAGTCCTTGTCTCTGAGATTACTAAAATATTATTCTTAATTTTTTACCATCTTGTTCAATCCTGGTTCAGGCTTCACCAGGAGAAAAGCACTGCTAATGCTGCTGGCTGATGAATTCCAGCTCTAGAGTGGGCCTTGCTGGATCTGGATGTTTTGTCCTTTTGTGGGCATTTGGATTGTTTTTGGGGAAAGGGTGGGATGGAAGGAAACTTAAAGACACTAAAAACTTCCAGAAATGCTGCAACACGTGTGAAAGTCAGGTTTGGATGCAGAAATCAAGGGTAGTCTGGATCACAGATGCTATCAGAAAAGTATCTGGGGGTTGGCCACAACCTCTGCTGCTGCAGAAGGGACTAGTGTGAGTGGAGATGGAGGCAACAACTGCACTTGCCAGGCAGGTGAATGCTTTTCCAGGTGAAGGTGACTTATTACTGTCCTTTCTCTGTATCCTCTTTGAACTTGGCAGCATTGCCTGAAGATTATCTTTCTGTGGGAGGGCTATTGGTTGTAAATTGTGATTAAAGCAAAATGAAGAGACAACCCTAGAATTAAAAAAAATTGCCCTCTTAAAAGTGGTCTTTATCTGAAAGGCCATCTTTCTGGGTTTATAGCTGCCTGCTATAGATGTGCATCTCCAAGTTGCTGTTTTCTGTGAAGGGAGGCCTGGTGACTGGTCCTGCATCTTTTGATGATACCTGTCAGTCTGGAAAGTTGCTCATACAGATATTTTCCAACTCGTTAGCCTTTTATCCTTGTCCTTACACACAATGAGCCTGTTTCCTTCATCGTGGCTTTAGTTACTAAACTTACCTGAAAAAAATGTCCTTGCTCAATGGCTACAGAGTAAATTGCCTTGAAACTATAAATAATGAGGGTTAGAAAGAGAAGAATTGTGAAGGGCTTACTATTTTTTTTAGCTACATATGCTTTTATGGCTTTAAAAACATTAAGCCTCTGAGGTGTACATTAACATAATTTGCTGTTTGTTTGATTTATGCTAGACCTTATTGCCTGGTGTCATACAAGAGCATTAACGGCGTCCATTAGAAGACTCAGTGAGTGACTCCCTATCTCAGCTCAGATATACTGAGCACCACTTTGGTCCACTTAGTGACCTTGTCTAGATTATGCCTTTTAAGCAAGATCCCTATCGTATAGCTTAGTAGTTCGCAACCAGGGTGCCATGGTGCACATGTTGCCATGGCACAGCCAGAACAGCTGCCTCACACGCAGGGCTGTGGCTTGCGTGCAGCCCTCCTATGTTGGGGCTCTCTGATGGCCCCAAAGCAGTCGAGAGAGCCACTGGGGCCTCTGATGGCCCCAAAGCAGTCAGGAGCTCGTGCAGCAGCCATTCCCAGGCTGGCCCTATGCAGGTGTGCCTGTGTTTCTGAGAGATGCCATGCAAGGTCCGACCAGGAAGAGCTACATCACGAGCCTGCTCTCCTGCCTGCTTTTGGATGATCAGAGAACATTGATGCAGGTGGAGAACACGTGTGTGCTGCAGCCCTTCCCAGTCTGGTTGTCCAGCTGGCGTGTGGGGCACTGTCACCTGGTGGCAGTGGTACTGTTTGGGAACCACTGCAGTAAGTTGTGGCAACACAGCAGTGGTTCTCGGTTGGGGGGGCTGCCACATTAAAAAAAGTTGTGGAGGGGTGCTCTGACTCAAATGGTTGAGAAATGTATTGTTGTGTATGTGTGTGCTTGTGCGTGCAGGAGTAAAGAGAGAGAGAGAGTCTGGTAGGACTTTACAAGGTGAGAGCCCATTTTTACAAGAGCTGGTCATGTTGTGAACTGATAAGGGTTTATGCTTGCAAATAGCATAGTTAATGCTTGGTTCGTAACTGTGATAGGGTGTTATACCTAGCACTGGCAAGCACATGCTTATTTGTATGGGGCCAGTCTGGTGTGTACTGTTTGATATCCTTTTTTCTTTTTTTTAAACGAGGCCTCACCTAATTATGGTACTGTAACCTGTTTGACTGATTTGGCTTCCTGGTGATTATGCTTGAAGAGGAAAATCTCAGCATGCATTGCTTCGTGTCCTGTGGGTGCCATTCTTTATCCATGTCCTCTGGCTGTTTTTCCTCTGCAGTAGCTCTGTGGATAAGCCTTTCCCAAAATGCACTGATAGAGATTCATTAATCAGCAGATATGAACATCAAATGCAGGTGTGGTGGCAGAAAAACTGTGATGTGGATATCGCCTGGCATTCTGACTTGGCCAGGCATCCTGAATGGGTCATAAAGAAACTGCTGTACTTATAATGTAGCCAGGGTCTCAGTAGCAAGTGTGTCTGGAGAAGGGGTGTACGAGTGCTTACCCTAGTGAAATACCCATCTTTCAGTATGCTCAGAGCTAATAAACTGTATAGGCAGAGCTTATGAATTGTCTGTAAAGGCTATCAGCTTTGCCCTAACATTGTTCTGAAGTGTCCAGCAGAAAAAACAAACCCCTTTTTATCTCCAACTTTTTTTTACATTACTTCAGTTAGACATCATATCAGGGATACCAGCAGTTACTAGCAAAATATAATATATGTCATTTTGGAGTCCTGCCTTCCACTTGCACAAAAATATTCCAGTGTTTCACTTGCAAACAGCTTTTTAAAAAAAAAAAATATGTTGCAGAATGAAGCTTGAGAGGGTGCAGTTGTGGATGGACATAGCCACTTTTCAAAGTCCTCTGTATTATGAGAGATTTGTGATAACTGAAAACTTGTGTTGAAAGGAAACCCAGTTGTCCTATACATATTTCTCCAATGAGGAGTGTAGGGAATGCATGCAAGTGTCTGATCTTTGCCTAATCTTGTTACGTTGTTGCATTGAAATGTAGCAGATGAATCAGAGCAGGGGACAGACGACTCTGTAGTTTTGCCCTTTGTTTTTGACGTCTCATCTGTTTGATGGGGTTCATGATTTTTCCATTTGTAGTGTGCCAGCGCCCATACGTCTCGGACAGGATCAGGGAAAGCTAGATTACACTGGGTGCTGTATAAGTGCAGGACTGAATGGGTCTGAGGGCCTGGAGAAGTGGAGGACCTAAAGAGTCCAGGACAGGAGACCAAAGGGGCTGGCAGGCCAGAGAGGGGTTGGGAGACAGACTGAGGGGCCTGGTAGCCAAGGAGGGGTTGTGCGAGACCAAGGGGTCTGAAGGCCCAGGGAGCGACTGGAGGAGAGACCGAGGGGTCTGGCAGCCCAGGAAGTGGAGAGACGAAGGGATCTGAGGGCGCGGAGTAGGGATGAGAGAGGCTGAGGGAATGGAAGGCCGAGAGAGGGGCTGCATAAGCAACTGGTAGAACATCTATGAGGTTGCCACCTGCAAGGCATGGGGCATGGTGTAGGGGAGGTATGGAGCCATGCAATTGGCCCATAAGGCCTTGACCACAAATACAGCAGTCACTTTAATAAGACCAGGGCAGCCTCCCACACTCTTTATAACAACTGACATCGAGGTGTGTCATAGAGCTGCCCATAGAGCAGGGTATACAAAGAATTTTTTTGGTATCCTGTTGCACTGTATACCTGTATAATAAAGAATAATCCATGCATGAAAAAGAATATTTAACTGGGAAACATGCATAGAAAGCACCTGGCGATTCTCTGATGAGAAGCACTTGTCATATACTACTATGATTTGCTTTATGACATAAACCTAGAGAAATATGGAGTGGCAGCCCCAAACAGATATGGGCCTTATGCCTGTTGGCTTTGGAGCAACTTGATGCAAGTGAGAGTGGAATTAGTCTTTCTGCTTTGGTAAAATTTTCTCTGCAGCAAAGTAAAGAAGTATTGATTTTTTTGTTTGTTTGTTTGTTTGTTTGAAGAAGCAGACCATATTGGTGGTGCAACACTGAATAGCTTCACCATCAATGAACCATTCCCCCAGAGCTGTAAATGGTTTTTAAATTATTGTGTCAGTTTATTTCCTTATGTTGGCAATCCAACCACTAATTTCGACAGGTAAAGAGCTACTTACAGGAGCTCTGGGGGATACTCTGTTTCAAAGCTGTTCTGCTTTTCTTGCCCTTTTATTCTGTTTGAAGGATCTCTCATGTTTTTCCTGGGATATTCAACACCTTTGATTTTGGAGAGTCACATGCTTCTGTTTCCCTAAGTCTCAGTCCTTTGTGATGACTGGGTAAACCTCCTCAGAATATCTCTTAGCAAGCAATACTGGAAGGAGTCACCGAAACAAGAAGTGTGAGATACTTGGAAAATAGCTGTTCCACCTGCCCATTGCTTCTTATCACTTATTCATGGTATAGTTGTGCCTACAAGCTCTGGGCGGTCTGGGATGCCACTGAGCCAGGCCTGTTTGGTCAGGTTTTTGACCTACGCTCAATGCCATGGAATTCCCTGGAAGGAACTATGCAGACATTTCCTGCCTGTCACAAGTTTAGGAATTACTCTGGTTCTGTGTCAGGGATTCATCAATTGTTAGGGGCTGGAAGGGACCTACCAGGGGGAAGGCTGGAAGGGACCTATAATCGGGTCCAACCCCCCTGCTCAAGACAGGAAGACAGCTGGGGTTAGGTGACCCGGATGAACAAAAATAGCTTGAAGTATATTACTAGCAGTGTCTTGTTAACAAAGTGAGCTCCTGAACACACATAAAGCTAGCCCTCCTTTAGTGAAATCAAAAAATGAAGCCATCTTTTGGTCATCATTCTGCAGACAAATATGTTATTTTAAGTTTCTTTGCTGTTTGTGTGACTTTCAGGTATAGATAGTCCTCCTTGTTTGAGGCCAAATTGTGATTGTTTATGACTGTCTCTTTTTTCCCCCCCACCCCCCAATAAAATTCCCCAGCTGTAATTTGGTAACTTGAAGCTGGTGCTTTTTTGAGAGATTCAGTGTCCTGATCCAGCAGAGACTTGCATATAATTTTAACTTGGCCAAAGTCAGTGAAGCTGTGAGTAACATCCTGGTTTTGTTGACCTCAATAGTCAGGTTTTGAAAAGGACAATAAAGCCTCAAAAATACAGTAGTACTTTTCATATCTTACCTAAGGATCCCAAAGCAGGTTGCAAATAAGTCTTTCAGCACCATTTGAAAGAGGTGGTATTACACCCACGATATCTTGAATGTGGAGTTTAGAAATTTAACCGTGGTAAAGTAGAGATGGAAACTGAACATAAGAGTTCCCCGATCTGTCCCTTGTGTACTAACTAAGGCAATTCCTGAAACTGGAATATGTCTTATTTTATGTTTCCTGCCCTTGGATGCTAGTTCTGTTAAGTTAATTCATCTGGTGGATCTGTATGGATGTTGAGGCTTGTTTAACATGCAAGATTTATTCCCCTGTTTTTTCTGGTCTTGGCTGCTCATTGATTCTTTGTGTGTTGGTACAACACAGGCATGCTGACTCAGCTGAACACTGCTCCCAGCATCTGAAACTCCTAATTTATCATTTGGAAGCCACCGCCTAAATGAGGCCAATTTTAGATTGCCGTTACATGGATCGTGTAATTTAGTCGCTTTTAGACAATAATGACCAGAAGGAGGAAACTTACTAGTTCAACATCATAGTTTCTAGGGTCGGAAGGGACCTGAGCAGATCATCGAGTCTGACCCCCTGTCATAGCAGGAAAGAGTACTGGGGTCAAACGACCCCAGCAAGGTGTTCATCCAGCCTCCTCTCAAAAACCCCCAGGGTTGGAGCCAGCACCACTTCTCTTGGAAGTTGGTTCCAGATCCTAGCCTCCCTGACCATGAAGTCGCGCCTCCTGATATCTAGCCTAAATCTACCCTCTGCCAGCTTGTGACCGTTATTCCTGGTCTCTCCTGGTAGGGCTCAGGGGAACAGGGACCCCCCAGTGCCTGCTGGTCCCCTCTGACTAGTTTGGAACAGGCCACTAGATCCCCCCTCAGCCTTCTCTTTTGGAGGCTGAACAGGTTCAGGTCCCGTAGCCTTTCCTCGTAGGGCCTGCGTTGCTGCCCTGTGATCATGCGAGTGGCCTCCTCTGGACCCTCTCCATGTTGTCCACATCCCTCTTGAAGTGGGGGGCACAGAACTGGATGCAGTACTCCAGCTGCGGCCTGACCAGTGTCGCATAGAGGGGGAGGATCACCTTCTTGGACCTGCTCGAGATGCATCTGTGGATCCACGACAAGGTGCGGTTGGCCTTCCTGACTGCATCCCCACACTGCCGGCCCATGTTCATCTTGGCATCAGTGATGACTACCAAGATCCTTTTCTGCCTCTGTGCTGACGAGAAAGGAGTTCCCCAACCTGTAGGTATGGTGCTGGTTATTTCTCCCCAGGTGC
>NW_017729029.1:55188099-55189895 GCF_001723915.1 Gavialis gangeticus
GTAAAACTGATATATATAAGTAGAAGGGTGGGGGGGTGGGGAAATCCTGAAAGCTGTGTTGGATGCATAGCAGTGATCTGTTTTGGAATTTAAAGTCTTTTCCTTGAGGTTGGTATAATCTGAATGCTAGAGGCAGCAGCTGACTCTGCTGATGGGAAAAACTCAGCATTGTCCCAGTGGGAGGGAGGGAGGTTGGGAGGAAGGGAGAAGATGGAGGAAGGAGAAAATACCTAGCAGCAGCATCCTGGCAGTGTGGTATCATGTAGCCTAATGAGCAGTCAACTTGTCTGTCTGTTCTTGTTTGTTGTTCTCAGGGTGGTGTTAACACTACCTCACTTGGGCAGAAACGTTTTCAGTCTGCTGGGAATTCTTTAATGTAGACTGCTGCAGTGGTAGTTTTTAAGTGGTGGCTCTGCTCTCTGTCTTGAAGCTAGTAATACAAAAGAAAAAGATTGATTATTGGCCACTGAAAGCAGTGGCTGCTCAACAAACCATAGGGGACAGCGTCTGTAGAGCTGGGAAAAGCTGATTCAGGATTTCTGTGGTCCCTACAAACAAACCATTATGAGTGGATGAATAATTCTTCATTTTTCAAATGGATTCATTAAGGGACTTTAATGATCTGCCTGCAGCATACATACATACATACTGCAAATTTAGTCTAGGAATAACTTCTTCCCCAGATAACCAAGTATCATACACAGTACATACATTTAAACAGCTGTCCTTCAGGAAGTACTTCTGGGCCAAGGCACTGAAAGAACCTGCTCCTACAGATGATTAGTATATGCCAAATGATGAAGTATGCTGAACGTATGGCTCAGCACTGTTAATACCAGCATATAGAGTCAGGAGCCTATACTTTAGGCAACCATGTTTGAAAACTTGACCACATCCTGTCAGACTGGGGTGTAATTTGTCCCTCTGCCCCAAGTGCCTTTAGGCTTCCTATAAGCTTACAGGCTTTCCTAGAGTGTTCTAGTCCATGATAAAAATGTGAACTTTGGCAAGATGATTTTTAATCTTAGGCTGTCATAAAAGATGGCTGTTTCTTTTCTCCCTGCCTCCTACTCCTACACTTTCCAAAGAGTTTCTGGCTTGACATCATTCAGGTGGTGTCAGATTGGCTATATTTTGTGGTCTGCAAGCTTGGGTGTGAATCTCTTTCCAGTCTAGTTGATCATGTGGACTTAGTAGAGTGCCATTTACCCTTGCGCAGATGAGTCCAGCCCTTGAACTTTCCAGCACGAAACGCCCATAAAAGGCAGCTCTTGATGAGATGCCATAACCACGAATCTGCTGAGTTAATGTAGAGCAACACCAAAACAGTGCTGTGGCATTCTAAAAGTGCATTTAAAATATGTAGGGCCAGATCCAGTTCTTGGTGAGATTGCACAGTTCTATGCCTTTGTCACCTTACCGGTAAATTTGGTCCACAGCATAGTGAGTATCTAGCAGGTTAAACCCTGTTGTTGCAGTGTTCTTTGTAAATGAACCTTTGCTCCTACAGGGTCTCATTAACAGGGATCCGGGTTTTCTGTTTCCTGCGGGGAAAATGGGAAAAAAACGTGGATTTCCCCTTTTAACTGAGAAACTTGCATATTTTCCACTTCTGCAATAACCTCTCTGTAGGCTGGCAGAATTGCAGGCTGCAAGGGGCTGGAGGAGCAGGAGGAGGGCAGTCAGGCAGGGGTGTCACGTGCATGTATATGCACGTGTCTGCCAGGCAGCCTGGAGAGCAGGTCCCGCAGATAAGTCTGGGGTGGGGGGAAGGGGGGGTTGAGGCCCCCATAGGG
>NW_017729029.1:55190063-55196035 GCF_001723915.1 Gavialis gangeticus
CTTCTGGGGGGGAGGGGGCAGAGGGGGCAAATGCCCCCCAGATCTGTGTGCAGGGTGGGGGTGGGAGCAGGCTGCCTGCTGTAGGCTTGGGCTCCCTGCCCTGCTGCCCTCCCCTGGGGCCTCTGCGGCCCAGTGGTTGGGACTCAGCATGGCAGGGCAGAGCGGGGCTGGGCAGGAAGCTCCTTGCTGCTGCAGATCCTATGCTACCCTGGCAAAGCACCACCTGCCCGCCCAGAAGCAGCGGGGGTGGCAGTGAGGAGTTGTGCCCTTCGCTGCTTCTAGGCGGGCAGGGGGCGGCTTGCCATGGTGGCATGGAGTTCCCACGGGCTCTGCTCCACCCTGGATGCCCATGGAGGAAGGGGAGTGAGGCTCTGCATGCCCGTGGGTGGCAGCCAGGGCTCAGGCGCTGCTGCAGGGGGCTGTGTACCTGGGTCTCTGGCCCCATAGCCTGGCAGCTGGGGCCCTCCACTGGCAGGGCTGGGGTGGGGATGCTGGAGGTGGGGAGTGAGGGGCACAGGCGGGGCCCAGGGGCTTGGGAATGAGTAAGGGGCACCAGCAGGGCTGGGAGGGTTGTGGCTTGGGAGTGAGGGGCCTGGACCTGTGTGGGGGAGCTGTGATTTTTTCCATGATTAAAAACCCCAAAATCAAATACCAAAATGTACTTAGACTTTATTATAGTGATTGAGGCACTGGTAGGCTTTCAAATTGCTTTCAAGTTGTAAACATATCAATAAAATACTGTGTTCGGTTGATACCTAGATATGTAGTCGTGTTTCATTTTAATTGCAGATGTTGGGGGTTTTAATCAGAGAATTTGCAATTTTAAACAGAGAAAACCAGGATCCCTTCTCATTCAGATGGTTTAAGAGTTTCATCTCTGCATAAGAAAAACCTCTTGTGTCTCTGCTGATTGATACATGCATCTATTATCGCACCCGGTAATAGCAGGCTTGTGTTCTTCAGAATGTTTTCTTTACCTTTTCTATAGCACACAAACTCTGCTCAGTTCAGGGCTGTATAAAATGACAGAACTGAGTGGTAGATAATTTATTTTACCTTTAAAACCTAGTGTGTTGCTAATTTTTACAGTAGATATTGACTGTGCTGGCAAATTGAATACTGCTGCTTTGTTACCGAGCCTCGTAAGATTACTCCTTCCAAATGAACTCTTGCACCTTTTACAAATAGTGACTCATATCCCTGTGCCGTATTTCACAGCAGAAAGCAATGGCACAGGGAGAAAGGCGAGAGAGATGGCGATCAAAATATGTACTAAAGCAAAGCCATATTTTAAAACAAGCTCAGGGTTATAATTTGTTCAATAAGCAAAAGGTCTTCAAATAAATATGTACTTTTTATGTTTTAATTTGTAATGCGAAGCTTATAAATTGTGGAGAATGCTGATTTGACACAGCAGGTATGACTGTGCTCTTTTGTATTCCACAAAATTATGTCTGCAATGTAGGATTTATTGGCTTGAATTAATTTACTGATCCTTAATTGCTTTTGTTTGGTCTTTCTCATAATGTGTCCTTATTTTGTTAGGAAGAATTATTCTGATCATCTAATAGCCACTAAAAGATAATCTCTTAATGTGAAATTGTGCATGACCTAGTTACAAATTAGGCAGTGCCGAGAAGGACTGCCTGCATTTCGTACCTTCTCAGATCGGGCTGCTTATGGTTCATTGCATTGTATGTTCTCATGCAACTAACGGTGCATTTCTGAGTTTAATGGGGAGAGAAATGAGAAATTTTGTAGGGGTGCACTAATAAAGACTTTCTTGGCTGATACCCAATTATTAACCAGCCATATGGGCCAGTACTAGTCTGATATGGAACCGATATATTGGTGCACCTCTAGAATTTTATAGAAGAAGAGATTCCAGCAGGGGACCAGACTAATAATGGTGGAATAAGTATGGATTGGTGGAGTTATAACAATGCTAAATCTGACTTGCTGTGAACTGTCTGGATCACATAATGACTTTCACTTGTTTATTTGAGGATGTATTGAGCAGTCCTTAGGCAAGAGCTCCTCTTCAGTGGAGACCGTTTCCACTGTTTAGAAATTTCTGGGAACATAATGCAATTCTGTAGACGTTACAGATGTAGAAATAATGTGGGGTATACGTAGGTTTCCACATCTTCTCTAGGACTCGGAGTAAATATAAGCTATTTTTTTTATTACTAGTATATCTTTACTGTTCTAAAAGAAAACATTTGATTATGAAGTCAAACTAAGAAGGTATTTCTTCATGAAACTGAGATCTCTTGTTGATTTGAATCTTCCTTACGAAGGTGTTGTTGTTCCTTGGAAGTAATTTTGTGGTTGATTACTAAAGACAGACTTTGCTTAATCATCCGAACCCAAAAGCATAGATTTTTTTTTTTTCCTATGCTTATTTCTTTAACCAATTTTAATTTACCTGGTTCTTAATTTTGAAGGAAACACTTGAAATAACTTAGTGAAGTGCAGATTTCTACTACTTTACTATAAAGGTTTGGACAGTCAAGGTGAAATGCAGCGATGGCATTTTTCTCATGAAATTGTTCATCCCTAACTATGATGCAGCTCTCACTTTAAAAATCAATATTGTTTGCCTTTGGTCAGAAATCTGCTTAAAAATGCTTAATTTATTAGCATGATTTTAAAGCTGGAAACAGAGTATTATAGCCATTAGATTTTGGAGGACCTGACACCTGTGGGAATAGTGGATCTTTGATAATGTACATCCAGAATGCATGTGGGGACAGGATAAAATATCCATGTTTCTCCCTGTCAGCGTGTGGATGGTCACTTAAAAGGACTTGTGCCTGGGCTTCTAGCGTGTATGTGATGGATAGCAGTCATTGGGCAAGTAGATCTAGGCAGTGCATGTGGCCTTGTGTAATGGATGGGTGGGGTAGGTGAGTCATAGATAAAGGAAAATTCTGTAAAGTCCCTTATCGTGGCCACCCAGCAATGTAAATTCACTGAGATAGAACAAACCCAGAATAAATGATCCTTTAAAGTGGTGCACAAATTAGTTATATTTGAGAAATATAATTAAGTGGTTCACATGGCACTTTGTATACAGATAGACCCATTGCATGCTGGGAATAGTCATTTACAACACCCTTGTACTATTTGCAATTTATACTTGTGTGTCCATTTTGTAAGTATCCTGGAAAGGTTCCCAACCTTCAGATCCACCTGATAATGATCTAAGCTGCCCTGAAATCTCCCCAAGGATCTCCTAGACTGAATACTATTTCCCAAAGCTTTATTGCTTTCCTTTCTTGTTGCAGAAAAATCTGTCTTTATTGACTCCACTACTCTGTTTCATCAGGATCATTAGGATGGGCCTGATTCTTCACTCAGGCAAAACTCTCCTTGGCTTCCTGAGTAAAGAATGCAGAGTTAGAGCCGGCATGTGTGTTACAAAACTTACTTCCACGCTATTTATTGAACTTTCTAAAACTTTCTCACACACAACAGGCCTTCTCGTGGGGACGCTAGATGCAGTCTTGGATTCTACATCAAAAGTCGCTCCATTTCGTATCCTGCATCAGACACCAGATTCTCAAGTCTACTGGTCCATTGCTTGTGGTACGTATGTATCTTTATTTAGAGATTAACTGGTGTTTGAAAAGGAGTGTTTCTTGGTTCACTGAGAATGTAACAAAGAAAGGGATGTGAACTTGCGCTGGGGCATCATCTCTCTTCTCCATTTAACTTAATTAGGCTCAAACAATAAAACTGCTCACATCATGGTGGAAATGGAAAGACTTCCAAGTACTACTCAGTCAGGGCCATGTGGGGTGTGGCTAGGTGGGGGGGAATGGAAAAAACCTGCATTTTACAGAATTGTGTCCCTAAAAATGCTTTGTCAGGTGTTCTGAGCTTTTGTACTTCTATGTTACATTTCAGTGTGAGATGATTTTTTTTTTTTCATTTGTTTATGAACAATGTAGATTATAGAGAATGCATACCTGCCATTTGGGCACATCATAGCCAGTGTTAAGTCTAATCCTGTACTAATCATGTTGCATTTATTGAATTAAGGCTCTACTGTTAGATATTTTAATTAATGGGTAAGGACCTTCTCTTCAGGCTTATACAAACAAGTCTTCCCCTGTAGCACTGAAGAACTAATCATAGATGCCTCAATAGTAAGCATCATGCATAAAAACTGATAGACTCAAAAGCAGTATTGTCCCCATGAAACCTGTTAAAGCTTACAGCCGAGCCTGGAGGAGCTGGAGCTAAATTTTGTAGGTCACATACAAAAGGTCACGTAGATTGAAGGAGAGGGGTGGGAGGGCAATACAGCAGTGCACAGGAAATCGTGGAAGTTTTTGGAGAGTGTTGGGGACAACTTCCTGGTGAGAGGGTTGGCGACCAGCACGGGGCCATGCTCTTCTTGACCTGCTGCTCACAGTCAGGGAAGAATTGGTGAGCAATGTAGAAGTGGATGGCAGTTTGAGCAGTAGTGACCGTGAGATGACTGAGTTCAGGAGCCTGACAAAAGAAAGAAAGGAGAGCTGCAGAATAAGGACCCTGGACTTCAGAAAACCAGACTTTGACTCCCTCAGGGAACTGATGGGTAGAATCCCCTGGGAGGCCAGTCTGAGGGTAAGAAGAGTCCAGGAGAGCTGGTGGTATTTTAAAGAAACCTTACGGAGGCCACAGCAACAAGCCACCCCTATGTGCAGGAAGAACAGCAGATATGGCAGGCGACCAGTTTGGTTTAGCGTAATCTCACTGAAGAGGTATAAACACAAAAAAAGGAAGCTTACAAGAAGTGGAAGCTTGGACAGATGAGTAGGGAGGATTATAAGAGTATTGCTCGGGCATGCAGGGATGAAGTCAGGAGAGACAAAGCACAATTGGAGTTGCAGCTAGCAAGGGACAAGTAGGGTAACAAGAAGGGTTTCTACAAGTATGTCAGCCACAAGAAGAAGGTCAGGGAAGTGTTGGTCCCTTGGAGGGAGGCAACCTAGTGACAGCTGATGAGGAAAAGGCTGAAGTACTCAGTGCCTTTTTTACCTTGATCTTCACAGGCAAGGTAAGCTCTCAGACTACTGCCCCAGGCAGCAGAGTTTGGAGAAAAGGTGAGCAGCCCTCAGTGGTGAAAGAACAGGTTAGGGACTATTTAGAAAAGCCAGTCGTGTACGAGTCCATGGGGCTGGAAGCAGTGCATATGAGGGTATTGAGAGAGTTCGCTGATGTGATTGCAGAGCCCATTGCCATTATCTTTGAAAACTCATGGTGCTCAGGGGAGGTCCCGGATGATTGTAAAAGGGCAAATATAGTGCCCTTCTTTTAAAAAGGGAAGAAGGAGGATTCAGGGAGCT
The DNA here is from genome assembly GCF_001723915.1 of Gavialis gangeticus. Lineage (NCBI taxonomy): Eukaryota > Metazoa > Chordata > Crocodylia > Gavialidae > Gavialis > Gavialis gangeticus. The sequence continues at coordinate 55,195,403 of NW_017729029.1, forward strand.
ACAGACCAGTCAGCCTCACCTCAGTCCCCAGAAAAATCATGGAGCAGGTCCTTCAAGAATCAATTTTTAAGGACTTGGAGGAAAAGAAGATGATTAGGTCACATGTCAGCATGGATTCACCAAGGGCAAGTCAAGCCTGGCCAGCCTGATTGCCTTCTATGATGAAATAACCAGCTCTGTGGATATGGGGAAAGCAGTGGACATGATATATCTTGACTTTAGCAAGGCTTTTGCTATGGTCCCCCATGGCATTCTTGCAAGCATCTAAGGAAGTATGGATTGGATGAATGGACTGTAAAGTGGATAGAAAGCTGGCTGGGTTATCCAGCTCAACAAGTAGTAATCAATGGGTCAGTGAATAGCTGGCAGCCGGGATCAAGTGGAGTGCCCCAGGGGTCGATCTGGGGCCAGTTTTGTTCAATATCTTAACTAATAATCTGGAAGATGGGATGGAGTGCACCTTCAGCAAGTTTGCAGATGACACCAAGCTGGGGGAACTAGTAGATGCACTGGAGGATAGGGATAGGATTCAGAGAGACCTCAACAAATTAGAGGATTGGGCCAAAAGAAATCTTGTAAGGTTCAACAAGGACAAGTGCAAAGTCCTGCACTTAGGATGGAACAATCCCATGC
>NW_017729029.1:55201035-55209175 GCF_001723915.1 Gavialis gangeticus
AACCTAGTGACAGCTGATGAGGAAAAGGCTGAAGTACTCAGTGCCTTTTTTACCTTGATCTTCACAGGCAAGGTAAGCTCTCAGACTACTGCCCCAGGCAGCAGAGTTTGGAGAAAAGGTGAGCAGCCCTCAGTGGTGAAAGAACAGGTTAGGGACTATTTAGAAAAGCCAGTCGTGTACGAGTCCATGGGGCTGGAAGCAGTGCATATGAGGGTATTGAGAGAGTTCGCTGATGTGATTGCAGAGCCCATTGCCATTATCTTTGAAAACTCATGGTGCTCAGGGGAGGTCCCGGATGATTGTAAAAGGGCAAATATAGTGCCCTTCTTTTAAAAAGGGAAGAAGGAGGATTCAGGGAGCTACAGACCAGTCAGCCTCACCTCAGTCCCCAGAAAAATCATGGAGCAGGTCCTTCAAGAATCAATTTTTAAGGACTTGGAGGAAAAGAAGATGATTAGGTCACATGTCAGCATGGATTCACCAAGGGCAAGTCAAGCCTGGCCAGCCTGATTGCCTTCTATGATGAAATAACCAGCTCTGTGGATATGGGGAAAGCAGTGGACATGATATATCTTGACTTTAGCAAGGCTTTTGCTATGGTCCCCCATGGCATTCTTGCAAGCATCTAAGGAAGTATGGATTGGATGAATGGACTGTAAAGTGGATAGAAAGCTGGCTGGGTTATCCAGCTCAACAAGTAGTAATCAATGGGTCAGTGAATAGCTGGCAGCCGGGATCAAGTGGAGTGCCCCAGGGGTCGATCTGGGGCCAGTTTTGTTCAATATCTTAACTAATAATCTGGAAGATGGGATGGAGTGCACCTTCAGCAAGTTTGCAGATGACACCAAGCTGGGGGAACTAGTAGATGCACTGGAGGATAGGGATAGGATTCAGAGAGACCTCAACAAATTAGAGGATTGGGCCAAAAGAAATCTTGTAAGGTTCAACAAGGACAAGTGCAAAGTCCTGCACTTAGGATGGAACAATCCCATGCACCGGTACAGGCTGGGGGCTGACTGGCTGGGCAGCAGCTCTGCAGAAAAGGGCTAGGGGGTTACAGTGGACAGGAAGCTGGGTATGAGTCAGCAGTGTGCCCTTGTTGCAAAGAAGGCTAACAGCATATCAGTTTGCATTAGTAGGAGTGTTGCCAGCAGGTCAAGGGAAGCAATTATTTCCCTCTATTTTGCACTGGTGAGGCCACATCTGGAGTACTGTGTCCAGTTTTGGGCCCCCCACTACAGAAAGGATGTGGGCAAGTTGCAGAGTCCAGCGGAGGGCAATGAAAATGGTTGGGGGGCTCGGGGACGTGATTTATGAGGAGAGGCCGAGGGAACTGGGCTTGTTTAGTCTGGAGAAGAGAAGACTGAGGGGGGATTTAATAGCAGCCTTCAACTACCTGAAAGGTGGTGCCAAAGAGGATGGAGCTGGACTGTTGTCAGTGGTGACAGATGACAGAACAAGGAGCAATGGGCTCAAGTTGCAGCAAGGGAAGTTTAGGTTGGATATTAGGAGAAACTTCCGTAGTAGGAGGGTGGTGAAGCACTGGAACGAGTTGCCTAGAGACGTGGTGGAATCTCCATCCTTGGAGGTTTTTAAGCCCCAGCTCGAATGATGAAGCCGTGGCTGGAATGATCTAGTTGGAGATAGTCCTGCTCTGAGCAGGGTTTGGAGTAGATGACCTCCTGAGCTTCCTTCCAACCCTAATTTTCTGTGCTTCTATAAAACTAGATTACTGGTATTTTCCCCTTTCATTATTATATATGGCCAAAGAGCTGTGAAAATAAAGCAAGGCCGTTCCCTTATTTGTTCTGAGTTTAATTTTTTTTAGTTTTGCTGGTGAGAATTTACCCAGCAGCAGGTGTTTGCTATTGCATTACAGTAGAGTTAATGTTAACCAGAATGAATACTGAAACTGTGGTTATCCTTAAGTGGTTAGGATTGTCTGTATGAACAGGTTTAGTTTCCCTGATCCTGCTAAGCAAATAAAGATGCACCTTTGCAAGTACAGGTTTTATGAAGAAATAGGGCCTTAACCAATACATATTGAGGTCAACAGAGAGAACTTCCATTGATTGGTCTTTGGGTGTTGGACCAGGCCCATAGTAAAGATATCATAGCTGAGGTTTCCAGTTTCAAAGCAGATATATTTGCAGCAGCCTCTCTGAGATAAATGAGCTGAGTTATGGTGCAACAGCCTTCATCTCTCCCCAGGGTGAGGATGGCACTGCTATTTTGCTACGAAACATTTATCTTCTCTTTTCCTTTTAAACCAACATTTCCCTTTCTGTTCATTTTCAACTCCTTTAAAAAGGCATAAATACCGTATGCCACTGCATTCAGTAGGAAACATCTTACTATGAAATTCTAATCTCTTCCTCCTCTGTTTGCTCTTCAGGGATATCCCTGAAAATGAAAAATATTTTTGGTGAGAAAATGTGTGCTGTATTGTGGAAAGGAGCTTGTTAAGGAACACAGTTTAATACAGTGTGATGCATGGGACTTGAGAAGAGGAAGTGAGAACCTGGTAAAGTCACTAGAAACTGAACCACTTGTAGGCTGCTGATAAGTAGAAATCCAGGAATAACCTGGAGGAAACACTCTGTGGTGACCGGCTGCCACAAGGATGTTCTGAGTGCAATAAAAATTCCTATAAATGAGTAAAAATAAACGTGCCCCAGCCAGAGACCTCTAGTGCCATTTCCTGTTCCCCAAGGGCTTGGACCGCTTGTACTTAAATTGTATCCTTTCCTTCCTTTTCTACGTTCTCTATTTGGGCGCTAGTGAAAATGGTACCATGTAATGTTCCTGTGATGCAAAGTGTAAATGCAAATTGTTCCCTCCATGAGGTAGTATCTTATTAATAAAACCACAAGGCAAACTTACTTTGCTGTCGTTACATTATAACGACGTTTTCTAAACCAATCATGTTAGTTGGTTTATAACCTTGCCTGTGGCATACCTGCTATTGTAACTATATACATAATTGTTTCATGGGAGGCATGCAAATGACAAGTGTCATCTTGTTCTAAACCTAATTACAATGAAAAGAACAAGATGATTATTCCCCTGAAGCCAGTAGCAAGCCGTAGCTAAAAAGATGTTACATTTAAAAATTGTAATACAGGAAGGATCTTTTTTATTTCTTTCCCTACCATCAAACGAGTTTCAGAGAGAAACTGTGTTTACAGACTTTCAGCAGGAACAAAGCAGCGTACCCATGTTCCTGGTGTTTTGATGAATGGTGTGACAGACTGCTTGTGGATATGAAAGGGAAAGGGTGTGCTTATATTTTATTTAAAAGACAATGCTCATGTTTCAGGAAGTCAAACCAAGAATAAACATACAGGGAATTGGACAAACAGTTCTAACGCACCTATCGGGAAGTGTTGGCAGGAAAGCTTGCAGAGCCATTTAATGGGGAAAGCATTGCTTTATTCACGTTATGTATATTTATTGAAGTTTAGTAACTGCTGAAAAATTTGTAAAAGGATAGGTGCCAATACTTGCTCCCCAAGACAGAATAGATTTTAAGGAAGACTTGAAATGTTAAGAAAATGTGTATAGAAAACACCTAGTTGGTGTGTGTGTTCATTAGACACTTGCTTAATTGGAACCCTTCCCTTTTATTCACTTCTGCTTCAGCTGGGGTATACAGTGCTTCACAATACATGTAAGATGACCTTGGAAAATGACTGATTCTGCAAGTCTTGTAATATAATCATTAGAACATATTCTCTGACTGTCCTGTGTAGCTAGCAGGAAAACTATTCACTTGTAGCTGCAGGACTGAGCTCTTAGTCTGTGTAAACATGCACCCTCACTTTTCCTTGTTCATATTGTTATGCAAATGCACTGTTATCCTAAATATCTATAAATGCAAAAAATGGCATGATGGCTTTGCAGATACCTAGTGGAATTGGCAGCTCACTTTATAGCTTAGCTCTCCTTTGAATATAATTGAACTTCTACACAGTGTTCATTATACTTTCTGGCTTACATTAATACGTAAGTTCATACTTGGATAAAAGCAACTGCATGTGGACATTTATAGTGTAAGACATTTAGAGCTTTTTGCCATGATGCATGTATATAATATGTGCCGCTCTTGTGAAGTAGGTGTTTATCTCATTTTTACAGATTTTAAGGATCTGAAACTTAAGGAGGTTGAGTGCCTTCTACAAAACCAGTCAGTATGTCAGTGCCCGAGACAGAAATATGTCTTATGATTTCTAGCTCCTCACCTTGTGCACCCGCCCACAAAGAGGTTGCATGCATATTCACACTTCTGGTCCGTTTTGCGAAGCAATAAGAACTGTTTCTGATATTCCTGTTCACTTTCCTTTTACATGTTGCTTTTCAGTAGTATCAGATGTTAGAGCCAAGAAAAACACCACATCGAATAATCTTAAAAGCTGGAATTTTTGAAAGGCCTTAAGTGATTTAGGATTCAGTTTCTGTCCACCTAAACCTTTTAGACACTTGAAAATCTCACACTTTGGGTACCTGTGCCTTAAAATCTTGAATGCTTGATTTAATGCATAGAGGGATAGAAAATGATGTTGCCCTTTTATTGCTGCTTATTACTCCTGACACCTATTTCCACTCTTTTTAAATGCTACTAAAACTGTTACATGGGCTCTATCTGTTTCTCCTTAAATTTACTTAAAGCAGTGGTTTTCAGCAGCACCCTGGGGAGCTGTGAGTCCCCTTCAGAGGTGCCATGACACAGATGTTGCCATTGCTTCGACATCTGGGTAAAACTGTCCTGCACCTACTCATGTTGCATTATGGTTGTGATCAGCCTAAAGCAGGCAAGAGCTGCCTTACGCTGAGTAGCCCTCCCTGATACGGCCCTTCCCACGGTCCCTGGTAACAGAAGCATGTGAGACAATTCTGACTCTATTTCCAGGAGGCGCATGGCAGGTGCCAGACCAGGGAGGGCTGCCTAGTACAAGGCAGCTCCTACCAGCTTTAGGTTGGTCACAGCCCTAAAGTAGTAGTACCATGTGCTCATGCAGCAGCCTCTCTGGGCTGGCAGTGTAAGAGGTGCATGGGGCAATTTAATCTGGAGGCAGCACTGAGGGAAGCTGAGGCAGCCTTAACATTTGCTGCTTAATTGAGGGTAGCACCAATTAAGGGGTAGTACTGAAGGGGTAGCACTGAAGTGGACGGGTGAGAAGCAGAGGTTGAGAAGCACTGATTTAGAGCAATTTCTACTCAATGCAGATGCAAATAAATCTGTGGAAGTTGGTTTCTTAAAGCAAAATGAAGACGATACAGCCTTAATGCAGGGGGAGGCAATGCTGGTACTTCGGTGTTTTAGTCTTGTTTATTTCTAAGTAATTTCTGTAGAGACCTCAAGGTGGGCCAAGGCAGCGATGGAACAATAACAGAAAAATTGATCTGGGGGGGATAGGTGAAGATGTGACAAGGTGGAAGGAGATTGAGCAAGATACAAGGAGATGGAGGACTGTAGTAAAGGCAGTTACAGACTCTCAAGGCCTGTGAGACTGGAGATGGAGAATTTGTGTAGAGCAAGGGTCAGCAACATTTTTGAGCAGGGTGCCAAAAAAAATCCTCAACCTCAATTTGTAAGATGTTAGCGTGCCAGGGGCAGGTGGCATGGGAGCTGTGAAGGGCCCAATCTTTGTTGTGGCAGCACAGCCCTGGCCTGTTCCTTGCTGTCTGGTCTAGGGCGTGCGTGCGTCCTCTGCCAGCAACGAGCAGGCTTGGGGCTTCACGGACAGTGGTGTAGCTGCTTGTAGCCTCCCGGCTGCCTGCCACAGCCAGCCCGGGCTCTGGGTAGGCCCCTGCTACCTGTCACAAAGCCCAGGCTGCTTGCAGCAGGCAGGCTGCAAACAGCTGTACCAGGGTCTGCGGAGCCCTGGGCTGGCTCATTGCTGGCAGGTGCATGCACGCCTCTGCGCAGACAACAGGGAAGGGGCTGGGATTGCACTGCCACAACAAGGATCGGGTTCCTGCTGGCTCCTCTGTCATCCGACCCAAGGCACGCGTGCCAAACAAAATGTCTTTGTGTGCCGCACACGTGTGCTGGGGGTTGCCTACTCCTGCTGTGGAGTATGAAAACTTGTAGCCTCTTATTCTGTAGCATCTACTTGGCTAATTTTGCTATATAAATCCTTAGTCAGCTCAAGGAATTACCACCCATCTCTTGACTTTTTATCTCGGTGCTCTTGGCTGCCTTCCTCTTGCTGTTGTTTCATAAACACCATCTTTACTTCATCACTATGACTGTGCTTTAGTAACTGTTGCCACTGGCAAAATTCTTCATGGAGTGTAGAAAAATGCCTAGTCTTGAAGCATTATCATAATCTATTTTGAGGTTGGCCCTCTGACATTTCACACATCCAAGTTCTAGCTAGCAGCTAAGTTTTCTTCTGCAATGTAAATTACTAATCAAAATACCTTGCTGGAAAGTGCAGTGTTTCAGCATTTTTTTTTTCTCTTGGCTCTAAAGTTGCTGTGACATTTATTTATATAGCATGTGGCTGTCCAACTAGGGGACTGTAGGCAGCATCCAGCTTGCAAGGGGTTAGTATGTGGACCACAGGCTCCTGCCTGGCCACCATTTGCTTCATTGCTCCCACTTGTGTGGCAATGGCTGGGGCAGGCAAGGCAAGGCAGCCAGGTCAGGGGTGGCCTGGTAAGTGTGCTGCCCAGACAGTAGCACCAGCTATGGGAGCCTCAGGCTGCTTGTGTGGGACTGTGGAGTAGGGGAGGGCATTTGGGAAGTGATGGGGGTGGGGAGAAGGGGCTTGTATGAGTGGCAAGGGCAGGGGGAACTCATTTGCCTGGTAGCAGCAAGGCAAATAAAGGAGCTCTCCCACCTGGCAGCAGTCATGGGAGGTGGGACATGGCTGCACACAGTGGATGTCCCAGGAGCCTTACCTGGCTTGCAGCCTAGGGCCTGCAGCTGGTGCTACATGCAGCCCCCAGCCACATGGAAGCTGGACAGCCCTAATGGATATAGCATGTGACAGCTCTCTGAAACCAAAACCGGGGAGATCCGGGTGGGTAGGCATTTGCCCTAAAGTAGCACTGTGTAGGAAACGAATCAATGAGGGTAAATCGGCCAGTTAATTATTGCATTTAAATGTCATCATAATTTGGATGATCAGCCTGACCTTGGATTATACAGTTTGTTTCTTTCTAAAATACCTTTACAAGAAAGTTTCTTAAATTATTCATCCTTCTGGAAAGGAGGGGAGGAAAGCACTTCTTATTGCACTACACTGAAGTTGCGGGAAGTCCAAGAATGAGACCAGTGCTCCTGGGTGTGCCAGAAGATATTTCAAGGACCATGTAGTCTGCATGAGTCAGTGAGACAGTGTTTCCTACCACAGGCATTGACTCCCACACACTTTCTATATTTTAAATGGGATAAGGTTTCTTTAGCATCGTGGAACCCTTTTTTTGCACATGACAATCCCGACATGGTTTCATTTCACAGCAGAGATGGGACTTGAGTTGTGTGGATGGAAGTGACTTTGTCCTTCAACTAGGGTCGATAGAGCTTTAGCATGTTTAGGAACGTAATGATTGCTGATCTTCAATGCAAGGGCAAAATGTGAGTAACCATGTTGAGTGCAAGGAAGTGGTAAACAAACCCTACAGTGCAATAAGAGGTTTTACCAATATTGTGTGTTTTGTCAAAGAGATGGCTTTGCTTTACTTCAAAACCTCATTGGTACCACTTGTTTTTTCTTGCTAGTGTTGCAATGTGCAGAAAAGCTACTGCCCCCACCATCAGTGCGAATAGGGCCTCAGAGGGCCTTGCAAAACTGAGTGTTGCAGTGCCCAACGTCTAGGCCCTCTGCTCCCAGAGGGGAGTTCATGGCCCTGAGTTAGTTTCATAGTTTCTAGGGTCAGAAGGGACCTGAGAAGATCATCTAGTCCGACCCCCTGCCATGGCAGGAAAGAGTACTGGGGTTAAATGACCCCAGCAAGGTGTTCATCTAACCTCTTCTTAAAACCCCCCAGGGTAGGAGCCTGCACCACCTCCCTTGGAAGTTGGTTCCAGACCCTAGCCGCCCTGACCGTGAAGTTGTGCCTTCTGATGTCTAACCTAAACCTACCCTCTGCTAGCTTGTGACCGTTGTTCCTGGTCACTCCTGGCTGT
>NW_017729029.1:55209883-55226932 GCF_001723915.1 Gavialis gangeticus
CTCGCTAACCGTTGGCCCAGGTGTGCCTCCCCCGGGGCCCAAAGGGGGCCCGGCTGGGAGGTTGCTGTTCTGGTCCCTACTTAGGAAGACAGAGGCAAAGAAATCATTAAACATGTTAGCTTTGTCATCTGGTGTGACGACCAAGTTTCCCAACGCATCCTGCAAGGGCCCCACATTACCTGGGACCTTCTTTTTACCCCCTATGTAAAGGTGTGTGGGCCCTGTATGCAGTCCACAAAGGGGAAGGAAGGCACCTCAGAATAGGATTCGTAATAGCCAGCACACTGTAAGAGAAGCTGCCTCGAGAGCTAATGTTGAAGAGGACAGTTTCTCTTAGCTGCCTCTCATTTCCAAGGCTTAGACCCCTCACTGTGTTGCATGGAAAGAGAGTACCTGTGCTTGGGATTTGTCCTGGAGTTAAGTGCTTAGGCTATTTCATTTGAAACCAGAGGAGGCATTACTCCTTTCTTCCAAAACACAGTTGATGTTAGTTCCTTCTTCATCCCCTTCTGTACAATAACGTATTGATAGATCAGTTGCCCAGGCTCTGGGAGTCTTAAGCCTCCCTTCTCTGCGTGACGGGTTTCAGATCCATACCTCTCTCTGCCTGGGAGTGTGCCCTAACCATCTGGCTACTCTGGGGTGGGAGCACTCTGCCCATATTGGTGCGGTACCAGGGTCCAGAAAGGCATGGAAGATCCGCAGGGTTAGAGTGGGGGAGAGAGAGAGCGTGACTAGTTTAAAGGGTACAGCACTTGTCCATGTGGAGATACCTGGGATCAGGCCCATCAGGGGATATAGATGTAGAAATACTTATTCTGTGGACCATGAGGGGGAGTGAAGATTTTGAAATGGGAACCAGCCTGTTTGCTGTTGACAACTTCTGGGCACACGTGAAAACAGAACTCTAGGTTTTTGGGGGAATTTTATTGGTGGAAACTTAGAAGTTTGTACACTTCAGTCCTCCTGCATTAGAAGGTAGCACTTCTAGACTTCAGCACTTGCATTCTGCCCAAGTTCCTTGTGGACCAGGGCCTTGGTGCCTTTGTTTGATTAATTTTTATATCATAAGTCCTATAAACTTGTTCTTTCCATCAGGAGCCAGCAGAGAAGAAATAACAGAACACTGGGACTGGTTGGAGCACAATGTTATGAAGACTTTGTCTGTATTCGATTCAAATGAAGATATTACTAGCTTTGTACAGGGAAAAATCAGAGTAAGTAGCATGCAGGCTGCATAGCTAATAGAGTTAACTTTTTCTGACTTGCTCTTCAGAAACATATTGGAAACACCCCCTTTCTAGGGCAAGGGGGACAGCACTGTCAGTCTAATGCTTGTCAACAGATTGTACATTTGAGTTAAATAGGAGCAGTTAAGTGGGATGAAACTATTCTACCCTATTCAAAAATGCTAAGAGAAATTCTGTTGCTGCTGGTAAATAAAATATCCATTGGCCTTAAGTAACTGTTTAAAATTGATGGAAAATAGAGTATCCCACTGCTTCTCCCCCTCAGCTTTTACATAAGATCTTTAATTACATGGCCCGGCTGGACAGACATTTCTTTTTGATCAGATGATTTTTTTGCTTGTTTTATTTTACTTCTAGGGCTTGATTGCTGAAGAGGGGAAGGGTTCGTTCATAAAAGAAGAAGATCCTGAGAAATTCCGGGAAGCTCTTCTGAAATTTGAAAAGTGTTTTGGATTGCCAGAGCAGGAGAAGTTGGTGACCTATTACTCATGCAGTTACTGGAGAGGGCGAGTGCCCTGTCAGGGGTGGCTTTACCTCAGTACCAACTTCCTTAGCTTTTATTCCTTTTTGTTGGGAGCAGAAAGTAAGTCAGCCCCAATGACTTATCAGCATTTTGTTTACCATTCTTCAGATACGAAGCAATTTCAAATTCAGTCTTCAGAGATCAAATGTTGATATATTTCTTCACATATTTCATAATGTGAGAATTGAGGTTCAAAACCAGTGCCTTTTTTCTGCTCTTTTCTATGCATATATTTGCATATATAACCCTCTAGTCAGTTTGTGCTGCATATCTTTGTCTCCACTTCACACAAAATGTAGGTCTGTTATAATTCTCTGCTGCAGAGCATGCATTTTTAGCTCAAGCTGTACAAGTTCATTAATTCAGTCCATGAGACTTGTGATTTAGTTCCTGTCTTGCATGTAGACTTAAAAATAGCTTCCCAAACAGATAGATTGTACAGTGGTGATATTTATGCATAACTCTAGTGAGTAAATTCACTTTGCTCCAGCAAATGTATTGAGTTCAGGGAATAATAAATATGCAACATTCCAACTCAAAAATGCGAAGAAAGTTGCATAGCCTTATAAATGGATAAATGTAATGAAAATATACATGTATTTCACCATTGCTAACAGGAGGCATTAAGGTGCATCAGAAAGATACCAAGCCTGTTAGATATAAATGGTGGGCTTGCTTGATGAAGTCTTACTTCAGCTTTTTCCTGCCACTGGCAGGGGTTCGGACTCGATGATCCTTTGAGGTTCCTTCCAACCCTAGCATCTATGAATCTAAGTGCGCATTAAAACAAAGCAGCCTGTGTGACACAGTTTGGCAATTTTGCAGTTTCAGGTGAAACAAAGATTAGAGAGCCTAATTTAGTATTTGCTTATATGGTGCTCTTTGATGTTTTTCTCTCCATAAAATTCTAGCTTGGCAAATTTCCTTTAGAGCATCTTAAAAGATAGTCTCTGGCTTTGTATTAGCAACAGCTATAGTTTTAGTAGTCTGTTTGGTTTTGCAAGTGGTAATTGCAGGGAACCGAACACCCTCAGTTCCCGCTGAAGTCGATAGCAGTTGCTTGCATTCAGCACTTGGAAGGCAGTGGACAGTACCTTTCAGGACTGGGCAACAAAACAGCGTCATCAAATACTTAGAGCTAGATTGAGATAGCCCACAATTAAGCAGAAGACAGAGAAGGATGGCACCTTTATAGACTAAGATGGCTAACATTCATTGAGAGGCATGATCTTTCAGAGGTCTACTTTGTCAGATGCTATGGCAGCAGTCCATTCATGGCATCCGATGAAGCAGGCTGTAGCTACGAATGCTCTTGCCTCATCATCTGGACATAAGAAAGAACTTCTTCACTGTCTGAGCCCACAAGGTTTGGAATAGATTGCTGTCGGAGGCGGTTCAAGCACCCACTTTGAACACCTTCAAGACACATTTGGATGCTTATCTTGCTGGGATCCTATGATCCCTGCTGACTTCCTGCCCCTGGGGCAGGGGGCTGGACTCTGATCCCCTGGTGAAGCCCAAATGTCTATGAAATCTGTAATGTGCCACCCTGCCCTGCTTCTGCTGTAGGGATAGATTATTACCCTTATAGGTGTCAGTAGTATTTAACCAGAGCAAGTAGTCCCACTGAACCCAGTGAAATACTTGTGGAGGATGGTACTGTTCAGCATGAGGAGGGGTTATTTGTAATCTGGCCCTTACAAACTGCAAATTTAATTTTCTTGTGGTATGTAGAACTTGTTTTGCATTAAGTGAAAAGAACAATTGCAAGCCATGCAAGTATTTTAGTGCAGGAAGCTACTGTTATTGGGCCTGTCTGTTTAAAAAGTAAGCAAGAAAACTGACCTGGATCAAAACAATTTTCTCTTTTTCAGCACAAAACCCACATTTTTGTCTGAAATGAGAACTACAATGAAGGTTGTTCTATGGCTTGCTGTAGTGCTTTTAGCTATGATTAAACTGCCTGATGAACAGCGATTTTACTGCTCTGTTTCATTACACTTCATTATTGCTGTTGACCATGTATATGTTCCCTTAAACTAATATTTATAATGATAAATTATGTACACTGTTTATAAACCTGTTTTTCAGTAAAACTCATCATCTCCTGGGATGAAATCTCGAGACTTGAAAAGACCTCCAATGTGATCCTGACGGAGAGCATTCATGTGTGCTCCCATGGGGAGGATCACTACTTTTCCATGTTTTTGCACATTAATGAGACCTTCCTGCTCATGGAGCAGCTGGCAAACTACACCGTAAGGAGACTTTTTGACAAGGAGACTTTTGAAAGTGACCAAATCCTCCATGATCCCCTGCAAATCACTAAGAGGTAATTTATTTTGTAGTGTAGGTAGTGCATCCTCTCTGTTCACAGTACAGTTCTAAGGTATAGGTAAGGGAGTCCCAAGGGCTTTGCAATAACAGCTTTGTAGATGCTTATCTCTCTTGCTCAAGTGCCTTGTTAAGCTTTAGGGATGAAATGATTCAGGGTTCTACAATTTACTGTTATTTGGCAGAAGAAATGATATTACCATGATTGATGAGCGAGAGAAGCTTGATTTGCAAAGACTTGTCTCATGTGCCTCTGTCCTATCTGTACTGCTTCTCCATGGATAACTGAATGAACAGAAATGCTATTCAAAGTACGTGGCAGAGCAGGAATTAAGTAGACTTTTACTTCTTGCATATTTAATCTGTAAGTGCAGGGATCTCCTTCCTTAAGATGGACCTGAACACAATGTGTTATTTACCCAGAAAGAAGTATCCAAGTGAATAAGGGAGCTGATTGTCTTCACTATGATTTGTGGAGGAGAAATGTCTTGTGCTAGTCTTCATTCTCTTGCATTGCATCCCAATATAGGATTAACTAGATCAGTGGGGGCCATTCTTCCTGGCAGACATGCCACAAATTAGCCCCGCACCCTCCCCCAGTGCTGCTCCACTTCCCTTCTTCTCCCTGATCTGTGGCTCTGCTTACTGCTTCTTTCCCTATCTGCTGCTGTGCTACCTGTCCCCTCCCCCATCTGCCACATGTCACACACACAGGCTGCCTGTGCCACCTGTGGCACTCATACTGCTGGTTTACCACCCCTGAGCTAGACAGAGCCAAATTTTGGTATCCTAAGCAAGTATAAATTTGGATTGTCTGCACGAAACCAGTGGAGGTTTTCAGATTTGTCTAAGTGGTATTGAACGTGAAGTCTGGCCCAGTGGGTATATTATTACAAATAACCATGGGCGTGTTTTTAATTTTTTAGAAGCCCTTCTACTGGAGAGGCCCTGAAATAACAATTTTGTATGATTCAACTTAATTTTTTTCTGAGGGCATCTGAATGAGCATCTTGTGCATCATTAAAGCTAATCAGTTGGTTTCCAGTCTGGGTTTATAAAATCCTTTCATGTTTTACAAACCAGAAATGATTGTAATTGAAGACTTTATTATTTTTTTATAAAGAAATAGAAGAGATTTAGAACAGAAAAAATACAGAATTATTTAGTATTTTCATTTTACTAAAGCTGCTAAACTCCTTGATTTGTTTCCTCTGAGAAGACCGCTTAATATTTCTGATATTTTATTGTTTTCTTCTTTTCCATAAAGAGAGATCATCGTTGGTTTTATATCCCCACATCTACCATGTAACCATCTCAGGAGGGGTTACTTACTCTAGATAAGAATTGTATTAAAGGACCTGAAATATTTTCTGAACAAGATTGCAATGAAGTGAATTTTTTAAAAGTGCGGTTTTAGCAGGAAGTAGGCATAGGAAATCAGAATCCCTCATGTCACTGAAACGAAGCCTATTGGCAAAGGAGGGAAAAGGAAACCATTTTTTTAACGTGTTAATTGGATGGCAAATGGAAAGGTGACATATGATTGGCAAAGGGTGACTTAAAATCAGCAGTGCCCTGGGGCCTGGTTTTCCTTACTCATTTAATTGTTTTGGGGAACATGGGAGTTTCAGATATAAAATATGCCGTGGTGAAAAGTGTGTTTCCCCAGGTCGTTACATGATTGTTAGGTATCCTGCCTTTTCAACTCTCATTTCCATTTTGCTGCTTTAGATAGCAGTCCAGGAGTTCCATAAATCTGTTAGCTTAATATTTTTCTTCACTTAATTTAATTTGATCAGCCCCTAGCTATAGCCCCTGACACCCTTAATAATAACTCTCCCTCCCTAGGTGTTTATTACACCAACGATTGCACTTGCTCTAGGTGTGTATTTTGTAGGTAATTGACATCTTGGTTTGGTGGCAGTGCTGGCGTTGGATGTAGCACTCCTGCTAGCACTGTTTCTGGCAGCATTTGTGTGAATAATAATCCTATGGCAGATGCTTCTAACACGCTGTGTTTCTAGTTCCTTAATCCTCTGGCAAGCCAAAACATGTTTAAGCTTCATTGGTTTATCGTGAGGCATCAGAAATCAGAGCATATTTGGGTTTTTAGAAGGCATTTCCCCCCCTATCTGATTTAGTGCCCATTTCTGCAAAAAAAATTTCTGCCCGTTTTAGTGCCTGTAAAGCGTTCTGAGATCTGGAGTTAGGCACCTATTTTGATTGAAATGCGTACTTAAGTGCTTTGTTGAACAGGGATGGATTTAAGCATATGCTTAAATACTTGCTAAAGTGTGAATTCAAGGGCCTGATTTTGCGGTGTGCTAACCACTCTGGGCTCTTTGGGAAATGAGGGTGTTCAGACCTTTATTTAGTACCACTCTGGACTATTAGTGTTAGAAAATGTGTCATTTAACTTTTGGACAGTAGTCCTTTCCCAAGGCAGTTCAGCTTTAAATGTAAAGTGATATAAGAATTAATTACAACTTTGAATCCCTTGTTCCCTTTCATCCTGTTTTAGAGGTCTGGAGAGCCGAGCCCACAGCAAGCAGTTCAGTGCGTTCTTTAGGCTACCCAAAGAAGAGACCTTGCAGGAAGTGCATGAATGCTTCTTATGGGTTCCATTCTGCCATTTCAGCGCCCTGGGGAAAATGTGCATTTCAGAGAACTACATCTGCTTTGCCAGCCAAGATGGCAACCTGTGCACTGTGATCATTCCTCTAAGAGAGGTAGTGCAAATTGTGGTCAGAGCCAGTTATTCTACACAAATTAGAAGTCTTTCAGTATAACATAGCCACAGCCATTGAGTTTTCTATTGGTCAAGCATCTCATTAGGAAATAGATGCAATTTGTGCTTGTTTTAATTTGTATACTTACATCCCCGCCAATATCAACTGTGCTTAAACTAAACCTGCTGTACACAAAACCTCTTCACATTTCTGTCCCAGGACTTCTGATGCATTCTGTCTGCTTTTTAGTTGAGGAGGGGATCACCAATATCTTATCTTGCATGAGTCTCCCCGTTCATACTTAATCAGAGTGTCTTCCTTTAAAATGTAAGATGAGTCAAAAGTAAAGTGTGGGAGGGGGCAGGTGTCTGAGGCACCAGAGGTAGGTGCTGCTGTCTATCCCCTTTAGTTTGCCAGCATAAATCTGATTGGTGCCACTTGTTCAGAGGATTATATAAAAGGAGGTTAGTGAATAAATGCCTATCTACCATTAGAAACCTCCTTGGACAGGTAAGGACCGTAAGGTAATAGAGATGATTACGTTATGCCTTATGATAAACAAAACGTATTTGTGGAGCAGTGCATAGAAAAACTCTCCTATCTCTGCCTATGCTGCATATATTTGGTAGATTGGCACATTTTGATCACCCTAGTGTTGACCACCTTGCACCAGTATCAAATACACTTTTTAAAATAACTGTCCTTGGAAATTATAAAGATGTTGGCACACATTCTTGTGACGCTCATACTTGCTTCCTCATATGCATATACATTATATGGGATACTAGATGGGATAGGGCAGACCTTCATTTGGTGTGTATTGTTATTCCAAGTAATGGAGCTAAGACAGCTGATACCATTGAGGTTTTGCCCTGCTGCCTGCTGGATGTTGTCAGAGCATGTTTTTCACTTGAGATGGGAGTCTAAAGGCCATGATATACACTGATGCAAGCCAACTTCTAGTGCGCTCAACGGACTTCAGTAGGCTGGAACGGGTATAAGTGCGGCATACTTTGTTTAGGTATTGTAGTTCATGTGATTTGGTTTTGGTAGTACTGAGAAGAACAGGGACTCTTACCAACTGTAACTCCAGAGCCTAACATTTAGAGTTACAGAATCAGATTTTGCTTTTTCAGATTTTCAGGCCCTTAACATTGTTTTACATCATTGCAGAGTTGCTTCATTTTTGTTGGTAGTCTTTATTCTTCCCTTGCAGTGGTATTAAACACTCAGCAGCAGGAGTCAGCCTAGTGATTAACAGTTGTCTTGCTGACATGTTATTCCCCAAAAGCACTCCATTATTAAAACGTATTAATGGTGGTAACCCATAACCATTCTGACATGTCAGTTAAGATCTGCTCCAGCTGTTGCTTGCTGTGACAGATGTCTTCAGCAGGGTATTCTCAGCGGAGAGCCTTTCCTGTCCAACCTGGTTCACTTGATTATTTTCAAGAGCCAGAGTCTGACTGAATTCAAATCACAGTGTTAGATGCACCAGTTTCAGCAGTCACAGGGGACTAAATATTCAGGTATGCTCAGCATTCAATATGCTCATCTCTTGAAAGTCTTTTCCCCAGTAATGATTGGTTTTTATAATGGAGGTAACTTATCTTGTGCCTCATGATAATGAGCTTAAATATTCCCACAGTATTAATTCTGCTTGGGTAGTGGTCTAATTTTATCCGTATTGTCATTGGTGATAGTGAGGGGGAGGGCTTTCTTAATTACGTGCACTTGCTATTTTCTGTTCTCAACTCAAGCTGACAAAATGAGGTAAAAGGATGGGATAACTGATTTGTGTGTTCTTGTCTCCTTAGGTTGTAGGTGTGGATAAAGCTGATCCAGCTAGCAGTGGAGTCAGCATTAGCATCAAAGGAAAAAGAGCTTTTCGTTTCACGGATGTTAAAGACTTTGAGCAACTGGTGGTAAAGCTCCGGCTCAAATGTGGTGCAACGTCAAGTCCACAGCACACCACAAATCCAGAGGTGACAGCATAAGTAATACTAATTTCTTAACAACTGCTTAACGGGAGGGTGTTGAAATAAGCACATTGTCTAGTAAGAAGCTAACTGTCTTAGTTTATGTTCTATGTTGCCACTGTAAAGCATCTGGATTTTAACGTGAAATGGGACTGGATATAAATTCAGGGGCGCAGCAGTTTCAATCCTCAAGATGTCTGATACCTGGATTTTGTAAGCAGTCACATTTAAAAAAAAATAACAATGAAAAAGAATGTTAAACCCATTTTCCTCTACTTAAAAAACAAAAGCCAGCAGCCAGGGTAAAATTGATCCTGTGCAGTCAGTGGAGCTGGATCAGTTTATCCCAGTTGAGGGTTTGGCTCAGGCCCTGTCATACTGTACATTTTCTCCTATTAGACATGGCCAAATCTGTCCAAGCTGTATTTCATGGTTTCATAGTTGGTAGGGTTGGAAGAGACCTGAGCAGATCATCAAGTCCGACCCCCGGTCTGTGGGATCCAGAAGATAACCCTCAAACCATCTGAAACCAGCACTTTTTAATGTAGTCTTTGGCATGCTTTCCTCATACTTTTCATTCATTTAGGCCCCTGTTTTGATTGGAATTTTACTTTGACATTCAGTGAAGGAGCTAACAAAAAACCCTTCATTTACAGTGTCCTGATCAGTCAGGTTCCAGATACAGAACAGTTTGCTAGGCTTTAACCCTCTTGGCATGCACAGTTTGGGAGCTACATGACTTTCCTGTAGGATAACCCTACCCTTGCTTAACCTAATGCTGTACTGGGGAGGGCTATGTGTGGGTAAATACTAGGTATCTCTGCTTGCTCCAGCAAGCATTAAGAACAGGCAGTCTCAAACTCTAGGAAATCTTTATACACTGAGCAAATCGAGGGCAAGTCCTGTCACTGAAGGGTACAGTATCCAGGGACTGGCATCTCAGCTGTGCAGGAACATTTGCTGCATTTTATTTTCTAATACGTTTCTTGGCAATCATCAGCATTGGGGATGTTGGCTCTCAGAGAGGTATTCTGTCAAGAGCAGGGACATAGGCAGAGTTGAGCAGACAGCTGCAGTTAACCTGTAGGTAACATACAGTTTTTTCTAAGCCTAATATTTGATGGGATGGCAGCTGTATATAGTGAAGTACTTATGAAACAAAGAACCTTCGACTCAGTACAGATGGCCCTTCTTGTTGCTGTGCACAGCTCGGAACCGTTTAGAGGAATAACAGCTGAAAAATCGTAAGTGGTTGGAATTGCCTCCAAAATGGGATCTGAAACGGTGCAGTTCATCTGCTGGCTCAGCATGGAAAAATAGCTTGTTGTCAAAGCCTCTTCCTGGAGTTCTGTTCTTAAGGGTTAAAAATTAAAGTGAGCAATGAAAAAACCCAAGATCATTGAATAACAACAGCAATGAAGTATAGCAGTGGTTGTCAACCGGAGGTACGTATACCCCTCAGGATACTCAGATAGGTTGTAGGGGGTACGTATGGGCAGGCAGGCGGGCTAGGCGGAGCACGCTCTGGGGCACGGTGGCGGCGTCTCCCCTGGCCCCTTCCCATACTTTGCTTCTTACCTGGGGGAGGGGGAGGGATGCAGCAGGCGCTGCCAGCCCTTTGCAGCACATCACAGCCAGCCGCCGGATAAACCGCTCTCACAGCTCTGCCCCTTGAAAACCAGAGAAAAATATAAAGGGGTACATGAGCTGAAACTTTGAGACAGAAGGAGTACACTTGTTAAAAAAGGTTGAAAACCCCTGATCTATAGGAGGGAGCAGCCACTTCTGTGGCATCTTGGTGCTGAGGTTTGGCTTTCTCATGAACTTTGGCTTTTCGATTGGCCACATGTGCTCTTCCATAGTTGTTTGCCCATTTTTACTCTACCATATTTCTTTATAATCCATCATCTTTCCACTTAAGGTGCAAAAGATGAATATCTTTTGCATGCATGCCGAAAGGAACTTGCTGAATGGCAGTGGTGCTGAGCTCATTATGTTTTGGCTTATTTTTATTAAAATGCTATCAGAAATATTGGGCTGACGAAAAATATACAATGCATTTAACTGCTAGTTTTAATATACGGCAGCTCATGTCCGTGTCTCTTTTTCTGTTGAAGTCAATGGGAGTCTCTTGTTTGTCTTCAGTGGCTTTTGATCTTGTCCGCGTATCGTATATAGCTCTTGGTCCCACAAGGGTTTGTCATGAAAAAATAGGCATAAAACTTGCTGCATCATGTGGCCTTTTCGAGTGCTACCCCTTAAATTCAGCAGGGAAGGGATTATTTGTAATTTTCTGTAGGAGACTTTTAGCATGTCCTTGAATCCTGTATAATTATTGCGTTATAATAATGTGTCTGATGTCTGTTGGTTCTTAAAATGTGCACAAGTAGTGATATTTTGATAGTATCTCTTATCAGTGCTGCTTTCTGATGACTTCTGGCTGTTGGGGTTTAATGTATTCTGTGTAGGTTGCCATTAGTCCTGACCCTGATAACTTGGTGGATTATTATGAGGGACGGTCGATGGGGCAAAAAGACAGCAGCAAGACTGTCAGCACGGAAGCCCTTATGACTGTTTTCCATCCTCAGGATGCCGAGAACCTGGACTCTAAAATGGTAAGGAAGTGGGCAACTTTCTGTTTCTAATTTGAAAAGGACTAAATTGAAGTGGAAACTTTATTTCAGTTAAAACTTGATTTCCTCCCTACCCCTATTGCTTGGGCAATCTTCTCTCCTCTGCCTACTCTGCTTCTTTACTCTTTGTTATATTTCCAAAGGGGTTTGTATATCACATTATTCAATTTTTGCTCATCTTGTTTAATAAGCATACACCTTATCCTTTCTTAGCAATATCATCCAGCTCTTCTGCCTCCCGCAGGAAGGAGCTGCCATTATTGTTGTTATTGTCATATAAATAGTATAATATTTTGTAGCGCTGAGCTTGTGCTTAAAATCGCATCCATATGAATTGCCAGGACTTAACAACTACAGGAAATGGTTTGGGAACAAATAAAATGCAATCCAGAGATCAGTTTAATTTGTTCCCCCTCACTTCATTCCCTATGCACATCTTAGTAACAACATTTTGATTTGGAGAATATACTTACTTTATTAATGATAAAAATGGATCTATGCCTTATTTTTGCTATTTAATGTATGAGGAAGGCTTGGAAAATGTATTTAAAAAATTCTGTTTACTTTTTACATTAGAAACCCAGTTCATGGGAACTTGTGAGCATGTCTACATGAAACAGGACTATGCTTAGGGGGTGCTGCTGAGAGAACCCGTTTGCCCACTCTCTCCCTCCTGAAAAATGTACGCTGGAGCTGCTTTTGCCTTGCAGGGTGCGTGGTGTTGGAGTGAGTGGTCAGAGCCTGTTTTCATGATAGCATTCCCAAGTGCTGTTCAACACTGGGACATGGCCTACGGGTACTGAAGAGCTTGTGGGATTGGGACCAGAATTAGTCAAAACGTAGAATTTCTGTTCTATGAGAAATTCCTGTATTCCAAAGAAGTTTTCATTCTGGTTTGGAAGAGAAATTGGAACTTCTGAACTTTCATTCTGTAACTTTTAATTGTGTTTCTTTTTATCGTGTCATTTTGGCCCTTCTCCCCAGTACACACGTAAGCATAATAGAGCCCACTATCTGTATTCCCTGGGCTGCCAGAATTCCAGGAGTCTTGATTATGGGAAGACACCAGTGCAGAGGAGAGACCCAGAAATGTTGAGAGCCCCAGTTCCAGTTGGTTCTTCTGGAGATGCCCAGGTCCTGATTGCATGGCAAGGAACCTCATAACCCTGAGATCCTGATGTCTAGGGCTTCCCAAGGCTTCCTTGCTCCCCCTTACAGAGTGAGCATCCCTGCAATGTTAAAAAAGACAAAATGGAGTAACAGCGCACATGCTGTTCCCAAGTTGTAGCAATAGTGATGGTAATCATTAATTGCCCTGCCTGTAAGATCACGGAAAGCTGAATTGCATTTTGCCCGCATAATGAAGTTCATTGTAGCATGCAAGTCTTGTACTTTGCAAAGAGCTATATTCAACACTTCTCTCTCCTTACTCAGACAATATACTCATAACTTCAGTTTTGCTTAAGTAAGGAACTGACTCACCAGCTCTTAGTCACACAAGTAGGCTTTCCTCTTTTGGCTAGCCTCACTGAGGTCATGGACGTTTCAGGAGAAATCCATTTTTGAGCTTTAGCAGAAATGGACTAGTTTACTTTATTCTCTTCAATTTCATGCCAGATAAATATATGATGTGCTCTGGATTCCATATGGACTTATGCATTTTGAGTCCTCAGTGCTGGTCTTAAACTAGGCCCGATTTCCTGCTTCAAATTGTTCTAGTTATTGATTCACCTTTAGTTCTGTTTGTTTGGAGTTGCTCTGAGAACAGCTTGATGCTGCAGAACGCTTAATGGGTAAGTAGACCGGGGGCAGAAAAGACTGAGAGCCTGGAGCACCTACAGGATACTTCCCAGTTCCCCAGCCCACTGTGTCATGGATCTGGCCATCTGAGGTGGCGCAACACGGGGTGAGAGAGGAGGCAAAAAACAGAATAACCTGTTTTGTCATCTGGGTTCCCATATCCAAGGGAAGTAAGCTGATTGCTGAGGTGAGCAAGAAGCATTTTGTGGGCACATAAAGAGGAAGCATATAAGCGCAACGTAATTAAGCAAGCGAGATGTCTCATTGACTTTGAAATTCTTCACTTTTTTTTTTTAATTACATTGATGTATCAGGGCCATAACACTGCTTTCACTGTCTCTTTACTCAGGCCTTTGAAGTTGGCCCCTGTGAGCAGTCTGCCTCATGTGCCTTCTTCATTTTCTTCTTCCCTGTCTCTTTCTGTGCTTATTCCTTTTCTGCCTTGCTCTTTTCCTTCTCTATTTCCCCTTTTCCCCTTTATCTTTTGCCCTTGGAGTGGCCCATCTCATTCCAGCATGTTGCTTCACCCAGAAGATTTTTTTTTTCTATTGTTGACCATCTCTGCAAAATATGAGGATGTTTAAACATTGGCTGATGTTATGGGGACTTTCCACACCCCCCCATGCAATGAAGAGCAGTCACAGAGTTCCACAGGAGAAGCTGAGGTTACTAGATAATAGGAATGGCTGCCCTGCATTGAGTACTGACTTTTTCTCATCACCCATGTCCATACTAGCAATATGTTTTGGTGATAGCTGTTACTTTTCTTGCAGGCTTTTGCAAAGCCTGGCCTGACCACAGTGACATTTATGTCCCTTAGCAAACTTTCTTCTGCCCCACTGAAGTCTTTTGACTGTCAGTCTCTCCACACAGCACAGCTTTCCCAAAGGACAGATCTCTGGGGTGGTTTGCAGCCAAAAGGGCCTCAAGGACGGTCCTTCAAGTAAGAGCTGTTGATGCGAGGAAGACATTAATGAATAATTGGAAGATTTGTATCCTGCTAAGAAATGAGTTGCTTGGATCACTTCCTCTATCTCTCTTAGTTTTGATTGCATTTTATTGGCAAAAAAATGCCAACTTTATCACGTTTGCTTAGCTTTTACTGACAGTCTCCTGTATGGAGGAGACTGAAATATATTTAGCCATGAATAAACATGGAGGAATTTAGTCTCATTCCCATTGTATTAGATGGGATATTGAAAATAAGTAATCAGTTTGCTTATATTTTCCTTACTTAATTTGACCTACTGTATAGAGAATCAGTTCTGCTTTTACCTACTCCAATGCAAGTCCAGAGTAATAGTACTGACATAGGTCTTGTTATTCCCATTTATGTTGGCATAACCAAGAGTAACATTTGCTCCTCTCCTTTCAGCATACGGACTGACTTTCAAACTGACTGACTTGCTAACTGGACTTTTATTTTTGCTTTGATAGTTAAAAGAAAAAATGAAAGAGCAATCCTGGAATATCCTCTTTGCAGAATGTGGCCGTGGTGTTAGCATGTTTCGGACAAGGAAGACTCGTGACCTAGTAGTACGAGGGATCCCAGAGATGTTAAGAGGAGAGCTGTGGCTTCTCTTCTCAGGTACTGAGTAGTAGTGAATTTTAGGGATGGGAACGTTCTAGTTAGCGATCAAAGACACTGTGTCAAAACTGCTGTTTTCTGCTGCAGCAAAGTCTTGAATTTCTGAAGAAAGAAGCATTAAAGCAACCAGGTAAGGATCTTACAGTCTTGAATTGAAACAAGCCCAAGCCTATAGTCTTGACTATTAAAAGACTAATTTGCTGACTCCAACAGCTTCTTAAAACTGTACTAGTAAAATTATGCTCATTTCATTGGTAGGTTGCCTGCAATGCCCTAAAGTTTCAAGGGGACAGCATTAGATTAACCCTGTTCTGACTTCATTTTAAACCCTTGTCATGGAACTTTGTTCCCTAGTTCAATTTAAACAGCTTTTGGTAGGGATGGCAGCTTCATAAACCAATGGCTTCTCTAGTAGAGAGTTTTATTTGGATTTTGACTAACTTTTTGACAATGCTACTTAAATCACAGATTCATGGTTATAAACATATAACGGGTTTTACTTACAGTTCTTCCAAAGACATTTGCATGTGGAAATGACAGAAGTGCTTTCATGGCCTTTATCACAGTAGTACAATATCTTTATCTCCTTTGACAAGCAGTTTGTTCAGATGAATTCCATTCTGTTCATGAGGCAGGGAAGTACTATCATCATCTGCGTTTTGCAACAAAAGTGCTGATGTGCGGAGTAAGGCACTGTGCACTTACAGCTCCCATTAACTACAGTGCTTGTGGAAACTGCCCCAAGGACATGCTGGTGGTTGCACTGGAAGTCTGTGGCTGTCTTCTCCACTCCCATCCCTCCCCATACCAGTGGTGATTTGTGTAGTTCTTCCAGAGGTTTAGTATACCATAACAATTACTTTTAAATTTATCCAGCCAGTATACCATGTGATAGTTCTTGCTGAGAGTTTATAAACACAACAGTCATAGAATTGTTAGCTTTTCTTCAAGGTTTGGGCATTTATGCCACACATCAGCTTGGTGTTTGAGCATGTTTAGCATGTAATGATACAGAAAGCTTAGATTGTTCCCACTGAGAAACACAGGTGCTTTCAGAAAAGTGCATAGATCAGAAATGGTTTGACCAGCTTTCTTAAGGAGGAAGAAAAAATTGCCTTTCCAGAAAAGATGTGCACAATTACAGATAGAAAAAGGTTTGTTTGTTTTTTATGGAAGGGAAGAGAAATTAGGTATGTAATGCAAAGGAAGGTACCATGTTAATTATGTTGACTACCTTTTCCACTTTACAATTCAGTGTTAGGCCAGTATGGGGCCCACTGATTTCAATAATGCCACTCTTGTGTAATACTGAGATAATGTCCTAGAGAATCACGATGTTGATGTAGTTTAATAGCTACTTGAACTTGTATACGTTTTGGAAAGAACTGATGTGGTACTCGACTGTTGTCATCTTACGTTGTGCAATAAAACACGTTGGCAGGTGCTGTTAATGACATGGCTACCAACCCTGGTTATTACACGGAAGTGGTGGAAATGTCCATTGGGACAAGCACCTTGGCTACTGATGAAATTGAGCGAGACTTGCGTCGTTCCCTGCCTGAGCACCCAGCATTTCAGAGTGACACTGGCATTTCTGCGCTCCGGAGAGTTCTCACAGCTTATGCATACAGAAATCCCAAGATTGGGTACTGTCAGGTGGGACTGCCCTGAGACTGCACATGTTAGTCATCTAACCATTACTTACATTAATGCATGATAACCATTATTATAGCAATGCCATATAAAATATATCACACTTCTGTAGATTCATCAGTTTACTTCTGGCTTAAACTCCAAACTATCAGATGATACTGATTTTTGTGCTGTACTTGTTTGGCACTAGAGACTGCTTATGACATGACTTTATCTGCTGTAATCTTTGGATATTTATGAGGCTTACATTATAGCTTGCTTTTGAGTGTACAGAATATAGCTTGAATGTTGTACTGTGAATTTTAACTGTATCGTCGCATAGGTCCACAGATAGCTAGAGTTGCTTATTTGGCCTGAACTATGAAAACACGTGATACACAAGCTTTAAGAAATATACATAGTATATAACATAGAGCAAAACTCAGTTGTACCGAGTGCTTCTGTTGTCTGTCTTTGCTAACGCCTCCTGCTCTGCTTGACTGTTACAGGCGATGAACATTTTGACATCAGTATTGCTGCTGTATGCTAAAGAGGAAGAAGCTTTCTGGCTATTGGTTGCT
>NW_017729029.1:55231932-55250983 GCF_001723915.1 Gavialis gangeticus
TAACGCCTCCTGCTCTGCTTGACTGTTACAGGCGATGAACATTTTGACATCAGTATTGCTGCTGTATGCTAAAGAGGAAGAAGCTTTCTGGCTATTGGTTGCTGTGTGTGAAAGAATGTTGCCTGATTATTTCAATCGTCGAATCATCGGTAATGTGCTATTGTCTTTTTTTTGTCTGCTTGAAAACATCAATGGAACGATCTTTTTAAAATGGAAATGAAACACTAGCTAATGCAGGCAGGAGGAAGTCTTTCGGTTTGGTTGGGGTAGTTTAGGAAGCAAAGCTGAACATCAAGAATATCCCAAAGCCCTTCTTATGGAGTGAAAGCAGCATTTTATTCTTGTGTTATTATGGTAGAGAGACTATTCAGGAAATCCAGTCATGTAGAAAACTTCAGTTATATGCTGGACTTATATGAAGACAATTAGGTGAAAATCTAGCCAGTTTGAAAATGAAAGTTTTAAAAAAGCTCTGTGTTCTCCTGCTGGGTCCCCTTGCTAATTCTGTGTGTGTGTGTGTGTGGGGGGGGGGTTGTAATAAAAAACCCCTCAAAAACCTGAAAGTCGTAGTTTCATAGCAGCTAGGGTCAGGAGGGACCTGAACAGGTCATCTAGCCTGACCCCCCTGCCACAGGCAGGAATGAATGCTGGGTTCATAAGACCCCAAACAGGTGATCATCCAACCCCCTCTTGAATTTGCCCAAGGTAGGGGCAAGGACCACTTCCCTGGGAAGTTGGTTCCAGATTTTGGCCACCCTAACTGCAAAATATTGCCTTTTCTCTTCCTGTTGCAAGCAGGGTGCATTAAGTGTACAGGAGAAAAGAACCAACAACATTGACTATGCTCTCTCAAAAGTAATAGCATGTTCCTTCCTGGGCATGCCTCTGTCTTTGTCTTCATGGCCCCCAACACATCCTGACCATGACTGGTATAGTAGTCCCACACCCTGACCTGCTCCTGTTGTTTCTGATGCCAGCCTATGGCGGTGATTCAGTCTGTGTTCTGAGTAATGGCATTGCTATTGGCACCTGGGAAACGCTTAGAAAAACCTTCTGTCTGTTGACAGTCGTAACATTTTGGTGACTGTGTCCTTATCCGCCTGCAGGTGCCTTGGTGGATCAGGCAGTGTTTGAGGAACTCATCAGGGATCACCTGCCTCAGCTGACGGACCACATGACAGACATGACCTTCTTCTCATCAATCTCCCTCTCCTGGTTCCTTACCCTCTTTATCAGTGTGCTGCCCATTGAAAGTGCAGTCAATGTGGTTGACTGTTTCTTTTATGATGGGATAAAAGCAATCCTGCAGCTGGGTCTTGCAGTGCTGGACTATAACATGGACAAACTCTTGACCTGTAAGGATGATGCAGAGGCAGTGACTGTTTTAAACAGGTAGTGGTGCATTTCTTAATTCCTGAAAGCAACTCAGGAACACAGTTGTAGTTGCATGTAGATCTGTTGCTTGGAAAAGGCAGACGAATTGGGCTGAGTGTAAAATAGCCAGCTCATGCTGAAATTCAGTGAGATGTGTGACTGATTTTATTATGCTGCTTTGAAAACTGCAACCTTAGTTATTAAAACAAATATGCATTTTGTACATTTTAAAACTGATACAGGACATATGCAGGCATTTATAATATCTGGATGCTTTCCCCTTTCTCACCAACCAAGCAACCCAGAGAATACTGCAGTACCCTAGATACTTCATACATCGGACTAGGGACCCCTTAATCATATTCTTACAGCAGTGCCTGCTGGCTTCTCCATCCTTAAGCGTTAGTGTTACAGTTGGAATTGTCAAGCCAAGATAATTCATTTTGTCATGTGAGTTTAGTATAGAGTAGTGGGCCCCTAAATATGCCTGTTAAAATGCATACTGAACCAGTGCAGGGTAGGCAAGAATTCCCTGGTTCAGGCTGTAACACCTTCCTCAATTTAGTTGGTGTTGCTGATGTTACTATTCTGAGTTACTGTGACAGAAGAGCAGGCACAGTGCACATCCTGTCCCCGTAAGAGCTATGAGATCTGTTTATAGTACAGTAATCGTAAAGGGACACGACTGCTAATCCTGGGTAGTTTTCAACTCGGAGCTGGAAACTCACAGGCTCATAGAATGGTATTAAGAGCTATTTGATCTGAGTTTTTTGTCAAGGAAATTTATAGTTACAACAAACCATATAAGCTAATACTGTACTTCAAATTCTAGCTGTGATAGCTTTAGATTCTTAATTAAACAAGTAACCAAAGTACAATATTGCAACCTAGGTTGACGAAAAGAAAGAATGGGGTCAGTTTGGGTTTTAACTAGGAAACCCAAACTGTATGAGTTTGGATACCTCCTTCCCCAGTTGGATTAAATCATGCCAGCCCATTGCTGAATGGCTGCTTCTAACATTTTTTCTAGCTGTAACCTTTTTTGGGGGCACACTTTATACAACCTGCAGTAATTTGGTACAATTCCAAAAAAGCTCACAGAAGATTTTCTGAAGCTGACAGGAAGCAGTAGGTCTCCTAGATCTGTTCCTTTTGTCTCTGCTATTTAGGAAATATTCCTTTTCCTTGATCCACTTTCTTCTTCCCAGCATAGAAGACTCAGGTGTGGTTGTATCCACTTCTGCTTTAAGTCTGATGTCACTAATTTAATTTCTCTCTTGCAGATTTTTTGACAGTGTCACTAACAAGGACAGCCCCTTACCTCCCGCTGTGCAGCAGGCTTCAAACCTGTCCAATGCCAAGAGTGACCACCCAAAAGTAGATATCACCGACCTGATCCGAGAGGCAAACGAAGTGCGTATTCTTCTGTTCGTTATGTTGTGTGTAGACTCTGTACAGTACTGGGATTTATTTAATGTCTTTTAAAGGAAAGACCTTTTTTGCTGAACCAAATCTTGCCTCTCTTTTTCATCAAGAAGTCCCCTAGCTGTTAGAACTCTCAGAATAAAGGGCAACAAGTAGAGCTGGTTGGGACATTTTTGACTGAATGAAATTTTGTTGGATTGTGCCGCTTCATTGACTCAGCGGTGTTTGATGGAAGTACAGCATGTCAGAATTCTGATATGGTTTTCATTGAAGTGACACAGAGAGAGCTGTGTTTCTGTCTCTCGCGTGCTCTGGCCTGGTGGTGAGGGCACCAACCTGAGATGTGGTATACACCGAGGTTCAAATGCCTTCTGTGCCCAATTCAGAATAGTAAGGTGTGTTTTGTCATCATCACTCTGACTCTGGACCTGGGTTTCCCATATCTGAGTCCTGTGCTGAGACTGCCCAAATGTGCAATGAGAGCCTCTCTTCCCTTTCTAACCAGACTTCCCTGTTGTGATGCAATTCTTTTTCGTGTGAAAAGGTTTGTTTTCATTTTGTTTAATGTGGAATGAATACAGATGTTGAAACATCGATGTTATTACAAAAGAGAACTGTCATCTTGCAGATGGCTTCAGTTACTAACTGTGAGTAAGAGGCCAGTATTACACCTTGTGGTGGTGTTGCCTTGCTCAGATTTGGTGGAGATTAAATGACACTGAATTCAAAGATGAAAATCTTAATGTGTGAATGATATTTAGTGCTATTCAGACCCTAAAATCCAGTGTTTGGGGGGTTTTTCCTCCCCCATGTTTAACCCATCCAGGATAGCCACTTCTGGTCCATAAGTAGAAAAGCCTGTAGTTTTTAGTACCTTTTAACTTAAGCTGAAGTTGTAAATTTGAAATCTGCTTTAGTTCAAGGCATTGCCTAATGGTATTGTCCCAGGAGCACGCCAGAGAGCTAGTGGTGAATCACTCCCCTGCTTCCTCTTTGCTCCTGGAGAAAAGTGAACTACTAGCAGCTTTCATAGACATGCAGGTCTAGAAGGAACCTGAAAAGGTCATCTAGTTCAGCCGTCTGCACTAAAATAGGACAAGTGCGTGTGGATCATGCTTGCTGGACCTTTGTCCGATTCAATGGCTCCCCACCTGTGGTCACTAAAGCTGTGGTGATAGGGTTGCAGGTAGTCCCGCCCAGCCCAGGTGTACAATGTGAAGGGGCCACGGTGGCCTGCAAGAAACATTGAAGGTTGGTGATCTTGTTTGTCCTAAAAGTTTGGGAACCGTTGGCCTAGACATCTGATACTAAAGCCCTTTTTGGCTGCCAGAAAGATTTAGTGACACTGTGGATGACTCTGTCTGGAAAAAAACTGATTTCATAGAATTTGTTTTTTGGGGTTTGTGTTTTTATTTGTCTGTCCGTTCCCCCCAACCCGTAGAGATATGGTGATATTCGATATGAGGATGTCCAGAGCATGCGCAGCAGGAACAGGCTGTATGTAATCCAGACCCTTGAAGTTACTACAAAGCAGAATGTGGTGAGTGTCTTGGAAGGACTGAAGCCCTGGGCATAGCACAGCGGTTGATATTGCCTTTCTTCTTCCCTCTGATAGGTTTCCTCCTCCTTGAGAGAAATGCAAGGGAATGAGCAGTGACCCAGTGTGTTGCACCCTACAGGTTTAAATCCCCCGGCCTGTTGGTAACTCAGTGTTTGCCCCGTGTTCTTTTGAATCTGAAAATCACAGTTTGACCTGCTGCTCTAGTTGCTGGCAGCACCATCACCAACTGGCTTCAAAAGGGTTTAGCTTCTGTGATGCTTCACATGGATTGGATTAGGCTGACCTATATTTCTGTGTGTCGCTGTTATATCGTTAATGCATTTCCCTTAGAGACATGAGGCAACGTGAAAAGGCCTTAATGACGCAGTGAAATGTTTCTTCGCTTGATTCTGGAGCTGGGAAGCCAACTGAAATGCCACCAAAAAGATTTAACATGCTGGAACAAGATAAAAATAGCTTTTGAATGTGTTTATGGAATATGGGTGTCTGTAGTTGCAAAGCATCTCTTCTTTGGTTATAGCACAAACTCCTGAAAATTCAGTCTCCCACCTGAAGGTTGTAGGCAGTTTCCTTTGTTTGCCGGCTTGTTTCAATGGCCAACATTCAAACCAGACAAATTAACAAGACTTCTGTCTACACTACAGTAAATAGTCACTCTGAAAACACTGTTAGTGCAGCATTTAGTGCTGTGACCATGCATGTTGTATTTCCTTTTGTAAGGTCAGGTATTCAGTGCCTCTTGCAGCTGCCCTTGAGTTAGTGTGCCAGAGTCCTTATTCCCTGCATTGGAAAATAAACTCTGTTTGCAAGGGCTCAACGTGCTGTTTGTCACTTGCAAAGGAAGCTCACATTGGATGAGGGTAAAACATTTGGTATTTGAGAGCCATTGTCTTGGGCCTACAGCATAGGATAAACACCAGCATGGGATGCGGTGTGTGTTCATCCTGTGCTTTGGGGGGCTACATGTGATCCTTGATTTGTTTAGAAGCAAGTTCCATGCCCATTCCATAAGTATGTCTGCAGAAAATATGAAGCAAGATTCAAACCAGCCCTCTAATATGAGCTGAAATCTCTCAGCCTTTGGATGAAAGTGGGGAAAGTTACTGTTTATTTTATTTGAATTTGTTTCAGCTGCGTGTCGTATCCCAGGATGTAAAATTCAGTCCTAGCGACCTGGAAGAGCTTTATGAATTATTCAAGGTAATGAGCTGCTTTTCTCTTCAAGGTCCTTGTTTGCAAAATTATCAGTATGTTATGGTGAATATATAATAGGGATATGCCACCATTTCAGCACGCTTTAAACAAAGATTTGAATCCTGCCTTTGATATCAACTTTTAATCAACCCAGAATCTTAAAAACAAACGGACAAAAAAAACCCTCCGCTCTTCTCTCCTGCAAACAAAAAGGTCTTTCTGTTCCTCCAATGCCTTTTTCTTTTGTAGAAAGAACATTTTCTGTCTTGCTACTGGAGTGTAAATAGCTCAGTCCTGAGACACCACGATCCCAGTCTGCCTTACCTGGAACAGTATCGGATCGATTGCCAGCAGTTCCGGGTTCTCTATCATCTTTTGAGCCCGTGGGCGCATTGTGCAAACAAGGACTCTCTCGTGCTGTGGACGTTCAGGCTGCTGGATGAGAACTCAGATTGCCTTATAAACTTCAAAGAATTTGCCTGCGTGCTCGGTATGAAAATATCAGGTCCAAGTTCTGTACTTACATGGGGTTTCCATTCTTTTTGTCACCCATTAGTGTTAACAGTGTTTGGTATGCTGCAGAGAACTAAATTAAAGACCCGGGTAGATTGAGCTACCTGGCTGCAGAGTTCACTTAGGAGTGGGGGTGAACAGCCAGTGTGAGTCTGACTGGTAATGGTGAAAACTTACTATTGCATGTCCTTGCTTTGCTGTCCAGAATAGTTTCTTGTAGTAGCCGCAGACTTTACGTACTGCTAATTTTTCTGAAATATTCATCAATTAATGCAATTTCCATGTCGGGGCTATATTAGTGGACCGTAAGGTTGAAATCTCAGTTAGGAAATAACTTACTGTGTTGCATAAGCTATCTGGTTGATGATAAATGCTTCCTCAAACTATGTCATCGCACAGAGAGGACGTGTCTTGCAGCTAAGTTACCGTTCCTTCTGGAACAATATTTTTTCTTGACTTAAAGTGAATGTAACTGGACAATTTTAATGTCACGTTAATATGTTTTTTGCATCTCGTTCTAAATGGTGGTTTGCCCAAATCAAAAGTTGAAAGAAAATGCTGAGAAATGTCAGCACTGTATTTCTTGGAGGATGCAGTTTTCATATAGCAAGTGTTTACACATGCATGTGGCCCTGCCTATAATTCCAGCTTCTTTGCCTGCATTTTTTCACCCCGTATTGGGGAAGGCATATTCTGACTAACCAAGTAAACATTTACCTGCTGTCTAGCTTCTTAGCAGTGTTTGAAAATGAGCTGATTGAACTATGTTACCATGTCTACGAAACCCTACTCACTTCATAGTGTAGACAAACCCTGAGGTCAGCATGCTGTCATTCTTGCATCTTTCTGCAGCTTGTCCCTGTGCCAGGTAGCTCCATAATGCCCAGTTTTAGCCACCCCTAGCTATTCCTGCCTAGGTTCGTAGGGTTTTTCCAAAGCTTAGAACTAGTTAAATGAAGTGTCTTGCTCTTCTCCTTTGACAGATACTTTGTATAATGGAAGTTTCACTGACAAACTGAAGCTGCTTTTTAAGTTGCACATCCCTCCAGGTAAGTCAGTTGCTGTTGGTGTGTGTAGTCTTCTGGTTGTTACTCTCTTCATCATCCTTTAACTTTCTAGCACTACACATTGATTTCATTTCCCCCCCACCCTTACTATGGACCTCACAGTACAAACCTACAGCTGTACTATCAGTACCTGCTGGACGCAGAGTGATTTATTCTCCTGGATCGGACCACTGCTACAGCATGTCTGCCTTATTCGCAAGGACAGACATATCCATATGCTGTCTGTGCTGTCAGCATAGATTGTTTGTTGTCATCAATTCTGAGGACCGTTTGTCCAGCACTAGGAATCTGAACTGCTTGCTTAGGGCATGCATTCTCTATTCCTTCGTACTCTCTCTTTTCTTCTTCCTTTCTTTTCAGTTCATAGAGTACTGAGAAGCTTCAAGGGAGTTAGACGTTTCCTGGCTCTTTCTTAAAGGCTGATCATCTAAGCATGACAGTGCCCACTTAAAATTGGCTACATGAATTTTGTTTTTTGCAGCTTTTACTGAAGTGGAATCCCTAAGCCCTTCAAAAGGCATTGAACTTTCCAAAGAAGAGTTGATCCACTTCAGCCAGCTCACTGGTAGGCCCCAGCATCTTTCATACAGCCCACAGAATTAGTAGTGCGAGTCTGTTACTTGTACTGTGGTAGATTTTAGCAGCTCTAATCAGTAATGGGCACAAATGCAGATAAAGAATGCTGGCATAAAATACAGGCACCGACGACATGAGGGCTAAATCATATTCTAGTTTCTTTAGAGCAGTTTCCTCTATCTTGATGCTTGGATTGCATCAGGCTGAAGGGCCAGTTGATGGCTAGATTCTGTGGCATACACTACCGTAAGCAGCCTTGCTCTATTGTTTTGTTATTTATTGTATTAAAGTAGCACCTAGGAGTCTCAGTACTGAGCTGTTTTGATAGGTGTTGTACAAATGCAAAACAAAAGCCATTCCCTGCCTCTTGTGCTATCTGAGACAAGAGGCAGTCAAAATGGAGGAATACAGGTCGGGGGACATAAGGTATCAGGTCACAGCCTCAGTGCACCAATTAAATGTGTTCTTATGTTTTAATTTGACCATATTTTCTCTAATATTAGACACCCCAAATAAGACACGCACCTTATTTGTGGAAAGGCAGAATAAAGAAAAAAATATTTTTCCAGAGTTTAGCTTTGTCCCTACTTTATGCAGCCGTATCTTCAAATCACTCATCTTCCCTTCCTTACTTAACCAAAAGCTGAAAGCTTAGCTTTTGAAGAAGACCGGTGTCCACAGGTGGATCTGTGACTTTGGAAAGAGCTAAAAATTCTGCAAGGCTGCAAAGAGAGGAGAGACCAGGAGTAGCTAGCAGATGGGAAAATTGGCAGTGGAACTTCAAGACCATTACAAAGGAGAGGCTATCATTAACACCTGTGGAGTGAAGAGCAATGAGCCATTAAGTCAATTGATTCCCTCAGCTGCCTGAGTAGAAATGCCACTGCTGCCAGCCGGCAGTTGGTTTTGGAGCAGGAATCAAAACTGGGTGCTTCTAATTGAGGCAGAAAAATGAGCTTTCCTGCTTAGGACGCATGCGCCAATTTTAGGGGTTTGATTGTTGGGGAAAAAGGTACATGTGGTGTGTGAGAAAATACAGTATCTAAGGGCTGACATTATACTTACCATTTTGCTCCAGGCATAAGTGAGTGCTTCCTGTCCTAGGAGTATAATATCCAAATCCATACCCTTCCTGGCCTAGACTTCTGGGAGGTTTCAAAACCTTTGTCTTCCACTTCTGAAGTTGCACATCCTGAGAAGGGCATCCAAATATGGGGGTCTCTAAAGAAAACTTCTGGGAAGTTCTTCTCATCTAAGGTCCTTCGTAAGCAAATGTTTAAGGGCAAAATCCACACCAGAAGTGCAATACTTACAGTAGTTGGGTACCACATTCTACTGAGCACCGAATCTCTGGGGAGAATCTGTTTACAGTATGGCTCACCTTGCAACCTCTGGTTAGCTGTGCTGTCTGGATGTTGACTTAGGAGGCAGAGAAATGTGTAGAGCTGCTTCTCTGTGGCAGCAGAGTTCAGCACAAAAGCAAGCAAGTTTTTTAAGTGGTGTGCTTCCAGAGGAAGAGCCTTTTGTTCAAGGAAAAAAACAGCATGCACTTGATCTCTCAAAGAAACAAAATTTTTCTTTTCAAATGTAGTTTCCTCTCCTGTGGACAGTCAGGAAGCTGATACCTTGAAGAGCCCAGAAAAAGGTAAAATAATCCTGATCGGTGAATTGAGACAGTTGTTAGCTTTGTATTGCATTTGAGGGAGAGGAATTAAAGCCGTTTGTGGTGAGGAAGTATATTTTCCTAACTTATTAGCAGCTTGGATGCCCCGTGCTACCATGTGTAATGCGGTGCTGTTTGTATTAGTGTAGTTGTATTTATTCCGCACAGAGCACTGCTCTGAATACATCTATTCAGCCCTCAACCTCCCTGAGTCTGCTGTGTAGAAGCTAGATGGAGGATACAAACTCATTTCAAATGGGCTGCTAGCATCTGCCTAATAGTAATGACCAGGAGTCATTACTGTCTGAGCTGGTCTAGGTTTGAATTGGTGCCCCAGGGGAGAAGCCCCGGTGTTTAATATTGGATGAGCCATTGTCATCTTCCAGACCACTCCCCATTAATTCACACTTTAGAGAAGTCATTGCTGTTTGTTGCTGGATTGATGCAGGTTGTGTCTGGAGTAATTCTAAACTATATACATTTTTAAGCACCTGGGAGACATTGCACCTGGACTGTTTGCAAAAATCCTGCCTATCTGCAGCACAGGACTAAAACGGGTACTTCTAACCTGCGGTCATTCAAGTTTAGGAGGCGAGTTGGATTTAAATCCTCAAATCTAAACCAGACCTTGTAGCTGGATCTTGTGCTAAGTCAGCCTGTGGCCACAATCTTGTGTACAATTTCTCCTGAGATTTGCAAGAAGATAGTCTTGTGAAAAACTATTTTATGCTGAAATCTTATGAGAACACCTGTTAAGCCTGAACTTGAACCTTAATGCCAATTCAGCTTCTAACCTGGATCTTGGCATAAGACGTCTCCGTTGGTATAGTTGTTTACAGGAAACATTGTGTGGTGACTGTTTCCTTCTTTTCCCAGATGATCATTGCACCCAAACAAAAAATGTAAACCAAGTATTTCAAAACATCTGTTACTTAATAGAAGATATTTCTCTTGGGGGTCTGGGATTGTGGCAGAGATCCAGCGCTTCTGACATGTTCTTTTGTCCTCAAGCAGGTAAAGGGAAGGTTGATATTCAGGCTTATCTGAAGCAGTGGCAAGATGAGCTTCTTAAAAAAGAAGAAAATATCAAGGATTTGCCTAGAATGGACCAGGTAGAACCATAGTTTAATGGCTTTCAGTGTGCCAGTCGAAATCGTCATTGCTGTGTCCCCTTTAGGTGACTTGGATTCAATGCAGATTAAATCCACTCAACTTGAATTAAACTCACTTGAATTACATATAATTGGAATTATTACATTCCACTGTTTGGAGATCCTTTGACTTCCAGACATATGCCACCCATTTGGCTGTTTAGAAGCTTATCATCCAGGTTTTACAAGTAACAATTTCAGAGAGGTCTAAGTGACTTTAAACCTGATCTACACCTATTATTATTTAAACTAGTGCATAGGAGCCTGAGTTCTGGACCCAAACCCCGTTGTTCCAAAAAAGGAAACTCTGGAATTTGATTGGCTTGACACTGCAGCAGGATCTGGGCATATTTCTCTTTTGCTCTATAGATATAATCAGGATCCATTCTCCTTCCTACGTAAGGCAATGAGCTTAGGTAAGCTGTGACAGGGAAATGGTTATTGTGCCGTTAGAGGGAAAATTAGGCTGTGTTCTTTATGCCCTTCTCAGTTAAAGCAGGTTGAGCGAGAAGCTTGTTGGTGAGGGAGCTGCTGTTGATGTTCTTTGAATAATCTCCTCATTGTCTCTCCCCAGTCACAGTTCATTCAGTTCTCAAAGACTCTGTACAACTTGTTCCATGGGGACCCGGAGGAGGAGTTGTTGTATCGGGCTATAGCAGTTGTAACCAGCCTCCTGCTGAAGATGGAAGAGGTTGGGAGAAGGCTGCAGAGTTCCACGTCACCAGGCGGAAGTCCGGCTGTGGCAGTGGCATCGACTGCTGAGGACCAAAAGAAACTGCAGGAGGAGAATGCGCCACAGCAGCCTGAAAGCAGTAAAATGCAGGGTCCTCCCAGTGAAGACCATGAATGGTCTTTTGCTTTTGAGCAGATCCTGGCATCCTTGCTAAATGAACCGGCCTTGGTGAGATTTTTTGAGAAACCCAGTGACATAAAAGCTAAAGTAGAAAATGCAAAAACTTCCCAACTGAAAGCAAGAAGCAGACTGTAACTTCCTCCCGTCTCTGCACCCTGTATTAACACACAGCGCTTACAAAAGAAGGCCTTTACTATAGGAACTGAGCCTGGAGTTTGCTTTGTGAGTGGGGCTTGAGGGTTTAGCTGGACCCACCACAGAATAGTATGCTTTTTTGATGACAGTAAATTTAGTTTGAAGCACAATTGCTTCTTCACACTATTCACAGATTCACTGCACAAAGGACTGAAACAAGAGTGGCATTTTTTTACCCCATTCAAGATATGCAATATTTTTAAACTTCTAAATGTTGACCCATAGAGGGCATGTTGGCAACACTTTCTGTGTATCAGCTCTTTCTTACTGGTTACACTCGCTTGGACATGCTGCTCATCCTCAGAGTGATGAATGTAAGGATTTCTGCCATCTTCCATTAGAATGAATAGTGCTATCAAAATGTTTTAATTTCTGGCTGGTTTGATTTCCAGGAAGCCATTTTTGAAGCTGTATGTAGACTTATCAATCCGGGATAGAAACCTCAGCCCTACTGATAGGAAATTGTGGTCTAGTAGCTTTTGTGGCCACCAGATCACGGTGATAGAGAAGAATGCCACGTCACTTCAGTGTTAATCTTTTTCTTGCTAGATTTCACTAGCTTAAAATGAAGAGTGGGTTTTAGAAATGGGCCTTTGTGTAGCATCCAGATTGGAATCCCAGTTTACCTAATGGTATCGTTTCTGAACTGGATCCTTACAGCCCTGATGTTTGTGAATCCAGTGAATGTGCTGAACCTCCCTCTCTCTCCCCCAGTCCCACGCCAGGGTTTTCGTCCATCATCCCAGAGGAGAGTGTGACCACTGCCTGGTGGCATCCTCTCCTTGCAAAGCAGAGCTGGTCACTGGTAATCTTTTGGTTCCTCTGCTTCACAGTGTGAATGCCAGGATGGGTCATCAAAAGCTTTAATCTCCTGTGAACTGGGCCCTAGTTTACTTGCTAGAGGCTCAAGGACCCCACCAAACAATGGCTGCTCTTTTTGCTGTGTAAGGCATATGAGATGATGTAAAGGGAGGCCTGTTTGCTCATCTGGAGGGCGCTGGAGACATGCAGGATCGTTTTCAAGGCCCCAAAATAGCAAGCTCCTAATAAGCTGATCTGTGACTGCTGAACCAGGTTACTGGCAAATTGCAGTGGGCTCTGCTTTGTTAACTGTTATCAGCGCCTACAGCTTGTAACTATCTTCCTTTTCTTAGTGAACTTTCTTTTTGGATTATTGCCACTGTACATTTTTATATCAGTCGACAGAGACAGCAGCAGCAAAATCCTTCTGAGTCCCTCTGAAGTGGGACTTTTAATACATGTCGGCAGGGGGAAAAAGCAGCTTAGCTGGAATCCTCGACAATGGACCATCTTTATTGTAAGGATCCACTGAGGTATGCTCTGTGGGCGTGAGCATTATGTAGCTTGTATTTAAAGTGGTTTTGACAAAGATGGGGGAGAACACCTTGTATTTATACATAAACTTGAGAACAATGAACTGTTTAAAATGCATATTTCTAAAGCCTGCATGACAATTTCTCGCTGCAAAGCAACACTATTTTTATATGGTGTAAGGAGGTAGGGCAGGATGTTGTAGCACTATTAGATGTCTTTCTATGATGCTTAAATGGAGTAGGACCATCACTGCTTTTTTTCTGATCTGGCAGGATGACAAGGAAATTCCACCCCTACTTGCCATGTGAAAGCGACTGTCGCCTCTAAAGAAATTAGCCAGCAGGTATTCTCCAGGTCATAAGCAATGAATGTGTGTATCCATTCTTTCCTAATCTCAGGAATTAATAAGAACTCAAAACTCAAATGAGCAAGTATTAATTACGGACAATTATATAATACATAGAGTTCAGCTCTTGAGCAGCTTTCTTTAGAAACTTTCATAAAATAGATTGATATTATATAGCCTTGATTTGTATCTTGCAGGTTGAAGTATAAGCTGCATATAGCCTTTGCCATGTATTTTGTAAGGCAAAGTCAGGCAACAGAGAATTGGATTGTATTTACTAGAAGTTTTTCACAATGCTTTCTGTAAGAGTTTAGAAAACAAAGCTAATCGTTTTGATCTTGCCAGACAAACCTTTACTCAAGTGTGTAGTTCTTAGGCAAGCAGCCTCAGATTTGAAGCCAATGCAACTGTTCACATGAAATGGATTTTGCAGGATCTAACCCTATATTTTTAATTTCCAAAGACATTTTGCAGCAGGCAGTGTTTGCTGAGCCAGCTTAGAAGTTGAAAGGTTTCTTGAATTTTTAGTATTAGATCAAATTTTGTGGTGAGGAAACAACCAAGTTGTTTTCACCAATCATTATATGCAGGTTCCAATATATGCATGGAGAAGGTACTAAGGAAACCTGTGAAATACGGTAGTCTCATGATATTAAATGGGTCCGTGACAAGAGAGGAACTTTTAAAAATGTCACATCATGCAATTTCTGTTACTGTTGTTCAAAGATAAGATATAGAGACATTTATTAATGATATATATGGAAAGTCTGTATCTGTGCCTATAACACAAGTATCCTATATATTTATATGCAGAATGATCAGCAAATTCTTAAAATGGATTTAAAAGTGAGTATATCAGAAGTACAGTCCTTCGTTTATTTTTGTATTCTCCTGGGGCCTTTTGTCTGTCTTTAGTTCCCTTTATTTATTAAAGGTGTTTGGCCATTGAAAATATTTCTATTTTAATAATTCCATGATAAGCCCCTAGCTTAGTCCCGTAGGAAACAGCTGTAACGTTCTGTGCCAGACGAGCCGTGGGCAGCGGTGATTCCCGGGTCTCTGGCAGGTCACGTTCAGTTGGGAAAGTTTGGAAGAAATGATGTCGCAACAGATGGGAGAGTCATGCAGTTGCTTAAGCAGAGTAGACCTGTTAAACTTAGTTCTCGGAAGCCGTGGATCGGATTCTTATCCCCGTTACACCAGCTTTTAGCTCTGCTCTGATAGACACTTACCTGCAGCGACTGAATTCCCTGGAGAGTTGAAGGTAGCATGCATGTTTCTTAGGGTTGTGCCCTTAGTTTGCTTTGACTCACTGATGTCCAGGGGATGCTCTTGCTTTGTACTGGGCAGCATCTGGCCCTGTGCGTCTCCCCCTGCCCTGGTGGAGGGAGCCTGGCCAACAAAAGAGATGTAAGCATAGTTGATGGAGTGGAAGCTTTTCTTCCATGGAGCATCTGCTGGGAAGCTGCCTGGTCTAGTAACTAGACGCAGGGTGACCAGGCTTTTCAGACACCCTCCTTTGAAGCTGTGCAGCAGATGTAGCAGGCAGGTGGGTCTGCTCCTTAGAGCATTGCCTTTAAAATCCTCCCTGACGATGCAGAAACGAGCCTAGTCTGCTGTCCCAGCCCTTGTGAGGGACTGACTGCATCTCTTTGTCAAAGTCCAGTTGTCTCGTGTAGAAGGGCATTGGGCTTGGCAGAGGCTTTGGCAGTGGAATTATTAGAGGAAACTTCCCTCTGGAGTTTCACCTAATTTTTTTGAGCCAACAAGTTCAGTGTGATTTGTGCACTGGACAGGGCCCTTTGTTAGGTGCAGGGCAACATGTCTTCAAGGTCTATGGGTGAGCCCTGTGCATCTCTGGTAGCTTTCCCCTGGAAGGGGAGGACATGCTGCTTGAACAGCAGAGAACGAGGGAGCTGGGAGGAGGCTTTCAAATAAAGCGTTCCCTCACCCCGTTCCAAATAAAGAAGCAGTGGGACGATGCTGTCAGCTGTCTGTCTCTTGCCAAGATGTAGGGAAATGGGTGGTTTTCTGTATAAAAGGGACACTGAGCTGGAGAGTTCAGCAGAGACGTGGCCTGGTCGGGCTAGTGTGTTGTAGCTACATTATTAAAAGTTCATCACCCTGTTGTACTAAAGAAAATACTGCCATGTAATTGTGGTGATTAGGATTTAAAAAATGCAGAAGTAACAGCCTTGTTCCAGTTTGCAGAGAAATAAAAATATCTTGTCCTTTTTTTGCTACCGTTCTGTCATCAAGAACGTGTCGTACGTGTGTGCGCACTGGCACACTGGCCTCTTGTGCACTGTGCTGTAAGCAGCAGAGGCTCTGTAAATCTGATGGGACATCCAATAAACTTGTTTCACAGAAAGTCTGTGTTGGAAACCTTATTTTACTTCCTCGCGTGGCCTTTCAGAAATCTTTAGGTGTGCCGTGGGGTTTGACCAGTCCATTTTTTGCAGTGTTAGGGATGTTGGAGATGCTAGGATTAAGACATCAGGACCTGATAAGGGAGGAGGTGTGGGGGCTAGGTAACTTGCCTCTTTAGGAGACTTGCCTCTTTTCCCCATTTAAAGCCAAATCCTTCTCTCTCAGGCAGGTTTGTCTCCCTCCCAGTCAGACAATATCCTCCTTTCTGCCAGCCGCTCCTGACCTAGCTCTGTTGCCTTCTACCAGAAAATCCCAGCTTGTCTTGCATGTTATCCCTGGTGCTCCTCCTACGGGTGTACGTATGGATGTAAAGATGCCATAAGCCCGTTGCTGCCCTCTGAATCCACGTTCCTACATGTTTAAGGACCTCATCTACAACCCTGGAGAAGAATTGGGCCGGACCCAAGCTACGGAGTAAAGAACACCAGCACGTGTAAGAGGTCTTAAAAGTATACTTTTATTTTTCTTCCAAAATACTATGTACAATCTGTTTAAAGCTTGTCAAGATGCAACAGCTGCCATCCAATGGAGCTGCCCAGGGACGCATATTCGAGACAAGAATAAAATCTGTCCTGGGTTCGTCTTCATAAGACACTTCCTTTTTTCCATTACAAAATACTTTTAAGAATAGGAACATTTATAAATTCATCTCTATTTGACATCATATAAAATAGAACTAATATTCATATTCAATTCTAGGCTTTTTACATGGAATATGTTACAATATGTACAGTGACATTTCACTACATTTTGTCAAACCGGCCTACTTTTTAAAACTTTTTTTTTTACCTTCCAGGCTATAGCTTATATGTACAAATATGCTAAAAGTGCAAGACTTAGATTAAAGCTGCCTGTGTTTGCCGAGGTTGGGGATTGCTTGGCCTGTCAGACATGTGCCCTGGAAAGCCTCGCACTGCACCCCTTCTGCTGTAAGCGTCTCAGCTCATCTGGAGCCGGCTCCCTCGGTCGGGCATAGTCAGTAGCGATCCCCCAGCCGGTGGGGAGAACG
This sequence comes from Gavialis gangeticus, assembly GCF_001723915.1. Taxonomy (NCBI): domain Eukaryota; kingdom Metazoa; phylum Chordata; order Crocodylia; family Gavialidae; genus Gavialis; species Gavialis gangeticus. The sequence continues at coordinate 55,248,625 of NW_017729029.1, forward strand.
TGTTTGCCACCACAAGCATCCTCTTGAGTATCCAACCCCAGCTACACTCGCTTCCTAACACTTTACAGAAATACCGGGTGTAGCTACCAGAGGTAATGAATCCAAATGACCCTGAAGAGAGTGGCTCTTTATTCATGCAATTTTTTTTTTGGAGAGAGAAGGGTGGGGGCCACATCCCAAGGTCCTGATTTATCACATGCCCAGACCCAGCACCCTGGGAGTCAGTGGGAGGCTGCTTGAGTAAGGAACCATGCAGTAACGGAGTAAAACCTGAGAAGGGACTGCAAGGGCCGGCCCTCCGGTGATTGTCTGAAAGGGCTGGCTCCTACAGGCGAGGCACTTGCTGCCTGTGCCTCCCTCCCAAGCCAGGGTTGTGCCCAGTTGCTGGGTGTTTGACTGAGGGTACTACCATGCAATGGCACGAAGCTGAAGGGTGCTTGTTCTTCCATAATAAAGTGCATGTCTTCAGCAAGGCCAATCCAAAAAAGGGGCTGTGGTTTCCCTTCTCCAGCAACCCTCATTCTAGGACTGCCATTCCCTGCCGCTTTCCCTGCACCCTTGCACTGCCTCAACACAGGTAGCTCCATTGACAGCCCCATCCGCTACAGCTGCACCCAGTGGCAGGGGACACAGCACACAGCTGTGATGCCAGCCTTGGGTGCACAGTTCTCCCAAGCAGTGCTCAAAAAACAGGCAGCTGTCTTTACTTTGTCCAGCTATTCTGCAAATGCCTTAACTGAAGACAGCCAGAGCCCTCTTTGTGCCCCTTTTCCACTCACTGTAAAGCTACAAGTGCCTCGCCATGGCCGTGGCAGCTGATGCAGGGGGCTTGAGCCAGGCCAGAGACGAGACCTTCCCCGCAGCCACCAGGTGTAAAGTTAGAAGGCGGGAGTCTCTTCCTAAGAGGAGAGTCTGCACAATGCCTTTGCCTTCCTCTTATTCTGCTAAAACAAGGCTGTGTTTGTGGGGGGGAGAATGCAAAGCAAAGGGACAAAGCATATGTAGAAGAAAGTGGAGGAAGGGGATTTGGCTGTGGCAGACGATCCCCTGATCCTCCAGGCACCCCCTCCCTCCACCTGAGTGCTGCGGGACGTGGGAGCCCATCTTGGCACAAGCCTGTTGCAGCAGCCCGCTGCTTGGTTCAAGCCTAGATAGGACTGAAAAGCAGCTCCGTGAGGGTCCAGCTTTGGCAGGGTGCTGGCGGGAGGAAGAAGAGGGGGAAGTTACAAGTGGAAGTGTGGAGGGGTGGACCGGAGAAGGGGGAATTCCCAGTGCCCAGTTCATGACTCACTCATTTCAGGAAGAGGAAGAAAGGAGGAAAGCCCAGGCCCCAGGAGCATTGCTATGGTGCTGCACGGGCACCAGGGTCAGGCCCCGCTGGCCTGGACCCCAGCTGTTGTGCTATGGCAGGTGTGCGCTGGTTCCCCACAGCTGACGGGCATGCCAGGCGCACGCTGCCCCAACGGCCAAGACAAACCCACTGCTGGAACAGGCACGTAAGGCCTCATAGCCCTACCCCAGCGAATGGCAAAAGCGGGGGACGGGGACGGGGAGACTAGTGTTTGCTCTGATGTGCACAGGGTGGAAAACCTGTGCTGCTGCCGTTCCCAGACAAGACCCCTCATGCTGCTGTCCTCTGGAGCGACGTGGGCAGGAGCAGGAGGCGCGGACTGTGCCCCAGCCACAGGAGGAAGGGGCTGCGCTGGTGACTTTCACCCCCTGAGCCAGTGACAGCAGCAGCACAGGGGTGACGCACACAAACCACTTCTTCTCCCTCTGCGCCTTCCCTTTCTACCCTCTGTGGTTACTGAACACTAGCAGTGCCCCAAGCAAACGCCTCCACGGGGGTGCAGACAAAGCCAGCGGCTCGCACCTAGGACCATGAGGAGGCAGCTGCACCATGGCCTAAGCACGGGTCAGCTGCTTTTCCAGTACGGCACATGATGGCCTCAATGTAACCACCAGCCAAAGGGGTCAGCAGTTGGGTGGTGGGGAGAGGGGGCAGTTTGCACGCCAGGAGTTAGCCCTGTTCAGGGATGAGGCCAAAAGCAGCTTGATGCTTGAGGCTGTGGATGGTCTCTGTCCGGCACCAAAGAGAGCGCAAAGTGGCACTAAGCTGAGCACCCGGCCCCCGCCCCACCCCACCTGCTGCCAGCCTCGTCCCTCCACCCTGGCACAAGCCCTGCACTGGTAACACACGTGTGTGCTAGCTAGTCGGCAAGCTTCACACCACAGTGCCAGCCTGACCAGCAGGTGCGACAGGGCTAGAGGACGACATTAGCAGCAGGGTGCGCGTGCACTCGCTCGCTCGCAATATAATAGAAGGCTTTGTCTGTCTGCCTGGCTGTAACACTTTTGC
>NW_017729029.1:55251402-55252766 GCF_001723915.1 Gavialis gangeticus
CCCCCCCACCCCCTTCCTCCGTCATTTTTGATGGGCATTTTGTGTGTGTGTGTATATAGAGAGAGAGAGAGAGAGCGCAAGAGAGAGATCCGTGTGTGTGTGTGTGTGTATGTGTGTGTGTGTGCGCATGCTGCGCAGCCTGCCTCTCAGGCACATGGCCTGTCCTGTGTGCGTAGCTGACAGGCAGGGGTGAGGTTCAGGGGTGGGGAGGTGGTGTCACACACCCTGGCGGGCTTGGAGACTAACAGGCAGGCTCACATTCTCCTGGACTGGGTTTAAAGTGTCACTGACGGGTGCAGCCTGGCCGCTTGGCTGGGCAGCAGCCACTCATGCAGAACCGGCTTGGGGAAGGCTCCCTGGCTTAGCCATTTCCTATCATGATGCTGGCCTCCCTTTGTGGGTGCATCTGGCTTCAAGTGAAGTGTTTCAGTGTTGACCCGCCCTCCCCTTGGCTCCTGATCCAGATGAAGGGCAACGTGAGCGCTGCCACAGGAGGTCAGCCTGCACAGCCAGCTCGCCCTGTGGCAGTGACGCCGCCAATGGGAGGAGCATACATGCAGGGTCTGTGCAGGTGGAGCTGGCCCCTTCTCTTTCAGCACTGAGACATGAGACTACCTGAAGCCCCCGGCGAACACCGTTGAGCCCAGCGCTGAGGCACACTTGGGTGGCTCTAGACCTAGCCCACGCGCCCATCCACGGCACCTCCATGCCCAGAGGCTGGCGTCCAGCCTGGATGCTGAGACTCTTGCTACAAAAGAGCCGCAGCAGAACAACTCTGTGACGTGACAGTAGACACAGGTTAGCAAATCACCTTTCCTACAGCTTTGTTCTGCCCCCAAGCCATAACATAACATTCATAACATTACTGTGCAAATCAGGCACAAGATACCATCATGTTTCCTTCCTTTAAGGAAGGTCCCATGTGTTATCCCAAAACATCTGCATTAAGGGCATACACTCTCCCTCTCTCTTTTGAAGATGGGCTCTAACTGCGCCCAGCTCTAGCATTCAACTACTAGAGGGGGAAAAAAAAAACAAAAAAAACCAAACAAACCACCAACCACATACATATTCATTTTCCTTTGGAAAGAGACAAACAGTAGGGACACTGCTATATACTCACTGAGGAATAAACATCTGTTTCCGTTCATAAATATAAACATATTGTTATAAAGTGACAATTTACAAAAATACAATTTATTGCTATCCCTCTGGGCCCAACCTCTCATTTGTGCCTTTGTCAGTATAAACGTCAGCTTTGCCCAACTGCAACATGAGCCAGCAAAACCACAAAGTTTGCTGTCACTTGATTTTTTTTTTTTCTTTTCTTCAGGTGTAAGGAAATGTTTACAGCAACATCTACG
>NW_017729029.1:55252777-55256823 GCF_001723915.1 Gavialis gangeticus
AGGAAATGTTTACAGCAACATCTACGGGGGGGGGGAGGGGCAGGGAACACCCTGTAAAGTTTCTTTGCTGGTACCCTGAAAATTATTTGGCTAAGGGGAATAGAAACATAGAAAATTATTTTCATGTCTCACCCAGAATTAAACCTGATGCACTTCTCTTACTAACTGTGATGTGAGCTGGTATAACAACAGTAAGAAATTCAGGCAAAAGTGGTGTCACATAAATTAGCAGCGTTATCCAATCAAAAAAAAAACCCAAAGGACCAGGGCTGAGGTATAGGAAGAAGGGCAATAAAATCCACTGTTGAAGTACGACAGCAAAACGAATTATGTACATGATGAGTGAGTGAGTGGGATCCTGCAGGCTGTTACTCTGTGTGCGTGTGCGCGCGGGCGTGCGTGTGTATGCGTGCGTGCATGCATGCGCGTGCGTGCATGTTTTCCAAACGCTGGTCTTCAATTCACAGTGACTTCCAGCAAAATTTAAAATGAGCGTCGATGCCCTGAATTGAAAAGATGTTCTCAGTTGCAAAGTGACCATTGTGATGACCTGATAAAACACGCCTGCAGCTAGAAAGCCATCTTCCAGCTTGAGTGCATTGCCACGCTGTGCACCTATGGCTTCGTACCTGCCACTAACACCCACTGACTGGTTTTTCTTGTAGCTGTTCTCCTCCCTAAGCAAATCCTTTGGGTAATCAAGCGTGTAACCGCTTTTGTCCGTTAGGTTTGGCAGGCAGGAGCTCCACACCCTCCTCGGCGAGTCCTCCCAATACTTTTAGCACTTTAAGTATTAATCCGTCTCTACAAGACAAGATGCGGGAGTTCTGGCTACTCACAGTTTCATGTCTTCTGCCCTGCTGTTTAACAGATCCGCACTTTTCTGTGGCTGCTGGAAGTGCTGCTGTGCACCAGCGAGCACTGAACTGACTACATTAAAATGCTGATCAACAAGATGCTCTTACAGCCTGCCTGCCGGGCCTCTGGCCCAGGCTGCCACGCTTCTCTCCGGGCTGAGCCTCACCACTCAGGCGAATGAGGAAGGCCTCCTCTCCTTAGCTAGTGCTGTCCTTCCCTTCGCTTGTGCCCAGCACAGCTGCTGCGACCAACATCATCCTCTCCTCTTCACCGCTTGGCTTTCACGGCAGCTGCATTTCAGGCAGGTCTTGCAGGTTGCAGGGCTGACCCTGTGCGTGGCGGGCTTGTTGCTGAGGATGGAGGAAGTACCCCATGCTGGTCTGCTGGGGGAGGTGAGATGACTGGAAGATGCGCTGACTCTGACTCCCCTGGACTGATTCGGGAGTCTGCATCTGCAGAAAGAAAGCGTGACACTACCCCTCAGACCTGCTTCCAGCCTAGCCTCTTTTCTGCAGTAGAAAGGGCAGCTGGAAGATATTATCAAAGAACTGCATGGTGTACAGCCTATGCGCAGCGCACAACCACCCGGTACCTTCAGGGCCCCCTAGAGTATCTGGACGCTGAGTTAGGATGCCAGAGGCATCTGCACATCCTGATGTACAGCTAGCTCAGGGCTCAAGCTGTGTGCGCGAACGTGGGGCAAGTCCTGTCCCCATAAAGAAGCATAGAAGGCTACAGCCAATTTCCATGGCTATGGGCAGCTCCTGGAGCATCCACAGCAGTCACTTGTAACCACCTTCTTCTCTGGAGCAACTGCCAAACCCCCAACCCCAAATGCAGGCAGGCACAACCAGGTGAACCCATGGATTTGCCCATCCATGCCATCTGGCCTAGGCAGGATTGCCAGGCCTCATCCAGTTCACTCCACTGCACTGACGTTCTCCATGGAGACAGCTCCCCACCTTGCTAGGACATGCCCCACGTCTCTGAACGGCTCTGAGATAAAACGTGGTCAAGCGAGTCTCAAAAGCGCTGTTGTTCCAGACCGCTGCTGTCTCACTGTGCGGCTGGACAAGTCATTTGACCTCTTATCATCTCTTATGCCTGTCTTATATGTGTTGTCACTGATAATTTAGCGGTGATTCACTGCCTCTGCAGCTATATACATGTGCATGCACTGCCAGTGTCTTAGGGTCAAGCTACATGTTGCACTTAGACCATGCTAAGTCTGGGGACTGTTAAGCAGCATTAAAATTAAAACATGCGGTGGGCTGTTGCATATTAAGGGTGCTGCCTGCACAGCGGTGACGTGCCATGTGGGGACGGGCTAGGAGCCACAACCCTTGAGATCTATCCCTGCTTGGAGGGTGGATGGTGCATCTTGGGATGCTGGAGGAATGCAAATTGCTCGTTCTATCTCCACAGAGCAAACTGAAGTTGCCCTAGCAAGGCCCAGAGTTAAACCTTGCCTGAAGTGGCATAACTTTGCTATGCTCAGAGGGCCCTTAGCACAAGTTAATGAGCTTTAATGTGAGGCTGCTTGTGTTTTAAGCACCCTTAGTCTGGTCTAAGTGTAACTTCGCCCTTAGGAACATGACGCATAGGACTAAACTGGGTCTCTTGGGTTATCGAGTCTTGCCCTGGCTACCACAGCCAGCCATATCATAGCATCCCTTTCATAAACTGATCAAGTTTCTTACTCGACTCTTAGTGATGATAGTATTTAATTACTTTCTTTTAATCCAGGCCTGCAGTTTAATTAGCTCGAGCTGGATCAGATCTCTGCCTGTTGCTTTACTACATACCAGCTTGGCCAGAGCAACCATTAAATATACCTCAGCCCACCCCGAGTCCCTCACAGAATGGAAACTATTTTAAATTATTAATTCCCTTCAGCCATTCCTTTTATCAGCTGGGTCATCTGTGGGCATGAACCTATGAAGTTGTTCTTGAAAAGCTGCTTCCTCAAGAGCCTTTCATTCTGAAATGATTAATAATTTGTACAAAGAAGGGAATGAAGAAGGTACAGAAAATGCTCCATGCTGGGTGACTTCAGAGGGCTGCGGAGCAAGCCCAGCCCTCCAAAATCAGGAGCTTCCTCGTGCTGCTTGTTTCTTGCCACATCTCCAAGAGAGCTCACCTCACTAGAGGAGCTCAGGTTGAAACCCTGGCCACTTATTTTAGTGTCTAAAAGGGACTTGCGTTCCTTGGAAAAATACAGTGCCAGCTTTGGGTGTCAACCAGTTTTGAAAACAATAATCTTATGGGTGATTGGATAGTCACAGGTATATACCGAATAGACCATGGTACAGGTAAAACGGAGATGGAGGAGGTCATGCGACAGAGGTTACATTGGATTTGGGCCACATCCATTCCTCCTAAGCTGTCTGCTCAGTGTTTATGAAACCCTCTCTTACCTGCAGGTAGAGCTGATGCTGTTGAACTTGCTGCTGTGGCCACTGGGGGAGGTGAATGGGGGGATGCGTCTGGTGGGAGGTGAAGTTCGTATGCGGGATCATCACGGAAGGGGAAAATGCAGGCGAAGGGGCAGGAGCTCTGACTGTGCTACACGTAATTGGTGGCATTTGTAACTGGGGAGGCAGCATCTGCTGTTCAGGAACAAATCTGCAAAGAGGAGGAAAAACACACATCAGTAACCAAGGACTTAGGGGGGGATTATGTGCTGGGGGCTGGGGGTGTTAAAAGAGAATAAACCAGAAGATAGTTTGTTAAAACACATGCAGGCTAGCATAACCAGAGGGCAAACCTCCCCTGGGCTGTATCCATAAGAGCGGGCAGAGGGAGGAGCTCCATAGGGGAAGTCCTTGGGGGAGGGCAGGAGCAGCTCACATGGGGAAAGCAGACTTCATTGCACAGTTGTATCACATATAGAAACCAGGGTCATGTGACTGGTGCAGCTTAAATGCCAGGCAGATAACTGGAACACACATAAGCTCTTTGGAGCAGGAGCGACTTCTCTGTAGGTGCATCTACACGTGCATATTTACTGCGCAGTATGGGCAGCCAAAAAATACTGCACAGTACGGGCATGCACACCTGTACTGCACAGTAACTACGGTGACTTACACCAACTTGGGCATAAAGTTGATACCTGAATTATGCAGGTATCAAATTTATGCCTGATTAATTACTGCGCAGTAATGCACATGTAGACACCTTACTGCACA
>NW_017729029.1:55256834-55283474 GCF_001723915.1 Gavialis gangeticus
TAATGCACATGTAGACACCTTACTGCACAGTAACACTGTATGTGTGGACTGACTTGAGACTAACTTTAGTCCCAAGTCTGTCCACACACAGCGGCACTGCGCTTTAACGGCTGCTCATGTAGTCACCAGCCTAAAACCTGCTTACTGCACAGTAAATGCGCGTGTAGACGTGCCCTGTGTATCTCTGTACACTGCCTAGGACAGCAGGGGGTAAGGCCTCTGGATCTTACTGCAACACCAATAACAAAGATAAAAGATGACACGCAGCTGAGCTAAGATGCATTAGTTATAGGAAATGTAAAAGCAGCAAGTTTTGGTACAGGTACCCAATACCCCTTTTGGTTGGTGAGGGAGTCACGTGAGGAGCTCTTCAGGAAACACATTTGCATTCCCTGTGAAAATGTTGGCAAAATGCTCTCATTTTTGTGACAATGTTCCCTGCTTTTTGGCATCCTGAGGAGGAAGCAAAACCTGAGTATTTTTGGTTTTCAAAAATACAGAAAATGAGTTTGGTTATTAAAGAGAGAGGGGAAAAAATCAGATTTTTGTAACAGATTTAATGGAAACTAGAAGAGCAGCATTTCTACTTTGGTGAAAAGGTCTTTTCATTACAAACATTTCCAGATAATTTTTTAATTCAGCTCTAATGAACATTTTTCCATAATTTTCATGGCCCTGAAAAGACCAGCCGGGTTTTGCACTCAGGCACTAACCTCTGCAAAGAAAGCAGGAATAACGAAGACTTACTTCCCTTGTTGTCTCCCAGCGTTGCTCTGTCCTGACTGACTAGTCCCATTAGCACTGGGCATCATGGCTTGGATAGGCTGATCCAGCAACATCCTGCAGAAGAAGGAAACAATGACACAGTCCATAAAAAGCCCTTTTTTGTCATGTGTTCATATCCTTGTTGGTTAGTCTCAAGTGATGCATCCCTGTGAAAGCACCGCACCTTCGCTCCTTCACTTTGCATAAAAGATAATGGTTGTGTGCAGATAAGGTCCTAACTCGATCTAATGAGAACACAGTCTGGAGCTGAAACGTTCAGTCTTTTGTGCTACAAATGACCAGCTGAACTTAACAACGGTGCAATAGGTCATCCTCGTGCAGACTGTTGAAATTGGTCTTCCTCCTTCAGCAGGTGTATAAATTCGCTCCAGCTGGGATCCACCCACAGGAGAGTCCTGGAGTCTCACAAAGGTACGTGGAAGACTGTAAATGAATGAATTCAGGTACAGCCAAGGCAGCACAGCTCCAAACGTCTCCAACTCCACCAGAGAACCAGTTTCAAGCTAGCTTGGTTATGCCAACATGAACTACTGTCACTGCAGTGTAGACATACCTGGAAGTAACATGCAAACATCTCAGCAGGTGCTGCACCTTGGGAAGCACCGGCAACACTTCTGGTGTCTAAGGTAGCTGGTGTGCAGATGGCTCAGGTACCTTCACACTTCGCTGCCTGTAGGGCTGAGCAGGGCTTTGCTTTGAAAGTGTACTGGGCACAACCACTACTGAGAGAAGGAGCCAAATCCATCTGGGAGTAGGACGGATGGTTTAAATGGCCTTCTGCAGAGAGAAGGGCCTCCAAGAAACCTTATCATAAAGCACCTGATCACGCAAGTGCCTTTTAAAAGGGCTGGGTCCTGAGAGACCCTTGCACAGAGAACATCTGCTGACCCTTCTCTGAGAGTTGTGCATGAGGACAATTTGTGGGGCTGCCCTGAACCGGGCTGTTTCCAAGGCACTTGTCATGGCTGGAGAAAGGCTATTCTGGAGCTCCCGAGAAATGGGGATCAAGAGATCAGAGGGGTTCGCTTTGCTTCCACTAGTAAAGCAGAATCATAGAAGTTGGGTCGGAAGAGACCTTGTAGATCTTCAAGTCCGACCCCCTGCCTGGGCGGGGGAAAAAAAAACTGGACTCAAATGAGTCCAGCCAGGTAGGCATCAAGCCTCTTCTTAAAGATCCCCAGTGCAGGAAGTGTATCAGCTCAGCCGAGCACTACGCTAATGCCCCTATCCTGCTTCCAGTGCGCTGTGCCATGCAGATGTGCCCTTCACTTCTCTGGTCCCAAGAGCTCTGCTCTGGCTGCCGGGAGCTGGGGATATAGTACACACCTGGTGCAAAAAACTAGTTAAGTTACACGGAAAGTACATGGGAATATTGAGGAAAGGAAAGGGGTCCAGTCCTCCAAGGTGGTGCTAAGTGAGATGCAAAACATGCCATAAGGGCACTGCTTACTGACTTCCAATGCTCAGCCCCACAAGAGGAAGCACTCATGCTTCACATGCACTGGAGGCATTACCAAAGCCTCATCCACCAGGCAGGGATGCTGGATGCATGGCTTGATTGCTTCCCGGCCCTCACAGCCCAGTACCGTCCTACCACACAGCTCTCGAGGGGATCCAGCATGGACCAGACTCTTACCTTAGGCTCCTATCTTGGCCATAGTCAGACTGTGGCTGCCTGTCACTAATTTCGGCTGGCATCTGAGTGGGAGGAGTAATGGGATGAGTCTGAGAGAACACCATGGGGTTGTTGTAGAGGGGCACGGAAATGCTGGTTTGCACTGGCAGGCAGGTTTGCTGCGTCTGATTTCCTCTTATTACGTGCTGCTGCTGCTGCTGCCGCTGCTGCTGCTGCTGCTGCTGTTGCACCTGTAATATAAAGCCATCCCTTAGTAGAACCAAATCCCACCTCCCCTCCCTGTGCACTTAGAGCAGAGGGCTGCACACACCCTGCTTTAGGTGCGAGAGCGGACAAACTGCACTCAACAGACCTGCAACCAGGCTGTCTGCAGTCTGGGCCCCCTGCAGAGGACAGGTCCTGGGAGTCTTGGTTGGAAAAGTTGGCTGCCTTTTCAAAATTACAGCACTGCAGAGGGGGGCTGGAGAGGAGGAAGAAGGCACCGACAAATTGGAGGCCCCCCCATGAATGGGTTCTCGTGCTTCTTCTATGACTCGAGGAAGTTTTCCTCTGAGCTCTAAGTGGCCTAATCCTCACTGATTACAATGAAGGCCTGTTGGATCAGGAGGGGAGAACCAAAATCATAGGGCTAAAGAGATCTTGGATGCAAACTCACTGACTTCAGTGCAGTTTCACCAGGGCTCCTCTTGGCCCCTTCAGGTTTTGCAATGGTAAACCTTTACAGCTACAGCTGGGTGAGGCTACAAATGAACACCTCTGAGTAGGTGAAATGATGCACTTGATGCTAATGGCAGCAGGAGACAGCGCTAGGAGGCCAGAGATGAATTTGTGCTCACTAGTAAGGAACTAAGTGGAGGAGGAACAGACGCTAGCTTCCCGCCTGGTACAGCTCCACAGATGTCGGCAGGAGCTGCCCTGGGGGTGACTTTGGCCCTGAACAAGATGAGTCACAATAACCGCAGCAAGTGAGAAACTCAAGGAGGTAGCAACCTGGGAGGAGGTGACGCAAGGTTCCCTGTGGAAGTGCCGTGGTGACGGTAAGTGAGGGCTGCAGTAGCGTTTCGAGCCCCCCAGGCCTTGCTGTTGAGACTTCTTGGCCACGGTTTGCCTAGCTGCCCCTGTCTGCTGCTGCTGAGCTGCCCTCTGTGGGCTCTGCTGCTGCGCGTTGTTGAACACCAAGGGCATGGGCTGCTGCATCAACATCTTTAAGGAAAAGAGAGAAGTGAATCGTTACTGCAGTTTGCACACTGGATTGTTTAATGATCTGCCCGAGTGCCCCACAGTGAGCTCTAATGCGATGAGCAATACTGCTCCTGCAAAACAAAATGTTCCCCAGGGATCTATTAAGCATATAAATTGTGCTGAGTTCCATTCATCCGATGAAACAAGATTATCTGGCACAGTAAGGAGATACAGAGGGTTTCGCCACTGCTTTACTAGCCCCAGTGCAGCTGAAGTCAGTGGAAAGTGAAAAATCATTAGACCCTGCTGGCTTTCTAAAGAGCTCGGGACTCACAGTCCAGGTGCTGGACGAGGGGTGTCTATGTTGCAAAATCTGCCACCTGAATTAGCACCAGGAGGGGACGGAGATGCAGGGCTGAAGTGTAAGCCTTCACCTCTTTCTGCTGCAGCCTGCACCCTTTACCCACCCAACCTTTCACAGTGCAGGGATTACAGAACGAGCCCACAGGGACCTTGACCACGTGGCCATTTTCAGTCCATAGGGCTAATACCACTGGGTGCATCTACACATGCATAATAATGCAACACAATAAACTCTGGTGCATATCACGCTGGAGTTTATTGCTCTCAGGCACCGTGTTTACAAGTGTGCCTAGGACCACAGCTTGTTAAGTTGGGTTGGAGTAGCCCTGGCTGCAGGGAGCCCCGGAGGTCAGCCTGCCAGCCCAGGGCTGCTCTCGCCCAGCTCACAGTGCGGTGGAGGGGCTGGCTGGGGCACGAGGGTGCTCCAGTGTGGGGCTAGCTGGCAGGCAGCCTCGTGCCCAACCAGCCCTACCAGCACCTACACGTGCAGTGCTGTGGAGTAAAAAACTCTACATCAGGATAGTATTTGTATTTACAAGTAATAGTCTGCTGCAGAGTTTATTAGTTTACTCCAGCCTAATAAAACCCTGCATGTGTAGGCACTGAAACATCTGCTGCCGAGCTAATTAGCCAACTCCACAGTAAATGACTCGTGTAGATGCGGCCACTGTGGATGATACCATGTTTGTCCGTGTCAGGTTCGTTTTGCAGCAGTGAAATGGTCCATGTGTGCACCCTTTACAGAACAGGTTGAAAGAATAAGTAGAAATTCCCCTTTTTTAGCTATTAGACTATCCTTTGATCCTAGATTTTTGAATTAGGCTACAATATAATTTCTCGTCGTTCCCACCTAATCTTCCTCCTTGCTCGACTGAAATACTCCAATTTAAAATTAGAAAGTGCTCTTTAACCTCTTTGCCACTTTGTGTGCCAATTGAGGGGAGCAAACATGACTTCAAACACAAGTGACACCGCTCTCGCTAACTGTACAGCACACCCAATCAGCTTACAGATCACAAACCTTGCCTCCCTGTCAAATAATTAACTGCAGTATATTTGTGCATTGGAGCCTTCGGATACAAGAAGAAGATGGGTTTAGTCACGGCTGCTCTATTGATAGCCACACTTATTCAAACAAACACAATTCATGGATTAGGCATAGCAGAACCAGTGACTAGCATGAGATGCATCGTTTCCCTTTCACAAATGAATGTTATTTTGTCGAATGTTTGTAGCAAATCTGGCTGCTCTTCTAGAAGGCACTCAGCTGCCATGGCGATGCGCTCAGTACAAGACCGTAGCTAGAAGAGACTAGAAAAGCTAACGTTTAGTAGCTGAGTTATGGAGCCATACAGCAGCTAAGGATGCAGGCGATGGTACGATGCTGCCAACTTGCTTTGCTCAGGCTACTGCAGGAGGATACTGATGACATGTTGCAGCCGCACATATTTTATGCAGTGCTCAATAATACTGCATTTTTTTGGCCAGCGCAGCATGTGTGTTTTGCCATCACAGCATCACCGCCTATTAAAGCTTACCATACTGTAACAAGCCACGAGAGGGAGCCAGGAGTTAATTTAGTTCCAGGCAGATTCTCAGGAAGGTTTGCAGATTGTTAAACAAAAGGAAAAAGCAGCCACGGGCAGGAGGCTCTCAGCTCCACATCCTGGTTTTGGAGGGCTGGGAAGGCTTTTAGCTGAGATTAAGGTCACCCAGGGAATAGCTTTAACAGCCTTTTGGACTGATGTCATTTGGAGGAGGTCGGCCTCAGGTCTCTGTAGCTGCTAACGCTGGAGTAATTATCAGCATGGCCACGAGATGGTGGTGAAGGTTTACCTGCCGGAGCGCTCTTGCTCAGGTTTTATGAAGGCATCTCTCACTATCATAGCGAATCTAAAACCTTTTAGACTCCTGGCATCCCTCATTACACTCAAAGGCCCCTTTGGAAAATGCCAGCCCTTTGCTTTTCCTCATCTACTCACTACAGAAAAATACTAGAGCCGTTCTTCTGTTGCAAAGACGTCAGAAAGTCCGCAGCAGGGCAGAAGGTTTTTAACACTCTGCATTCCTATTTGCAATTTCTGGGTTTCTCTTGTGAATCCCGTTTGCATACCTACCAGTGCTAATGCAGTATGGCACCCCTGAAAGGATCTCAAGGCAGCCCGGGCTGCCGTGGCACCCTGCTGAGAGTCACTGGTCTACCACGTAAGTGCCGTACATAAAGCAACACCCAAGGTGCTCTACATAGCACTGCCCTTTGTTCCCTCTTTGCTTGCTTGGCTGCTTTTGTCACCCTCTCCTCCCCTCTGCAAGCCTGCAAGCCCATCACCAGCAAACTGGCCCTGAGTACTTCAATTGCTCCACGTGGCAAATGGAGCACTCAGCTATTTATGATGCACTTGGGACGAACTGTCTCCATATGCACGTTCAGTCAACATAAATAATGCTGCTGCAGCAGCCTCATAAAATACAATAACGCAGCGAACTGTGAATAACAGGAAATCAAATGCTTTCTTTTGCCCAAATATTTATCTGGAGTCCACGGCCAATTCCGGTGCTGTTAGCCCTGTCGGTGCTGGAGCCCTGTCCGCTGGCAAGGCGCTAGAGAGCTGCTTTGGTCTTCCCCCGCCATTCGAGCCCTGAGCTCTTCCTGCGGGAGGGACACTTCAACCAGCCTCGCCACCACTTTGAAACTACGCAGATGAGGCAAAATGACCAATTTGCCAGTGAAGCCGCAGGGAAGCAGCACCGCTGGCCCTGCTGCTACCAACACAAGAGGCTCCTTTCTTTCTGCAATGACACGTGTCCAGCAGTTCTGGCTCTTAGGGATCAACTGAGATCATTTCTAAATGTGCTGCATTGTAGCTGGACATGAAAGTCTCCATATGCTGCTTGGTTACCAGTCTAGGGGCTACGGAGCAGGTGGTACTTTGGACGCCAGGCATAAGACAGGTGGGGCGATGGGGAGCGCCTGGGGCAGACTGGCTTTACCTGCAGATTGGAATCCTGCACCAGCTGGAGCTGCTCCTTGATGACGTGGAGCTCCTCCTGCTGCGTCTTGATGTCCGCTTGCAAAATGCGCGTCCGTTCTTCCAGCTGCTCCTTCAGCTGATGCATCATCCCCAGCTGCGCCGGGAAGTGGTACACGGGCTGCAGGGGACAGAAAGCGCCTGGCCGTGAGCCCCTGTGCTCTCCTTACAAATGCTGCTGCTGGCTGCCCAAATGCCAGTGCTCACACTTTTTTGAGCATGGGAAGCTTCCAGTGCAGGAGAGATGGCTGCGCTACCAAACACCACCCAGGGGACTTGACCTGGATGCCCTCATTCGTTATCAGAACTGAGCCTAGACCTGGCGATTTGTTCCCCTTTTGTGTTTCCTGCTCTGCTAGTGTTTGGGGACACAAGTAGGCTCTCCTGAGCTCAGGCAAAGATGGGCACCTTCTCCCCCTTCCCAACCGGAGCAGAGGAACTGGCAGAGGGAATGAGAAGTAGCTTGCACACCCAGGTACTGGTACAGATCCCTTCCCCCTGGAACCAGGGAGGACACAGTGTCCAGATCGTGTCCCTTCTGAGCCGCAATTTGCTGCCTGGACAACACAGGTACAGACAGATCCTTCCACACCTCTACGATCTGGCCCCAAGAGAGCAAGTAGCTCCCTTGAGACCTGGTCACCACAGGGACCTTTGCTAACCCCAGCTGCCTTCATACCAGGAGAATTTCAGTGGCTTATCCTGCCTGATCACACTTCTGGTGAGCCACACTGCCGCACACGCACAGTTAACATAAGCCAGAAGGCTGTTGCTGGCACCAGAACAAACGTCTCCAGCTCTCATCCAGCAGTGAGGTAAAGCGCTGCTTCCTCACGCCTGCCAAGTCTGTCTGGCCATCCGTTCTCCTTATGCTACCAGCACGTGGCGATCTGCTGGCCGGGCAAGAACTCGAGTGAACTGAGCAAAAATGAAGCTTGTACCATCATGGTTTGCTGAGCGGGCATCGTGGCTTGCTGAGCGGGCATCGCTGGCTGGGCCATCTGACGCTGAGTCAAATGTTCGGCAGGGGCCTGAGGAGTTACGATCACCTGGAAAAGAAAACATGGCTTTGTTTTAGAGCCACAGTGTGTTGCTCATGAGAGGAACACAGCGCCCAGCCAGCTCCTGGAGGGCACATTTGACACCCAGGGGTCCTGGCTAGCGAAGCACCAGCACTGAACAAAGATCAGGGAAGAGAACATCGCACAGGGAGCTGGACAGACATCCCAGTCCTACCTGGCTGCATATCTTGCAGTGCAGATGCTTCTTAGCCACATTGTCTACCCAGGTAAGCATACATGCTGCGCTGCCCTGTGTGGGCTGCCTGCTAGACTGGAGTTGCTGCTGGCTGGCTAATTAGCATGAGGGCAGGCTAATTGGCACCGACAGTCAGCAGCGCTAAATAGCCTGCCCAAAGCACCATGTGGGCATGGGTCCGCAGCTTCCAGTTTAGGAGGCAGTCTGCAAGGAGCAGCAAGATATGCCTGAGGGCTCACAACTTACAGTGCTGATGTGGCCTGGGGAGGCCAAATATTTAATATCAGAGATGGCTGAGCAGGGACAGAATAGCTGGTGGCATGACAATGTCAGCAATGGAGCCAAGGAGACCCAGGGGAGTTGGCAGGACTGGAAGGAGTGAACCCGGCCTCTTGTATTTAGCTCCACCAGCTTGACCCTCTCTTGTATTTAGCTCCACCAGCTTGACCCTCTCTTTCTGAACGAAATCTGCTTCACCTGCACATGCAGCTCCCAGGAGCAAAACTGGCACTAGGCACAGAAGGCCACGGTCCAGGGCTGCTGGGCAACCTCCTGGGTCTTCTGCCAGGTTATGGGCTGCATCAGCTGGCAACTGCCTTCCCAGCACTTGCCCAGGGTATGATAATTGCTTAAGGGATGCAAGTGGCACTGCAATTATAGTTTCATAGTTTCTAGGGTCGGAAGGGACCTGAGCAGATCATCTAGTCCGACCCCCTGCCATGGCAGGAAATAGTACTGGGGTCAAACGACCCCAGTAAGGTGGTCATCCAACCTCCTCTTAAAAACCCCCAGGGTAGGAGCCTGCACCACCTCACATGGAAGCTAGTTCCAGCCCCTAGCCGCCCTGACCATGAAGTAGCGCCTCCTGATGTCCAACTTAAACCTTCCCTCTGCCAGCTTGTGACCATTGTTCCTGGTCACTCCTTGCGGCGCTCGGGGGAACAGGGACTCCCCCAGCACCTGCTGATCCCCCCTAACCAGTTTATAACAGGCCACAAGATCCCCCCTCAGCCTTCTCTTTTGAAGGCTGAACAGGTTCAGGTCCCGCAACCTTTCCTCATAGGACCTACCCTGCTGTCCCTTGATCATACGAGTGGCCCTCCTCTGGACCCTCTCGATGCTGTCCACATCCCTCTTAAAGTGCGGCGCCCAGAACTGGACGCAGTACTCCAGCTGCGGCCTGACCAGTGCCGCATAGAGGGGGAGGATCACCTCCTTGGACCTGCTCGAGATGCATCTGTGGATGCACGACAAGGTGCAGTTGGCCTTCCTAGCCGCCTCCCCACATTGCCGACTCATGTTCATCTTGGAGTCAATAATGACTCCCAGATCCTTTTCCACCTCCGTGCTGACAAGAGGGGAGTTCCCCAGCCTGTATGTATGGTGCCGATTGTTCCTCCCCAGGTGCATCACCTTACACTTGTCTGTGTTAAACCCCATCCTGTTCTCCTCCGCCCATCCTTGTAACCTATCTAGGTCCAACTGTAGCCTGTTGCTCCCCTCTATTGTGCCCACATCCCCCCACATCTTAGTGTCATCAGCAAACTTGAACAGGGTGCTTTGCACCCCCTCATCCAAATCACTGATGAAGATGTTGAACAGGGCGGGCCCAAGGACCGAGCCCTGTGGGACCCCACTTCCCACGTCCTTCCAGGTCGAGAAGGACCCATCCACTACTACCCTCTGGGTGCGACTCTCTAACCAGTTGGCGACCCATTGGACTGTATGGGTGTCTACGCCACAGTCCCCCAGCTTCCTAATGAGAATGGGGTGAGAGACAGTATCAAAAGCCTTCCTGAAGTCTAGGAAAACTATATCCACTGCCACCCCTGCATCCAATGATTTAGTGACCTGGTCGTAAAAGGCCACCAGGTTGGTCTGACAGGACCTGCCGCTGATGAACCCGTGCTGGTTGCCCCTGAGCATGCAGTTCCCTGCTGGCCCCTCCTGGATGTGTGCCAGAATAATTTTCTCGAACAGCTTGCCCAGCCTGAGAGGAAGTGAAGCCTAGATCACTCAGCAGGGCTCTGCCCCATGGGTGCTGAGCTCCACTGCTGGCCTTCCTAAGTGCTGCAGAGCTTACGTCCACAGAAAGCTTTATCATCTTTGCTAAACACAGGCTGGAGAGGCTGCTGCTCTCAGGGCTCTGTACCTGGGTGCTCCCACTTGAAGCCAGCCTCAGGGAGGTCTTCTCAGGCTGCCCCAGAGACACCGACTGCCTGGTGGGAGTGCTGGCATCTGTGTGTCGCATGGATGATGTGGCTGCAACAGAGAATGTCCTTTTCAGATCATGTAGTGGCAAGGGGACAGTAGACATGCACCCTCAGCTCTGACCAGCCCTGCACCTCTACACACCCAGATGAGTAGGGATGTGGCCACCCCGATGGGCACCTCCAGCCACAAGCCTTGCAAAACCATCTGCAACAACAATCTCCTAAACCCAGTCAAAAAAGAGAGGCTGCAGTGATCTACAGCCATTTGTAGCTGGGAGTCATGCCAAGCAAAAGCAGTTCCCAGACCCCCGTTCCCACTTTCTCTCCCTCTTTCTGGAGAGCCTGGCTCATTTCTGATGACAAGACTTTATTACAGCTCTCTCCATGGTGTTTCTCCGCCGGCAGCTTCCCCATCTCTGCGCTGCAACCTGCCCTGCTATTCCTGTGAAGCACTGAGAGAGCAGGTCCACTGAGTTTGCTCTCCATACCACAGTGTGATATACCAGTATCATCCCGGTGGTGCTGCTCAACCACATGGAGCAAGGGGAGCCCCAGCTGCGTCACTGCTCTCCACAGCAGCCGGCCGGTTACCTCTCTGCTTTCACTCACTCTCTTTTCCAATTCCAAATTATAGGTAAAACCAGGCACCCATCAGTCTGGATAGCAGGTATTTCCAACACGCCCACTGCTGCTGTATCTAGGTGTCAAGGGGGATCACCAAGTTCCTCCTTGATTTAGCCCCATCACAAGCCCTTGGGCTTCGATCCTCAAAGGTGTTTAGGCATCGGGCACCCAAAGGCCTTTGAGGATCTGGGCTTTGGCTTTTCAGTGTTGCCTTCCCTACTTAAAAAGCATGAACGCTTACAGTGAGATAGCACTGTAAGTAGAGAAAAGACATTCACTGTGTCTACCACGAGCTGAGGTTGGCCCTTTTTTGGCTCACTCACAGCTTTTTTCTTACAGTAAAACTGAAGTGTCCTGCCTCCACTTTTTCAGCAATGGGACCAGTAACACGCCTTGCCCATCCACATTGCTGCAGACACAGTCCCCTGGTGTCTGTTTTCACTAGCACTACGCCCGCAGCTCCTCTGAGGCTCAGCCACAGGCAAAGGCCATCTGCAAAGAGAGGAGGCCTAGCAACCGGCCATGAAAGGATCAAGGCTCGCTCAGAGGGAGCCATTCTGAATTCATACACATATAACTGGGAACAAACTTTCCTCCCAATGAGGCAACTGGCAAACTCTAAGGGAGTTTTTGAGTCTCTAAATATATTTCCAAGCTTCCAGCTAGTTTGGTCGAGCCCGCTAGTGCTGTTCCTTGCTCTCCCGGTGACCGAGACGTACATGCAGAGTCAGAGAGGGCCGTGTGCGAAGATCTGCGGGAGCTGTGGGACGACACAGACACTCTCTCCCTGCTGGTTTCCTGGCTGTTTCCACACTGCCTGATGTCTACGTAGCTATTGTGACTCTGGAATTAATAGAATAGACCCTGGTTAGTACCATTATTTGCAGCAGGAAGCAACATCGCTCTAAGGCCCCTTCTCCTCCTACTTTTGCTCACCATTATACATCAATTTTGGTCACTGGAAACAAACCAGTGGCACCAGGGAGTTCCTGCATGGAACAGCCATTCGGATGTGATGAAGTGCGTGACGTCCCACTAGATGTGGAGGCTACATGTGGAGATGTGACCCGTGAGCTCTCAGCTTGCGACAGCCAGGCTCATCCGGGAGAGCGCCTGCTGTCCATGCATGGCAAAAAGCCTGACCATTTCTTCCTGCCCCAGCCTTCCCAATACCTCAAATCTCCCCGTGACTTTGAGATAATACCCGTTCCTACCCAAAGCTCCTCATCGGACACCCTAACAGACTCCAAATTAAAGCGCCATATCTGTAGCCTGCAGCCCAGCTTCAACCTACAACAAACCCCCCTGCCCGAGCTGGAGGGAAGTAACGTGGTTGGTTCTGCCCCTTGCAAGATGTTCCTAAGATGGTGACAACCCGTCCTGCTCGGTTTTCCCTTCAACCGAGCAAAGCTGTTGTGCCACAGAGGGAAATGCCAAGAAAGGAGCCTGAAGGTGTCTGTGCACGCAGCAACGAGCTCTCTAACACCGGGTGTGTAGATGGAGACATGGCCAGGAAGGATGGGTGAAGCACTGACCAAGGACTTGGGACATCAGCTCCCATCTCTGCCACTGACCTTCTGGGCAATTTTGGGCGAGTCAGTTAATCTTGCTGGCCCTTGATTCACCTTCTGTGACCCAGGAATAACAGTACAGCCTCCTCTGCCTTGTGTGGTTAGACCGTCAGCTCTTAAGAGCAGGCTGCATTTCCTATTAGGCCCGTGTATGGTGCCTGACTCAAAGGGGCTGGAGGCACAACTGTGGTACAGGCAATGAGCAATAACAATACCAGCACCCCATGCCCTGCCAGGACTCCTCAAGCAGCCCCCATCCCTCCAGCCAGACTCCATAAATTAAAGCTGAGGCCAGGGAAAGTCAGAATGGGAAGAGGGAGTTTGCTTTACTGCCTGACGAGCCCTCCTTTCCCTGACACCCTGCGCATCGCATATACATAGAAGCATGCTTTTATCATTAGCATCTTTCTGCCCAGTTTATGCAGGGATGTCACAGTTCATTGGCCACGACTCACTGGGAAGCGACTGAAGACTTGACACATGAATGTGAGAGGAGGAATGGGCTAGGTAGAGGACATTTGCTACAGATGTGTGAGATGGCACCAGAAGAAGACACAGGCCTATGTGAGGGATAGTGGCAATAGCTCTATTAATGTATATGACTAACGGCTCATGCCAGAGGGCAAGTGTCAGCTTATGCTAACAGCCAAATTTCTGCCATGCTCTGGGCAGCAGTCATTTTGACAGGAAGAACGGCGGCAGGACCTGGCAGTGTCTTTGGAGAGGAGAATAACCTAATGTATCACACTTCACTTTGCAAAAATCTAGTTGGTCTAATAAAAGTTTGCCTCTACCATGAGTCTTGGATGCTTTTTCCGCTAGACCAATATGGCTGCACCCTGGATACCTCCCACACCATGCTGGGCACTTTCCACCCAGCAGACTGCTGAGATCAAACAGCAGAGAAGCCGGTCACACCCTCCACCCTGTATTTCCCAACCCTCCATGCCCATCGCAGGGAGTCATGCCATTCAACCCTTCTTTGTCTGGCTCCCTGCATTCCTGGCACAGGCGCAAAGGAATTACTTGCTCAATTTTTTTTCTTGCTTCATCTCCCCAGTAGTCAAACAAACAGACAAATATAATAGGCAATGGGTTGGAATGGGAAAGAAAATACAAGACGGCTGTGCCAGTGCAGGTCAGAGGAAATTGTCTGCTAGAATGACATTGGGTTGAATGTGAGAGAGGCTTTTTAAGCAAGGAAACTTCACACAGGCACACATTTAGTCAGCAGTCAAATGTGTTAGCACTGACTATTATGCCCAAACAGCCTATAGTGTCAGGGCCACAGTGTATTAAAGCTTTTGCTGTTATTCACCCCTGCTTCCCTTTAAATAGCTCCATACAGCAAGATCTGAAAAGCTTTAGGGATAATGACTATATGATCCATTTGAAATGACTTTAAAATGCCTTATTTTTACCCTCTTGATAGCCCTTAGCCTAGATGACCCGGCTAATTGAGCAAGCGTGACAACAACAGATTGATTCAAGCCATGGAAATTATTGCTCTAACATAGCACAACACTGGATGTTATCCCGCCCAACACTGCACATGGGGCTGAGATCTGGAAAGAAGAAATCAATTAATCATTCTTTTCCCTTCACTTCCAATCTTTGTCTGATTACCCACAAGGAGCTGGTATTAAAACAGTACAGCTATACACAACCAGCACTGTGGCAATGATCTGTACTCAGGCTCTAATATGTCTGAAGAATTGCGGTGTTGAGAGTTAATGCATTGCTTATCCTCTAACTTAAACAATATTTTGCACTCTGCAAAATGATTTATTGCTCTTGCTGAGACACAGTGGTTTAAACTTTCACTTGGAAGAAGAGTGCAGTCTGATCTGCCCTAGCCATACAACAAAAGATGTGATTATTGAGGCTGCATGGCTAGGAACTAGCTAAGAGAGTGCAGTGTGGTGCAATATGGTGTTAAAATACACACAGGGCATGTCTACATTTGCATTTATACCAGCTTAAATTTACTGCGCAGTAAATTACTGTGCAGTAAGCGAGAACAGCTCTGGCATCTACCCATGCAGGTGTGAAAGCACATTAATGCTGTGTGTGGACTGACCTGGGGATAAAATTATTCCCAAGTCAGTCCACATACACGCAGTGTTACTGCGTAGTAAAGCATCTACACATGTTACTGCGCAGTAACTAATCAGGTATCAAATTTACGCTCAAGTTGGTGTAAGTGGCTGTATTTACTGCGCAGTACAGGCGTGCACATGTAGATGCACATCTGCACTGTGCAGTAATTTCAGTTACTGTGCAGTAAATGTGCATGTGTAGACGTGCCCAAAGTGGATTTGCAAGGCAATGAAACAGAAGAGCTGGAAGTCAAAGGGAATAAAGAGAAAGAGGGAGGAAGAAGCTCAGATGTTTTTATGACACCCATGCCTTTCATCTGTGTGAGTCAACAGCCTCGTCACTCTGTGGTGAAGGCGCAGCATACCTTCAAAGAAGATGATGCTAGCTCAACTGATGACTCCTCAAGGCCAAGGTCTCGCCTCCTTTGAGCCCGAACCTCTGCATAACTAAAAGGGGAAAAAAGGGTTTTAAACAAATTTGTACTGCTTAATGGAAATGCATCACAGCCTGTGAAACAGAGAAAACAGCAGCTTGCTAACCTGATACATACTCCTTGAAGGATCCCTCACTTTATGCCTCTGGCCTTGCACACACAAATCCAGCTCCCTTTCAGTGGGTAAGTAGCACCCCCGTGGCTAACTTTAGTGGAAGTTTGGGCCAGTCAAATAGATTTTAAACTGAATTCCCCAAAGTGCAACTTGGGGAATTCAACATGCTCAGAAGGACTCTCTCAGCCCTGCCTTACCTGAACGTACTGAAATGCATGTCTATAAATCAATTTAATTTGGGATACGAGCTATACTGAATTGGGACATACTGTATTTTGGGATATAGCAGAGGAAGAAACGAATGGCCGTGCTCAATCAAAACAGAACTTTAGGGGCTGTTATGGTGGGAAAATCCCCCAAGAGAAGGAAGATGCAACAAGCTTCAAGGGAAATCCCTCTACAATATAACAATGAAGTCAGTTAAACTAGCATTTGGTATGTGGTTTGCACCAACATATATAAAAGTCCACCCACAAGTATCTCCTTATCAGTCTAAGGGAGATCTCAGAATTGTCTTTCAGACTATCTGACTCTAACCCCTGTTGACTCAGGCTTGTTCTTACAAATGCTGAAAAGGCTCAAAAGAGGGAAAATTCACAAAACAAATCCTTCAGATAAGGAACAACATTTTAAGGAAGAATGTATTTAACCACTCCGCGTTCACAGCAGTCCCGCTGCTGAGATAAAGTTTCAAATCCTCTTGAATCACTCGGACACGCCAGGGACTGGCTCCGTCTGTCTCTGCGCTGTCCATGCATCCAGAAGAACAATCTTGCTCCCGCTGCCATCTTCTGCGCCATTCTTTGCTGGTCTTGTCTGCGCTTCAGGATTATCCAGTGTGTTTCCTCCTGGCTCTACTGGGGTATCCTTGCTGCCGCTTTCCCCAGGGAACCTTTCAGCACTCCCCGTTCTGGGTCAGGACTCAGGCCACAGCTCTCAAGTCACCTGGAGAGGAATTCCCTCCCTGCTCCAAGCCCGCTGCTTTACATTATACTTCTCTGATTTAGGTGCAAATCCCCCCTGCCTTCAATCTGGTATGTCACTACCTTTCTAAACCCTCCACTACAACCATTCTAAGTCTGGAGCCAATCTTTTCCGAGCCAACAATGGGATTTTTCTATTGACTGAAGCAGAAGCAAAGTCTTGCCCAATACTTGTGCATCACAAACATTCAACACACTGTCCCTCCAACATGTTGCATAATGCTGAAGCGTAAAACAGGGCCACCGCTAGGGGGGCTCATGTACTAAAATGTCCTTTATGATCCTGCGTAATGCAATGGAAGCTAGCTTCAATTCACATGCACTTAAAACTCTGATCAAAGAAGTGGACAAGAAATCTCTCACGGCACTGACATCCATCTGACATTCGGGTGATATATAGCTTGAGTTTTTCTGTATCTGTGTCATGGGGAGGGGCAAGAATGGACTGTAATGACACTCAGCCAGGAGTCACTTCCAGGCATTTGGCTCGATGGCCAGAAAACAAAGCTAAATGGGTAATGAAAAACATATTAAAAAACATTCCAATTTCTCAACTCCAAGACTTTTATATATCTAAGCATCTTCTCCAAGAGTCAACAGACGCAGCGGATATTTGACTAACACATGACACGAATGGAAAATGTAAAGCATGAGCACATGGATACATAGCCAGCATGGGCAGTGCGTATTCCTACCTAACTACAAGGTGAGTGCAGACAATGAACTCGGGCTTGGAGTTCCACTGGTGGTAAGTGATGTAATAGTGCGTCTGCAGCCATATCCACTGCTGGCCTTTGGTCAAGAATCTGTAGTAACAGGACTTTCCTTTCCCAAATTGCATCACTGTTAAACAAAAAAAGACAAAATGACAACAGGTACAACAGGAGCAGGTGAGGCAGCGCTGGAGCAGCAGCTACCGAATGGCCTTATTGGACTGAGATGAGGTGAAAAAGTCCGCCCCATCTCACAACAAGGTACTAGACTGCAATGTAATCCAGGCTTCTCCAAGCATGCCTTACATACTCAACCACAGGCCACGCAATTATTTGATTGTCTGCTACTGATTTAAAGATTTAAAAAGAAAGAGCTTTGATATGCTGAGCTCATTTTTATAAACGGTCGCTTGGACAGGCAGCCACTCTGTACCTTTGCTAGTCAATGGTAAATATAAATGACAGCAACCAAATGACCATTGCCCTTTTTACACGTAGGCAGTTCGCATGTCAGGTGCTATTGCCTTGCAGTCAAGAACCTGATAAAGGTAGAAATTTCACGGGAGAGTGGAAATCACCTGGCTGGTTAGGTTTGGAGTCCTCCTCCTTCCCCCCTGCCACCACTGCAGGAGAGGCAGGTAAGCTCCAGCACCCCTGCACCATCCCTGCCACCTTCCCACCACCTGGGACCGCCCGGGGATGGCTGGTTTGCCCCTGGGGCAGAGTGGCAAGGCGGCAGGAGGACGGCTGGGTGTGCTGGTGGCAAGAGAAGGCAGCAGGGATGGTGCACGGAGCGCTGGAAGCCCGCCAAGCCCCGAGCACGTCAGCTTCCAGCGCCCCATGCACTGTTGCACTTTGTTAGGTGGCAAACTAAGACACCTCGGAGGTGTTTTACCTTGCTACATACCAAAGTCATTTAAAGCGGAATATGCCGCCGAGCATGCAAACAGCAACACCATTAAAGC
Source organism: Gavialis gangeticus (assembly GCF_001723915.1). NCBI lineage: Eukaryota > Metazoa > Chordata > Crocodylia > Gavialidae > Gavialis > Gavialis gangeticus. The sequence continues at coordinate 55,274,805 of NW_017729029.1, forward strand.
AGCGCAAAAGGGCATTTAAGCCACTTTAAAGGCCAATTTTGTGGCCCTATATGGTGGGGCCATGTCTTTCTTTCACAGCTGCTGCTCCTACTATATCTCACTTCAAAAGTGCCATTGAACAAGTCTTGTTAAAAAATGCAATAAGAACAATTTCTTGACTTAATACTACTGGCCCAATTTGGCCTAGCAACATTTTTTTACAACTGAATGCTTTTAGAGACTCCTGGTCCTTTTGCCTTTGATGAGCCTTAGATGGGACCCTTAAGAGAGTCAAGCCATTTGGATTCACTCCCATACTGACCAAAAATGTCCCAAGTGCCTTTGGCAAGCCACTTTGTCTGTACCTTAGTTTGCATGTGCATGGAAAAGCAATAACCCCAGGTCCATTGCAGCCTTACGCTGATAAACCTGTTCATGTTTGAGAGATGCTCAGATACGAGCAGTGATGGGGAATATAAGTTGCTAAGTAGCAAAATTAGACATCAAAGTATCAGATTCCACTCACAGATCCAGCAGGTGGGTATCTAAAAAGACACAGAGTGCCAGGCCATTGCAAAAAACTCCCACTTCTGTCAGATTTGTTTGTACTGACTATTAGTATGAGTAAAGACTAGCCTAAGTGAGTGAGACTGGGGTAAAGAAAGCTATTTCTGCATTGCCTCGGTTTATTTCCTTTGTGGACTGGACAGAATTTGTGGAGTTATTTTCACAGTTTCTCCCGTACAGTCAGCCAGGCACTGTTTCCCTTGCTGTTTGAGTCTTTTTGAAAAGCAAGAGGGAAGATGCAAACCACTGAGGTTCCTTGAAAGAGGTGTGGGCCTTAGAGACCTGCAGGTAGCTAGAAAAATATGACGATAAAACCATGAGATGAGACGGGGGGGCCAAGAAATGTATCTGGTACCTGAAACATCTCTTCACTCATTATAGCAAATGGACTAGCTTTCAAGTGGCTAGCATCTCTACACACCAACAAAGACCCAGGCGGCGGTGGCACTCACACAAGAGCCACAAGTGGAGGACAGGAGCACCGACGGCCAAACCACGCATCGAACCACACTTCTGAACAACTGTGTGCAAACACAACCCCTGCCAAGCTGGAAAACATCTCCTGATAAAACTGCACCTTCCAGGGGAATTCAGCCTCCCTACTTAGGTGTGGACAAGGCAATCACAGAGAACAATCCTCCTAACGTGTATTTTGTTTGCAATTATGGTGTTTGCGCAAGAGTCGGCCTAATGGAAAAGCCAGATTAAAGCGCACGTGGTGTTTCCTGGCAAACAAGGGGAGAGGAACTTACAGTGTTCATGGCACCTAGCAAGGAGCTCCAGGTCATCGGCGTGGTAATAATCATAACCCGATGTTCCCAGGACCTCAAAAGGTAAGTAGCCTATAATAGGTGGAGCCCTGGAATGAAAACAGAGAGAAAGTAGTAAGCAGTGAATTCCAATGCAACGACACCCTGACGGCAAACAAAACACCGAACATGTTCACCTTGCACGGCAAATTGGGAGCAACACTCGCCCTTTCGTAGAAGGGTGAGAAATACAGAGAAGAGTGCAAAACCTGAGAATCAGAGAGGTATCTGTTTGTTGTTTCAGAGCCTGTCCTCATTACGTGGGTGTAGAAGAAGGCACGCATGAAGGCGAGTGACTCATTCATTAAGCATGCTTGTTAGACACGTCGTTGAGAAACACGACGGCTGTTCGTGTGCATAATAAATGGGGGCCTGGGTAAAATTATCCAGGAGGTTGGATGTAAATGTCATCCTGGGAGTAACTGGAGAAGACGGGCTGAGGAGGAATCGACGGTGTGTGTCAGGACCTGCCCGAGTCAAAGACAAAGCAATTTGTTCCCATGGAAAACCTCGGGAAATCAAGACCAGCAAAACTGCTGCCGTCCACCCACTTCTGCCGGCCCTTGGAAACGGAGCCGGTTTTCAGGCCTAGTGCAGATGAGGAGGGCACCACAGGGCACAGGCGGACGCTCCTCCCCAAATCCTGCTGGCAAATACCCAGTTGGAAATTCCAGCTTTTATAGCCAACGAATGAAAGCTCTTTCAAAAGGCAAAGGGACACTGCCTAATGGGTAAACAAGGTGCACTACAACACGGTTAGCGCAGCAGTTGCCAAATAATTATCATCACGCAGGCATAAGAGTCAGGCCAAAGGTGTCATTATTACACCTATTACAGACAAGAACAAGCCAAATTGCGTCCCTGGGTGCAGGAGTGCGCTCCTATTTATTGGGATGGGAGCCTGTGCTGTGGAAGGCATAATTGAGCCATGTTGTGTTTACTTGGCTCCCTGCCCCTCCTGCTGTTATATTGCCTATTTGTTTTGGCTGTTGGGTATGCTGATACTACCGGGTTCAGCTCGTCCTTCCCGACAAAGTATGGCCATGCAGATAATGTGTTAAAATCAGACCACCCAGGAATAGGCTGAGGGCGCTGCTGCATAATAAAAAAGCTCTACCTTGATTTCTGTGTGCCTTAGGACACCTTGGTGGAGGGCAAAAGTGGGCCTAGGAATGGGCTGGAAATGAGAGCAGACAACAACAGGACGGGCGTCAATTGAGGGAAAAGGGACCACCCCATGTATCGCAAAATCCAAAGTGGATTCTGGGTGGTAAAGGAGGGAGGGACCTGGGAAGCCGTCATGGCCTTAGCAAGAGTGGACAGTGCATTGTCGACAGGAGGCTGCAAAGCAACAAGGTGTGAAAGAAGGTAAGCGTGTCTCTGGGCTGGCCTCCTAGCATCACAGACCAAGAAGCCAAGCCCTTTCTACAGGCCCGATCCAGCTTGCACCGAAAGAGTCTCCTTGACTCTGCATTGGGCTCTATACAGATACACAGATGTGAAGATGGCAAGAGGCTATTTTTGACCACACTGTCCTGTACTAAACTTTCCAGGGTACCTCCCATTGACGTTTCATGCGGTGGGGTCTTAGAGATCACGCTCAAGAAGCTTCTCCTGATACTTGCTCTATACTTCCCATTCGTGAAGTGGATGTCCCATCACATGGGACATCTAAAATGAGGCTGGAAGAAGCGCTAGGAAACAACAAAAGAGAATAAAGTGGCAGTGGAAGAGGAACGGACTTTGGGTCTTTAATCCCCTCTATCTGACATGGTTTAGAGATCAGGCATGTGCATCTCATACCTGTACAGCCTTAACAAGTAGAAACAACCAGTCACCTATGTGACAAAGCAAGCCCACCCCAGCCGCCCAGTCCAGCAGCTGCTGAAATCAAGGCAGACCTCCCAGTGATGGCTCTGGTCCATTCTGTGGGGCATGCCCAAGGAGATGTCTGTACTAGTTGTGCTTCGGCTGTTTCAGATGAAAGCCTTTTAAAATATGTTTATGAACTGCAAATACAGAAAATGAGCTGAGGTCCCTTTATGGGGGTTGGACTAGATGACCTCCTGAGGTCCCTTCCAGCCCCGACTTTTCTATGCTCCCAGTTCCACCAAGTGAAACCCATGTGGTTAAACCAGTATAAGTGAGAAAAGGCCCTCAGGTGGCACATGCTTATCAGAAGTGGGAACCAAACCTGCCAACTCACAACCACAAAGCACAAGCCTCAACTACCTGAGCTAAAGAGAGGCAGCACAGCTAGGGAAGGCTGTAGCAGGCTCATGAACCTTTCTACATATGAACCAGCCACTGCCAGCCTGAAACACTGACCAACAAACTCTGCCAGGAAGGATCACCCAGGACTTCCATGCTACCATCTCCATCATACCTAATGAAGGGGTGTGGCAGTATTAGGGCCAGAGCCCTAATAACAATGGCTCAATAACGGCTCCTTGGGGCCATCAGAAAAAAGCACGTTCTTGAACTACTCCTGGTTCTGATCCGTGCATGAGGAAACCAGCCCTCACCCTTGGTGGATAGGGAGATCTTTGGGCCAGGTTGTGGACCCTACCACAAGACAAACAACACTGTCAGATTTGCCACGGGTAGCTATTTCTAGAGCACTGTGCTCCTTCTCTCTATCTGACCCAGATTTCTGTTAAAACATGACGGTGTGTGTGTTTATTAACCTGCCTTTTCCTAGTGACTCTTGAGTCCCCCGTGCCAATGTCTCCTGGGCCTTCAAAGGTATATTTATCTTCCTGACAATAATGTCTTTCAGATGAACAAAAGATAAGCATTTTAAAGCGGTGCATTCAGAAATGCCAATAGGAACGGGCTCTTTCACCAAGAAGGGAACCACAAAATGCTTCTCACTTGCGATGTGTCAGTGCGTCGGCATGTCAGCTGAACAATGGTCTGGCTTAGCTCAGTTGCCAGTAGGGATGTCTGCAACTGTCTGTGCAATGGGACTCGCTTGGCCCTCTTCGAGTTTTCCAACGGGGAAGTCAATGACGGCAAGCGGCGAGAACGGCCAAAGGGAAGGGCTTTAAACCATCTCACCCAAGGGCAGGCATCGTAGGAGCAGATACTGTACTCTCTAATTACAGCAGTGGAAAATGAGGAAAGGAACAGAATACCGAACAGAAATAGACCAGTAAAAAGTAGGCAGTTCGGGTTTTTTTTCCCCTTTAAATGATGTTTATATGTAGGTTTTAGACTCCAGATGTTTCCAGTTTGCCAGTGTTTATCTAGCTCAATACAACTGCCCTAGAACGCTGTCCTCAATTGCTCCTATGCGCTGTCATATACCATATGCCAATCCAAAGGGCTGAGGGTCTGATTTCAAAGCCGATTGCCCTCTATTCATTTTGCCTCCGCACGTTTTGGGATCAGGCTGCGAGAGTGGAAAGTAACCAGCAAGGAATCGCTGATATTATGCTATGCAAGCGGTGCAGGCTTTCACGGGGGCCCTGTGACAGTAGTGCCGTTCGAGCCAATGGTTAAATGAGTCAGCCCACACGATTTTCCTCTCGTTCTTGGGCCTGTGCTCACTGCTTACATCAGGGACTGTCACAAATCCTGGCTTAACGTCTAGATTAGCTTCAATTGCTCTCTGTAGTGACGGTGTCCTTGCTGGGGATATAACTAGGTCTGAAGTCACTTCCAGAACCTGCTAGCTAAAAACCTCCTCTCTGAGTCATCTCCCAGATTCGTCAGAAGGCACTTTGATACATTTTAATAAAGCTCTTGTTCGCCTTACTCACAGAAACTGCTTCTGCAAATCAATTTGCATAGACACTGAAACACAGATTTAGGAAGCTAACGCTAGTTCCCTGCTTTTGAAAGTTTAGACTGTTGTTGCTACCCGTTGCAATTCATAGAAAGTTACGCTAATTAGACTTAGACAGTATGAATGTTATACAAACCACCTCAAACCATGCATCATTAACCGCAAGTCTGCAGTACAAGTGGTTTCTCAGCTTTACCCCAAGATGAAATTTCCAGCATAGCGATCTTGTTTAACATATTAATTTTCATTTCTTGAACTATCATATCCCTCCCTCTTGGAATATATGGTGAGGGAGGGATGTGATATTTATAGATAGATAGATATAGATATATTTATATGTGTGTGTGTGTGTATATATATAAATAAATATTTATATATATATCAATAAAGTTGGTATTTGGTTTTCTTTCAAAGAAAGTTCCTTTGCTGAATTCTTACTTATCAGTCATCGTGTTTCCAAGGGTAACTGTGGTTATAGTCTAAAAAAGTCAGTATAGTCACATGCTGTGTAATCACGGACAGTGCATAATGCTGTGATGCTTTCAGGCTTACAAAAACTGTAGGAAGAAGAAAGAAGCTCTGAGCTTTCTCTGGAAAAACTAAGCCTATAGTAATTCATAAAGGTTTAAATGGTTTCAAGGATATTTCATTCAATAGTGTGTCCTCTATTATGTTAAAATCAGCCAGGAATTAAAACTTAAAAAAAAAAAATTGTTTACCTTTAGTTTTTTTGTCAAGATATAAATCAACATTTTATATCTAGGAATTAACCATTTAAGTAAATGAAGTGATGCTGATTTCTATCATCTAAAGATGTGGTCCAGAAAGTCCGCCAGTAACTTATGCAGTAACATGGGCACTTTTCCAGTTCACTTTAAGCAAAGGTTCACATGATTCCTTACCTACTGTACATATTGAAGAAATCAAACCTCGATGCATTGATTTTAAGCATTATCACCTTAGTTTTCTAATTCCGTGCAAAATTTTGCCCTTGGGGTCCCAACATTTGCCAGTCTTAACACAGAGCGTTCCATTTTGAACCATAATGTGTTTATTTGTCAATAACTACAAGTTTTATTTCTTAAAAGCAAGCCTCTCACCTTTGGTCCAAGGATAAAAATTTCCACTCCAGGCTATGTCTTGATGCGAATTCTTCACACGGCTCTTCAATGTTGCAGAGCTCCTGGGGAACAGTTGGTACATTTTGATATTGAACTCTGAGAAAATGGCTTCTATGAAAAAGAGTTTTATAACAACCTACAAAGACCCTTTTGAGATGAAACCCACTTATTCGAGTCAACCCTACCAGAATGGGAAGCTTCAAAGCATTGACATTATTCATTGCTCTATCTCTTGGAGGCATGAGTGAATCTCATTTTGCAGGTGAGTTGGAGCGATTTATCCCGGGCTGAGTCAGCACCAGAGGTGAGGATGTAAGCCAGCAGTGCAATCCTGCTATCCTTAGGCAAAATCCCCTTCCATCCACTTTGAGGAGCACTGCAGTTGGGATTTTCATGTTCCACCATGTTCTTTTCCGTCTTGCTGACACTGGGGGCCTGGCTGATTTCGTTCTCCTCATTGGCACGATCAGTCACATAGCATGATGGTGCACAGGGCAGGTATAAAAAGAGGATGACTAAAATATAGTTCCACCATCTGAAAACAGGCGGGTGGCAATCTCACCATTTGATGGGTTGGGAGACTTACTTTATGGGATGCACTGTCTCAAGGGATGCTGCTGGGAGCCACCTGTGATTGCAGAAGGTACTGCTCAGAGTAGCTGTTCTACTGCTATCAATGGCTCTTCTCAAACCGCACTGCTAAAGGGCCTGTTTTATTTTCCACTATTTTTAAAAGGACATCCCAAGCTAACCCTGAATGAAACAGCATTGCTGTTCACTCTGCTGTGAATCCTTTATACCTCCCCACCCTACTCTCAAAAATGCAGAACTGAAGGCTGTTCTGCATTAAACAGTAATGACCCGGCTTGAAGGCCTGGGAGCAGCACTCATGGGAACTGCCCGGCTTTCAAGCTGACCCCCAGGATGGCCAGACAAGAGCTCTCACCTTTAAGAACTGTGGTGTGACGAGACGAACAGTCGCGACGAGGCAAATCTGGTCCTCGGTAGCTGACCTGAATGCTCGTGCAATAGCTGACTCAAAGCCATTACAGGCAGGCGTAGGCACTACATGCAAAACAGGCCCAGTCAGCAGATATTTAACAAAGAAGAAGAAGCAAATCCCTCCACTAATGGCAAGGCAGATCCAGGAACTGGCCAAGCCAAACCATTAGCCTTGTCTGCCTGGAGCTCAGAGCCAGGATGATACGTGCTCTTAGAGCCTTTGTTCCAAAGACGAGTGTTTCAGACTTTGGTGATTTCTTTGCATCTAATACTCTCTTTTGGCTCAACTGTGTTCCAAGTGACAGAGGTGCCCTAGCAATACCCATGTTAAAGAAAATCTATTTGAAACAGCTCTATTCAGCTCAGCCTGTACATACACAGCCTGCCCTCCTTTATAAAGGACACTGAAACTCTGGGCTACCTCATAGCAAAGACAGTGAGAATCAGCTGTTGCTGGTTTTACCACTTTTTTCTTTTAATTTTTCCTGTTTCATGTTTATTTCCCCAACTCTCTGCTTAGGTGGGAATATACCTGGGAAAACAAGCTTTCTTCACTGCAGATCTCAGGCAGACATACATGGCCTGCCATAACCCCAGAAAACATGAAGTCTTTGCAAACAGTTGCAAGAGAGTAACACAAATTCTCTTCTGCCTTGAAGTTTTTATACTGTATTTGTTCCATGTACCTAAGCCTCATGGATCTCAATGCAATGAACAGCCCCAGTGGCACGCAGCATGGAGTAGTGACAAATTCGTCCTGAGGCCCGTAGCTGGACATACCCTGGGCAAATCTAGCAGCACTTGCCTTCCTCAGCTGCCTATCACCAGAATGGTGCAAACAAAATCTCTTTTAACTTTTTATGTGATTAGTGCGCATGCAGACAAACATACCAAGTTGTTCCCTTAAATTCAGCACACAACCTCTATGTTTCTTAGGCCCCAGGCAGACCTTACACTTAAGACATGATTAACCAATTAATCCCATCTTAAGTAGCAACCTGGCCACTCGTTAATGCAATTAACAGTGTGATAAAACAAGGAATAAGCCACAAAGTTAATGCATAACAACTTTGTGGATGGTTTCCATCACGCCTTCAATTGAACGTGTGGCTAGGCATCAGCTGATCAGGCTCCCAGCCTCAGGGGCACATCAGAGCCCTTGGCACTGATGAGCCCCCAAGTCTGGGTACTCTGATCAGCTGCAGCTCTCAGCCTTGGGGGTTCACTGGAGCTGACTGACTACTGCTCCCAGCCTCCAGAGCACATCAGAGCCTTTGGCTGGGAGCAGCAGCTGATCAGGGCTCCCAACATGAGGGTTGCATTAGAGTCAGGGGCTCTGATCCCCTGACCCCTTTAACCGAACATCTGCCACAGGCCTAAATGACTTACTGGGGAGGGGGGG
>NW_017729029.1:55288474-55297202 GCF_001723915.1 Gavialis gangeticus
ACCCTTTGGCTGGGAGCAGCAGCTGATCAGGGCTCCCAACATGAGGGTTGCATTAGAGTCAGGGGCTCTGATCCCCTGACCCCTTTAACCGAACATCTGCCACAGGCCTAAATGACTTACTGGGGAGGGGGGGATTTAAGGGAATTGAGGTAAAGCAGCAGCAGCAAGAGCTGAGCAGGCCACATGAGGCTTTCGGAAAGCACAAGTCCTATTAAAATCACCAGGTAAAGAAAAGAAGGGAGTGGGAGCCGGGAAGAACGACTGATGCAATTCCTTTGGGCAGCATGTTCTTCTGAGCACTCGATACCTACCGCTTGCACTGCACAGCAGAGTGAGAGCTGGATGGAAGGGGAGGAATGTAGCCATGGGGGCACTCCCTACGTGCAAGGAAGACATCCTATTCGTTTTTCATTGTATTCCCAGAAAATGGTCATTTTTGCATCAACCCCAGTCCCCAACCTACAAGAATCCAGGTTTTGCAGGCTTCTTCCACTGCCAGTTAACAAATGGCATTTCCTTTCAAGCGATCTGGATTTTTTATGCTGTTGGGTTTGTAAAGTCCAGGCTGTTTCAAAATTGTGCAACCAGGCCAAATCTAGGTTAATATAATACAGTCTCTTTAACACTGATTAAAGCAATCGGAGAACTGCCCTACTACCCTTCTGACCAATGACCACATCAGTCCTATTACATAATAAACACCACCGCATCTACGGCAGATCACTGTTCTGCTGCCTACGTGTCATTTTTAACTGCAACAAGACCGTTAAGTGGCTATGGACAAAGAGACAGTGCAAGTAAGAGAGGCAGAGGGAAAAATGGATGGTAGCAATAACTTACCGTGAGTAAAATATTTAAAATCCACTACAAATTTCACATATTCGTACGTGAGGGGCTCATTTGGATCTAAGCTGCCTCTTGCTAAATGGCAGCAGAACTCTATTTGTTTTTCAGCTGAAACAAAATGGAGAGGAACATCACTGAAAGCCCTTCAGTTTGCATTTTGACATGCTCTGCCTATCTAACCTATCTTCAGAGACATATTGGAGCACATTCTGCTGGGATGTGCCACCTATCCAAAAGGAGTATCAGTAGCAACAAAGGGAAACAACCTGTTTGTTCGCCTGGCTCTGGAAAAAAATAGTTCTGCCTTATCCCTGGTCACCTCTTCTTTGCTGTAGCTGGGCTGCAAACTGGCTGCCCTGAAGTCACTTCGCATCTTGCCATTGACTTCAGGGGGCCAACATTTCATACAAAGCCTTTAAATGACATGCTCTGTTTTTGCCAGTGCCCAGCAAGGTCAATCCACTCATGCCCACTACTGTCAAGGGGATCCTCTTCAGCACAGCAGGCTTTGGATCTAGCTTTACCTCCTGTTAGCAGGCACCAAGGCTGTTCATTACATGAACTTGGGCAAAAGTGAAATCCCTCCTGCACAGAAGACAAGCACAAAGCCTGAGCCCCACTGAAGTCTCATAGTGACAGCCTAAATAGTATGCAAGTGCTAACTAAAGCGCAGGTGGGTGCTCTGCACATGGAGGAATAAGAACAGGGGACACATACTCTTCCTTGCTGTGGTCCTCACACTAGCTAGAAGGGCCAGGTCTGCACAAAAGGCTCTTACTGTCCCATTTCTGCTTCCTGAAACCCTCTTACATGGCCTGGTGGACGGAAAATCCTCCCAAAGCCATCTTTACCCTCTTTTACCCCTCCCACCTCCACCCCAAGAAAGTAACCCAATAAAAGACAATCATGCAAATTAAAGGGTCTTCATCAGATGAGCAGCCTGGTGATGGGTGGCATTTTGTACATTAAGTATTTGAAACACATGAAGCAGGCAGGTGAGGGTGCTGCCCACCTGAAAAGCATCGGTCTCCACTGGCCTATTTAGCCTCTTTCCCCAAAACTGAAAAGAGAGGAACTTACCGTGGAGAAAGTCAGTTGCTACGGGATCCGTCATGAGCACGTGAGATGAAAGGAGCTTGTACACCTCGCTCTGTTCTCGCTCAGGCAGAAAGTTTAATATATTTTGGTCCACCAAATCTGACTGATACAAAAGAATGCTTTGTCATGTTCAACAGCAAACCTTCACAAGGGGCACGCGCGCACAACAGCCGGCAGATGCTGCCGCTCTCACGGGACTGCTTAAGACTGGGAGAAGCGCGACTCTTGGTCCCCTCGGGCTGCTACATATTGCCCCGTACTTCAGAGGGATTATAACATTGCAATCCATCCTTCCATGATCAGAAACATGAATCCAGTGTTTTATCCCATGCAGAATCATCTTTCCCTCTGCACCTTGGGCACCAAAGGATGCCAGGGTCAAGTAGTGAAACAAGCAGAGTTTCTCCCAGGGCAAACCCTGCAGAAGAGCAGAGGTGCAGCATACGGGGGAAGCGGGATGTGGGTTCTGGGCAGGGGAGGGGGAATCTAAGGGGATCCAAAAACAGGGGCAATGGGCTCAGGATCCAGGAGCAAGGGCTCCATGATCCAAAAACAGCGTTGGGGGAGCATGTGAGGAAGGGTGTACCCACGCTGGGTCCTGGCCGAGCTGTTGCAGCTGGAGATTATCTCAGAGCTCCTGCCATGGGAAGGCTGCCAGAGCCCCACTGGGGTGTGGGTGACTCCAGCACCCCTCTGAATTTGGCACCAAAGGTGGGTGCCCCTCTCACCCACCTCTAGTTACACTGTGTTTTTTACAAGCCAAAGCTGCTGTGCCTGTGAGTCCTGCTCTGTGAATGTTGGGGGTGCCACTTGAAACACCAAGACACATTTTCACTCCTGGATTTTCTGCATGTTGGAAAGCCCAGGTGTATGTGTGTACAGGATTGTACCCTGACATCCACATGCCTATGGAGCAGTACGTGGTGGGCCAAACACACAGACATGAGGTAGCCATGTCTCAAACACTGCCCATGTCTGCTATAAAAAAAAATGAGCCATGACTCGAGCTGGTTGCTTTGTCCTTGTCCCTGGCAGTTGTAAGCCACTGGTCGGGGTGTGTTATAGGTTCCCTTTGTCCAATTTGCAGAGAAGCTACAGCCACTCAGTTATACAGCCTTGGCTTTTTAACTCTCGAGCAGCAAATCAAACTTTTTTTGCTCTGGGAGTCAACTGAGTTCCCGCTGTATCAGACAAGGGGGCAGAAGCCCCACAGGAATAAACCCACATTGTCCTTGCGTTGCTTTTTTAAACACGAGGTACCAAAGGCAAATATTGTGTGTGTAACAACCTGGATAATTTAGGGGAAGCAGGAAAGACTTAAACAAACAAATACTTTGAACTTACCGGTACATGTCCAAGAAGGGAAGAGACACTATCAGATACATAAATAATAATCCCATCAGTGGTAAGTGCAATGAGGAATCCATCTAAAGCCTAATGATAAAAGGCAGATTAAAAAATAAGACAGAAAAATGCACTCTTTGTAGTGACTTCAAATACAGTAAATAGGTTAATTTTTTTAAAGGCGATGCCTTTAACAGTCTAAAGCCAACACAATTCAATTATGAATCAATATGGAAAAAAAGAAAAGTAATTACTATACATGGCAGATAATCCAGACTTCTGATCTTCTCCTCATCTTCTCATTAACATTAATTTATCATGTATTTTGTGTCTAGTGGGTGTTTATTTAACATGAAGAAAGATGCAGGATGTTCAACGCTCATCCAAACCTGTTGACTTCAGGGACTCCCATTACACCAAGCAGGTTGGACCACAGTTAACTGACTTATGCATGCAGAGATGCCATATCACGGGAGCACAGCAGGAAAGGAGATAGCTGGGTAGCTAGTTAGCTAGAAAGATAATGTAGTTTTTGGCCTATAGTACTGTACTTTTATGGCTAAACTGGAAGAGATTTAAAATAATTATTTGCTTAAAACTCCAACTGATTTGTTAGGTTGCAGAAATAACTGGGTTTTCCTACTCATCTCACAACAGCTTTTCTTTGTCCTCCAGCTATGATTCTTGTCTTAGATGTAAAAATAACACAGGCTGGGTGAGCAGGGGCTGCGTGTGTGTCTAAGAAAAGGGGACAGGAGCCCTGGCACAAGGTTAGTTCTCTGTCCCTTCCTTCTGAGCGAACACATTTCCTTTCCATATCGCCAGCTCACTTTCCTGTTCTTCTTGGGCAGCTGCTAAGGTCAGGAGTTTTCTGTCTGGTCAGCACAGTAAACAGCCGCCTCTCCTACAGCCCGTGCTAAGGATGGTCTCCAGTCAAGTCCATGGGGAGCAGAGACGAATGGCAGATGGCGTGCCAGGGCCGCAAAGAACAGCAGTTCTTACTTACAAACTCTTCTTCCACTGCCATCTCTTAGGCTGGAACCGGTTTGGAGTCAATTAGAATGAACTAACTTGTTTGGTAGGAGAAATTCCCAGAAAGAGTGAGCAGCCTTTTCCAAGGGGGTGAGTCATGACATCCTGATGAAAAGGAGTAACTAAGACACTGCACTGCCTCCCAGCTCGGCCCAGCATACACCCTTATTTTTGGTGTGGCTAGGAGCAGGGGCGGGCTGCGAAGGAGGAGAGAATTCATTGCAACAACAGCAGGGACCAGGAAATCAGGAGCACCACTGTTAAAGGTTTGCATAAAGGTAAGTGAGCTCTTCAGGAAAACAGGCCGGATGTTGCTCTTCCCCCCTTCTCCTCTACGTGTCACAGCACTGGTTCAGACCTCTGTCTGTCCACCAAACAGGTAGTGAGTACCGTGACCGAGAGCGGGTCTCCTTGCCAGTCCACCTTCCTCCTCATATTTTTGCATCTGTAATGTCATCTTACCTCTAACATCAACTGGGTGAACTCCTCATTGCTAAGAAACGAAGGCTTCCAGTCCTGTCTGATCTCACAGGCCTCTGTCTGTGCCGTGATGTCTTAGAGAGAATAACAGAGAAACAGCTTCAGTTGAAGAGATTTTTAATTTTTGAGGAAACACTAGCATGTCTAAGCAAGGCTAGGGTGGAATGATTTTGAATGTACTCTTCACAGCCAGCTTGAATGCCTTAGGTGTCTTCAGCCCCATCATAGTACAAAGGTAACAGGAGATCAAAAGGTGACATCCGTGAAGGAGGAGAAAAATCAGATACCTGGAGAAACCACTAAAACCTGACAGCCGCGGTGCAATTCAGCTAAGATAGTGTAAATTCGGAGTAATCCCACCAAAGCCAGTGGGGTTACTCCAAATTCACACTGGCATTGCTGACAGCCAAGTAGGGCCTCAGCTGACGCCAGAGGAAGAGCCCATGGGATTTTACCCAGCTCGTGGTGCTATGCGCAACTGCTCACTGGCACATGCTGCAGCGCTGGGGCATCTGCACCCTAGCAGCGCCAGACCCCAGCTGCACCTTGCTCCGTGACTTCCAAACAGCAGAGCACTAACCTGCATGGGAAGGGCATGGGATTCATGGCCCTCTGTTTATTCACCGAATAGCTGCAGCACACAGCGTGCAACAGCCACACAGACTTTCTCACCCCCATTGCCCTGCCAGTCTAACTCTGGGAGGGAGACAAGCTCTCATTGCCAGACAAAGTTATCACTGATGGATTGATGCTCCCCATGTGCTTGCTGATAGGCACAGAGTAAGGAATGGATAAACACTGCCTCAGAGCGCTCAGACGCACCTTCCCTGGAGGTCATGTCTGGGCAGTCACCCCATCACTGGGGTGTCCTGTACTCAGGGGACTCAAACCCTCCCTCCTATCAGGAATGAATGGCTGCTACCCTGCACAATGACCCCGTGCCCCGTGCAGGGCTCACTAAGCGCTCTCTGGTACCTTTCTGTTTCTGCAAGAAGTCGATGGTCCGCTGCAGTATTGTGGACTTGTCCATCTTGAGAGGGTGGCCGTGGCCCTGCAGCATCGTGCAGAGCTCTTTAATGAGGACATTGAACTGGTCTCTCCTTTTCTTTTCAGATTTGTTGCGTGACGCCCTGGTTGACCAAGACACAAACAGCGTTAAGGAAAACAGGGGTGGTGGGGCTCAATCCTGTATGGGGCTGAGCGGCCCTGATTCAGCAGAGCACGTGAGTAACTTGAATCGTGCTTAAGCACAATAAGTTTTGGACTCCGGCAGGACCACTCGTGTGCGTACACTTAAGCATGTCCTTAAGTGCCTTGAGCCCAAGTACTCAGCACCTTCCAGCAGGACTGAGCTCACAAAGAACAAGGGACAGAGGTCAGAAAAAACAGTTTGTATTCACTTGTGTGAAGACATAGAGGCCTGTGTTTAGGCAGGGTTTCTCTTCCTTTATTTTAATATAGGTGGAAACTCAGTGAATCATAAATCATGCCAAGGATCTCAACCTGGCCCCTGAGGCTGCAGCTACATAATGCTGCCTGCTCCGATGCTTTCTTCAGGTCTTTTTTCCATGACTGGTTTCTCACATTTTGTACACACACATTTGGGGGGCAAAAGTAGAGAAATGTGTACATGCAGATGCAGCTTGCACATGGTTTTGGGGAGAGAAGGCTTGGAGGCGAAAAATCTGCATACAAACACATGAAGGTACACAACAGCACTTGGCTTTGAAAATACCACTGCAGGGTGCAGTGATGTGCTGTGACAATGGAAATGGGGGAGCCAAGCTCACAGCAGACCAGCAAACCTGCATTAACAATGGCTGAGAATGGGTCATTTAAATTCCCCCTCCCCACTCTGCTAAAGACAAAATCCATCCCCAGAAGGGACCTGCGTGAAACCAATGTAATCCCAAGTGAGGAGCTGCCTTTTCACAGCAAATGGGCATTTGATGTTCAATGATCCTCAGGACAGGATAATGTAACCTTGCAACTACTGAGACCTGACCAGCTCTTCTTGGAAAAGGTGGAGCACTTGTCCTGAAAGTACTACTCCCTACAAAGCTTGGGGAGTGTCGCTTGTGCCATCCACGCTGGCAAAATGAGATCCCAAGGAGTAGCTCAAATTACTGCACAAGCATCAGCCAGCCCAGCAAATCTTATTACATGTGCGTGTACAAGCTCACATTAGTGCCAACACCTCCCAGTGCTGCGTAGTTCCCTCCATACCTCTTTGCCCTGTCCTTCTCATCTTCGTCCATCAGCTCGCTTGCACAACACAGGGTTCTGGAGAGAAAAAGAAAGCCACGTTTTACCTCCTCCACAAACTAGGAACATTTACTGCTTTGACAGCAGTTGCTGCATTAACCAAGTCACACTATCTAGGATGTTCATTCAGTTCCTCATTGCCCTTTCCCCACCGTTCGCAGTGCATTTCTTGTCCTATCCTGTCTACGCTATTTAAAAGCGTGTTTAGAAGTGGTGCTTTGATGTAACACTGCTCAAAGAGGGAGGGATGCTTCTGTGATGGGGGGCAGGCCTGCGTCTAGTTGTGATCCTGGTAAATCCACCATGGAAAGCTGCAGTGCAAAAGGCTGAAAGCACTGCAGTGCCTGAGCAGGAGCAGAGGTGGGGAGCGCCATTGGGAACAAACAGATTAGGATCAAGGTATCTGGGAAGATATGCTGATATACTGGTTCGTGCAAAGGCTGGTGACTGGGGCTCCAATGGGATGCCCCTTGCTCATACAAGGCCGCTCCTCAATTGGCATTAAGCTCAGCAAGAAGAGGACAACTGAGCCTGGCCTCCCTGCACTGAATGCATCTGGGCTGCAGCCGGTATTTTATTTCAACCACTTACACAGCACAGGTGAGGAGAGCAGGGAAAGGATAGCAGGTCCCCATGAAGAGCCTCAGCTCCCGAGCCTTGTGACGTGAAAAAAACCTGAACACAGCCAAGGGTAATTTCTGAACTGGTCATTTGCTTTCTGCCACTCAGCTGGGCCAGCGCAAATTGATGGGTAGTCACGTTCCAGATTTGACAGATGGGCAGAGGCAGACAGCAACCCAGCCACAACCGTTCCCAACCCCGTCTTGCCCAGAGACGCCCCGGCCCAGGGACAGCCCTCCTAAGAGTGCTCCCAAAGCGGTCCCAAATGACTGGAGCATACTTCTGTCATTCACGTTAGCAGCCAAGCGGCAGCCCCAGAGCTAATGAGCACTTTCCCTGGCAAACCCCGGGCACCACACCCAGTGCCCAAGGAACATTCCTTGATTCAACAGATGCAAATATTTTTCCCTGCTGCGAGGCAACTCCAACCCCAAACAACTTAATAGCTGTAACAGTTGCACAAAACAGACCCTGAACAGAGAAACCCACAAGTGGCTTGTCCAAAGAAACCGCTTACAGCAAAAGCACACCAGGAGCTTTCTAGCTTCCCTCTTCTGGACCAAGACTGTCCTTTGGTGCAGGGAACCTGGGCAGACGGCAATGAATAAAGGGCTTGCTTTCTGCCCCAAAGGTGCGCATGCTGCAGAGCGAGGGAGTGGCGCCCGATTAGATAATGTACCTGAGTCACTGGGGGCAAATAACCGGATCAGAGATTGCCTGGTCTACTCCTTGGGTTCGTCGGTCCAGACTCACTAGGTGAGCTTAGCGCTTATCACTGGCCAGCTAGAGATGGGGCAAAAGGATTCGTGAAAGGGAAAGCAGGCTCAGCTGGAATAACCTGCAGTCAGGAGGCAAACTAGCAAGTGGAAATTTGGAAAACTCCATTACCACGAATGAAGAGTCGGTGCTATTGTCACTTGTCAAAACCCTGCAAAGTTTCACAGGACAGGACTAAACATTGTGGGCACTGATCTAGGCTGGTTTACATGGCATGAGTCTCATAGTTTCATAGTTGTAGGGTTGGAAGGGACCTGAGCAGATC
>NW_017729029.1:55298028-55300439 GCF_001723915.1 Gavialis gangeticus
TGCGGCCCTCCAGCCAACTTGCAACCCATCTGACTGTGTAGGTATCGACGCCACAATCTCGTAATTTTTTAACGAGAACGGGCTGAGAGACAGTGTCCAAGGCTTTCCTAAAATCCAGAAAGACTATGTCCACCGTGACACCTGCATCCAAGGATTTTGTGACCTGGTCATAGAAGGCCACCAGGTTGGTCTGACAGGACCTGCCCCTAATGAACCCATGTTGGTTGCCCCTAAGCATACACCTCACTGCTTGCCCCTTGAGGATGTACACCTGGATAATTTTCTCAGAGAGCTTCCCCAGGACCAAGGTAAGGCTAGCAGGCCTATAATTTCCTGGGTCCTCCTTCCTCCCTTTTTTGAAAACGGGGAACACATTGGCCCTTTTCCAGTCCTCCGGCACTTGGCCAGAGCACCCTGGGGTGGAGAGCGTCTGGACCTGCTGATTTGAACACGTCTAGTCCCTCCAGAAGTTCCCTGACTAAGTCCTCACTGACCCTGGGCCTTTGTTTTGTTATTATACATATTATTCCCTGTGGCACTTCCCTTTAACCGTTAACCACAATCAAATATCTATGGTGATGCCTTTCCTGTAAAATCAATCAATATTTGGCCCTGTGCATCTTTTTCCCTCCCTGTAGACACTTCAGTAGAAATTTTATGGAGGTTGTTGATTCCCATGAAGCCTTTTCTGCCAAGCCAAATGCATTCAGAAGTTGGGGGAGTGACTGCAAAGTGGCTTGGAAGTAGCACAGAGTTTCCCGGGTCTCAGCTGGGTCACACCTGACTGTACGGGGAGTTGGCAATGAAAGCGGTTGACAGGTGCTTCCCACTAGACATCTAGTACAGAGAATAAGTATTCACCCCAACAGAGAATTTCTCTTTTCTCTGTTGACCAAGATCCCTCTGCATTTGTAAGCATGGAAGAAGGTGCAGAAATGTGCACATAAGAACAGGATGCGGCCCAGAGTTCACGGGCAGAAGTTCCTCAGAAACCTGGTTGGACTGGTCTTCAACTCAACCATCTTGCCTCCAGGATGGGCAAAAAAAGCTGCATTGAGATGATGACGTTCAAGACAATGTACTG
Organism: Gavialis gangeticus; assembly: GCF_001723915.1. NCBI lineage: Eukaryota > Metazoa > Chordata > Crocodylia > Gavialidae > Gavialis > Gavialis gangeticus. The sequence goes on from NW_017729029.1 coordinate 55,299,113, forward strand.
AGTATATCTGTCGCTAGGAACAATGAGCTTATGTTGTATTTGCCTTACTCATTCTTGAGGCTAAACCCTGTTCTCAGATATACATGTTCTGCTCCCGCTGCAGTCAATGAAAGCTACAAATAACCATCCACAGATGGCTTTGGATCCCTACAGTACTGTTTGCAGCTCATTTTACAGTATTGTCACCTTTCCAATTGCTTTTTAAATTAATACTAATGTGCTCTCTGAGCTCCATCTTACGTCAAGGATTTTAATGACTTTAATTCTCCAAGACCCTTTCTCTTCTCCCCATCACCTCATTGTCCACTGGTAATGCACGTCATTTCTCAATTATCCAATTTTGTTGCATTCTCCCTTTCTGCAGTGAGCTTTTTGATGGCACCCACACTGGAGTATTAATCTCTCTGGACTAGTGTTTGCTGAGGCTTTTCTTGTTTCAAAGTGCAGATGTTCTCATGAAAAAAATAATGGAAGGGACTGAATCCTTAGTAATTTCAGAGTCATCTTGTGTCACTGAGTTTAACAAACTTTTAATGCACCCGTCCCATCCAAGTTAACAACCCTGCTACACCCTGAGGCTTGTTAAGTGTTGATCAGTGAGCCTGAAAAATGGAATGAGACATGACACTACCTAAACAACACACATCGGTAGGAAGGAATAAGCAAAGATGTTCATATTTGGGGTATGTGAAAAAACTAGCAACTGCTTTTCAGTGGTTCATCCTACTTAAAAGCATTTCAAAGAGAGAGAAATAACAAACACTGGGCTTGTCTAACAAGCATGAGGTGACTGTTGCTAGATGCATGAGTAAAACATGCACACTGAAAAGAGCAGGTGAGAAAGATCAGGGACTTGATAAAGCAGACCCACCGTTAAGTGCCATGAGTAATGCAGATGCAAGGCCAATGCTATTACAACACTGAGATAGTGCATGCAAGGGGAGGTTTCTGTGAGTAAACCCCACCGATAAGGCAAACTGCAATTCATTAGTAGGTCAGTAGTCTGCACTGAGAATTCGTCTCAGTGAACTTGCCCCATTACATATTACATGTTACATATATATCACACGGGACTCAGCACTGCTCATGCTCAGAGTACAAGATGAAACCTCTTAATCCTAATCAAGTGTTATTTCAATGAGAAAGTTTTTAGTAATACAACAAATCTGGGATAATTTATTGTTTCCAGTTTGGAACATGTATTTCCAGAGGTATATAGACAAAACCTCATACAATTAGAATAATAAAATCATAGAAAATGAGGGTTGGAAGGGACCTCAGGAGGTCACATCTAGTCCAACCCCCTGCTCAAAGCAGGACCAGCCCC
>NW_017729029.1:55300648-55301626 GCF_001723915.1 Gavialis gangeticus
TATTAAATTCCCCCTCCATCTTCTCTTCTTCAGACTAAATAAGCCCAGTTCCCTCAGCCTCTCCTCACAAGTCCTGTCACCCAGCTCCCAAACCATTTTCATTGCCCTCCGATGGACTCTCTGCAACTTGTCCACATCCTTTCTGTAGCGGTGGGACCAAAACTGGACACAGTACTCCAGATGTGGCCTCACCAGCGCAGAATAGAGGGGAATAATAATTTCCCTCAAGCTGCTGGCAACAATCCTACCAATGCAGCCCAGTGTGCCATTAGCTATCTTCACAACAAGGGCACACTATTGGCTCATATTCAGCTTACTGTTCACTGGTCCTTTTCTGCAGAGTTGCTACCCAGCCAGTCAGCCCCTAGCCCATACCAGTGTGTGGGATTGTTCTGTCCTAAGTGCAGGACTTTGCACTTGTCCTTGTTGAACCTCATGAGATGTCTTTTGGTTTAATCCTCCAATTTGTCCAGGTCACTCTAAATCCTAGCCCTACCTCCCAACGTATCTACTACTCCCCCCAGCTTGGTGCCATCTGCAAACTTGCTGAGAGCACTCCATCCCATCTTCCAGGTCACCGGTGAAGATATTGAACAAAACTGGCCTCAGGATCAACCCCAGAGACACTCCACTTGATCCCGGCTGCCAACTAGACATCAGGTCATTGATTACTACTCTCTGAGCCCGATGCTCCAGCCAGTTTTCTATCCACCTTACGGTCCACTCCTCCAACCTGTATTTCCTTAGCTCGCCTGCAAGAATGTAGTGGGAGATCATCTCAAAAGTCTTGCTAAAGTCAAGGTATATCCGTGTCCACTGCTTTTCCCGCATCCACAGACCCAGTCATCTCATCATAGAAGGCTATCTGGTTGGTCAGGCATGACTTGACCTTGGCAAATCCACTATTCCTAATATACCTTTTTACCCAACTGAACTCCAACTAGCTTTGAGCATCAAGGACAATAAAAAGTCCTTGTT
>NW_017729029.1:55302127-55302749 GCF_001723915.1 Gavialis gangeticus
TGACAGGCTGAGAGCCATGGGGCTCTTTAGCCTGGAAAAGCGCAGGCTCAGGGGTAATCTGATGGCCACCTATAAGTTTATCAGGGGTGACCACCAGTATCTGGGGGAACGTTTGTTCACCAGAGTGCCCCAACGGATGATGAGGTCAAACGGTCATAAACTACTACAAGACCGTTTCAGGCTGAGCATAAGGAAGAATTTCTTTACTGTCCGAGCCCCCATGGTCTGGAACAGCCCGCTATTGGAGGTTGTTCAAGCACCTACATTGAACACCTTCAAGAGCAAACTGGATGCTTATCTTGCTGGGATCCTATGACCCCAGCTGACTTCCTGCCCTTTGGGCGGGGGGGCTGGACTTGATGATCTTCCAAGGTCCCTTCCAGCCCTAATGTCTATGAAATCTATTAAATCTTCCCAGTGCTTACAAATGGATTCCTTGAGGATCTGCTCCATGATTTTTCCAGGGACTGCAGTGAGGCTGACCAGTCTGTAGTTCCCCCAATCCTTCCTCTTCCATATCTTAAACCACCCACACAAATGTCAGTATGAGGGATCTGATACTCTCTTATCTTTACCTTTATCAGCTTTACACCGATTGTACCATTCCTAATTTACCCTGGCA
>NW_017729029.1:55307749-55307988 GCF_001723915.1 Gavialis gangeticus
TCTCTTATCTTTACCTTTATCAGCTTTACACCGATTGTACCATTCCTAATATACCCTGGCAGGAGAGTGAGGCCCAGTCTATGGAGACCTGGTTCATTTATACTATCCTACTGACCTATAAGTAGTACCATATCCTTCGTCTTACTGAAAACTGCCTAGAACACTATAATTTTTATTTTTTCACACTGATGAGGAGACCAGCCCACCTGAAGGATGGGCTACCTACAAATTCTCGTGAT
>NW_017729029.1:55312988-55325413 GCF_001723915.1 Gavialis gangeticus
TACCTACAAATTCTCCTGATGTTCAAGCATTCTGCAGGCAACCATATATAAGCTTTCCCCCCAGCCACTTCCTTTGAAGAACTTGAAAATGGGAAGATAGACTTTTTCAGGTCTTCCAGAACCCCACCCCCCCAAAAAACCCCTAAGGTTGCAACTTTGCATAGCAAAAGAATCATCCAAATGGGAGATTTTTCCACAACTGACATGTGTCAGCAAAGGATGTAAAGAAATCAGAGTGTAATCTTAATAATGGTGTTTGCAGCAAGCGAAAGTCATTCTCTGAAACGGTGGTGTTTTCACCAGTCTCAACAGGTACCCACCTCCCCCACCAGCTTGTACAACTGTAAGTACAGAGAAAGCTACTTAGCCAACGACAGACTTTGTGGGAACGCACTGTTTATACCCATCACCCGTGGAACAGGACGGAGGGGTTTGATTTGTCTTTTGCAAAAACAGACATGAAAATGTACCAAGGTTGCAGTTTTATCTCCATTTTGGACAGGACGCAGAGAAATTAGGCTGTTCACCTGACTGTATGGCATACATCAAATGAGAGGGTGAGATGGCTTGAATCAACAGGACACCTGGACAGTCAAACAGTGAAAGAAACTAGGGTGTACAGATCAATACAAATGCCTTAAAATTAAAGGCCAGGGAAGAATTAATATTAACAGACACAAACAAACACAGAGCTTTTTTTGCATGATGCAACAGGACAGGGAATGATAAAAAGACCTGGTATAAAGAGTAAACCTCAGGAAAAAATATTCTTAACTGGATTAACCACTTCAGGGCTATAGTGAACTAGGTGCTGTTTGCCACAGGAGCTGGCAGTAAATATAGTTCCCAGACTACTTAAAAATAGTTTCATAAGGCCTTTCCATGCTCCAAAGTGAGTTAAGACATTCAAGGCTATTGACCGCAATAGGTTTGCATGTAAAATGGTTCAAAACAGTTTCAGCTAGAATCTCTTTGATCCTCACCCTGTTAATGAGATGGCTCAAAAGCTGCTTATTGCCAAAGGCAAATCCTTTCTTGAAACACTCCAAGAAGGATTCCCAAATCTGTCTGTACTTCCTTGAGTGTAGGGATGATGCCAAAACAGAGAGCAGCTTGCCCCTCGGCCCCAACATTTGTCGTTTTTCCCACCCGAGGGTAAGTGCCCCGTCACAAAACAAACCGAGCATGTCATCAATGCTGCAGCCCTCCAGGAAGGGGGAGAAAAGGATCCTATCACGACTAACGCTGGAAGGAGAGTTTAAGAAACAGTTTTAGCACTTTCGGGGACCTTACATTTTAGACCTGTCAAATACCATAGTATTCCCAGTGTCACAGAAAGGGTAATGGAGTATGACGGCTTTAACAGGGCAAATGGGTTCCTCAGTCTCTCACCTAATAGTTGAAGTGCTACTTCATGCCAGCTGAAATATTCTGGCACAATGACTCCAAAAGACAAGGGGAGAGGAAAGAATTAAGAAAGGCAAAAGCAAAAATGCAGTTTTGCAGGAGGAAGAAGGAACGTCTCTGCTTGTTTGGCATTTGAGAGCGACCTGGATCTGCGCTCTCTTCACTGCAGAAAGTGAATATTTACTAGATCCTTGAAAATTAGCAGAAGAACAAATACTATTATCAGCTTGATAATGGAACAGCAGGGAGCCGAGGTTCACCAAGACATCTTCTGCTTGGGATTCTGGTCCGACGGTGACTTAAGCAATCGCCGATTCCTCCTCAGCCTAAAGAAGGGCATTTGTGCCTGAAAGTTTCCAAAGAAATACTTTTTTTGGTGCCATTTAGTTGATCTAACCAAGGGCTTTGTGTATCTCTTTTCTTCTCCGACCAATACAGCTACAACACAGATCCCGTAAGCACGTCTGTAATTTTAAACACAAAGGTAGTTCCAATGAAGTCAAGGCAAAGTCTGCCCTTGGGTCTAATCTTGCAAATGCAAATGCAGCTGCGCGTGTTTAACTGCACAGTTCAGTGAAGAGTCCCACGACTTCTCACACCAGTAAGATTAAGGTCATAGAAGAGGGGCTCTGGGTAATAGTTGGCAGGTTAGGGAAATGTGAGCATCTCAAAGGTACCCAAATGTCTTTTCTGAGCTTTGACACGTACCCACAATATAGTAATAAATAAAAAAGCTAATGGCATTCTCCAGCAAAACAGTTTATTTGTCTTGATGCTGATGGTTCATTCGTCTCAAGGCACTGGAGAGAGAGTGTGGTTGACAGCTAAATCACTAATTTTTAAACGGCCAAATGTAACCTTTTAAATAAAGTGTTACTGATTCAATTATGCCGTGCTAATATATATGACATTTGAAACCAAAGAGCGTTTCACAATGTTTCTGGTGGTTTAGCACAGACAGTAATCAGTACTGAGTTTACGTATCAGAGCATTAAAACTGACTGCCTGCTATTTGTAGATTACTGCAAATCTAACTGGCTACTTGCCAATCACAAGGAAGTTTTAGAGTTGGCCAAAAATCTCCCCAGGTCAATGAGCAGCAAAGGCAAAGGGTTAGCTCTCCTCTTCCTGCAAGGTTTGTGATTTAGGAAGAGATTTACCTGTCACGGTGATCCACAGCTCTGAAGAGCGTTTCTCCCACTAACCTACTCCCCTAATCAACAGCAAGCAGCAATTTGACTCTACTCTTCTCCATAACCACATTACTCCAGGTCCTCTCCTCTGAGCTGCTGAATGCTCTTTGGAGACATGTACAGCAGGAAGGTATAAAATGTAGGATTCAGAGGACATGTTTACACATGCAGTTAATGCTACTTGGCTTTACTGCGCGCTAAATTCACTGTGCATTAAGCGTCTGCACATGTAGACGGTGATGCTTTACTGCGCAGTAAATTAGTCAATCGTGCAGTAAAGCGTCTCGCGTAGACACAGTCAGATAGTTGCTGCTAATCCAAATGAGACAGAGCACAGAGGCTTCTTTGCAGCATTTGGCTGCTTTTTAATTTTTCTCTGCGTTATTGCCTTATTTCCCTCAGCTTCCCCATTTCTTTATTTTCTGCCTATTTTCTTATCTATTCCTATCTTCTGGGTCCCTTTTTCTCTTCATGCTATGTTTTTAAATATTTTTTATTATTCCTAGAGTACTGCCCATTCCTTCCAGGTGGTCTCCCTCCATTCCTGTTATCTCTTGGCTGCCACCTCCCCTTACCTCTCGGATGGCCTCTCCCTCTTTCTTCTTGATTCATCCTTTCTGCTTGTTCTCTCATCTTCCTTCCCCAGCTGCCTCCATGGCAAGATGACTAATAGACATACCACTTAAAAGCACTAATTCTCAGACACTAATAAATGCCTGATCTAATCCAGATCAATGCAATCAATGCAAATAATTCTATAAGATATCCCAGTAGGGTGGGGAATGGGGGGGCGGATTCCATTCAAAATTCAATGCAAGCTAAAAAAAGGAATAAAATAAGGGCCTGAAGGTTGCAAGTCTATGCACATGGCTACAAAATGCTCCTCTGGTTTTTTTTAAGATCTAAATTTAACTTCTTCTATGATGAATTTAAAGCTATATTCATCATAACGGTAACAGTCTGAGACGGAAGAAAAGAGGAACCTAAAGAAAATGCATCAGACAAAACAATAAGGCAAGGAAAGATCTGTACTGGAACACAGTGTTTCAGAAAAGTTGAAAAGAAAGCTACAGAGATAGGAAATTCTGGGTTCTTTTTTCCATACTATACGCTTTTGTGTAATAATTAAAAAAAAAAAAGATTAAAGATACCAAGGAATGCACTTAAAAAGAAAAAAAATGATTACAGGGACATTTTGTTCTGTAGGACTTTTCTCAGATCTTGGAAAAATAGCTGAGCAAATTGATTCTATTACAGTAATTGCCTACGCCTTGCAGAATGAACAGCTACCATTACAATATTGGAGTATTCATTGGAGTAATATGTTTCCAGGGTATTTTTAATTAGTTCTACCAACTTGTCTAATAGCCTTCCTAAAAGCCTCAAAACATGGCAGAAGGCACAACTGCTGACTCAGGCTCGGAGAGCACCTGCACAATCTCCTCCAGGAGAGAAACACGTGTGCCAACTGCAGTCCCTTTGGGGTCTGGGGTGAGCTCCAGTGCTTGCAGGCAGCCATTCAGACTCACCGCGAGATGGCACATCCGTGTCCCACCGTCAGAGGATGACAGCACGTTTAATACATGTCCCACGTCTCCAACACGAGCATCCCCACAGGACGTGGAGCTTCTAAATCTCGTAGTTAGGGCCAAGTCCTAGACCCCAACACAAACCCCATCTTATCATGGTAACTTTGTCAAGAGGAGGGAAGTAGAGTCCACTCTCCCGGCAGAAGAAGCAGCACCAGCCAAACAGCCAGTTGTAATCCGCCCATCTCAAATGCCAACCTCACTTCCCCTCCGGCACGCAGAGTGAGCCAGGGGGAAGTGTCAGTCCAGAGCAGACAGGAGAGATAAGACCTCCCTGCATGGCTGCTCTGTCTCCTCCTCCATGCCAAGCTCAGCACAGTGGCAATGGTCCCAAAACCGTCACTGAAATGGGGAAGCACAATGATGGAGACAAATGCGCTTCATGCCCACCTGAGCATCTCGGTACAGGATCTGGACATCCTTCTAAATAACAGTTTTGCTTTCATGCTCTTGCCAAACAAATCCAGTAAGTGGTATGAGGCTAGGGAGCTTCCCTCAAAGTGTCACTGATTATACTAAACTTGACCTCTCCGAGACACTGGGCCAAATTCGGAGACACTGGGCCAAATAACTGTCCTGATTTTTACGCCCATTCCCTCCACCCATGCAAGGAGTCCCTGGTCTCACGGTAACTCTAGTTGAGACAGACCATTTCTGCAAGGTGTCGGTGAGCAAACTCAAACTCTTCTCAGCAAACTCGAGCTCTAGCTCTCAGGCTGGAAGAAATTAGATGCAAATCAGTCGTCATCTGTTCTGGGGGACATTTTTTATGCCACAAAATCTCAGTTGCCTAACAATGAATCGGCTCTTGATGCATGCCTTTTTCCCCTAACCCATGTCATTGTTGCAATGTGGTCTGCTGTTGATATAGCACAATATCACTAATGAAGTATTACAAAGCCAGGGCTGCAAACTAGCAGCAAAGGAAAATAAACTCTTAAGCAAGAAAGATCTAGGGCCTGCCTCTCCTCTTATTTACCACGGCAGAAATGAAAAGTAGCTCTGTGAAAGTCACGGAAGTTACACTTGGGTATGACCCATGCAAGTGAAAACAACACCCAGTGTTTTCCTATAAATTTTCATATAAATGGCCTCAGAAAATAAATAACATATAATAAGCATCTCTTTCCCACATGTGGAACAGTTTCCTCAGTCTGCTGTGCGGCGTAGGCACTGTGCATTTCTGAGACTTGTGTGTTTTCATACAAATGTTTCCAGGAATAAATAAAAAAAATACACATTTCTTCCTGAACAGGACATTCTGCAAGATTCCCAACAAACAAACTGCTCTGAAAGATCTGATTTGGGCTAAATGTATTTTATTTTAATGCAAAGCCATTTGGGGGGGAATCTTCAGCACAATTTCCACCTGCCCTAAAGTGCCAGGGCTAATTAAACCTGAGTCGCATGATGCAGACCTACTGGTGTTTTAAGTTAAGTAATCATTCATCCTACCCAAGGATGATTTAAAAAGGCAGCCTTGCTGTGGCCTTCTGCTCTGCCTCTGGGCACTTTGAGACCTCGTGCCCTGAGCTCGCACAACGCAAAGGGCAGCAAAAGGTTAGCACAGCAAGTAATAGCTGTAGAAGATGGCTCAACTAAAAGGGATACAGCTACTGAGATACTGAAGCTCTGGCCTTAATAGCTGAGGCCAAATTCTGCTCATAACTGCATGCACTGATGACATTTCAGACGAGCAGCACTGATTTCAACCTTACCTTTGTCATAGAAAGGAATAGCCTAAGCTTCTGGTGTCCCCAAACTACAACACATGTACTTTCAAGTAGTTTTCGCCTCAGTCGCTAGCCCAGGATGCTCACGGTACCCCACAATACCAACCCAGCTTCAGTTTTAAAGACAAGCCAACTCTCAGTCCTCCAATGTCACTGTGATAGCACTGCCTATATGTCACTCTGCCCTCTGATCCCAGGGCCTCAAAGGTACTGGAGGCAGGTGTAAACCCCATTTATCAAAGAAATGGCAAAGTGCTGTCTCATACCCGTCAGAGAGACAATGGTCTTGTTTGCTTTGTGCTGCTCTGTTGAGCTGGTTCTTTCTCTCTGTTTCCCTTTTTCAGCCTTGCAAACACTTGTGCGTACACAGCAAGATTTCCTTCCTGATCTGCTAAAAGCCATTTATTGTAACTCTTCTTCATACCTTATTTGCTAAGGGAGGAATTCACCCCTGGGCAGACAGCCGGCATGAAGTCTGTGCACCATTCCAGGACGGGGCAAGCCCTGGTTTTTGCCTCCTATCACCTCTCTGCACAAGGGGAAATGTAACCATCAAATAATAAAGCAAGAGTTGGACACTTAAGCATACCAGATACCCATGAGCTGACACCTCAAGACTAGAGAACAGGTCTCATCAGCCATGTAAGCCCTAGCATCTGATGCAGGACAGAAGGGATACTCCTAAAGAAGTCATAAATAAATGCCTCATATCCTTCAAGTCTTTTTGTTACCTATATAATCTGATTTTCACTACATTTTTGGAACGGTACATTAAAGGGCTTCTTAGCAAGTTTTTTAAAGAGATTCCTGATTACCTATGATGTTCCTTCTTTTACTATACAGGATATAGAGCCCTCCCTACATATCTGCACTGAAAAAGGGTGGTTTTCCATATGAAGAAGATACACAAACAGGACATGGCAGGTATCTTTCCCTTAGACTTTTATTTCATGCTTTATTTCATCAATCCGAGATATGCCACTAGTGTGAATGTACTTGGCAGGCCCCTCCTCCTAAATGCCATGGTTTTTTTAAAAGGATGTTTTAGCTGTACAGTTGCTTTTATACCTTTGCTCGCCTTGTGCATAAAATGCATAGTAGATGTTGGTGGACAGTACCATGGAAGAGGTAAGCACATATGATTCAAGCTCGTGTTGCTGTGCCAACTGTGTCCAAAACTACGGCTGATGCCAACTGTTCATACAGGAGTAAAAATAGGGCATAATTCTGCACACCTTGCAGGCAGAAATGGGGCTCTAAGCATTCATGGGAACGCAGGATTGGGCCCTACGAGAAGTTAGGGTCAGTGCTACAAATGATCCTAGAAGGAGGTCCTTGCACTTCAGTCAGGTTCACTGGAGCTTCTAGTTGGGCACAAGATTACACCAGGGAGCTTGTAGGATTGGGGCCGCAGTGATTGGTGGGCTGCCAGTCTGAGATACCAGGTCTTCTCTTTGTGCACAGAACCTGTACAGCACAGGCAGTACTGGGTCCTCCCCCTCCTGCCCCCTCCCACCGACCACAATCCAGGACTGTGCCTTAACCTACTTGCAAGGCAGACACCACTTCTACGTGCGATCTGCCAAAACCAACTGATCTCCGAGTTGGGATGCAGCTAGGAAGACGATGTACACCTCTCAGCTATTAACAAGCAAGAAGAGGAGCCCTAGCTGCAGAACTTGGCCCTGATGGAGGCCTGCCAGAGTCCCTGGATGGCTGCCTTCTGTGTCATATAAAACCTGCTTTTTTTAGCTGCCCTCCCTGTGACCTATTCTGGGTTCTGTCCTTGCTTCGTCTCCTAATACCCCCTTTGCCTCTTCCACGGAAACGTCTGGGAACGGGGTCCTCTGACTGGTCAGGTGGCGGGTCGTGGGATGCCATAGTGCCTCCATCTGTACCAGATGCTACTGGCATCTCAGTCTTGTTCCTGGAGCCATCTGATTCTTGTTCACTAATGGGATATGCCGCACTTCAGTTGCTGCCAAGCTGTGTTTGGACACCTTGGGGTAGGCTCACTGCAACCTGCTTAGTAACTTTGCCCTTCTATAGCATTCTTCACCCAAGGGTCTCAAAGCACTTTGCTAGCATTGCCCACGTCTTGCAAACCTCCTGCCCAGGGAGAAATGTTATCTCCATCATGTAGGAAAGGAAGCCCAGGCCCACGTTTTCAAAACTGTCTACTAGTTTGAGGTGCCTCAGTTATTGGATGCAATGCTCGATGCTGTTGAGAGCACCAGTGTTTCAGAGCACCAATGAGCAAGCACCCTGGGCCTGGTTTCTAGCAGGGCTGTGCACCTGCAGCACCCACAACGCGTGGCCACTTGAAAAGTTGAGCCTAGGAGACTTGCAAAAGGTCATACACTTCTGAGCTAAGGACCAATCCCTGATATTTTAACAAACAGCTCTGTGTATTTAGCATTAAATTGTCCTTCCCCACCTAAGCCAAGCTTCTTCTGATATCAGGTTGTTGATTTAAATCTTCCTTAAACATGAACCTCTATTTTTAAAAAATGACTGTTAAGCAAAGAAGCTGAAATAGAAAGCATCTGATCACACTTTTCAGGACTGTTCACTGATTTGGAGTAACCAAATCCTGACACCTTGGGCCTTGTTTTCCAAAACAACTATGCAAAATTTAAGGTATTTTTCTCCTTTTCAAACAACATGAACAAAAAAATATATAACAATCCACTAGCCTGCCAACCTGAATGCCCTAATCCATTCCCTCTTGCAGTCTGTTCCTCACATATATCGCCACAGTGGAATTGCTGGAACTCAACCCATAAGACAGCTATCTGAAAAAGGATACCAGGAGATGTGTCGAGGCCTACGCCTAAAACCTGCTCTGAACTTAAGGGAAGTCCATCCCCTGGTCTAGGTCTAAACTCCGTGCTTTAAGTCTGGGCTGCAAACTCAAATACCCTGTGAATTCTGGGAAGCTCATATTATGACATAAAACAGGCCATCTCTGAACAGAATGAAAACCAGGGTGCCGGTAAAACCAAGGTGCTAAGTAAAGGTGAAATTAGATTCAGGGGGCGTATGAAGCTTTGTGGTAGCAGGGGTAGAACAGCACTGGCTGGATCTGCTCGGCTAAACTGCCCTGTGAGAAAGAGCTGTGGAAGAATGATAAAGAGCTTTGGTAGTTAAAAGTCAGTCTCACATGCGAGCTTACTTAGTTTTATCTACTTAGCCATTAAATGAATATCAAAGGACTCACAGCAGCTAAGCTAACTGACCTCATTCTATATCTTTGGCTTTATGCACCCAAGTTCAAGTGCAAGCAGCTTCACTCCCTTCTCGGTACCTTTAGCTTGGAAACATTTTATCTCTATTCCAGGTACAACACCCAAAGAAGTCAAAAGGAATTTAAACAGAGGTCCTGAATCTCAAAATGTGTCTTATCCTCATTTGCCTCCATGAATTTCAGCTGTGATCCTGAAATGATTTGCTCACATCTGTTCTCCGGCTGAGCTTGTGTTTATGCCCCAATGACCTCACTGCTGTCATCTCTGTAATCTTAAAGCTGAGAAAAATCATCAGCGTGCCCTTTCCCTGTAAAGTGTCAAGAGCCTTTCAAGGAGGAGAAGGAATAAGTGCATCAGCCTTTATGTAATGAGGGAAAAGAAGGATTTCAGAGAGGACTGATTATTCGACTAAATTGAGTGGTGGAAATTGTGGGCCTAATGCTTCGAAGTGTGAGGCACCCTCAAAAAATGAGAACTGGGGGTGTCAGCATCACACAAGATTAAACTCTATGACTTCGTGTGCAAGATGTTTTCCTAATACAGTATACCAGGAATACAGTTCAAATTGATCTGATTCTATTCACTTCTGTTCCCATTCATACTTGACTAACCCAATCCAGTTATTTCTTGGCCTGTGCCTTAAACCTGAATAAGTAAACATTTTTCAACAGTCCTGAGCCCGCTTGTTTCAAGTGTATGATTAAGCATCGGACTTGAGCATTGTTATGCAAAAACTCATCTCATTACTCAGACTTTCCATAATCGCCTGCAGTTGTCACAAAGTGGCAAGTTTCCATCCAAAGCTTTGTGAAACAATATTTTGCTTCCACTGCACTGCAAATATATATAGCCTTGCTAGGAGTCTCAAAGATACAATATATGTTTGTGTTTCAGCTTCCCTAGAGACCAGCGCTTTGAGCAGAGAACAGCTAATAATGATCCCAGTTAGAGAGCATGATGAAAAATATTTTCTGTTGGCTACCAGGCCTTCTCCACAGATGTCTTTCCTTGTTTACTATGAATTAGACATACGATAAATATAGTACATGAATACATCTCAGCCAAAGGAATACTCATTTGTAATATGTGGGTCAAACGCCACAGGAAGATGCATGGTGTTGTTCCAAATTGCACACAACTGAAGTTACACCAATGATGCATTTAATCCGATGCAACTGACTTTGGTTCTCAAGATGAATTGCTAATACTGTACATTTTTTAAGTGCCCCAACTTCTCATATACTTTTAAATTCTCTTTTGCATTATTCTGCATTTGTTTATACCTGCCACTTTGCAACTAGCAGTTCAGGAGGGAGTCACAATATAAAGAGCAAAAAATCCACTGGGATGAATTAGCTGATGCGTCATGAACAGGGCTAAGGAAGTGATACTTCCTCCTTACTCGGCATTGGTGAGACCCCAGCTGGAGTACTATGTCCAGCTCTGGGCACCACACTTCAAAAAAGGCATGGAGACTCTTGAAAGGATCCAGAGAAGGGTCACAAGAATGATGAAGGGCCTGGAGGACAAACCTGGTAAGGAGAGACTAAGGGATCTGGGACTGTTCAGCCTGGGGAAGAGAAGACTGAGGGGGAACTTGGTGGTCATTGTGGCAGTGCATCTTTGGGTGCCTGCTACTTTAAGGGCTTGAGCAAGCTATGAGGCAGCCTGCAGGTGGAAGCAGACCCAATCAGGAGGTCACAGGAGGCCACCTGATTGGAGCAGGGCTGAGCAGCCTCAGTATAAGAGCAGGCACTGAGGAGCCGAGCCAGCAGTTGCTACTGGGGAGCCAAAGGGTGAACATCTCCTGGCTGGAGTACTGCTGCTCCCAGAACATCTGGAGGTCAGCGTAGGAACAATGGGGATGGAGGAGGTTCCTGAGGACCCAGTGTGGAGTCCAGAACCTTGAGAAGGGGGATGAGTGCCTGTGGCCTGCTGAGAGGAGGGCTCAAGACAAGCCCAGAGAGGAGCTGTATGCACAGGGGCTTTGTGAGAGACCAGGAAGGTTTGAAGACTGGTCCTGGAGCACGACCTGAAACTACACCCAACTGGGGTTGGATGGTTGGGCTGCTTATGGCAGGGCAGTCCCCAGGAAATGCCACACCAGTGCCTCCCTGGTGAAAGGTGAGTATGAGGTGCCAGAAAGCCTGCCCTGCTGCCTTGCAGGTGACCCCATGGAGGGGAAAAGCTAAGAGCACACCCTGAAAAGCAGAAAAAGCACAGGGCCAAGGCCCACAGAGTGAGGGCAGTATGTGGGAGGGGCCCAAAAAGGTGGATCTATATGGGTGAGAGAGCTAGCTCCTCAAGAACCTAGCCAGAAAACCTTCAACTGATCAATGCTGGGGCCAGGACCAGGACGGTCGAAGGGCAAAAGTGCCCACCGTAAGGGACAGCCAGAGTCAGTTGCCTGGAGTCCTGACAGGCCTAGAGGTGAGGCCAGGGCCTGCAAGACCAAAGATCCCAGAGGGGGCAACTGCCAAAAGGGAAAAGGGTCTAGGGAGTTTGTATTCCAGAATGATAGCAGAGGTTAGGCTACCTGAGTAGGAGGGATCCAGGCTGGGGTCCAAATATCAGCTGGGAATATAGTGGGACCCAGTGAGAAGCTGGATCCATATAGTGATGCCATCTGTGATTCATGGGACACAGTTAAGGGGAGGTTGGAGCCATATATAATGCCCTTGACATCAGGGCATTAAAAAATGGGCAGCCTCCCACCTAGAAACATCAATTCAATTATATCAAAGGCATGGCAGACGAGTAACACGGGCAGACTGCCCTAGACAGGTGGGCGGGCCAATACTGTGACCAGCCTCAAGACAGTCCCCTGTTATGGCTATCTATAAGTATGTAAGGGGTGAATATTGGGAGCTGGGAGAAAAATTGTTCACTAGGGCACCCTAGGGGAGGAGAAGGAGCAATGGCCATAAACTGTCAGAGGATGGTTTCATGTTGGATGCAAGGAAGAACTTCTTTATGGTCAGAGTGACCAGAATCTGGAAAAGACCTCCCAAGGAGGTGGTACGGTCTCCAACCTTGGAAGTCTTCAAGAGGAGGCTGGACAGACACCTTGCTGGGATCACTTGAACTCAGCAGTATTCCTGCCCAGACCAGGGGGACTTGGACTCGATGATCTTTCAAGGGCCCTTCCAACCCTTAATTTCCATGATTCTATGGTCTCAATATTTTTTTAAACCTTTGCTGTGTTCACTTTTTGAAAATAGTCAATACTAGTCACACATCTGTACCTCTTCAATG
>NW_017729029.1:55330413-55332387 GCF_001723915.1 Gavialis gangeticus
CACCTTCAAGAACAAATTGGATGCTTATCTTGCTGGGATCCTATGACCCCAGCTGACTTCCTGCCCTTTGGGTGGGGGGCTGGACTCGATGATCTTTCAAGGGCCCTTCCAACCCTTAATTTCCATGATTCTATGGTCTCAATATTTTTTTAAACCTTTGCTGTGTTCACTTTTTGAAAATAGTCAATACTAGTCACACATCTGTACCTCTTCAATGGGTGTCACTATTGTTGTAAATATTACATTCAAATACTGGAGGCCTTAATCTGTCATGTTCAAGTTATGCACACACATCTTTTTTTCCTGCAGCTCATTTGCATGGCTGGATGGATAATCAGCCCAACAACCAAAACATATGACTCAGCACAGATAGAATGTCAGTTCCACATATGGGATTCCGACGTTTCACCGTCCAGGGCTACAATGTGGATTCCCTTCCCTATAGAGCCCAAGCAAAAGGGATTTAGGGATAAGAAAATGACAGAAACTAAGAGAAGGGGGGATTTCCTGCCTTCCTTCACTGGGGCACTTCGGAGGACACCATTATAGTAATGTGCCAAACATGGCTGTAGCCTACTCCATACCTTCTTGGCAGGGTTTTGGCCTGGAAAGAGTGTTGCCCACACTGTGCCACTTCCTCAGCATGGCCACAAACTTTTAAATGCCCCTCTGTAGGAATGAATGCTACAGGGCTTAGTTTTGCTTGAGGGTTTGAAGGTTTGCTGCCTTCCAGGGTGATTCTGTACAATGCAAATGCACCTTGTCTGATGAATTTGGGGGCATTAACGATCCAGGTGGAGGCACTGCTTGATTTTGCCCTGTTTGAGTAGGACAATTTATCATTCAAAATGATACACCCGATCACACAATGGTGACCACAGAAGAGCAGCTTCTACTTTCAGGGAAATAAGACCATACTCAAGGTAATGTTTCCTGCCATGACAAACAGATGCCTCTGACAATGTATTTTCTTAGGAAGCAGAAAGGATGTGTTACATATCCACATGTCACAATGAGAATCATCAGTCAATGTCCTAGGGATTTTTCAGGTCATTAGTGGAAGGATGAATATAGCAGAGTGAGCAGTGGGAGGGCTCTATGAGGATGGGAAGGGGCAGGATAAGGTTGAAGGAGCATTGTTTGTGACCACTGGCCTTAAGAGTAGTTTACTGCTCCTATAATAACTGTATGTGGAATCAGAGCATTGGACAGACACACATTTTAAAAATATATATTATTATTTGACACCTATATTGCTGTAGTGCTAAAAAGCTGTTGTAAGAACCACTGCGTACAAAAATGCGAAGATACAAATACAGTCATCCCCAAAAAGATATCTACAGCTAGTGGAACCAGCCAAATACCCCCACAACCATAGAGTGCATATGCTGCTCCCATGCACAAAGCTGAGAGGGACATGTGCCTTCCCCAGGGCAGCACTTTTCAATGAACTTACCAAACAAAAGCATGAAACCAGATATTATCCAAGACAACGTAAAAAGGGGCGCTAAAGGATTCGGGCTCTGGTTCAGGAGAGCTCTTAAGTACGTGCCACGCTAAGAACATACTTAAGTCCCAGTGGGTTTAAGCGCTTGTCTGAACAGGGACTCCAACCATGTACCCATATGCCTTTTCTTGCATTCTGCAATACAGACACTAATGCAATGCAAATAGCCAGGCAGTGAAGAGATGCCTTACAGCCAGCTGGTGAGAAGCAGGTTGTAATGAATGCACTCAGAAACTGGTTCAAAAAGAGTTCATTTCCATAAAAATGCAGCTGCATAGTACTGTCAAGGTCAGGGAGATCTCATATGATCATCAGCATAGTTGCAAGGAGCCAGCAGCAGTAGTTAAAAATGTTTATGACCTTTAACAAATAGCCCCAGCTTCTTCCAGAATTGGCACAGTGCAGAGATGAATGCAAATTGTACCTAGACCCTGGTCCTGATGCTTTTTGATCCCTTCGTTGATTCT
>NW_017729029.1:55337387-55346317 GCF_001723915.1 Gavialis gangeticus
GTACTGTCAAGGTCAGGGAGATCTCATATGATCATCAGCATAGTTGCAAGGAGCCAGCAGCAGTAGTTAAAAATGTTTATGACCTTTAACAAATAGCCCCAGCTTCTTCCAGAATTGGCACAGTGCAGAGATGAATGCAAATTGTACCTAGACCCTGGTCCTGATGCTTTTTGATCCCTTCCTTGATTCTGAGCCCCTGTTTCTCTCATGGTGGAAGTGAACTTCGGGGTCGTTTTTTTCCAGGGCAGAGACCACATTTTAGGACGAGAACATTCACACAAGCAGAGAGAAATCTTGGCCCCATTCAAGTCACTGGCAAAACTACCACTGACTTCAAAGAGCCAGGATTTCACCCTGCATAATTCAATGTGAAAGTCATGTTTTCTTAACATCTGAGAAGATCAAAGCCAATGGGAAATCAAAACTAGGTCCTTAATTATTGTGCAAACTCTGCCTGGGTCTCAAAAGAAAGAACAGAGTTAGCATGTGACAACATTTCCACGAACTGCCTGCCATGAGATGAGTAGATTTATAGATGCTAGGGTCGGAAGGGACCTCAGCAGATCATCGAGTACATAGTGCTAGTCCAGTTCCCAGTGGGCACGTGTCCGTAGCACAAGAGCCTGATGTGTTATGGCACAACCACAGAACAGAAGTCAGGATGGATGGGTTTGGAGGAGCAGCTGCTATCTCCCAGCCAGAGACAGCCTTGATGCGTTCAAGGCTCAAGGCCCAGGTCATAGCCAAGGCACGCTGTGAAGACAGTCAGGAAATGTTTTCCAGAAATCCCTGTGTTATCCTTTCCTTAACACTGTGTGGTTTAAGATGTGGTTAATTTGGCACTCTTCATCTCTATTATGCTCACTTTCTTTGTACGGCAAATGGGTCCTGGGAACGGTCACAAATGGAGAAAACCAGGCAGCCTCAGCCTCCCGCTACTATTTCTACACCAAACAAAAAGCATCGCTGCCTGTCTTCCGTCTCGGTGGCTCATTTACCCTCGCTGCAAGAGGCATATGGTTGAGGGAAATATTTACAACTATTCCAGCCACCAAATGCACTTTCATTAAGACTTAAGAGATAACGGATTAAGGATTTGACTCACATTTCTGCAAACAATTTAAGGTTACACTGATCCAGAGCAAGTCAGGGCACAAATGTTAATATGTTTTAGGAACGGTCGCACATAAAAGGATGGCAATGAGATCTCATCCCTCCCTGGTAGTGATCGGCGCCATTTGAAAGTACCACTCATGCATGTTAAGTGCAGAACAAGCAGCCCGTTAGTTCTTTTAACCTTCTAACCTACAACACACCGGGAGTGACAGGAGATATGGGTCAGAGAAGAATTTGGTCCAAAAGGTGAGAGCTGTTTTTCTGGCAGTCAGAGGTTTTTATTTTAATGTCTCGCAGCCGTTTGCTTCCTCTCTGCAGAGCACCAGTGCTGTTCTGCACTCACATGGTGTCACCTGTCCAACATTTCCACATCGGGGGCTCAATGCTGCACTACCAAAGCCACAGGGAATTTTGCCAGGTGAGGCGGAGAAGTTATGCCAGGTGCTTATTGAAATGATTCTTAATGAAATCTGAAAATCGTGTCAAGAAACGTACAGAAGTCAAGCCTATATTTTTGCCCATAAAAAACTATGTTATGGACAAATGTTTAATGTCAACGAGCTGCCAGAAATGTAACGATAAGCCGAACATTTAACTGACTCGCGTTTGTTCCTCTAGCAATCCACTTATCCACAGTCAATTTATCGCAGGAACGCACAAGTAAAACATACCTTTATAAAAGCAAAGAACAAATGGAAACAATGGTTCTGCCCTCTATGTTATTTCTGAGGCATGGTGAAATTTTCAGTCCACTGAAGTCAAAGGCAGAGCTCTCGCTGACTTCAGGGGCGGCAGGATTTGGGCTGTATGTTTTCTAAATATTGTGGAAGACGAAACAAATTATTTGCCCCATGGCTTTTCCTTGTACCATACAATAGCATGTTTTGAAAGTTTTGACAATGGCAATTAGGCTAAAAGAAGCCTTTTGGCAACATTTATGATCACTGCCACATTTTCTTCAAGGTCAACGAATCACACCGAAACCTCTGAGTAAGTTAATATACGTCACAAAACCACCATCTGCCTGCAAAGTTCTTTGTAAATGTATAAGTCCAAATAGGAACACATTAAATGTTCTTTAATGTCTGAATCCTAAGCCCTGAATACAAAGTAAAACCTCAAAAAAGACGAGCCCCTTTTAACTACAGTCCAAGAGAGATTAATTGAAAATGCAAGTCTCTTATGAGCTTCTATATATCATCAATCAGTATTATCAGATTCTTGTTTCTTGTGCAAAATGGCCTGTTATCTGGTCTACATACTAATGACTCTTCCCAGTTGAGCAAATCAAACCAGAGTATATTAGAAATAATTCACAGCAGTTTCCACAACCACTAGAGCTTTTAAAGCAGAAAGAGGTTTTAAATTTATAAAATTTCACTTGCTTTGGGATCAAATAGGTGGGAATGTTATAGTCTGGCATCTGAATATAGGTTTTATGGAGCTGCTGTTCTACTATTCAAATCCCTTCCTTCAAACCAGAGAAGTTGTCACCTTCTGTGCTGGCCTCTTCCTGTCCTTCACATGAAAACTGATTTTGCTTCCCTCTTCACAACAAACTATTACAAGGCTACCAAGGCAAAGAATTTGACTCCAGCTTTGATCTGAATATCAACTGTCCAAAATTTGGGTGCTTTTAATCCATGGGCTTTTGATTCAGACTTGTTTCTAATTTCCGAATGACCGAGCAGTAAAATGAAACAATGTCACTTTGCTGCACTTGGGCGCAGATTTGGTTCCCAGGGAAGTCAGCGGGATCTCTACCGCTGAGTGAAGGAGAATACGCTCAGATCCTAGTGGAGTTGGGATCCTGAAATCAGGGTCTCCCCCTGCATAATCTGTACAAAGTACAAGAGTTGTGCAAATGTTTCCTGTGTAACAATATCTTTACCAAACAGCGATGGGTATGATTCTTCCTGAGCAAGAGACAGATGCCAGATTTTAGGCAAGAAAAGGCAGAGCTGAGGGTGCCTACAACAGTGAGTCCTCAACTGACGGTTCACGTCTCAGCCCCAGTAAAGCCCCACAGAAGATTTCAAAAGGTCTTTATATTGACAATTCACCGTTCAAGAGTTGTCTGAGCAGCCCATGCATGGCAAGGCAGTTGGCTTGTATTAATATCAAGAGCTGTCCCAGGACTGAAATCCAAGGGTGGATGTGCTCCCTAATCATAAAGCCCAACATTGCTACCGCCATGTGGGAGGCCTCTCCCAGAGCCAAGAAAAAAACAACTCATTTTTTATATGTTGACTCACTGTCTTCTCTAATCAAGGCTCAAGCCTTGCAGTCAGCAAGATCAACATGAGCATTAAGATGCTTGCAAATTCAGTTCTGATGTGTTTCTCTAATACTCCTCATTATCCCCCTGCATACTAAAAGCTGAACAGAAAAACAGCCCTGGTTCCAGTTACTCTATTGGAACCAAAAGCAGACTGTCCATCTTCATTTTCGTGTATACAAAGACGGTGGAAAAAGCCAAAGTCTTTATTTTTCAGCTGTACACCACTCGCTTTCTACACTTTTATTAGAAACAGCTTGCTCAGAGTGAATATGTTTAGTCTAATGTAACTCACGTTCACAAAAATCAGACCCAGAGACAGGCCAAACAGGTTTATCTCTATACTTCCTAAACAAGGGCTGCCACCCTTCTCAACTATAATGGCTTCCCTAATTGCTAGGTTTGATACAGCAGGGTACCAATCATTCAACACCCTCCCCAAAAAACAAAACACACACTAGATCTGGGTGTACCGGACCACAGACACACTGAAGTTAAGTGATCGTTCAAGGGATGTGGATCTATGTTCTTAGCAGTCCTGATGCTTTCAGTGTCTGTCGTACCCTGAGCAAAATCATTGGGAGTTTTCCTACAGACTTCAGGGGGGTCGAGATTTCACCCTCCCTCCCAGAAGAGACCAACCTTATTACTTTCTTTTAAGCTTATACATGGGTGCACTTTATGGGAAGAGCAGATGAAGCAAGGGAGGGAATCAGCATGTTAATAATGGATACGGTTCCTCCCATTGCTACATACTTGAAAATCTTGACCAAGCTCTGACAGTCTGTAAACAAGATTGCACATACCTGCACATATGTATGCATCCAAATATTCAGACAAACACATCTGCAAGCACTCGGAGCCCCTCGCCTGCACTGGTAAACAGCACCTCTGGAAAGTCGACTCTACAACTGGGTAATGGTGGCAAAGCTGTTAGTCCTCATGCTGGTGGGGAGTACACACACACACGCATGCACACAGTGAAGAGAACACAAATTCACACGTGCACACAGTGAAGACAGCACACACGCTGTTCAGGTATTGAGAGCACAGTCAGGCTGTGCAGGTTTTGATTTCTGTATAGAGGTGACCAGTGGATTAATTGTGAGGGCAGCTGTTACACTGGTGACACCTATTCCCTAGGAACTGGATTCAATACACACTCGTCACCAGGCAGCCCTTATACCAGGCTAACTTTAGGCGGCTAGCAACTTTGGGCAAATTTCACCTGATGGTGAAAAACTCTGCATCTCACTGCTGACCGACCCAGTCATATTGCCAATATACAGACGTGATTAGCAGGGCACTCATTTACCGCAGAAATGTGCAAATGTCTATACATTAACAAAAAAATGACACTGTGTTGTAATAGTTGGCTGATTCAGTGCCTTTCAGCAGCCTACTGGTGCTTGATTAATGTACTTCCTTTTTTTTTTATTTACTCTTTTAAAATTATCCTCAACTGAGCAGCCTTTTTTCCATATTTCAATTTCTATGAATAGAGGACTTATCAGGTATGCAATCTCTGCTTCAGGCTAAGCCAAACTGTTTTTCCTTTTTTCTAGTGGAAGAGATGATTTACATTCTGCATTCAACATTCCTACAAACAAAACTGTTTCTGCAAAGAAGGTTGTTAATTTATCATTCAGGACTGGCAATCCCTTAATTCTTCTGTAAATCCCTACACTTCTGCTGAAATGCTCTGATTTGTTCTGATGAAGACATAACTTTAATGTTAGCCTAGAGGTTTTGCCCAGCTTTGCGATATATTTTTGCTTGGCACAAATAGCTTTCGGTGTCGTTTTAACAGCTATATTTTTGTTACTACGTTCTGCTTGTGATTCACATCCCACTTCTAGATCCTGCGGAGGAACTTGCCAACAGGAGAAAACTGCATTATTTACATCTTAGTGCAATTTTTACATTTATTCAGTTAAAGCAATGGAAACTCAGCTTAAGAATGGTTTGTTCTGGTTTAGTTTAAGTTGATTTAAAACAGGTTTTAGATAGATCAGTGGTTTCCAAACTAGTGTCCCACAAGGCCATGGTATGTGGCTCATGGACTGTAACATGCCCTGTGTGTCTATGCAGTAATTCAGTTAAAAATGTGTTGATAAAGCATGCATAAGAAATTTAGAGGGTTGGCAGCATCCTGTTGTCTCAAAAAGAGAAGAAGAAGAAGAAGTAGGAACCAATGAGCTAAATTAAAATAAGTCAATTTTAAGCAAAACTAAGAATCTCCCTACAGGAGTTTGCATCAGTTTTGATTAAAAAATAAAGTAGGTCAAGTTGTTTCACGGAGAATATGTATATCCAGGAGACTTAGCTGACTTGTGGGGACCAAGGGTTAAGCAGGGCACACAGCAAGAACCACAAAAAGACAGACCTATAGAAACATAGGGCTGGAGGGGGTCAACTAGTCCAACCCCTTGCTCAACCTTCCTAGACCAGTGTTTTTCTAACTTAGTCTTACATATTTCCCCCCAAGCAGCCTTGTACAACTACCAGGCACAGTGCTCAAAACATCAAAACCGCCTTACCTTGCCATCGGTAAAGCAGGGGGACTGTCAATGCCCTGCCAGTGCAAGGACAGGACGGAGTCCTCAAAACGTGCTCAAAGGACCCAAGGAAGAAGACTTGCCTATGGGACAGGGGCCATGCGCCACTTCAATCCCACTTGAAACCAGGGCTGAATTGTGATTTAAGTGGTCATAAATAGGCCATTGCCAGCCCTCAGCACAGGATTACCTTTCACCCAGAGCTCAAGGCAAGCCCACAGAACCTCCCACACGGGACAGTCACAAGTTGCAATTGTTGTGTTCAACTTACAGGGCAAGGAGGCAAGGAGGAAGAACAACAAGGCCCCAGCCCCCCTCGGCATGGTGCAGGGGAGAGGGCTGGCCCCAGGGAGGAGGCAGACTGTGCCCACCCAGCTGTTCTGGTGAGAAGGGAGATGGCCAGATGGGGAGGAGCGGGGGTCATGCTCCCCCCGGACTGGACAGCTCCAGGAAGCGCCGGCATGCAGAGCCCTTTCCATCCCACGAACATGCACATAGACCTCATGAGCACGCCCGGCTTCTCTGGGTCAAATTTTGCTCTCTTCTGTAGGGTTGCTGCTCAAGTGAAGTGAGTGAGATTGCAGCAGTGCAAACAGGACTGGAATCCAGCACAGCTTCAATGCCACTGTGCAAGTAAGACAGAGCAGAATTTGGCCTGACACACCGCAGGTGAATTGGAGTGACAGAAGGGTGCCATCTAGGTCACAGAAAATAAATGTAGGCTAATTTCTGCCTTTGTTACTCATGAGAGCTTAGAAACTAGAATGATCTTTGCTGTCCCATTCAAAAATCCCTCCACGTATCGCTGAAACTACTGCTATTGTGGTGGACCAAGTTTCAGTACGGCAGTAAAAGAGCGTACCAGTTATACCAATACAGTAACTAGAGGGGACACAGTTTCTTTAGGCGCCATGCCCTACATAGCTTTCACTCAACCCTGTCTCCTTGCAGGAATAAGCTATATTGATATTATTACCCTTATATTCTTATAACTGCCTTTGCTCAAGGGTGCTTTCTGCTCTCATTTAAAACAGTACATCTCCCATACGTGGACACAGTATAAGTCTGAGTAGTAAAGAACTGCTACAAATTCCAAGTGCTCCTAGTGAGCAGAAGCCAGATTTATTATCAATGTCTCTGCTGCTTGATTTTTGCTTCTAATACCGGGAGATTTTAATTATGCACGACTCGCTTGCTAAATTTAATCTTTAACCCTGAGCTATTTTTGAGTATGTGAGCAATTGACGAGTCCTCAACCAATGAAATCATTCCAGATAGTTATATATAGAGCAGATCAAAAATGGGGGAAAACAATGTATCTTTGTCACATTGTAGTCAAGTGCTGAATTTCTTCAAAGTTTCCCAACCAACTTTCCTCTTTTGAAGTAAAATAAGGCAAACCGATAGCTTTAAATTGCTACAGCAAACAACCATGCAATTTCTCCCTTTCACGTTTTTCCAAGTTTCAACAACTCCTGGCTGTTTTTAAAGCTTGAATTGCATACAAATTTCACCGGAGAGAGACGAATGCTACACATCAACAGTGGGGTTAGCTTTTTTCCCTTGGATTGTTTTTTCTTTAATGCATACAATAGCCCTGTGATTGCTTCTCTTCTGCTCCCGAGTTTATTCCTCTTCTTTAGCACTCGCTGCATTGTTCAAAACTCCAGTTCACACGGGCTATACCTGCCCCGGCCCACGGGGTGCTGTGTTCCCAGGCATCAGGGACAACTGGAGCTTCTCCTGCTTTGCACACGACAAGCCAGCTCTGTTGGAAAACAACTTCCAGCGCCGAGAGCCAGAGCGGATCGTGCAGACCCATCCGTCTGAGCAAAGTGCTAGAGTCCGCAAAGCTTATCAAATACACCACCATCTCCACGCAGGGCAATAAGGTCCCTCTCAACAGTGGACAAGAGCATCAGAATAGGTAGAGATCTGCCAGCAGGAGCATTCAAATAATGTTTATGCAGCACCACGACCAAGTCCTCAGGACCGCTAAGGGCCTGTATTAGGTAGCTCCTGTTGTGAAGTTTCAGGTGCTGCTGGGCAAGGATCCAGCGAAGCGAGGGGGGGAGAGAGCAGACGCCTGGGCTCTTGTTTAAGGAAGCAGCTCCTGCCCTGCGCCCCTCTGCACAAGCAGGAGCTCTCCTCTCATGCCTGGCATGGGTCACGCGGCTTCCCCTGCACCAGCCAAACTCAGCTGAACGCCCCGCGCCCTGGCAGCATGGTGGAGCATGGCGATTTGTTTTTAAAGGCTTTGATTTCTGCAATCTCCTCCCCAGCTGGGACCCGCGCTGCTTCCAGGCAGGCAGGGCTGGAAGGGACGTGGCAGGCTGCCCCCAAGGCAGGTGGCATGGAGGGAGGGAAGGACCTGCCTGGCAGGGCAGGCGGGGGTTAGGCAGCCCCAGGCCAGGACCAGCAGGATGCATCGGGGCTGCGTCTGCCTGCGAGGAGAAAGGACTGAGCAGCGCCTGCACCTGGCGGGGAGGGGGCAACCGTGGATCCAGATCAGCCCCCTGGATCCGGATTGGACCCCTGGATGCAGAGGGGAACCCTTGATCCAGAGGTGATCCCAGGTTAGCCCCCTGGATCCAGACTGGATCCTTTGACCCTCATGGGACCCCTTGATCCTGAGCGGGCCCTCTGGATCCAGGTTAAACCTCTGGGTCCAGACTGGATCGGCCCCTTTTGATCCAAACCAGAGCCCTGGGTCCAGATTGGGTCCCTGGATCCAGAGGGGAAGGGGTGGTCCGGAGCGGCCCCCTGCCTCGGGCTGTATCCCGTGATTTCTGAGCGAGCCCCCTTGCTCCCGATCAGACTTTCTGGATCCGGATTGAAGCCCGTGATCCAGGGCAGACCCCCTGGATCCGGACTGCCCCCTCGATCCGGAGTGGGCCCCCTTGCTCCGCCCCGGAGCCCCCCGCGCCCGCCGGCACCTACCGCCTAGGGGGCGGCGCGCGGCCCCAGCTCCATGCCCG
>NW_017729029.1:55346473-55347611 GCF_001723915.1 Gavialis gangeticus
CGGAGGGGCCGGGCCGGGCCAGGCCGGGCCCGGGTTGCGTGAGGCGAGCGCCGCGGGGGCCCCGCGCATCCCTGCTCTCCCCTCCTTCCCCCTGGCCGTCCTCTCCCTGAGCCCCGCCACCTCCTGGCGACGGGACAAGTCCTGCACGCCCCGAGTCCAAAGGGCCGCCATTCGGAGGGCGCCTCGAGCCGAAAAAGGCCGAGACCCTCCCGCTACAGGGCGGGAGCTTTGAAGTGGGGTTTCCTCGTCGACGCCAGATGCCACGGCTGTGCCGGCAGAAACACCGTTATCCCAGGACAAAATGGTCAGATGTCCCTGCGCGCTGGCCTGGGCTAAATCCTAAAAAAACCTGGTTCCCAGGGCGAGGCATAGGAGCAGGTTGTCACAGAGTGCGTGTGAAGGGGATCCAATGGAGGGCAGGATCGCAGGGTGGCAAGGGCGACGTGGGTCCGCACCCATCCCGGGACAGTTCAGTTCGGGGAGAAGCACGGGTGCGACTTGTCTAGAGCCAAGTGCAATGTCTGAGCCTTGCAGGACCCGAAGTAAAACTGGAAGAGGCCTCCTGGATGGTTGTGAGCTGCCTCCTTTTATCACAGGCAACATGCCAGACCCTCATCCCCTCCAGAAACTTGACAAACTCCATTTCGAAAGCTGCCACTACTCTGACTGGAAAACCGTCCCCAAACATCAATGCTCTGGTGACTAAAAGTTTTCTGGAGTAAATATACTCATGATCCTTTATACTCTTATATCCTTGGCACGGACAATGGCTTGCTGCGGAAATATTCCTGTCCATCCCCGCCCCGCATGTAAGCGGGTGCC
Source organism: Gavialis gangeticus (assembly GCF_001723915.1). Classification (NCBI taxonomy): domain Eukaryota; kingdom Metazoa; phylum Chordata; order Crocodylia; family Gavialidae; genus Gavialis; species Gavialis gangeticus. The sequence continues at coordinate 55,347,296 of NW_017729029.1, forward strand.
GTTCCCCTAAATGATCTTTGTTTTCCGAGGCTAAACAAGCCTTGCTGCTTTAACCTGCTCACCAAAAAAAATCAGATCATGCAGCATCCTAGCTGCTGGTTCGTGCACCTGTTCCAGTTCCACCGTAGCTTTCTTGAACACGGGCAGCTGGAATGAGATGCGCTACTCTAACTGCAGTCTCCTCAGGGCCGCGTGCACTAGCATTAACGCTACTATAAAAAAACCCAGGGCTTTATTACATTAAAGAGTACACACACAATGAGAAAAGGAGACATAGCTCATTTTCCAGGATTATTACAGGATACAACAAGTGGAA
>NW_017729029.1:55352611-55356960 GCF_001723915.1 Gavialis gangeticus
AGGGCCGCGTGCACTAGCATTAACGCTACTATAAAAAAACCCAGGGCTTTATTACATTAAAGAGTACACACACAATGAGAAAAGGAGACATAGCTCATTTTCCAGGATTATTACAGGATGCAACAAGTGGAAGAAATGAAAGATTAGGAAATGGGTAGAATGACTGGAAATATCAAATGAGAAGAAAATGGAAGCAGTAGGTCAGTGCTCCCTGTGAGGATGCCAAGCAGGCAACGGGACAAGGCAGGCCCCAAGTTTGTCGTGTTCTTGGCTGTGCAACTGAGGTCTCGAGCTTTTGGTGCTGGGGAATATCAGTAGGAGAAAGTAAAAGTTGCTTCTAGTCTCTTGACAAGGGTACAAGTTAGCCACAGGAATGGGCGATAAGAACAGCAAAGACCCCAAAGAACTGTCAAATTATTTTGCAAAGTAAGTGGAAGATGAGGATATTATTAACCCTCCCCGGTTTTTTTTTACTGCTTGTTACTTGTTTTTCATGCTAAAATCTGATCTTAAGACGTTCTCTGAAGAGAAGCAACACAGGAGAAAGTGCAGTAAACCCACTGATGATATTTCTAGAAAACACTGCGGATGAAAGGACTGCGCTTGAGAGTACGGAGGTAGCCAAATACATTGCTTAGCATAAGGCATCAGCGTATTTCAAAAGTCAGCAACATCTTCCTTAAGCCCTTACTAATGCAGGAGCCTCACCACCGACTTCTACAGGTGTGGTTATTGGTAATTTAGGGACGGTCCTCACTGCAGTTCTGACTCAGGCTTGGGCATGAATAAATACCTGGATTAGCCAAGCCCACCTACATGCATTCATGCTGCAGAGTCCAGTGGCTTACACTTAGTAGCTGGGTCTTGTACCTCGTGGTCCCTCATTCTTCCTGAGTGCATGGTCTCTCCTTCCCAAGTCCCCAGACAGAAGTTTCCTAAAGCCACCAAGGAATACAACTCTCTTCCAGATCAGCATACTCCTCATTTTTGTCCATTCCAGTAGGGCTAATACATGGATCCAGCCCATGAGGATGAGCTCCTGCTCTCCGTTAAACTCTGCTCCTGTGCCAATGTAAGACATGGTGCAGGGCACTTCAGCCTGCCTCGTGACCCTCAGGAGATAGCACGTAGGGCTTGGCCAGAAGTTCACGCAGCCTGGATGCTGACAGGAAATGCAGGGAAAGCGAGAAACCAAGGGCTATCTCATGCAGTAGCATGCTCGTGTCACAGAAAGGTGGAGCTGTGCTAGGAGATAGAGATGCTGTTCCCTGTTGTACTATGCACAGCAGTTTATTTGCTGGTGCCTTGGTGTGGTAAAGAGACTTCTGCCCTTGATTAAAAGTGGGCCATGGATACAGTTGCCTGACACGTCCTTCTTTTGCAGGCATCCCAGCTCCTCTAGCTAAAAAAATAAATACAACTGAAAACTGTGTCATGTGGTGTGCCATGCAGCAAAAGCTGGTGAGACACCAGGCAGCACAGTTTCATGGCTTATGGAAAAGTAAATCACAAGTGGGCTTGTTCTCCTTCCCATTCAGTTATGCAGGACTAGAATGAACTCGAGTGCTCAGAGCACAGATTTCCTGCCTTGAGCTGGGAGCTGGACTAGATGACCTCCTGAGATCCCTTCCAGCCCTAACTTCCTATGATTCTGGGTGTAGGGAACATTTGCACACTCTGGGAATTCATGGAAGGATTCACAGCCCTCCTGACCCCCCAAAATTGCGGGTGTTACAGGGTATGGTACCTGGGGCGGGTATCAGCAGTCTTGTTGGGTGATGGTGCCAGAGGTAGTGCGGGAGCTGATATGGGAAGTGTGGTTTGCAGCTTGGTGAGCCTCTGGGAGTACAGCTGCTCAAACATCTTCCTCTCCTACCCTTTATTCCTCCTCTGTCCATGCTCCAAGTGCTGAAGGATACTTTCTGCAAAGTCTTTCCATCTTCCCTCTCCCGTTTCTCTCTCCCCTGCACCTCCTGACACTGTGCATCCAAAGCAGCCCACTTTTCACACAGCAAGTGGCTTTTGAACCTTTTCCTTTTTTGATTGCTGGTTCAGGGTTCCCTGCCCAAGAGACCTGGGGACTGCCCCAGTCCAGCAGAGAGGCAACCCCAAGTTAATTTTTTTGTCTACTTGCTGTCTTGGATTCAGCTCCACACATCGACCTGCACACAGCTACCCAGGTTGCCCGTACAGACACACCAAGGTATGGACAGTAGACAGTCAGCTTAAACTGGGCTAAGGGCTTCATTTTGAAAACAGAAATCCTGACGCACAACCAGTAGATCCAGGGCACACAATGGACCCAATATACTTCTCACTCATGCAAAACATGACCCTCTCTGGTAAAAGCAGTGGAGTTATAATGGTGCAAGTGGTGTTCAGGCATGGGATTGGAGCCTAGGGGTGGGATTCTGGTATCAAACCAGTTTTAGACTGACCTACCTCTTATTAGCATCCATGGAGTAATTACTTATGTGTGTAAATGAGAGATCTGATTCAAAAGGATTGAATAGCAAGGTCAAATTAAGGGTAGTTGTTGTAGGTGCCAAATGCACTAGGTGGACTGAAAGAGGTTATAGTTAAGTGACACATTTGTTAGTTAAAATTTGGATGGATATTACTCTGTCTACAGAGTTGATGTTTCTATGCTAGGCTGCAAACAGACCAAGGAATTCAAAATTGGACCCCAAAAGGAGCCAGCGGGCAGGATGTTTTGTCACTTACCATGCTCAGAATAAATGTGTGCCTGGATAAAATGAATTAGTACCCTAATAGTAATAATGAATCCTGAGTAATAACATCTTTACTGATACACACCAGCTAAAGAAAACCTTTCAAGTCAGTGAATACCTTTTTCTTTTATGGAAACAAAAGGTGTATCCCTGCATTACTTTCAATTTCTCAAGTGGGAAAAGCCTTGTAGAAAATCTGGCTGGAGATGAAACACCCTGTGCAGTGATCCTAATTGCTTGACACTGGCAAAGCTAGTTCTCGCTTCTGTAAAAAGTAAATCTTGTCATGTTTTTCACTAGGCCAGGCCTGATCAAGCAGAAGTAGGGCACCTCTTTTTATTCCATTCGAGAAAAGTCTCTCGGTATACAAACAGTTATTGAATAAACAATTTGCTTCCTCTTGCTTTCATTTTACTTGCCATGTGTCTGCTCAGTCTGAAGTGCCACTTGTAGTGAACAATGGCTCCAGAGAGAAACGGAAGAAACCTTGTATTCCAAACAGCAGTCAGCTGGCCGGGAGTCCTTTATAGATATTTGGCAGGGGGGTTCCTACATGCATCTTTCAGACAGGCAAGTGACAGATGTGGAGGAGAGGGTGAGAGTGACGCTCCCTTTGGCAGCTACCAGTAAGTCTCCCTGATCTTGAGGGTGTTTACTGGTTGCAATTTGATGCAGCTCAGAGGCAGATGACCATTAGGAGGGATCCATTCCCTAGTTGTGACACCTGGCACTTACTACATAGGCTTCCCATTTTTAAGACCAGTCCAAATATTAGGCATTTAACCCCACATGTTGGGTTAAACTTGTTGGAGGGGGCAGGGTAGAACAAGAGAGAGACCACATTCTGCCCATGGAGCCGTGTAAGATTCCCTTAATGCAGAGGCAGGCAATTATTTCAGGCGGAGGGCCGCTTACTGAGTTTTGGCAAGCCATTGAGGACCACATGACAGGCAGCCAGGGGCAGATAAATATTAAGTTTCTAAAATGTTTAGGGGCCCCACGGCTGGATAGAATGGCTTGGAGGGCCACATCCAGCCTGCGGGCCACATTTTGCCCACCCCGTGCCTTAAAGTCACCAAACAGACTCTGTAGGGCCATAATACTGTAGCGCACAGCTTTTGTAGGGCCAGCACGCTGGCAGTTCACTGCCTATCACTGAATTGGAGAGTGGCCTTATCATCACTTAAAGTAATGCAGATCCCAGTTATGTGGTTGCTTCAGAACAGTAGAGGTTCATCCCAAAATTATGGGAATACAGTGCATTATGGGAGATGCAGGCCAGCCACATGGGGAAACATGACAGCACGAGGGTCCCAGAACCGCTTCCCATGAGACACTGCAATGGGTTCGGCAACACACCGATTTTAAACGTCAACCCCACTGCAACACAGAGCGGCTGATGCTGGTGCCACTGCTAGAGAGGAGCTAAGTGGTTAAAGCACTCACTGGGGATGTGGGAGACCTACAATGAATGCTGGACACCTGAGAAAGGCTCTTTTGCAATGGAGAGGCTCTCCAACCCCTCCTGATGACGTGACTCAACCGTGCCTAAGAATGTTTCATTGGTCTGTTCCTGAGCTGTCCTCACTGCTTAATTCACAAGCCCGAGCATGTGCA
>NW_017729029.1:55361960-55362795 GCF_001723915.1 Gavialis gangeticus
GGCTCTTTTGCAATGGAGAGGCTCTCCAACCCCTCCTGATGACGTGACTCAACCGTGCCTAAGAATGTTTCATTGGTCTGTTCCTGAGCTGTCCTCACTGCTTAATTCACAAGCCCGAGCATGTGCGAGTGGAAGGGCTTATTTCTCAGTGGTGTGCCCTGGCTGGTGAGGGGCAATGCATACACCTAGCAGTTAGGATGCTCTCCTGGACTGGTAAGTCACAGCTAGATCACCTTCCCTGGGACAGCTTTATGCCACCTATCACCAGTTCAGAGCTACACTTCCACTACGCTTCTCTGAACATCTCAGACCCTAGCAGTCCTCTGAGGGGGACTCTAGAAAAGCTCTGGTTAGACACAATTACAGCCTAACCCCGAAGACAAATCCTCATGGGACCAGAGTGGGCAAAACGTGCTTTGCTTCTGTGCTGATTGTGGATGGCTGTAACAGGTCCCCACAGGAACTCGTCATCTAAGGAATACGCATTGGGCATATAGTAAAAATAGGGAAATGAAAATAAGAGCAAGAGGAGAAGGAAATGCACCCTTGCGTCAGGTTTTGAGCATTCCTCATGGTAACTCCTGGCTGCAACTAGAAGGGCAGGATTGAAGGGAGGGAGCTCATTCAGCATACACCCCTTGCGGGGTCTCTAGGGGAAGTGTCTCCTTCAGACGTCTTACAAGGCAGCCGCATGGAGGGCATTGTATCAGCACTGTTATTGCACAACTGGACTTTGCATCATGTAAAGTTCCTAAAACTTCCTTTGCTATCAAGCTGTTATTTGAGTGACCTGGTCATTTTGCATTGTGTTTCAGCATCCTTGATTGACAGGTCA
>NW_017729029.1:55367795-55371021 GCF_001723915.1 Gavialis gangeticus
ATTTGAGTGACCTGGTCATTTTGCATTGTGTTTCAGCATCCTTGATTGACGGGTCAATAATGTACAACAGAACACAAAGCTAGCTGTAGCTCTTTCAGGTTTAGGTTTATACTTCCATGAGCATTTTCAATCCCTATTATAGGGCGTTTCTATAGCTTAGAGGAAGGGATGATCCAATGGCCACCCTACCAGCCAGTGCTATTCAGTGGAGCTATTTGCAATGATGGCATCTTTTTGTCTTAATAGTTTTGCAGGGTTGGAATCTATACAGCATCATAGGTCTTGGTCCCATAAAGACTTGGGCACATACTTATGTTTATGCAGTGTAAATAGGACCACAGACATCAATACAAAAATGAATCAAGTTAAGCACGTACATACTCTCTATAGGATCAGAGCTTTTCCTGTATGAGCACAAGGAAATTCACTGGTATTTTCTGAAGATGAGAACTCCTACAGACTAAGTTTTACCTCCAGATTGTACTGTTGGCTGTTTAATAAAAAGCAGAATTAGTAACTGGTAGAATTAATGTAGAAGCTGCAGCTAAAGTTTGTTCTGGATTTTTAAAGTCAACTTTTCTAGTCACATACTCCCACAAAATATTCAACCCAACATTTTGACCATGTAGAAAGTATAACCTCATGAAACTTCTGCCACAGTCAATCCTGAAACTCCTTGACAGGGACACATTGTAGTTGAGAAACCTAAAATACCGCTTACCGCCCTGAATTAATGACTGACTTTCCCCAGAGTGGGGGTGTAGTGTCATTCTACCTCCACCCTGACACACACGCACTAGCAAGAGAGAAAGGAAAGGAAGTACACTGAAGCACAGAAATATGAGAACCTATTAAGATAAACTCCAATTGATTTCTCTCAGAGATACTTCTCTAGAAGCCACCCACATATATTTACATTTCTGCCACATTGCTAGAATTGCAAGCCTAAAACTTAAATAGGTTTTTGTTCAATTATTAGAGTCCTTCTCAAGGTCTTTGCTCTTGGTTTTCTGATCCTACCAACTGTTTCACCTGACTCTTTGGCTTTTTAAAAACACCTAGTTTGAGAGCCAGACAGAGCTCTCGGGGTAGATGTGATATCTTTTATTAGATTAACTAAATAGTTGGAAAAAAGTTCTTTGCAAGCTTTGGGCATAGACAGCCCTCGTCAGGCACAGGGAGACTGCTGGTGTTATGTGTTCTTTAAGGCAGAAAAGAAGCTAATTTACAACATGCAGGTCTGTGAAAATGCAAATGAGTGGAAATTTGGAAGACAATGGGTAGAGATAGGAGGGAGGGAAATGTGTGAAGGAATGCAAGTGGTCAGCTGAAGCCAGGTTACCTGGGGTATCAGATATCAAGCAGGTTGGACTGTGTCACCAAATCAATATCTATATTAAGTGTGTGTGTGTGTGTGTGTGTGAGAGAGATGTGATGTGATGTGATGTGATATATATAAAAATGGGAGTGATTGTCTTGTAAGAAGTGTGCACCCACAGGAAATTGGATACTTTTGTCTTTGATACATTTTCAGTGCATGTTCATTCTGGTGCACAGTTGTTGTGTGGTTTCTCCTACGTATTTTCCACCAGGGCATTTGGTGCACTGGATGAGATATATTACATTTTTGGAAGTGCAGGTGTAAGATCCAGGCTGTAAAATTTAGCTCTTTTGGTGTGGCTAGGGCGATTGCTGGTTTTGTGTAGATATGTATGTTGGTCTGTGGGTTTCTTGTACATGGTGGTTTGTATTTTACCAATCTGGATATTGATCATGTTGGTGCTGGAGTATTCAAGAGACAGTCTGATGGAGGGGTGATAATTGTTGAATTTCTGATGGAAATCAATCAGAGACTGCAGGTTTTCAGTACAAATGATGAAGATGTTATCTATATATCTTAGGTATAGCATGGGTTTGATGGTGCAGTTCTTGAGGATTTCATCTGCCAGGTGGACCATAAAAAGGTTGGCATATTGTGGGGCCATTTTGGTGCCCAGAGCTGTGCCCATGGTCTGGAGGAAGTGTTGGTTGTTGCAACTGAACTTATGTGTGACGATGAAGTATATAAGTTCAGCAATACCTTGAGTTCTGTACCAAGTTGTAATTTTGCTCTTGTGGGTATGTGAGGCAGGCTTGGATGCCAACCTGGTGTGGGATGTTGGTATATAAGCTGGTGACATCCATGGTGGCTAGGAGGGCATTACTGGGAAGCAGGTCTATGTTTGAATTTGAGAGGTTGCATTACAATGAAAAATGAGAAACCTGCCCTCACTCACTCAAGCATCAGAAGGGGAGGGGAGACAGGGTATCAATTTGTGCCGGTGCAGGGCTGATTTCAATGGCAGAGCTGGGGTGGAAAGGAAGTTGCGCTCTGTGGTGCTCCAATTTAATACGGCAGCCCACCTGTCCATCCCCTGCCCCCAAGCCTGAGTTGGGTAATGAGAAGAGATCAAAAAGCCTGACCACAAACCCTTGCGAGTGCAATGAACGGGGCCTATGGTATACTCCCATTGACTTCAGTAAGGACAGATGGTCACCTGTGATTGCTATCTTGTCTGCTAGGATGGAAAAAAGAGGCTCTGCCTGCCCTGTTCTGACCCAAGTAATTTCTTCATATGATTTAACCTTCATATAGGATGGCACCTCCAAATTTAATTAAAGCTAACTGAGTCAATTGCTATTTAAAGAGCAAGCTTCCTCTTTTGGACACATCTGAAGCACTTTAACTCAGATCCTGCCATAGCCCTGTGTATGTGGAGCTCAGTTCAAAACGTCTTTCTCTTTGGGGAAGCCTTCACCTTCTCTGTACAGTTAAAAGCAGGGAAAGAAACACAGTGGCACTGAGTTGCAAACGTGGCCTGCCTACTATCAAGTGTGGAGCATCTGAACCCCTCTCATACAGTAACTGGGAACCCCCAAAGTGACTTAGAGCCCTGCTTAAAAAAATACAAGCACTTTTTGGTGCAGTTAATTGTATTTGCCATCAAGAAGAAGTAATCGGTGCACCCATCTAGTGTAATAAAATCTTCTCTGATAAGCATTCTTATGATCTGATGTCGTGCCTAACTCGAAGCAAAATTATTTTGCCTAGCTACATGAACAAAAATAGGGCCAAATCTTTCCTTACTCATGCCAGCATTTCCACGAACTAGGAAGGTTTGATTCATTTTTGTTTCTGGCGTTAGCTGAACACTCCAGGGAAATGCATGCATGCTGACATTCATTT
>NW_017729029.1:55376021-55383697 GCF_001723915.1 Gavialis gangeticus
TTTGCAATTAGAACGGGTGAGAAACTAGCTACATGAACAAAAATAGGGCCAAATCTTTCCTTACTCATGCCAGCATTTCCACGAACTAGGAAGGTTTGATTCATTTTTGTTTCTGGCGTTAGCTGAACACTCCAGGGAAATGCATGCATGCTGACATTCATTTTGCTTGTGTGTTCAGATCCCTCAGAGACTGTGCTGGACGCAAATTCAGACTGCTGTATTTAAATATGGGGTAAGTGGGCATGAATTACTGTAGGCAACAATCATCTCTGATTATTCTAATTAGCCATTGAGGAGCTTTACAAAACAGGGACATGGCAAAGTGATCTAGTGAGAAGCCGTTTCAAAAAGGGTCACATGCTGCTGTGCACAGGAGGACTGAAAGAAGCCAAAAGTGCAGAGGAAGTACTGTGTGATAGGGGTTCAGGAGGCTGGAAGTGGAGTTGTTTGCTCCGTGTGGCGAGTGAAATCCAAACCACGTGGCTGAAGCACAGTGGAAGGCACAGCAAACCTATGGGAAGGGCTGTTTCAGGGCTGGATGGCGGTGACTATGCTAAGTTACTTGCAAAGTCTAGGAACGTAGGCCATTTAGCAGGCCGGAGATGTTGGCAGTTAGCTTATGAAATCTACTGTGATAAGCATTGTCATTTTTAACTATGTAGTGTTTCAGCTGATGCTATTCTTATTCATAGCAAGACTGTTACATTTTCAAATGTCACTTAATACCTTCCAGGGACTTCTGCAATTAGTCATTGCATGCAGACATATTCCTGTTTTTTTTGCTGATGTGATGAGTGCCAATAATCAGCACAGCAAACAAGAAGTTAATGGCTTCATGTAGGTCTCTGTCCAAGACAAAATATGCACATGCCCTAGCCCAAGCTGCCCTATTTGTTGCTGAAAAAGTCTTTCATTGGGAAACTGCTCTGCTGCCAACATGGATAAAAGTAGTAGCCATCTGGTCAAGGAGAAGTTGCAGTTGTCTCCATACCTTCCAGTTGCTTTCTGCAAGCTACTGCCATCCATCTTCTGTTTTATTCATGGTTAGCAGGCTCTCAGCTGTATCAATCACATCCAGACCCTGGGTCACTGAAAATCACTGAGGTACAAGGGCATGTGTCATCTGCATGTTGAAGACACTTGTTCCCTGCAGGTGTCTTCACATACACGTTGAGCAGGAGGGAAGACAAAGCAGACCATTGCTGAGCAGACCACAGGGGGAGAACAGAAGTGAAGTCATCTCATACAGCCTCCCAAGATGTCTCAAAAAAAAACAAACCACATCCACAGATGAGCCAGGAAGACCTTGTAATCATGAGTACTTTTTTTCGTATGACAAAACCAGCGTCCGGCCTCCCCACCAGCCATGATGGACATAGGTGTAGACCAAATATTGAGGGGCCTTCTGCAAAACAACTTCTTCAATGTTAATTTAAAATGTGCCTAGAAAATGGATGGCTGTGATCCAGAGCACTTTAGAGACCATGGGGACTCCATCATTCCTGAAATGCTTCCATTTTAGTATTAAAAAATAAATAAATAAAAAGCCCATGCACTGGAAAGGTTAATAGCCTCATCTACTTCCAAAGAGAGAAAAAAAAAATCAATAGGACTTTTCCATGGACCTCATTAGGAGTTGGGTTGAACGCAAAGGGACACAAGCGTCATCTTCTCAAGCCATCAGCAGTTCAACCACTGCCACGCTTAAAGTGGAGAAAAAGCAGGTCAACATTTGAGCTTTCTAACCTTGCCAGGGAAACCTTACCTGCCTTGTTTAATGACCTTAAACATACTGACGTGTGGCGTTGTGTCAGCTAGCCTGCAGAGCTGCGTGAGATGTTACAGCAGTCACAAACACAGCAATGCATACCTTTCCTGTGTGCTCAGAGGAGGTGCTGAAAGTCATTCAGGAACGGACTGGAATATTACAGGACATTTCTCTCCTGCTAACAACATTACAGATTCAGTAGAAGTTAGTGGTGACATAAACCCACCGATACAGCAAACACATTTTGTGGCATATGAAAATCACACGTAACTTCTTACTTGCTGATGAACATGGCTTTGGTGTCTCTCTGGAAGAAAATCTTATTTGGAATTTCTCCACCTAAACAGGAATTTCAGGATCACCAGCTTTGGTCAGAGTGTATTAGGAAGGGCTGGGGCAAGAGCAGCTTGAATTGCATGTTTATAATGAGTCTGCATGAACTTCTTTTGCTGCAATGGTTCGAGGGAAATGGACTGTTTTTCCCCCAAATGTAAAGCTCTTTCGTCTGAAACAGCCACACGGCTCTTGTTGTGGGAGTGACTGTGCAGCTCCCCTGGCACAGCCGCGCCTCTGGTCCTGCTTCTGCCATCTAAGGAAACACCCTTCCCTTTCAGGTCTAAGACCCTGCTACATTGTCTGCAACAAACGCTGCCTTCTTTCAGTGTGGAGAGCAAACAAGGAGCTTCCTGAAAACCACTTCTGTAAATCCTGTAATGAGTTTCCTTGAAGAATACTTGTGGTGGACCAAGTGGAGCCTCAGGTACACTCCTGAAGGCAAGTTTGTCTTTGCTCCCAGTGCAAAGCTGTAGTAACTCTTTGGCGCACTGTTTAAAACACAGTAGCTCTTCTAAACCTCATTAATAAGGAGTAATTGTTGAATGTCATGGAAGCTTGGCTCCCAATCTCTCTCTTTTTTTTTTTTTTTTTTTGCCCCTCTGCCTAATACTTCTTCTTGCATTGGTCCTAACCTAGAGGGCAAAAGCAATTTCACATGAGAAGAATGAGAGAGAGAGAGAGAGAGAGAAAGACGAAAAATAACCACAGTATTTTCTGTGGGCCTGTGGTCCTTTCGCTTGTAGAGCTCAGATTGGCCTGCACGAGAGACAACAATTGCTGGAAGATAGGGGCACTCAGCAAGGGCACTACAGCCCGGTTATTCCCTTCTGCTATGCAGGCTACGTACAGCTATTACACATGTGGCACAGACAGCTACCACTGCATTAATCATACTGAAACCGCAAAGAGGGAACATGCTGCAAAGGGAACGTGCTCAAAAGAGACAGCTTTTAAGAGAAGAGTTATGCTTAAAGAAGAGTGCACAAGTTAAGGATGCCCATGGGAGAATTCAGCTTGTACTCTGGTCACTTAGGCAGCTTTCATGCAATTATTTACTGCTGTAGTTGCTATGGGAAATATGAATATTTGCCATGACAACTGCAGCAGCGTATGTATGGCCTGCAATCTACCTCACATCGAAACATTTTCACTCATACAGGATGCAAGCATTCTGCACTCTTCCTCCAGCCCATTTGATTTTTGATTCTCTTTACATATAAAGGATTGTAATGAGTGGTGATTCAATTCACCCAGCGTCGGTAGTGTGATATTGCCTGGTATCCACTGCCCCCACCGAGCTCCTGCAGAGCACTATTCAGCAGTACGGCTCAAAGCACTTTACAGGTGACCCCTGGTTTACAGATGGGGAATCGAGCAGCAACCTGCCCAAAGTCAGCCAGCAGCACAGTGGACAGCAGCTAGGAACAAAATCCACACCTCCAGAGTCCTAGCCTCATGCGCTGCCCACTCCAGGAAACCGTGCAGCTATGCACACCTGGCATTTATTTGCAAACCAAAAAAGAGCTGGCTTTTGCATTGGGAAAAGTGAAGTAGTGCCAGGCAGGGGGGACGTGTCACTGTGGCAACAGAGAGACTGGGTGATCTGGCAGGTGTCTTCTGTTTCAACCAATGTTGCTTCTAGCAACAGATGGAGGGAAATGCAAGGAAATCCAATTCTGCTCTCACTATGGTGATAAAGTTGTGATTTGCCCCGCGTGCCCATGCAGCAGATGCATGCTCCACTTTGCTCTCTGTCAGGAGGTACTAGACTGCCAAAGGGGGTGGGGGAACAGCTGGCACCCTAGGGATACCCCAGGTGCTAAAGGCTCGATGAATGGATAAGACCCTCCAGCCCCAGTGCATAGGCCAGCCCAGTCAATCCAGAGCAGTCGGGAGAAACCTGCCAGTCAAAACAGCCACAGCTTGCATTCCCCTGGAGCAAAGTCTACACACACCTCCGCTTACTCATGAGTCACAACTAGACAGAACATCATCATCTAGTCCATTAAAAACCAGTCCATCGACCAGTCCATATTTGTATCAAAGGTAGAATCCAGCCAACGAGGATAAAGCTCATGACATTGCTTTGTTTCCTCTGCTCCACCTACAGCAAAGCAGCACTTCATCGTGGCTTGGACTTCCTCATACAGATGTGCACACTTTTCATCATGCTGCTTGCACCAGGATCCTTGGGTTTTTTCCACAATCACAGACTCCCAATGTTAGGGTAACTGATCTGCCGTGCAGTTAGATGGGCTCTAGCTTAAACAGTTTTTTTGCCAGTTAATGGAACATGGAAGTTCCCCAAACCCCTAAACCTGAACAAGTTCAGAGTCTGAAAAAATGACTTCTGATTAGGATTTATCAGTAACCTGAAACAAAGAAGGCGCTGACAGTATAGACACTTGTGAAAACCATTCATCAATGCCAGTTGCTGTTACATCGATCGTTTGCTTCTTGAGGCTGCCAAACACCTTCCTGAAAGCAGAGTGAAAAAACCATTTTGTTTTTATAGTAATATTTTGACTAAAGGTGAACAATCTCCTTCAATTACCCAGAGTAAATCATGTTTCTTTTGGCTTTGCATCTGTTTTCCTGCTTAGGAAATAATATTGACAAAGTTTTTCCATTGTTTAAATTCAGGCAGTTGCAGTGATTAAATGTGAATCTGGCAAATATTATTTTTTGTCATCAATATGGCTTCCTAGGGATTTCTATAACTGTTACTATTCAAAACTGAATGATTACGGAGATTGCTTTCTCTGATGCTATAAAAATCCAATACACACAGCAAGAAGCAAACAAACTCCGTAATACTGTCTTGCAAATCTCTCTCCCCCTTCTGTGCCAGCTTAGTCACATTTAAACAGGCAAAATAAAAATCAGAGCAGATTTTTCATTGGAATCAACATCATGAATGGAAAAAACAATTTTTTTTTGCCAGCGATGGTAGGTTTTCAGGACAGCCAGCATAGGAACTTTAACCCCCAAAGCTGCAATGATGGTGTACCTTCAAGGCTTAATCCAAAGACCCCCTGAAAAAAAAAATCAAGGGAACTTATTCCATTGACTTCAGTGGGCTTTGAATCATGCCTTCAAGGCAGAATGGATGAAAGACCATTGCACACTTATGTCCTCCTCTGCAGCGGGACCACCTGTAGCAGCCTGCTTGCCTAATGCTTCTGACGCATAGTAATTTTACCTGCAAGGCAAGGGCTGGTCCCCAGGCAACAGGTTGCTTTGCACAAGCCCTGCCTCTCACCTCTCCGCACCTTTCACTCAGGCAGCACACAGACTCAGCTTCCTCACCCTAACCAGTTTTAAACAAGGGCTGGAAAATTAGAGAAACAAGTGACATAGCTTGCCAGAGTATCTAAGCCACAGTGGCAGAAGGAAGTTTGTGGGATAAGCGTGTCTCCGTGCTAAGCGTGTCTCCGTGCTAGAGAAAGATCTCTGTCCCTCCTGCCCAAATCAGCAGTTGACTCGGTGCCATCCTTGTCATTCAATCATGCTGTTACACAAGCCGGTAGTAAGAGCCTGCATTTGAGAGTTCACGCATCTCCATCCTTCTCATAAACCCCCTCTGGCTGCCTTCCCTTTTGTAAAAAAATATATGTAGCTCGTGTGGGCAAGGTCTTATCAGATAAAACAGCCACCTTGGGAACATTTGAGGCGTGAAAACTTGCACCAAAAAAGCAAACAAGACCATATACTCCAGGTGATACGATGTGCCCATGAACTTGTATATAGGCAATTCGTAAATCTTTGTCATGATCTTGCATTTCATGATAGCTCTGCATCGGTGCTCCTCCTCCTCCACCCAAAGAAAAATGAGCAAGCAGGGAACAGACTGTTCTCCTAATATCATTCTTTGTCTGCCCCTCACTTGGTTGACCACATCATAGACTTTCTGTTTCAAATCCACCTACACCCTGGCCCCCGCAGATGAGCTTGGCTTTCCATTTGAGATGGGGTTATTTTGTTTTGCAGACCTAAAGCCCTGTTAACTCACTGAAAGTCTTTTCACAGACTGCAGACGAGGCCTTTCCTTGGGAAGCATTTGTCATGGGGACACATACTCAAAGAGGTAAACGGTCTCTTTCCATCTTTAACATCTGTAATTAAAGGGGCGAGGGGAAAGCCTGCTTTTAAATGTGCTGGCACCATATATCAAAACAAAGAATAAACATGCCATTAAATAAGGAGGACCATACTTTTTCCCCCCTTCTCTCCCCAGAAAAAAAGGAAAAGTCAAATAAAGTCTACTGGGCTTGAATACCAGCTGGTGTTTCACAGTGATGGTCTGGAGAAGTTTCACACTTCTACACAAAGCATCTCCTCCCCTCCTTTCAGCCGGGTACTGTTCATCAGAGGGGCAGCAGGTGGACAGGAGGATTTCCCAAAGCCCTCCCAAAGGCAACCAACATACTGTCTTCTCTTTAAAAAGCAACTGTTAAGCCCTGGCTCAAGAAACTAGCTCTCGTGTGAATAATCTTGCTAATTATAGATGAGCCTCCTAGTTTGGGAAGGCTCTGGCAGTAGCAGGAACCCTCCATCTTCTTTGACCAAGCCAGGTCTCGTCTTAGACCGACCTATGCCAAACTGTGCTGATCTAACTGAGCAGTGATCGCCTGCTTGCAGCGTGGGTGTTTGGGGGGAGGCGGGGGATTGGGAAAGAGTCATGTGTCCACACTAACACTTTAAGGCCTTTCAGTCATTTCTGATAGAGTGAACCAAGGGGTGCTGTTGACACAGCTGCAAACAACAGCAGGAATAAATGGAGTCAGTTTTGAGTGACTCCCTTCCCCAGCTCCGGAGGGCACTGGACTTCTTCCAAGAGGCAGATAACACCCAGCCCCGCATTTCTATTTCAGGTCTCGTTCATCGGAGCCGCCTGGCGCGGTTGATCGGCTTACCTAGCATGTTGCCAGGATCAGGGCTTGATCGAGGGCAAGCTGGCTGCAACTCAATCCAGATAAAACTAAGGTTACGCTGATGGGCTTAAGAACCCAGGGGCTGAATGAGGAGGGCTGCATCTGCTTCCTGCATAGGAGCCCTCTATTGTTTGGCTTTCCAACTGGCTTGCTGCATGGGGTACTGTACATCCAGGACACACAGAATGCTTTTCATTAGCTGCTCTCTAGCCCAGAATAATAAAACCCCTCCTTTTGAATGTAGATCTTACCTGCCCTAACTACCCAGAGCACAGACTTCTGCAGTGCCTTCTACGCGAATCATCTGCTGCTTAGGTTCTCGTGCGGCAAGCTGGTACGCTGCTGCTGTTCAAGAGGATGTTTCACAATGAACTCCATAATCTCCCCATTCGTTTCTAGGAACAACTGAGATGTTAACCTATAAACAAGGTGGATCCCAGTTACCCGTGTTATAGCAAGCCTGAGCAGGAACCATGACAGCCAAGGTGCTAATGCTACAGGGACAAATTCATAGATGGCAGGGTTGGAAGGGGCCTCAGTAGGTCATCGAGTCTGACCCCCCCTGCCCTGGCAGGAAAGAGCGCTGGGGTCAGGTGCTTGTCCAGTCTCCTCTTGAAGACCCCCAGGTTGGGGGAGAG
>NW_017729029.1:55388697-55420702 GCF_001723915.1 Gavialis gangeticus
GGAAAGAGCGCTGGGGTCAGGTGCTTGTCCAGTCTCCTCTTGAAGACCCCCAGGTTGGCGGAGAGCGCCACCTCCCTTGGAGCCCGTTTCAGATTTTGGCAACTCTTGCTGTGAAGAAGTTCTTCCTAATGTCCAACCTAAATCTGCTCTGCATCAATTTGTGGCCATTGTTCCTAGTTACTCCAGGGGGTGCCCTAGTAAATAGAGCATCTCCCATTCCCTGCTGCTCTACCCCGATCAATTTACAGGCAGCCACAAGATCACCTCTCAGCCTTCTCTTGTGAAGGATGAAGAGATCTAGGTCCCTCAGTCTCTCCTCGTAGGGCCTTGCCTGCAGGCCTCTGACCATACGAGTGGCCTCCTCTGAACCCTCTCAAGATTTTCCACATCCCTCTTGAAGTGCAGCACCCAAAACTGGATGCAGTGCTCTAACTGTGGCCTGACCAATGCCGCATAGAGGGGAAGCATCAGCTCCCTGGACCTGTTCATCATGCATCTGCTATTGCATGATGAAATGTGGTTAGCCTTGTTGATCACTTTGTCACATTGACGACTCATCTTGGAGTCAGCTATGATGCCAAGATTGCTTTCTGTGCTCAGACGGTCCTCCCCCAGCCTGCCAGTGTGTTGGTGATTCTTTCTGCCCAGGTGCAGCACTTTGCACTTGTCTTTCTTGAACTGCATCCTATTTCGTTCTGCCCGTTTTTCCAATCCATCCAGATCCACCTGGATCCATTCCCTACCCTCTGGTGTGTTAACTCTGCCCCCTAATTTGGTATCGTCTGCAAACTTGGACAGTGTGCTCTCCACGCCCTTGTCCAAGTCACTGATGAAGACATTGAATAGCACCGGTCCAAGGACTGAGCCTTGCGGGACTCCACCGCCCACATCTTTCCAGGTTGATACCGACCCGTCCACCACCGCTCTCTGGGTGCGACCCCTAAGCGGATTTGCCACCCACCTGGCTCAGTCAGCTTCATTTTTAATGAGGGGACCTTGACTGGATGATACATTTCCCGCTCCCCAGCATTTGGTTTACCAGAGCACGGATTTGCTGCTCTTCAAGCCTCATTGGGAAGTCTACGGCCTGTAGAGATTTCATCAGGGAAGACCAGGCCAGTGAGGGTGATTTTTGTTTTTAAGCAGTGTATGTTGTAGCTGAGCTTTGCCAAGAAAGCCTCAAAGAGAATTTTGCCCATAGGCTCCTTCACAGTGGTTATTTCATCTGATATTCCTTGTTGAAGCTTCATAGCCTTCATAATCAGTTCGAAACTGAAACTTCAAGGCCCATAGCTATTGTGTCTGCACAATATGCAAATGAAAGCTTTCCCCCGAGGTAATCAAACTCATCCGAAGCCTGGACTTGCTTGTTTGCAGATGAGCCATGTTTATGAGGGCCACTGAATAAGAGAAGAAAATGGGATGCAGGAGGATTTGCATTCTTGGGTCTTGCCTTCTCCAGGAAACATCTCAGAGGTACGGCTCGTCACTCGGCACCGACGTCACGCTGGTGGATCGTGGCATTTCAGATGATGCTTATTTAACTACTGTGTGAAAGTACTTGGAAAGAAGTTGTTGCCTTTTATGTCAAACCTTTGTTGTTTTTTAAATACAGAAGGACATAATGGATCCCCGTTAGGAACCTCTCTCTATACAAAGAATAAAAAAAATTAACATGCTAATTAATCTAAGAGCTGAAAACCTGAACGCCACATTGAAAGCAAACAGCAGTGAACTATAGGCAAGACAAAAAAAAAATTGATGGGCCTGCGTGCGCTATGTTGCAATGCTTGGGCATTTAACTTCTCCACTAAAGATTAAAAAGATACGTCTTAAGGCAGAGGTTTTTGGAAAATGGTATATTGTTGACCTAAACCTAGCATACACGGCACATAACTGAAAGCAGCCTGTGATGAACTTAATGGTTGTTTATTATGAGACTGACATCATAAGTGCCTCATCAAACAGTCTGAGTATAAAGATGCCCCAGAAGTGCCACAAGGAAGACTTATTTAGATTTTTTAAAATCGTTTCAAAATGGTAATCTGAAAGACCTTTGCTTTTGTTCCCTCATAAAATACTGGGAAAAGATATCACAGGAAAAGTTAAAGAGATGAGTTTTCCCGAATAAGTTCAGGGCTGATAAATGAGAGCCATGAAACAAGCATAATGCATATTCTCTTACCCCACTTTGTATGCTTGAGCACTGGGTTGAAGTGTACGAGCTGCAGGGCTTGCAAATTATTTTAGAATAGTTCAAAAGGTACAAGCATGGTTTCAAGCCTAGCATATAATTTTATTTTTGCTGCTGAGTATACTGATTTGCAAGTGGGAGAAATGAGGGAAGTAGGGCTTGATTGAGCAGAAGTACAATAGAAAGCTTAAGGCGTAATTCTCTTCTAAGATCAGCTCTTCCTATGAGCAGTGGAAGGCATCCTACGTAGAGAGCAAAACATCAGAGCTGATGCCCAGCTCGTGGCTCTTAACAGAACATTTTTAGCTTAGAAGTACTGCTTTACAGAGAAAGACGGAAAGATGAGAATTATATTTTGCATACATTAAAGAAAAATCTTGCATAAATTAAAGCCTATCATGTGTGGTGACCCCACTGAAGGAAAGGGAAGAGGAGACTTGTGTGTGCATGTAAAAGCTTTTACGATGTTTGTGTTCTTAGATCTTCGTGTAAGATTCCTGGTCAAACAAACTGGCTGTTAACAAACAAGCTACTTATTCATCTCTAAGGAAATCCGAAGGGAAGAGGTGAGGCTGACCTGTTTTAAACCTGTAGAGTCACTTTGCAGGGTGGGAATCTGCCAAATTTTGGTGGAAGGCGATATAGAGAGCTACACAGGACTCTTTGTTTCCTTTAACGGAAAGGACGTTGCAGTACAAACATAACATATTAAATATAATGGGGAGAGTTCAGGAGATACAAAACAACCCATTTGAATGTAAATGCAGATGGGTTTTATCCACAGCCTGTTGAAGCCAATGGAAAGGTCCCCAGTGAGACTTGCATCAGGTCCCTTGCAAAGTATCTTAGGCTAAGCATGTGTGTTAATGCACCATACTGACACATGCCCAACAATATCTTGCACAGTAGATCATATCTCTTTTTTAAGCATGCAAAACACTCTTGTTCAACGAGAGAACGCTTGGTTCTTTATCCTTAAAAGAACTCAGTTCTGAGCTTGTTATAGCACTGGATGTTTGAAAAGTATGTAAGACTTTCGGAATGAATTGCAAGACTTGTCAAAATTCATCAGCAACATTCAACTCAGGACAAAGAGAAACAACCTACACAGCAAAGCCTAACATAAGATATCTTGAACAGCCTGCTGTTAACTCATTATTTCATTGGCATTTTAAGGTCTAAATGCAACAAACAGACAGTTTTCCAAAGTACTATGCACAGGAGGCATTAGAACATAACAAATATCACTTTTTTTTTTTGGCATGGAGAAAAACGTGCATCCCTTATTCATGTGGTTATCACAGAGTAAGATGGGAGAACCAAACCTGATCTAGGAAAATTACCCAGCGATGTTGTAATCACAGACAACCGAGCTCTTTGATTTGCAAAAGTCTTCATGAATCAATTTTGCTTCATCATCCAGCCAGCTTGGCCCATCACTGAAATTGGCACTAGGACAAATGACTTTCCGATTTTCTCATGGGAGTTACAAGTGCTGGAGTAACACTGATGAACTGCCTCGAAAAGAAGAAAACAACTGCATGATGAGAACCGCTGGTAAGAAGCCTGCGTGTCTGCTCAGATGCAACTAGATCCAAACTCTAGGATCCAGGGTTATTTTGTGTCTTTGTTTTCTTGACCAGACCACATAATCTGCTCTCCCATCAAAACGGCAGACCAACTTCTGTAGCACAGACAGATTGCAGGTTTCAGTACTGCTCATATCAAACTGGCAGTCCCTTTTCTGTTACCTTTATAAGATTGTGTTAAATATGCCTTCTCAGTGCTAATGGGGAAAAAAAAGCAAGTAGAAGTTCTATTAACCTTCCCCTTTGCACTCAATAGAGGCTTACATTTTTGCTATATTTTATTAATTTTTGCCAAACAAGTGCCTTTTGTTAAAACAGTTAATTCTTTTCATAGTTAAATAATAGTTATGCACATTCTTTTATTGAGGTGGAAATTCAGTAACACAAGTGCCCTCCATTAGGGAACCCCATCCAGTATCAGAGATTCACGCCTGCTGTCATTTGGGTAAGTGCATCCCTAAATTTGTATTACATACAAACAAAAAGCTACACAGATAATGGCAGATGCTGCCCTCTGTGTTTCAAGCTCTCTCCATTTTGTATAACCTAGTAACACAAGTATGCTTCTCTCCTGCCGATAACAGCTCCAGATGTAGCACAGTATTTATCTGCCATACCTATGACTAACACGCTCAACAATAACATTCACAAAATATATCGGTCAGGGAAGCAATCATGCACGCAGCACTGACCTACATCACCTCTGCACTTAACATATCTGTCTATTTGCAATAGAGGTGTCCTATCAAGTGAGGAGGAGCCGCTGATATCCCGCCTGTTATAGTGATCAGAAGAAAGCCACCTGCGCACTTCTACCTTGAGCTGAGGATAGGAAACTTTCAGCTGCTGAAGGAGTCAGGATTTTCATTTCCATTAGTTCAGACTTGCCCCCAAAGCAGCCATGTCTCCAGACAATCTTAAGCGTTGAATTTAGCTCGCATGCTAGCACTAGCTCTTAAGTGTCTCTTCTTTTGGGATGTTCGTCATTTTAGTCCCAGACTCATTGACGTGCCACATACATTTGGTGGCTCCTTTGTTTTGTCATTCAAATTTACATTGGAAACTAAAAAAAAAAATTAAGCCATAAAAAGTGCTGTGCGCGCATGCATTTCCCTTGAGTATGTTTATTTCCTTGAAATATACATGTATTTCCTTGGGAATTCAAGGAAAACTTCCTACCAAATACTTTAAATGTCCTGAATTAATCTCATTATGGGATGTCTATCACGAGCTGTGTCCATTTATTAGGATGCTCCCGTGACAGGCAAGGGGGACACAATTACAATGCATCCTGCAGCCATTTTTGAACTTGCTGTGAGTTAGGAACAGGAGACGTAACAGAAAAAGCAGGGACGATGGCCATCAGGGCACTGACATGGAATAGCTCACTTCTGGAAGTCGGAGATACCTTCTTCATTTAAAAAAAAAGAAGATTGGAGCAAAAAGCTCCTCCTGAAGATGACTTAAGCGCTTGGTTTTGGGTAATCTGGTTTGGCTGGCTGGTTCCCTGATGCAGTTTTATATTCAAATGACTTGGCAAGCTTATTTTCATGACTCACTATTCTTCTGGACATTTCTCAGAAGCAAAATTCCTTTAATAACTGGGAGCCGATGTGAGATGTCAGCTCAGTCTGAAATTAAGCCTCTGTACTTCCACATCACCCTTAGTCCCTTCCCTGAAAACAGTGGAGTACCTTTGGCTGAGAACCTCCAAAACCAGGTCATGCTGCTTGAAGCCCCTTTTCCCTTCCCATATCTGGTCTCAATGGTTCAGGCAGCTCAGCGCACCTCCCAGGGATGCCTAGAAGTTAACCCTTCCCTGATCTCCCCACAAGATGACACGTCTCCAGAGCTCTCTCTACTCAGTGCCACAGTGAACCTGAAGCATGTACCCAACTCCCATGCACTGTAGCCTCTTCTGGTTTCCAGAACCAAGATGTTGGAGTTAAGACTACAAAGCCTTGATTGTCCATGGGGGGAAAATGAGGGGGGCAATTTCCACAATTTGAAGCCACTGTTACCCACGGGGAAACACGTGCTAGGTGTCCCTGGTTGATAGTCTAGAGAGTAGTAGAAGCACCCCGCTCTGCAGTTTGCTCCTCCTCAAAACTCACCAGAGTTTGGAGATGTTTGGGAAGTTAAGCAAGATGCACTACATGTCCTGCAATACCTTAGCTCCCTCTGGCTTTCTTGCTGCTCAGGCTCAAAGCCAGCAGGTACTTCCCATTCAGTGGGTGGGGATGGCTCACCGCAGGGATTGCGCCACTTAATAGATACCTAATTGTTTCGGAAACGCTTGTTCTTGGCTGGCTCTGCCATGTGCTGGAACATCGCGGTGATAGGCTCCCTATCCATCAAGTGAAGGAGCCCTGAACAAGGTATTGCACAATTATATCCCACTCCCTGAGCAGACCCTGTCTGCTCCCTTTCAGGATGGACTCACTGCCCCAAACCCTCCGCAGACTTCTCACTTCACCTTCATCCTTGCCCCAGAGGAGAGTCCCGGCAGCCAAAGGCAAGCAGCTTTGCATGGCGTCTCAGCCTGATCCTTTGCACAGCTTTGCTCCATGACCCCTGCAACAATCCACCCTCACTTAGGAAAAGCAAGGAGGCAGCAGGAGGACAACAGAGCACGAGACCGCACACAAGTGTTGGGAGCACAATGACAGTCTCTCAGGACCTTTCTCTATGCACTTTTAAAGGTGTTGCCTACAGGCCCATCACAGATGGGGTGATGAGACTCAGCACCAAAGAGTTGCATCAGGTATCTCTTCCAACACTACTCAAAGCACCTACCTCTTAAAGGGCTCTAGGTTGGGCTGGCTTGGGATCACCTCTTAGCTGTAGCCCCATCCAGGATGGCAGCCTCCCTCTCCTTACAAGCCCTCCAAGGCATTAGCTGACTGGATTTGATTTGGGTATGGCAGGCTGCCTCCTGGCAGTAGCCTAAGACTTGCAGAGGCGTAGGCAAAGATGGGATGCAAGGGAAGGACAGCATGCAGGACTGATGGATTTTCTTCCCCATGCCATTTAGTTTTGCTCGAAACCCCCAAGCGTCTTCTGGCTCCTCCCATACCAGGGCTGGTGCTCAGATATAGGATAGGCCGGTACCTGTGTTGCGTAACAACCCTTAGCAATTGGCACATGTAAATCAATTAATCCACCCAGCTCCTCTGAGGGCGGGGGATTGTGCAATCCTCCCTGTCAAGTGCTTCCAAGCTGCAATGCCCTCCAAGCTCAGGCTGAGCGGAGATACCCAACTATGTTGTTACTGTGAGCAGAGATGTCCTCTAAAATTGGACGGAGACACTGTCACCCATGGGCTCCACCAGGCACCCGATAGAAGAACTCCAGGCCTTGCCACACTAGCGGGGTTAGAAGCTGGGATGGGTGTCCAGGCAGCCGCCCAAGACCCATTTCAACGTGGCTTTTACTCACTCCAGCCCTACAAGAACAAGCTTGGGGTAGGGGACCAGGAGTACTTCTGATGGGTGCTCAGAACATGCCGGGGGCATCTGTGAACCAGCAGACTCGGTGCAAGTCATCAGACCACCGAGGCAGATCTTCCGCCTTGTGTGAGCACTCGCGTCTCTCCCAAATGAGGACGTCACGTGTCCTTCGCCTTTCTGCAGAGCAAACAAACATCACAGGCAGTCTTAGGCAGCGCAGACTCAGGTCAACGCTCAGGGACTCAAAGATGCCAATGGAGAATCTGGGCCCGGTGGCTTTGAAAATGTAGCCAGCACTCCTTGCTCATCTGTCCCAAATACTCAGAGACATGGAGCGGAGGAGAGAATGAGATGCATGGAAAATGCACAGTTATGCTTAATAACCATCTATCCCGACCTTAACCCTGAGCAGTTCTCCAAAGCAGTTATCAACAACTCACATGAGAACGTGAATGGTGCAACAGCAATATTGACATACAAGCAGGCAATTATGAACTTGAACTTAGTGCTTCCTAAGAAACTCCTAAGGACTGCCCCACTTTCAGCAAGGATGTTGAAGGATAGAAGCCTCTGTAGCGCTCTAATGGGCTACAAGCGGGAGTTAACGAGAAGTACTCTTTAATTAAGCTGTTGGAGAAAGTCAGGTTCCCACTGGGCTTGTTGCGAGAGCAGCCAAACTCCTGATTTATAGCAATTCAGTGCTCAAGGTTCCTTGTGCTGATGTAGGCCACCAAAGCACTGAGACCTCTTCAGTGTAATTAAAGGCAGGATGTGCTCATCGGAGCTGTGAAAAAGAACGGAGCAAAGGTGGCTTGGTTTTTTTCCTTATAGCAGTTGGTTACTAGTTACTGTTTAAAAACAGGTTATAGGTCTGATTTTAAAGTGTATCTTTAAATGGAAAGGGGCAGGGTCTGTTGCTCCGAGAATCGGAGAAGGGCTCAAGAATTTCTGAGTTCTGAGCCTATCACCAAATAATAGTTCGATCATGGAGGACCCCATTTTTCACCTGTAAAATTAAGCACTGGAATATTACTAAACACACGGGTGTTTTGCAAGGGTTAAGTAGTGAAAGCTGAATTGACACGTACATTATTTGCTTGCACTTAGCTTGCCAAATGCGTCTGCTTGCTCCGCTTTGCTGCTAGAGCTGGATGAAAAAAAGGAAAATGTATTCAGAATTCTTGCCTCAACTCTTACACCCCCTGAAAAAAAATAAAAATCAAAATTTCTTGAAATTTCTTAAATTCTGACATTTTCTTGCTACTGGAGAGCCAGATGCTTTTCTTTTCTTTGAAAAAATAATTGTAGTTTCCTTCTCATTTTTATTCATCAAAATTTAACAGCCGTCAAAATGTTGAAGTTAAAATGGTCAGCCCATCGTACTTCTTAGCATTTGTTTCTTCTAGTTTGATTCTTCCATTAGTCGTGGTGACAACAGAAACCGTTGGAAGATTTTCCTCCCCATTGTCTTTGTTCTCTGTCACTTGAGCTTTCAGCTGCCATTCCTAATGGCACAGGTACCAAATCTTGATGCACCTAGGATCCTATATATGGACTAGTCTCCCTTTCTGCTTAGTTGTTCTCCAAACTTGAAACAGAAAGATGGTTTCTGTGCTCAAAACTTCCAGTCTTGGGAAGCAAGTGCACTGCACACTGATGAAACTCTTACATTAGCTCCACTGGGTCTGCCCCACAGTAAATGTCTATGTAACACAGCCAAGAGAAAAGAACCACACAACCTGGTGCTGGCTGCAGAATAGCTTAGCGTGGTACAGTGAAGGAGGGAGAGACTGACATTACTTCAAGAAGATGGTTATTCAATATTCATCACTGTCACCACAATTTTTATCCTCGTTTTAAGGACAAGTTGTGCCGGCTCTTGTTCATCAGCAAGACAGACTATACAGGGGAGGTTGCAGGGAGCAAGCTCAGCATCACTGCAAACCTAGCTAACATGAGAAGGAGGTAGGGACACGGCCAATGGGACTCTCAGTGGAGAAACGAATGCCTGTGTGGGAACCAGTATGCTGTCTGCGTGCCATATAGAATCAGAGTAAATTAGGGTTGAAGAGGACCTCAGGAGGTCACATCTAGTCCAACCCCTTGCTCAAAGCAGGACCAGCCCCAACTAGATCATCCCAGCCAAGGCTTGGTCTCCCCAGGCCTTAAAACCTCCAAGGATGGAGCCTCCCCCACCGCTCTGGGTAGCCGGGTCCAGTGCTTTATTACCTTCCTCGTGAGAAAGTTTTTTCCTAATGTCCCTTGCTGCAACTTGAGCCCGTTGCTCCTTGTTTTGGCACCTGCCCCCACTGAGAACAGCCCAGCGCCATCCTCTTTGGACCCACGTTTCAGGGAGCTGAAGGCTGCTCCGTCTTTAGTTCTCCAGACTAAATAAGCCCAGTTCCCTCTGCCTCTCCTCAAAAAGTCGCGTTCCCCAGCCCTTGAACCATTTATTAATACTTGTTCACTTATGTTCGTTGTTGTCTGGCATGATGCAGCATCTTCCAGAAGCACCTGAATGGACGCCGCATCAGGAGAGTTCAAAGGAAAGAAAAAGAACGGGCAAAAGGTCAGCAGCTGGCATGCTGCGAATGGGGCTTATCATGCTGCTCCTAATCATCTCAGCATTACCTTGCACTTCTCCTGCTTGTTGCACCCACCTGTCGCCTCTCAGATTATACTGAGAGTAGGAGGTCTGCAGGGCTGGGGCTGCCTGCACGTCATGATTTCTGAAAAGGCCTAAAATAATGGAAACCCAATTCCTGACAGGGCCCCAAGGGTCCAAGATAATATTACTAACGACTTCTATGCTTGATATTACTGAAGACTTTTACTCTGGTAATGCTTGGATTTTTTTTGCCTAAATTTATCCATATAGGTTAACCTAATTTCTCGTTGCTCAGCAGGGTGGCTGTATTTTTATTATCATACCAGTGGCATTTAGAAGTAATAATTTTATACCCCCGGCTCTTGGACTTTACCATAGGAAGAAAACATTTCAAACTCGGTAACCATGGCTACAATTTTCAAAAGTGCCTGAATGGCATGGTATCTGGAGGATCAACAGCTTCCAATGAGGTTTGATCCCTTAAAATACCTAAACCACAAGTGAAAGTGGAATTTATGCCCTTTTTAAAAGTTTAGTTGGCTGCACCACTAGAATATACTTGGATATTCAGAGACCTAAAAGAAAAGGTCGAAAGCCACCTAAAACCCCTTCTTTAGGCTTCTGACTAGCCACAGGGTGGGTAAGCAAAGGCTCATTCTCCCGGAGAAACACTTGTGCAGAAGAAATGGCATCTCAAGAGAAGCCGATCAATTTGTTCTCATTTTACCTGTGCGGTCTCTGCTCGTGAATTCAGCCCACATGCAGATGATACTAGGAATAGCATATACATTAACTAGAGCAGCCAAGTTGCTTTGGACATGAGTCGTTCACCAAATAAATGGGTAGAAGAAATGCCCAGAGGTGCTGTCACCCAGATCTCCTCTATGCCCCGCTCTGGTTCCAGATGCAAGTCACTTTTGCCAAGCTATTTCTTCTTCCCTGGTTTTCTGATTTTAGGGCAAACTTTTCCCTCAAATTACGCTGACCTCTTCGGAAAGGGAGGACAGCATTTTTGTTTCAGATGCAAGCCTCTTATGTGGCGTATCCTGGAACATGTACTATCAAAGCCAGCAGCTAGGATACGGGATTCTTTTAATTCAAAATGGGGACTGATGTTAGGATGCCTACAAAACTCGGTAGAACCGAGGATCATCTCTTTGCAAATCCGGACCACGAACAAACACCATGGATACCGACGGCGAGACTCAGACTGACCCACCTGCATCTCTCGTGTCATCAGGCAGAAAGCACGTCGGTATAGTGTGAGCACTTAGACAACTTTACCTGGGCACAACAGGTCATCTTCAAGAAGCTCTCTGCGACACGGTGGTAAAGTAATGAAAAAGCCCGTGCAAAAACCTTTTATACAAGCAATGCTAGATAGCGCCCTCCCCAAAATAAAGCTGGGCACCGGTTGATATATTCCATTGCATGCCATTCCAACAGTGTAATTTCCATTTAACTATGTGAATGCATGAGACTGCCAGCCAGCAATGGCTTATCTGCCTTATTTAAGAGCTTAATAAACACAAGCTGAGGGTTTTAGTCCTGATGCCAGTAGATTCAAGCACAAGGATGTCAATTAATGAAACCTCATGGAAAGCTAAATCCTTATGTACACTATGCAGAGCAGCAAGCATATGTGCTGACAGACTCCTTTTTGACAGATGCTGGGGCACCTGTCCTAGCCTGGAACAGGGTAAGTGTGTTGCTTAGTGCTTTGGCAGTCAACTGGCTAAGCAGAAAAGCCGAGCATAGCAAGCACACTGGCAGAAACGTTAGCATATGCAAATGCAGATTTATATAGCTGCCATAGTTGACACCGACATGTTGGTTTTTACTTGATCCTTGTCATCATGGAACAATTTTTTAAAATCAAGGTTTACATAAAAGTAGCTATAGTAACGTTAACTCCTTTTATAAATAACCCAGCACTTTAGATCAAGTGCGATTTAACTTCCGAAGTCAAACAGAACAATAATCAAATGTTTAATGTGGCTATTCAAAATGTGTTCCACACCATATCCAAACCCAGCTCATCTCAGCGGTGTGTTACAAACCGCTCTCTCCCCATAACAGGTAGGAGAGGCATGGCTTCCTCAACAACACGAGAGAGTTTTTTGTTGCAAAGAAAAATCCACTGATGAGCGCAGACGTTTAAAAACTGCTTATAATCTTTCTGAAATTATTACAATGGTGTGAGATTATTTTACATATCTGTGTTAAACCCCTCCAATGAATCAAACTTTGAAGACATACATGCAAATGCACTCAGCCAAATCTTGCAGTCTCTTCTCACACAGTATTCCCATCGGTATTCTTGTTGGGATGTTAATGGAGCCTGCCTTATTTTTGGAACAAGCAAAGCAATCTCTCACAAGTGTTTCATTATCTTCAGTCATCGCGGTGAAGGGCAAGTGAGCTGATTTAATAGCGAGGCTGATATATTCATGAGAATTTTGAAACATTTGAAAAAATACCATAGGATTTAGGATCCGAAGAAAGCAGGGCTGGAAGGGACCTTCATGAGGTCGTCTAGCCCGGCCCTCACTTAAGGGAGGATCATCCCAGTCAAGCGTCTGTCTAACCAGCTTTTGAAAATACCAAGGGATGGAGAGTCCACAACTTCTCTAGGTAGCCTGTTCAAATGCTTGACCATCCACACAGTCAGAAATTTCTTCCTAATGTCCAACCTAAATTTCCTTTGCTGCAGTTTGAGGCCATTGCTCCTACTCCTGCCCCCTATGGCCACAAAGAAAAGCTCATCTCCATCCTTTCCATATTTGCCCTTCAGGTATTTGAAGACTGTTATCAAATCCTGCCTCACCCTTTTCTTCTTCAACTTAAATAACCTTCTTTCAGTCTTTCCTTATAAACGATGCTCCCCAGGCCTCTCATCATTTTTGTCACTCTCTGCTGGACTCATCCTAATCTGTTCACATCCTTCTTGAAGCGAGGGGCCCAAAACTGGACACAGGTGAAGCTGAGTAGACTGGATACTTCACTTCCCTTGATTTACATCTTATTTCCCCCTTTGTTTTTCTCTGATTTTTATATTCATGGTTATTTTTTCTGATTTTTGGTGTTTATGGCAAAATAGCATTTGTTCCTCAGAGTAAACATTGTTTGTCCAATGTAAATTATGAAATGGAAATAGCAGGTATTTTATCTGTGCCATCCAAGAGCCGACACGATGGGTCACTTAACAAAAAAAAAAGGCCATGCTGGTCTTTTGGCACCTGAACAGATTTCGTTGGAAAGCCTGCTGCTTAAATTTCTCTGGGCTTTGATTCTCACAATGATCCTCTCTCCCTCCAGTACTTGGCTGCATCTATTTAGACTGTTACTGTTCATGGCAGGGACAGTCTGACTTTATGCATCTAAATGCCCAGCACTAAGCCCAAGGCTTCAAGGCAATACAGAAAACACACAGAAATAAATTCACTTGTTGGAGCAAAAAACCAAGAATTTTGGTGCTACATCATCATTTCCTTAGTCTCAATACATTAATGACAAACTCTTACATGTGAAGCATATTACCAGCTAGTTAAATAGGGGGAAAGGAGCTGAAAAAAGCACTCTACTACCAAGACGATGGTGGCAGTACAAAGCACCCAGGAGGAATGAGCTTGTTTGGATGGTTGAAGGTGAGCGCGGGGATTACTTGGAGCTCTCTGCAAACAAAGGATCACCACAGCCAGAATAGGGAGTAGAGGAGGCTTCCTGAGAAGAGCTCACCATTTTAGACAGCATTTGGCCCCAGGGAACACAGTCCGGACTCGTCAGATCAGGGCTGTGGAAGGCTTTTTTATTCTTACGGTTATTATTTTTTAACATTTATCCAGCTCACTGCCGGATTAGTGATGTCACACTCCTGCCACCGAGGGTGGTCGTAGCTACTCTGGAACGCCTGGGCTGATCACATCCTACATACCGGATGCGTCTACATGTGCACCCAACTACAAGGTTGTTACTGCGCCGTCATTTAGTGCTTGCTTTTTTAGCGTAGGGGTGGGAAAAATGCAGCCCGTGGGCCAGATGCGGCCCGCCAGGCCATTCTACCCAGCCCGCGAGGCCCCTAAAAAATTTAGAAAATTACTATTTATCTGCCCCTGGATGCCTGTCACATGGCCCTTGATGGCTTGCCAAAACTCAGTAAGCAGCTCTCCGCCTGAAATAATTGCCCGCCCCTGCTTTAGCGGGACAGGGTTACACATGGAATAGGAGTGGGGCAGGACGGGGTTACACATGGAACATAATTGATTAAATATTTCTAAACAACATCCTAGAATAATGTTTTTTGGCCAAGTCATCGCACCTCTTTCAGCCAAACTGAATGTGCCCTACAATGCTGTAGAAACACAGTCCCTCCTGTATCAGAGGCAAAAGGATAAACTGGAAAATAAAGTTGAAACACGCACGAGCGGCAGAGGATTAGTAGAAGTTAGGCTTGCTTTAGCAAATACTAAATGACTGCTCAGTAACCGCTGGTACTGCTCAATCCCGGTGCCACATGGGTCATTTCCAACCCTACTGAACATAGCCACAAGCTGCTGCGCATTGGCTTGTTGCTACTGCACAGTAGCAGCGGCATCACGGTTTATGCCCATCGACACAACGTCGCCACAGGTTATTGCTATGGTGATGTAACGTCTTGTGTAGATGCGTCTACTGTTGCATTCACTGCCGAATGAAGAAGGATCAGTCCTTGCATGCCCTAATTCTTGGTCCTAAAGTCAATAGGACCTACCAATAAAGACTAAGGGTATATTTTCCTCTAGGTCTTGAGGAGGAAACCTCAGGAGCTTTCCCCTCAGCGCATGGATTTCAGTCCATGTGGATCCCAGGAAGTTTTAATGGCCTCTTTGGGAATGGAGCTGCCATTGCTCAGCACTCTCCCAGCTCGACAGGAGCTCACAGCAACAAACACAGCATTAATTACTAATCATAAGTACCAGGTCCTGCTACTTGTTCCTACCACTCAGGGTCTCTCCTGCCCCTTGGAGCTGTAACACGGAGGAGTTTAGCTGGGATGCTTGAAGGGATTAGGAGAAGCAGATAGGAAACCATTGTTCCTCCTCTTTTGCTTTCTGACTGCAGTTCTGCTCATTTGGACCATCGCTGCTCATGGTGCTTGGAGGCAAGATCTGACCTTGAGTCCGCATGATGACTGCTGTGCCAGTTGTGACCAGAGGTTGAATTGAGACCTCCAAAGTTAAAAGCCTGAGCCAAAAAGTGCCTGGGAGCTGTCTGACCTTTGTACCTTATGCACGTTAGGTACGAAGGCCTGAGGCAATAGTAATTTAGCAGTTGGGAAGGGCAGAAAAGCACTGCTTTCCAAGGCAGGAAATCAGTGCTGGGGGAATATGCTCATTTGATCTGCATGGGAACCAGAACTTCCACTGAAGGGATAGCTAACTCACACACATACAAGTCTGCAGCAGACCGCAAGGTCATTTGACAGCACTACACATCAGCACCATATGTCTATCTGCATTGCAATAAAGCTGTTTAAACTGGTGTGCCTAAAACCCCGAGCATCTGAGCTCACAGGAGGAAAGGAATGAAGCACTGTTCATGAGACGGCTGCATTGCAACAGTGGAGAGGGGTTACTGGCAGCATCAGAAGGACCATAGCCAGGAAGTGTGACCACCCGGCGCCCTGTGCCCAGGCAGTCCCATGGTGGCCAACAGCATCAGGCAGTGACTGAGGGCAGTAACTGTCTCATTTGCAGAGCTGGAGAAGCACGAACAGGCAAGCAATGGCAGCAGCCAGTGGCTCTGCTGTAGGCATTTAAAACCCTGGCATATGGTGGAACCATTCGTTATAGCTGGGGTGGCTCAGAGCCAGCCAAACATTAGCTCTTTTGGTCAAGTTCAACCTCTACTAGTTTTATAGCAAAAGGAGCAGACATGAATCGAACAAGAGGAAAAGCGGTGTTCAAATAAATCCATGTTCTAACCGTGAGACAGCTAACATCCAGGGCACTGTGGAATAGCTTGCCATTGTGGGTTAGGATCAACTGGTGTAAGACATGAGGGAGCAACCCCAGATGTGCTGGCATGAGAGCACACCAGGCAGGCCACTGTCTCACTATGGAGGATTTGGAAATGAACTCAGTAGAGCTTTTGGGTAGATTTTTGCCTGGTGAGTAGGCTGCTCTGGATACTGCATCTGATGCCAGTTCTAGAAGTAGCAAACTGAAAGATGCATTGAAAACTCAGACCTGCTGAAACACGGTGCCGTTCACTGTTGATCGTCTTACACTGTAGCAATGACTCATGCGTGATGGGTACAGCCATCTACGAACAGCAGGGAACTAGCCTAGGAAAACGGATGCAGACCATGGACTGATCTGTAACAGCAAAGGTCTCCAAGACAGTAGCGACCGCTGCACACACACTTGGCACTCCTCCCCAAATAATCATGAGCAGCAAAGCAACAACAGAGAATTGAACCAAGTAGATGCTGACTTGGAGCCCTCTTTCTCTGCCGTTGCTTGGTCTAATGGACTGGACTCTGCAGAACTGGGTTCTGTCTCTACTTTTTTCCCCAAGATGTCCCAGTATGACCTCAACTCCAGTATCTCTCTGCTGCTCTGCTGTAAATCATTACAATTCCCCCTCCCAAGCCTTTTTTTTTTTTTTTACCTCTTTTATTTTGGAAGAGGGACTGGCAAAGTCATCTGGAAGCGAGGAAAACGCAATGTCATTGTGAGAACACCTTGCAGAGACTCCGATTTCATTAACGAGGGTGTGAAGCTGGAGGTAATGACCCAAGAGGAGCTGCTTGGAATTTGCCCCCATGTAATTAGAGCCAGCCATTCTCTGGACAGAAATGGAAGCTGTGGCAAGTGTTGTGACACACTTTCATACAATCTCTGAAGTGACGTGTCTTTCACAGCTAAATGTAAATGCCTTCAGCAGTTGGCATGAGTACAGTACATGCATAAGTACTTCTTGTTATTGTACAACACAGCAAAATGTACAAACCTGCTTTAATTGCAAGAAAGCAAGTTAGGACTGTCTGGCTGGTAGGCTTATCTCATGTACCTTCTTGTCTTGCCACTTTTGCAGTGTAGAAGAATAAGTACACATAATTTACATTTGTAAGTACATCATGTCCTTTTCTTCCCTTTCAAAAAAAAAAATCCCTGTAGGGAGCACAGCAACTGAAATGCCAAAAAAGAAAGTGAGGAAAAAGTCAACCATCCAATTTTGAAGCATTTGTACATTAAAAGCCACATTGTGCGAGTGTGACAGATATATGTTTTATGAATCAGATCATTAAGAGGGTTTTAAAAGCACAATGGATCACTCCCAATTACTCCTTCCAGCACAGCTAAGAGGTTGGGGGAGATAAGTGGATACTAAAGAATAACAATTTTAAGAGAAATGTCAAGCTGCGCATCTCCCCCCAACCCTATCTTAACAAAAACGTCACAGGGCAATGCGGTGATTTCACACAACTTAGAGAAAGGCAGAGCTGCTCGGAGAAAAACCTGTAATCATGAAAACAATTGAGCAAGGCAGGCACGCTTGGCTTTTACTTTGGAACTAACTCTCCGAGTGAAGTTTCAGCAATGCTTGATACGCAATTCAGACCCAAGGCTTGGTGGAGCTGGGTAGCGGCAGTGTCTGACTGAGCAAGCATTTGGGTTTTAAAGAACTGTCCCTCCATCCCCCTAACTCTTTAGCTGGGTCTGCAACAAGTTTAGCTGCCTGGAGGCAGTGCCCCCGAGCCCACTGAACAGCAAGGTGCCTCCTAAGCTGTGTAGGGTAGCAGGTGGGAAAAGTACCATTGGTGAGCATAAGATGAATTAGCTGCCCACACAGAGGTGGTGATACTGCTGTGGGTTTGATGCTTGAGGCACAGTCAGGTTACTATGGAGCAATAGCTTTAGTGTGTCAAAGCAGCAACAGGTAGATCAGGGGGTCTTAGCTTGGACTTGGACTGTGGAACCTGGATGCTTCCCCAGGTTAGGCTCCCTATCCGCCTCTGCACTAGCCAGGGACATACACAGAGCCATGGCAAGCAACGAGAAGCTCAGGGTAGACACAGAGCCATGGCAAGCAACGAGAAGCTCAGGGTAGACACAGAGCCGTGGCAAGCAACGAGAAGCTCAGGGTAGACACAGAGCCGTGGCAAGCAACGAGAAGCTCAGGGTAGACACAGAGCCGTGGCAAGCAACGAGAAGCTCAGGGTAGACACAGAGCCGTGGCAAGCAACGAGAAGCTCAGGGTAGACACAGAGCCGTGGCAAGCAACGAGAAGCTCAGGGTAGACACAGAGCCGTGGCAAGCAACGAGAAGCTCAGGGTAGACACAGAGCCGTGGCAAGCAATGAGCTCAGCCTCAATTTGGCAGCTGGCTGTGAACTAAGTGGGCTGTGAACAAGCCGGATACCTACAGTCTGGGTTCCACTGTATCACTGAACCCGAAAGGGAGAAACCTATCTTGAATACAGACCTCTCGGTGTTTGAAGGAGGGGACAGGACACTGAACATGAGTCATTAATCCATTACATGAGCATTTACTTTTATTCACTGACATGCTGGATGATGACAGCACCTTGATAACACCACCTTCTGGGCTATCAGTCCCAAGGTCCCATCACACCCCCACACCCAGCAGGTAATTTCTCCAAAAATTTCACCTGGGTGAAAGACAGCTGAGCTCAACCCTCAAATGGACTGACAGTAACTTCTCCTTCAACTACTTTGCTTTCAGAGAGTCCAGTCAAGTAAAGCCGCCAAGCTTGGGACCCAGCGTATGGGGGCGAAACTCGACTGACACCATTCAAGCTGAATGACAGCATCTGTTCTGAATTGTGCCCATAGGACTGATGAGAAACATACCGCAGATTTGCCAATGAAGTGATTTTGTCATTGCGACAAAACAAAAGCAGCTTGAAAGGGCCATGTTTTGGATCTCTGAAAAAGTTCCAGTGCAGTTCACACTCCAGCACTAAAAGCCAAGTTGTTTCCTATTTGGTCTGCAACCTGCCTATCCCTGCTTACTCTCAAATTCCTTGGGATGGTTTTGCGAGAGGCAAGCATTTCTTAGGGTGAGATCTTTTACTGGACCAACCACATAGCAATTAGACAAGCTTTTGAATGCAAGACATTCTTCATCAGGTGTGACCAGAAGGGCCAGGCACACACAGTAAATAATAGTAGTGGGATGGGGTTACACATGAAGCATAACTGATTCCCAGGGACCTTCTTCCTCATTAAACATTTCTAAACAACACCCTAAAATAATGTTAGTTGGCCAAGTCACCTTTCTCTTTCAGCCAAACCGAATGTACCCTAAAATGCTGCAGAAAGAGTCCCTTCTGCATCAGAAGCGAAAGGCTAAACTGGAAAATAAAGCTGAAACATGCATGACTGGCAAGAGGATTAGCAGAAGATTGCCGCGACCACCATTGAACACAAAAGATATTTAAGGTTTACGTAACTTAAACATTGCGGCTGTTCAGCGAACTGTGGAAATCAAAAACTCTGCATTGAGCCATCTGTGCATCCCGCCTGTTCAGCGTGGGTTAGAATCTCACCGGCACAAGATTAATGTGTGGAAATGGAAAGTCACGTACAGAAAATGTAAACAGTGAGAGAGGCCAGCGCCAGAGCTGAGTAAAATCGTAATTCTGACACAATCTTTTTGCAGTTCATTACGAAATCAACCTCTATGTCAACTAACCCCTTTCCTCTCCAGGCAGGGAATCAGAGGGGCACATTACTTACCCACACAGGGCATAAATAACAAGCGCCCTGGCTGTAGCAAGCCCTGTGCTGGGTACCAAAGAAAATGATGGGGAACAAAGAGTGTGAATCACTGCGGGAGAAACAGAGTCCTAGCCTTGCCCTACTGCTACAAATACAAGGTAAGCTATGCACTTCTCCTGCCTGCTAGGGGAGATACGTGTTGGCAAATGTACTAAAGATGACAGGCCTATTCAGGATTACTGAGCTTCTGGTCTCTGTTAATGCAAGCTAAATATTATGTCATTGACCCTTCCTTGCCCTTTTTTTTGCTTGTGGATCCCTCATGAAGACCAGGAAGAGCGGATTAAAAAAAAAAGTCATTTGTACCCTAAATTTTGAATTACACACTTGATACCTGGCACCAATATGGGCACCTCGGGCACCAAGGGCACCTCTGCTTTATTGTGTCCTTCCTCTCACCACAAGCATCTCCAGCTTCAAGACATCCAAAGGATTTCACCAATCTGGCTAATCTCCTCTCAAGGAAAAGAAATATTCTTACGCACACACATAAATTTCATCGATTTCACAGACATTAGGGCTGGAAGGGACCTTGAAGACCATCGAGTCCAGCCCTCTGCGCCAAGGGCAGGAAGCCAGCCGGGGTCAAAGGATCCCAGCAAGATAAGCATCCAAATGTTTCTTGAATGAGTCTAGAGTAGGTGCCTGCACCACTTCTGAAGGGAGTCTATTCCAGACCTTGGGGACTTGGACAGTAAAGAAGTTTTTCCTTATGTCCAGCCTAAAATGGTCATGGAGGAGTTTATGACCAAGGGTCCTTGTTATCCCCTGGTGTGCTCTAGTGAACAGACATTCCCCCAGATCCTGATGCAGACCCCTTACATACATATAGGCAGCCACCAGATCCCCCCTGAGCCTGTGCTTTTCCAGGCTGAAGAGTCCCATGGCTCTCAACCTCTCTTCATAAGGCCTGTTCTCTTGCCTTCTGATCATGTGTGTGGCTCTCCTCTGGACTCTCTCGAGCTTCTCGACATCCTTCTTAAATTGTGGAGCCCAGCACTGGATGCAGTACTCCAGTTGCGGCCTCACCAAGGCTGAGTACAGCGGGAGGATGACATCCCGAGATTTACTTGAGAAGCATCTATGGATGCAGGCCAGAGTTTGGTTTGCTTTACCAGCTGAGACAGCGCAGTGGTGGCTCATGTCCATCTTGTGGTCAATCATGACCCCCAAGTCTCTTTCAGCCGTGGTGCTCTCTCCTGCCCTTCCCAGTTCTGCCATTTCCTACCACATGCCGTCCTCCCGGCTTCTGGATTCTGCTCTTTTCTGCCCCTTGTCTCAGTGACCTATAAAGGCACTAAAAAGAAAAAGTGGCACTCTTGCCCAATCATGTTGTAGTGATAGCACCAGGCTGCAAGCTACCATAGAAAGAAATGGGTATGTTTATAATCCATTCTTCCATGCTTGTGTTTTCAGTGTCTAGCGGGTAGGTAGATGGAATAGGAGCTCTGACCTCAAAGTATGACAAAAGCAATGGACCTGCCTGGAAAACAAATTCTGCAAAAGACTCAGACAAACCAGAGGCTTGAACTGGTATGAACAGGATGGGGTAGTGAGAGAAAGGTAGTGCATATAGTAATGAAAATGTCTTTAAGTACTTTGGAGCCAAGCATTGCTAATTTTAGAGCAATGTG
This sequence comes from Gavialis gangeticus, assembly GCF_001723915.1. NCBI lineage: Eukaryota > Metazoa > Chordata > Crocodylia > Gavialidae > Gavialis > Gavialis gangeticus. The sequence continues at coordinate 55,409,959 of NW_017729029.1, forward strand.
GGCAGTGAATAAGCATTGGTTGTTTGTGCTGATGAAACAGCAGCAAGTGTCCTGCTTATGGAAACCCCAAGCCATAAAGGAGAGGAACGTAATAAATAAGAATAGCATATTTAAATAGTGCCTTTCAGCCCAAAGGAGCCCAAATGCTATGCAACCATAAAAGTCATCTACAAATAGCAGACAGGGATGGCTTCAGCTCTAGATGAAGTGCAGCCAACTCTGGGGTGAAAGGCAGCAATTGTTGAACAGTGATGAGCAGTGCTACCTGGCAATTTGGGACAGGAAGTGAAGGACACCAGATCGCCTATTAAAATTGTTAGGGAATTTAGGTAGGCAACATATAATTAATCTAAACCAGGGCTGCAGGGCCAAATCCTAGTTAATGCCCTTCCTCAGGCAGAAAATGCCGCTATTTATCAGCGTACGTCTCAGCTCAAAAAAGAGCATCGCTAGCAATGTGCAAATGCTTAACCCCATGCTGGGGCATAAGCTCAGTAACGTTCTCACTTGCCTTTTCCAAAGTACTTATCTTTGCCTTGAGTCTCCCATCCAAGCACTGGCCTCACTTCAGCCCTGCTTAGCTCGTGAGATCTTGCAGGCAGGAGTTACATGGGGTATGCAAGGGCTGCTTCTGTAGCACCATATAAATAAAAGCCAGTTTTTCACTTTACAATGAAAGAACCTTGTCGTGAGGGGAAGATGCCTCCTAACGATTGCAACGAGAGCTCAACTGACCCCCAAGTAGATGATGCTCCATGGCAAGCCCATTCTCTAATTGTTAGAGGCCAGGAACTAAGTCAAGAGTGCCGTGCCCGGCTCTGGCAGGAGCCTGGTGCTAGATGCACGGCTCTGTCAGTGATGCCTGAGTGTGGGGCTCTGAGTCCTCGTGGAAAATATTCAGGAACCAAGAGAAAGCAAGCGCCATTTTCCCTGGCTTTCGTTTTTCATGAGGAAGGCCACAAATCTCTGTGGCTAATTAGAGAGAAGTTTCAGAACTCCCTCCGCACCAGGCAGGGTCTGTCTCCGCTTCCTCCTTTTCGTAAAAGGAACAAATATCAGAACAACGTAATTTTTTTTTGCAAGCATGACCGTTCAGAAGTGAACCTTGTTCCTGTCCTCTCCACTGATTAGGATCAAGGTGCTTTTGGAGACAGCATTTAAAAGGAGCCTGGTTTCTCTCTGATCCTCTGACAGCACCAGCCACCCCTTCCTTCCCAGTCGACCACCACAGGAGCACTGCCGCTCACTTCTGATGTCCCCTACTTCTGGGATGACTACCACAAGGCCTAGTCACTGGTGAGTTTTCCGCTAGGACTTGTACGGGTTTAGAAATTCAAACGCACACCCATCTCTCTCACCACAGACCTTGGGATAAACGTCCATATGAGGCGTGCACAGTCTAGAGAGATCTGCTGGGATGGCAAAGAATTGCTGGATCCCGTAAGAAAGTCTCCTTAAGATGCAAGGATGCTCCAATGTCATGAAGAAAGGAGTGGTCTGTGGGAGGCTTGAGGCTATGGGCACATAGGGCAGGGGGAAGGCACTGCATACAACCCCTATGAAAAGGCAAGTTACTGACTATCATTTATCTTATACAACAGACAATTACCATTTTTCCCCTGGGCTTGAGTATTTGGAAACACAATGGCTACCTTTAAAATGCCTGATAATCCTTCTCATAATCTGCAGCTACTTTTCACCTGCAATGCCCAATACTACAGTTAAATAATTCTGCAAATGCCGTGTGTTGCTGCTAATGTTTCTCAGAGGATAAAAAGTTTATTGGGGCATAAAAAACTGGTTCTCATGTTTTATTAGTTAATGGAACAACTATACAGTGAGATTATCTCATACGCTTCAGGGTTGGGCTATTCAGTGAAATGCTTTTGCTAGCACAAAACCACGTAACCCCTTCGGGACACTTGAACACAGATGTGACAGAGCAAGTCCTCCTGGACATGCAGAGTGTCCAGAAAGTGGGCATCCCATGGGGTGCCAGGATCTTGCAGGTGGCAGAACAGAAACAGGCCAGCTAGAATGCCCTTGCAAGGACAGCAGTAAAAACTGTTAGCTCTTGCTGGGTGCATCTACATGTGCGCCTTAATACACATTAGTCTATTTTAATGTGCATTAAAGCATCACAGAAAACTCATACTCTTTAGCTAATACACATGAAAATAAGCTAATGTGCCTTTTCTAGTACCCTCACAATGGAGGTTCTAGATTGAATACACATTACCTAACGCACATTAATGAACATGTCGACACTCCCACTGTGAACAGAAATTCCTGTTAATAAATGAGATGTTCACACCACAAGCCTCATCAAGATATCACAGAGGTCTCTATATAGAACACGGTTTTTTAATGTCTCGCACACACACTATATATTATAGCCAGTGACTTAAGTGCATAAATCCAGAGATGCATGCACATGCGCTGGGTATATTCAGACACCAAACAGTAGGCCTGCACATAGCCACTGCTTGTGCACGTGTAACAAAAAAATCCATACATTTAAGGGCTTACTCAAAACAACCACTCAACTTTTGCATCTGCCCCCAGGAGGTGGTCATCAAAGTCGGCTGCAGGTATGGATTCTCACTAGGGATGGAGACAAAGTAAAAACCAACTCAAACCCTCAGCCAATCTCAGACCGTTTGTGAAGGTTACTGAATGCTTCGGTGCTGTCTTCCCTTTCCGTTGTCAAGCGCTCAACATTGGGACCAATCTTGCAAGGTACCAGGCACTTCTGAAAGTTGCTGAGCTTTTCCTGGGAGCTCCCCTTGTAGGGTCAGCCCCTTGGGCAGGGAGCAGCATTAGAAGTGCTCAAAGGGATCCCAGAAAGATGACTGTGCAAGATTTCCAATCAGCATTGTAGGCTTAGAGCCGTGTAGGGAGAAATTCAGATAAATCTTCAGCTCTGATCACCTGAACATCTGATTTACCTGGGATGCAGAAGTTTAATTAAGCCAGAGCATAAGCAAAAGGTCTAGTGTGGAATTCATTTGAGCTGCTCCCTTCCTAGGGGCTCGGAAAACTTTGGGACAGACAAATAACGATGCGTTTTTGTAATTAATGGAATACAGCAGCTAATGGTCTGGCCTGCAGTTGTTTGTCTGTCTGGAGACAGAAGTGTCGAGAAGAGCGACTGGAGAGCTGCTGAGAGCCTGCTGGTTTGATCTGTATCTTTGCCGAATCTCCTTTCTCTCTTTAATAAGAGCCGAGCGTTTTATCAAGAGCATCCAAGTGGAGGCTTGTGATCTTTCCACAGATAATATGAGCGCTTATCTTAATGGCATTGCTAGCCCAGACTAGTCCATTAAAAACAAAATGGAAGGCTTCAAGTGGAGTGCTTGAGGGATGTCTGAAGGGCTAGGCAAACAGGGAGGCTGGGCAGCAATAACAGTCCAGCTCTCTGAGGCAGTCAGGACTCACCATTTCAATTTCTTACCCTTTCAAAATACGAACCACAAACATATTAGTCACACTCGCCCACAACCCTCCTAAACTGCCCTCTTCTCTCGGCATCTCTGTTCCTCGGCTTCCTCCCAGGTCAGACAACAAGAGCAAAGAAATGGGTTTGGTGACATCCAGCCAGTTAACAGACCTTGAACCCCGTGAATCCAAGGAAGCATCACATTTCTAAGTCAAGCAGTTTTCCTGAACAGAACCTGCCAGGAGCATCTTCCTATTGAAAACGGGGTTTAACCAAGAGCGTGGCGAAAGCTCCCATCAGAAGCCAAGACCATGTGAAGTTTTTCCAGTTTGGGATCTGTTACAAACTTGATGCCCAGACCCAAGTCCAAAGATAGCTTCTAAAGGACCTTGCACGTCCAAAGCGAGCCTGAACCGAGCCAAGTAAAACAAAGCAGAAGTGGCTGAGTTACTGCTCTCACACAGACCAGACCCCAAGCTAGTCTTGGGATGTGCAGTAAAGGGTGTGGACAGACACAGAGTTAAAGCAGCTTAAAATTACAGTGCTTTTACCCCTGATCCACTCTAAGCAGTGCATCTGCATCCTCTCTTTTCTGCTTTAAGTGGAAGCTAAACTGTTGTAACTTTAAACCAGGTTCATTCAGGTTTAAAGTCACAGCAATTTCACTCTGGCTACACGGGCACACGAGTGGACAAATGAAACCCAGTTGCATTGATCTGGCTGACACACACTCACAAGCTGAAAGGTTTGGATAGGTTAATGTTAGGTCCATCCAGGGCAGGGGCAGGCACAATGCAGCCCGCCAGGCCTTTCTATCCGGCCCACGGGGCCCCTAAAAAATTTAGGATATTAATATTTATCTGCCCCTGGCTGCCTGTCATGCGGCCCTCAATGGCTTGCCAAAACTCAGTAAGCGGCCCTCTGCCCGAAAAAACTGCCCACCCCTGATCCAGGGCCTGACACCGGTTAGCCTCACATGGGTTTTCCAAAGAGCCCAAGGGAGCGAGGTGCCTAACCCAACTGCTGTGGGATCCGGTGCCTGAACCCTTTACGCTCCTTTGACAGTCCCAGCCACAGCTACACTACAGTCCTTGCAAAACGTGCCCTCAGACAGCTTTTGGCAGAGGGCTGCCTTCCCTGTGCACAAAGTCAAGGAACGACAGCGACAGCGTCAGGTCGATATTAATCCAATTAGCGCAGCTTTGCTGAAACAGCAGCGCAAACAGCCGAAGCGTGGGCTCTGTCTGGGGAGCCGCTTACTTACATGGCGACACGGTGGCCCGGATTCTCCCCGGGAGCCAGAGGAAACCAGGTTTATTCACAGGTCCATAAATAAGGCTATGTTTACTTTAACTCTGAACAGGTGCACGGCTCTCCCCTGGTAAATAGGGCTGCTTTCCTCCTCTCCACACGCCTGTGCTATTTATTACGAGGGCTGACCTTTCAGCCGGGCTGTCTCACTCTATCAGGTTTCCCTGGGGAATCAGGGTAAATGCACTGGGCCTCACCCCCATCACCTTGCTTAATAGCACAAGCAATGAGTGGGTATTAACGAGCCTTTATGGAGCGCTGTAACAGTGCACTGCTGTTTACCGTGAAATGGGGGAGCCAGATATGCAGCCTCATGCACCCCACTGCTGGAGGGAGAGTTATTATCCTCATTATAGGAAAGGGGTGATAAGAGCAATGGGGCAGTAAGAGCCCTCCAGGAGAACCCCTGGTGCCGCTCCTGCCTAGAGAGTCATGCCAGAAACATGCCTGTGCAGGCTGGCAGCAACACAGGCCTGGGACTCCTACATCCCAGCCACCACCAGGCAGCTCCCCTGCCTTAAAGAGGTGAGGTCTAGTCCTCACTGCAAAGGTCTACAGCAAAATAGCGAGTGCACCCGCACTCCAAGCCCCTCTCTACCAGCAGAGCCCTTGACTTGGTCAGCAAAGTCGCTCCCCCTGCCAAATGGGGTTAGGCCTCCGCCCCTGCCTGGAGCTGGCAGGAGGCATGCGTAAATGCTCTTGAGGCTTTAGCTGACTGCAGACACCTGCATCTTCCTAGAAGGCGCTTTGTGCTCTGGTAGCACATCAGCAGAGCGAGGGCCACTAGATGTGCACAGGCATACCTGCACTGCAGTGATGGCTGGTGGCCACCAGAGCTTCCTGCCTACCTGCCAGGTAGGAAACATAGATGAGACCCAAGTTTCTTACCCACAATCATCCAAATCATAACTGACCAAGGGACTGGCTCCTACTCAGGAAAGCAGAAGACCAGAGGGGACACAGAGACACCTCCACGGTCTGTGCTGCAGCCCCCTGTTCTAGACAAGGAATGACACCCTCTCCTTGTCCAGCATGGCCACAACCAGCTCCAAGGCTGCAACAAGGCCTGCGGCCTTTGCTTTGGGCTCGACAAATCCAACTTCCAACAGGCTTTCCCTATTCCATGGTGCCCATTCGCATGGGGCCTGCTACAGCCCTTTCCCAAGGGCTTGAGACTTGTTGCTCAAACATCACTCAGAGATTTGAAAGGTATCTGGGAGCCTCATCTTCTGCAAAGATTAGGAGCTTTAGCATTAGCCTGTGTTTGTGCCTCCTGGAGAACTGCAGTTCCCTAAAGCTGGTGCGCCAGGGTAGGGCAGAAAGGACCCTGGACAAAAATAGAACAGTTTTTCCAGTAAAGCTTTTCATAGAGGCAAGAGGAAGAGATCGTATTTGCATCTAGCTCTAATGGCTTCCACTGAGGGGTTTTGTATTATTCACTACCTTCCCATTTTTTAATCTGCTTCTTCCTCAGAAGCACAGAAGAAAACTGCTTTTCCAGCTTTTCTTTTTACCATAACGCTGTGAAGCAAAAGGGTCAGATCCCCATCTCAGACAGACCGACATGGCCCCACTGAACTGTACTGATTTACTCAAATGGAAGATAACCCTGATTATAAGATGACCCCCACCCCTCACCCTCAGTAATTAGATTCTATGTATAGAAAAAAATACAAATTTGTTACACTTTTCAGGGGGTGTAGGTGGTAGCCGTGTTGATCTAAGGACATAGGCAGACAAGGGTCTTTGGGTAAATCCGATATCCTTTATTAGACCAACTCAAACAGTTGGAAAAATTCTTCTTTGCGAGCTTCCGGGTACAAATACACTTTCCAGGTATAGAATCTAATTATTAGAGGTTTGCCTTGAATTTGTCCCCTTCCCACTGCTACAGCAGGGAAATACATCTGGGGGATAAGGTAGCTCTTTGCTCTCTACTTCCCACCAACTTGTTTGAGAGCAGAGCTCAATTGTCACGTCTGTGTGGCTCTACTGCTAGGCAAGTATCTTCCCTGCCAGACCCATCAGTCTGGGACTTCAGATACTCCCCACATCCAGGCAGGCATCCCATGTACAAGGGGTTCAGATGCCCCCAGTCTTGTTTAATCTTAGCCAAAAGTCCAAAGCCAAAAGGCTCATGATTTACCACATAGTTCACTGGGCTGGGCCCCACCAGAGTCAGCAGCATTTCCAAACACGGTGATCCACTACAGAGAATACCCAGAATCCCTCTGTTGCGCCATTTCTCAGCCTGGCACATACAAATAGTGTGGCCCTGTCCTCCATAGTGACCCCACAGCTCAGCATGCGTGTATACTCCAGATATCCCCCACAAAGCTCCCACTCATGACCGGAACCGGGTGTTCTTGTCACATATCATGGGACTCTCCAAAAATTTACGCACAGATGAGGCACAGGGCAACCTGGTACAGCTTCACCTCATGGAGGATGAGAGCATACTAATAGTATGGGCCAGGCTGAGAGAAGGGCTGACACAGGGATTCTGGGTATGCAGTATTGTGGCTCACCATGACTCCAAAAAAATTCAGCGGTAAGGGGGACTGCACTTAAATGGGCAGTAGCATATCTTACTACAAAAGAAAAAAAATTGCCCAGTGTGGGCTACGTGTTTTATTGTGACATACTCAGTGTTGGCTCCATTTAATCACCTTCATACTCGGTTTCCATTGGTAAACACATGCTGCTTTTGGCAGCAATTTAATGACAGACAATGTATTTAGTGAGATGTCTTTGTAGGCCATTATATGACGAGTCAGGACTTCCCCCCCCTACACCAACTGGAAAGAAAAAAAGAACATGGCATCTTGGAATCAAGTAAATATGGTATCTCAGTAGTGGAGCCACCCCAAAATCTCATAGCTGTGCTGCACAAATCAGATCAACATCACCATTACACCAGCAGCTAGTACAGCCCAACATCCCCATCACTGAATGCAGCCTCTGCAGGCAAGTCTCCTTCTCCTCAGTTATACTTGGCCAAGCAGCACAGAGCTCCTTTCACCAGAAGAACTCAAAGCACCAAAAATAGAACGAGGAAACTGAACCACTAACATTTTAGTATACTATTCCAGTGTGCCCTTTGGCAAGTCTTATTTAGGGCAGCCCATGAGATTGACTGCTGTAAGCAGAAGTGTCATCTAAAATAATAATAATAATCTGGAAGGCAGAGGCATAATCTCCGGGTACTGCCACATTTCCAAAAGGAGACAGAAACCCACCTTCAGAACCGAACCCAGCCTAGAATTTAAACCACACAAAATCTTTTCACTCTGTTTAGATAAAAGGGAGGGGGGGAAACCTGTTGTGTTCAACAAGGTTTCTCATGAACTCTAGAACTAGTGCCCATAGGCTTGTTAAGAGTGTAAATAGATGGGTGCTTGGTTGAGACGCTACCTACATATTTTCAAGTCTTTGTGCAAAGCAGAAACTGGAATTCAGAGACCTTAATATAGAAGTCTCTTCACTAACCAGGAAATATTACTCATTATCGCTTCCTTTTCAAATGCCTTCACTAGTCATCAGAATGGGAGGGAGGGAAAGTGCGAGGATGAACTAGAGCTCATTTGTAAAGAAAAATTCTGAAAATTACAAACCAAAAACACACCAAAATCTACAGGCCAAACTGAGTCAAGATCCTAGGGTGTCTGTAGAGATTAAAGGGTTCAATGGGATCTAAAATTTTCATGGGAAGAGAGAGGGTGTTTGCCATTCTAGTAAAATAACTTGGTTTTCCCTTTCCCCACAGCTTGGCTTCTTTCTACACCTGATGTTGTAGGTTAGTTTTATTCGAAATACTCTGGTTGGGCATTCTCTGCATTTCAGCTGAACTGCTTTCCTCTCTCTCCCCCTTAAGACTTAACTTCTGTTGTACACTTCAGACAAAAAAGAAACAACACAAAAGAAGTTGACTAAACATTTCCACGTTTTCTTCAAGAACAAGTTTTTTAATATACATCATTGCAACCCCAGGAGAGTCAAAGAATTGACAATGGGGATAACGAGTGTCACTCATTGGCTACTTCATCTATACAAAGTACTAGACTTGCAAGTTCGTAGCACTTGGTTTCAAACATGTTGGGCCAAATCCTTAGTTGGACATAGCAGCTCTGTCTTCTTCATCACAGCTGTGCCAATTTGCACCAGTTGAATTTTTGACCCAGTATTTGAACTGAGAATGGGAGGTGGTGCCCTCCCAATATGCAAGGGGCTCACTTCCCCAATGCATACTGTGATCCTGCCCCTGGTGTGACATACTTAGCACCTTAGAGAACTCAGGCCTTTACAGAAAGACTTGAGTTATATTCTTTTTTAGCAACTGCACCAATTTCCTGCAGAGATGAAACTATAAGTTGGCAGTCACAACCAGGTGCCTGCTGAGCCATGGACTGTGGGGAACTTTTACAACTCTGAAAGATTGAGAGTCCCTTATAAAAAGCACTTTTCTCTTAATAGAAGATGTGACTTGATACACATTTCTCTAAAGGGTAAGGGCCTGAACCGGATCACTTCTCAGAAACAAGGAGAGTCATACATTCCTCAATGAATTATCCACCCCACCCTTCCTCGAACAAGAAAAAAAAATGACCAGTGGCAAAAAGGAAGACTTTTCAGGTCCTGAGCATGAAACGCAAAGAGGCATGTGAAATCCATAATGCTGACGATGGGCTTTCTGCGCAATATAAGGCATTTCTATGGTGCATGGCTGATGCAAGGTGATTAGATGCCACTGTAGCTTGGCAAGAACCAGTCACAGATGTTTCTGCTGGAAAAGCTTTTGCACAGTGCAAGCTTTGCTAGAGTTGTATTTTTAAGGCAAGTTTCTAAAAACACAAGCAACTAGATGAATCATTTGGCCTCATGGCCTACATACTTTCCTCTGAGCTCAGTGCTGGCCCATGGCCACTTGTCTGTAGGCCCTACTTCCAGTAGCACCGGTCAAATTATTTAACTTTTGGAGCCAGCTCCGGCATTCTTGGTGCATCTCAAACCTTGCATATCAAATTGAGGATGGAGGATTGGGTGCGGAAGGATTTCAGAACTGATCTGTATGAATCTGAATGAGAACCACTGAACCACAAAGGCTTTCGATTTGCCTCCAAGATCCAACTGTCGATTGATTTGGGTACCAAAGACGTGACTCTATTTAGCAATCCCCTATTGATCTCAAGGGGTCTGGCACCTATGCTGATATTAGAATTCACCTCTCATCTTACAAGCAAGCCAACTAACTGTTGGCAAGTGAGTCCAGCTTAGTCATTAGGTTAAAAGAGTGGGTGCTGCCTCTCTGTGCTCCCTTGGCGGGGTGATGGGTCTTTTATAGCATGTGGTCCTACTGTCCTGTCCCCAGCCTGGGTCAAGCTCCACCTCTGTCATTGCCAGACAGGAGCAGCCTTCTGCAAATAGTGGGGGATAAGAAGTGCATCTTGTGTGGCCTGACCATGGGACTGTGGCAAATCTATCTGCACCACAGTCTATCCCTCTCACAGATTACTTGACTCTTTGTGAAACAGAGCCCTATCTTTTGTTGGAAAAGTGCATATAATTGCTCCCCTCCGCCTTTCCCATTGGATTTCCCACCCTGAACTTGGCATGGTCCTCTCCTGAGGAGACCTGATCCTGTTGAAAGCCACAAGCATGACCTCACATGGAGACGAACACCAGCTTCATGGATTTTTAAAACACTTTTCCAGCACAGAGCAACGCTTCATCAGCTGATGCTTGTTTAAAAAAAAGATATGGGTTGGCATCCAACCCTCGCTTGTTCAGTTCCATGATTTTGGGGGCATTCAAAATCCAGAACGAGGTCCAAATGCAAATTCTGCAAAACATCAGATGTCCGAACAAGCCCCCCCGCCCATCTAACGCAACACAGAATTGTGGAGTCTTGGAAGCGCAGAACTGACTCTGGCGAAGCCCATCTTTCTCAGCCCTCCAAATTAAAGGATTGAGCCAGACGCTTTTCCACACTTTTTA
>NW_017729029.1:55425702-55455711 GCF_001723915.1 Gavialis gangeticus
GCAGAACTGACTCTGGCGAAGCCCATCTTTCTCAGCCCTCCAAATTAAAGGATTGAGCCAGACGCTTTTCTACACTTTTTAAATGGAAATCAACATCAAACCAAAAGTTAAAAAAAAAAAAAGTGGCGGTGCTTTTTCAGAGCAACCGGCTTCCAATTAGTTTTACTTTTCCTTTCTAGAAAGAAAGGCAGCAGAGAGCAAACATGCTGCAAACTGATAACCTGACACAGGCTGGAAGGACAAGTTCAATCAGATACGTCTGACTGTTTCAAAGCACTGCCCACATTCATTTTCGACTCATTTTAGCATGGCAGGTCACAGCACTATAAACATTGTGGGTGGAAAAAAAAAAAAAAGGCAGGAGCTGGCAAACAGTCAGAACTTGCTGTTCCTGACCCAGTAACCTACTTTCTGAGCACCACATAACACTAAAGCCACCCCCAGCTCAGACTGCAACGTCACCTCTTACTTAACTTCTTAGAGGCAAAGAGTGGGTTTGGCTGGGGAAAAAAAATAAAGCTGGATGACACGTGGTCATCCTTTACTTACTTCTGGCCATAAAAATCATTTTAGGCAAGACAGAAATGCAAAGGGTGATTTCAAACCTCCAGCCGTTCAGCACTACCAGAACACGTGTGATCCAAGGAGTAGGGCTCCACCTTGTCCTGATGCCTGAATCCTGGTTGCTTGCCGCGGCTTTTCTAAACTGAAGTGGTCCCCGGCACAGAAGGCTGCAGGCAGGGGCATCCCTGTTAATGCTTTTTTCTAGGCCATTTGCACTCAGGCTCTCAGCCTAGCTGGAGCGAAGCTTCTGTTGTTGCTATTCAGCAGTGACACAGATCATCTGCCTTTAAAGTAATTAAGGCGGCAAGGAGCTGGAAGAGCAAATGTAATGAAAACAGCTGTAGTGACAGCTCTAAGTGCCTATTCTCCCTCCTACAGCATAAAAGAAACACCTACCAGAACCCTCCATTGATCTACATGCCAGGCTCCATTGCCTCCCACCCTCTCCTCTCCATCCCAGACAGCCTTTCTAAGCGGCCTCAGCCTTGTTTTCGGGAGTTCGAGCGAATGACCTCTCAGGAGCTGGATTTGGATCTGCGGCCTAGATGCAGAAGGTCCACGACTGACGTCCTCACACAGCAGTTTCCCTCCCTAGCCTGGCTCGACCCGACTCAACTCGCTTTCCTCCTCATGTCGGGCTGCAGCAGGAATTCTCTGGTTCCGAGGCTGCAAAGTACATACAATGCGACAAAGTCCATACAATGTGAAGCCAAAAGCAGCCTTGGGGTCTACCTGTGCAAACTCCATCCCGACTCACTGTGGCCGTGGCAGAAAATACAGGAAGGATTTATTCTTAGGATTCAAAATACCTCCTTTTTAGAACTTTAAATACCTCTTCCTCAAATCCTGGAGGGCCCAGAGCTCTGGAGCAGATCCTATTTAAAGACTTTCTTCACTTTGCTAAGAAACTAAGTGACACTTGAAGTAGAAACGTACCTGAATGATAGTTTTAGTCATTCGTGGGCCAGATGGTTCGTGGGCTCTTTCCAACCAGAACAAGGCAGCCTGCGTCTGACTCTTGCTACCCACAAATGGTGCCAGCACCAAGTGCCAGGGACAATGTTTGCTTTCTGCATTACACACCGCAGCGGGTTGCGTGTCCTCACATCATGCTCTAAGCATTTCTGGTGGTAAAGAGACGAATGTAAATGTTGGCAGCTAATGTTCCTACATCAAACGCCAGTGCAACTGAGATCAGAATTTGGAGCTGAATCGAAAAGAAGAGCTTTGCCAGGAAAGAGTGAAGACCTGGTGTTTCATGACATGACAGAACCGCACTTCAGCTGTGATTCAGAAAAGCTTTGTCTAACTGAAACATTCAGGCCCAATCCAAACCTCACAGGAGTCAGTAGTAGTTTTTCCATTAATTGCGATGGAACGGAACTAGGCCCCTTGAGTCTCACCTGTAAATGGCTTTGGGTAGGAAAAGCCAGAAGAGCTGTAATAATCTAAGCTTAATAGTGAAATATATAACCCTGGTCTGTGAACATTCCCAGAAATCAGTGCTGGATTAACCACCATTTTCTCTCTTTCTTTTTTTCAATTGACAGGTTGAGTAAAGGCTTGACATATGAACACGCCGATATTTTTCTCAGCTGATATTTTCTTTCTTAGTGAAAGCCACTAAGTTGCTACAACCACGTAAACTGCTGGCGAGAGCTGGTCAGTAGTTTCCCATGAACAGTTTTCCTATCGGAGAATTCCAGTTTGGGAAAACCAAGACCTTTTAATGGGAAAGGGCACTACCTTCAATAGACTTCTCAATTACAACCTTCAAAAACAAAAAGTTTTGAAATTTCCACAAAACATTATTTTCAGTTTTCTGTTTCCAAATGACTTCGAGGGGACGTGTACGATGAGTACTAGTGGAACATAACAGTCAAAATCTAAATCAAATGTTTTTGAAATTGTTGAAACAAAACCTTCAGGTGGATCTTTTAGGAGATTCAGTCAAGACAGAAAAAATGTGGGAAATCTTGAAAATTTCCCAGGGTAAGAAATCATTTCTCAGCCAACTCTGCTACTGGCAACCTGAATTCATCCCTTAGAGTGAAATATTTTGGAAAGTTCTTTTAACACACGCAGAGCACAGGAGTACATGATCTGGACACAGAAAGTCACCTTTGCAATGATGTTCAATTGAGATCCCCAAAATTATAATAGTAAAATCCACTCTGGGCGATGGATAATTATTGTACAAAAAATATTGGACTGAGCATATTTTTTAAATTTGCCCAAGTTTGGCATCCTGAAAATTAAGAGGTCATCATCACAGAGACATCTGGGATATTAGCCCCTCACAGTGAGGAACCAGCGGAGGAAATCACGAGGCTAATGAACGGAGAGATAAAGATGTCCAGAGAAAGATCACCGGACATCGCGAGATCTATATTAAAGTGTGCCTGATTATTGCAAATGCATCGTTACAGTGAGCCAGAGTAGCCTAAAGTACGGAGAGATTTGTCAGACATAAGAGCCTGCTAATGCAATAATCCTGGCCTCTTGTGGAGTACAAGGGAGAGCAGGTAAAGTAAAATAACCATTAGAATAAAATACTATGAACTCTTCAGCCATTTCTGAACCACAAAAAGCTCTCGCTCATCAACATAAACTACAACAGCATTCTTTACCACAGGTGCCATGACCGTCAAGCAAGTGGTTGGGGCATCAGAATGAGGCCATATAGTCTTGTTTCAGGCCTCCAATTTCAAGAGGTTTTTCCCCAGTTCAAACAGGCAAATCCTATGGCTGTGCAGAGGTTGGGCTGAATGACTTGAGTTCCCTCCTAACACAATGATTCTATTCTACGATGCAATTCATTAATTAAATCTTTATGCATGAAGTTTTTACATAAGCAGATGCCCCCTGTGATTCATCAGCAACCCCAGTCCCGCAAAGAATTACGCATGGTCTGAGCACAGATGCCATTTCACTGAAGCTAATGGACAACTCAAGAGCCTAAAGGATTAAGCATGCAAGTAAGACTTTTAGGCTAGGGACAGAAGTTACACATAAACTGGTTTAAGTCATCCGAAACTGGTTTAAATCTGTAACAGAACAGAAGCTTAGTGCATATAAACCAGTTTCAAAATGGCTGAAACTAGTTTAAGATAAACCTGGTTGAATGTAGTATTAGCATAGGCATAGGGAGAAAATTTTTTCGGGGGGGGGCTGAGTACATGTGTGATGCACCCCTCCCTCCAGGGCCCAGCAGGTAAGTTTGTGGGGAAAACGGCAGGGGGGTGGGTAGGGAAGGGCCATTGGGGTGGTGGATCAAGGCCCCTGAGGTGAGGGAGGTAGTGGGCCAGAGGCAGGGCTGGGTTGTGGGAGGGTCAGAGCCTGGGCAGCTCATCCAGGGGTGCAGGGAGGCTCCTGCTGCTATGCGCATCCTGGCACAGGCCCCGGGGGGCATGTTCCCCCCCGATCTGTGTGCAGGGCAAAGGCAGGCCTCTGCTGCATGTTGGGCTCTGCGCCCTGCTGCTGCTGCCCCCAGAGCTGTGCAACACCATGTGCCTGCTGATGGTGGGCTGTACCATGTTCCACGTCCTCCCATCTGTGGGACACACATGGCATCACGCTGCTCTAGAGGCAGCAGCAGTGGGGTGCAGAGCCCAGCACATGGTGGCAGCCCGTCTCCACCCCGTGCACAGAATGGGGGTGGGGCATGGGCCCCCCAGGCCTCTGCTGGGGTGTATATAACGGTGGGAGTCACCTTGCACCCCTAGACAGGCCGCCTGGGCTCCAAGTGTCCCACCACCCTACCCAACGGGGGCCCCATTCACCCCAGCCCCTGCCCCACTCCTCCCTCAATGTGGGGGGCCTTGATCTGCCCTGCCCCCCACCTCCTCCTCTTCCTAAAGTAGACTGATACTTTCCTGCCATGCTGGGCAGTGATCCACATGACGGGCTGCAATCCTGACTGTGTGTGCACCCTTCCCACACCTGCTGCAGCCATCCAGAGCCTGCGGTTGGGCTGCCCTGTAACCCTACCCACTGCCCTTCATTTGTGGGGAGGCTAAGCCCCATTAGCCCTGGCCTTCCACCGCCTATGAGTATCAGACATCACTGATCTGGGTCAAACTGGTTTATGAAACTTCTGTCCCAGACCTCTTCCTGGTTCAAGTTAATTCACAGTCTTCCAGCATGCTTTCCAGCCTTGGGCTGGGCTGTGCTGGGCTGTCTGCTCTACTACAGAAGGGTTGGGAAGGGGGAGGGGGAGGGGGAGAAGAGAGGTAAACCCTGGCTGGGGTTTGGGGCCAGAGAGGTGAGTTAAACCCCACTTCCTCTAAGTACAAAGCTGTCCTTCCCTGCTAAACTTACTGAAAGTTACTGCTGGCTGCTACTGTGGACTACAAATCCCAGAGGCATCTGGAAGCAGGAAGAGCAAGTGATGAGCAACCCTGCAGAGTCCTGCTTCTCTGATGCTGGACTGCAAATCCGAGAGACCTCGGGGGCAGCAGTAAGAGGAAGTGCCAAAGAGCCTGCTCTAGGGCCCCCAGGCTTCTGGCCTGAGCCACTGCAGGTACATGGCTACATTTCCTGAACCAAAGGTAAATGTGTGTCCAGTTGTTCCTCAGTTTAATCTTTGTATCTTAGACCAACCTGCAAAGACTGAATCAATTCAGCCTCAGGCTTTTTGACGGTCTCTACTTAGCTTTAGGGCTGCAATCTCTGCCAGGGTTTGGATTTCTGGATTCTAAGTTCACCCACCCAGACTAGCAGAGAGGACATTTTCTTATGTTAGGGCCATGCCCTGAACATACTGGAGAGAGTGTGTGTGAGACATCATGGATGAGATATCATAGGTTGATGTATCAGGGTTAGGATAAGGCCCTTTTTCCTAACGTGATTAGAATGCAGACGGCATGCGAGGCACAGCGGCCTTCTCCTATGGTTGCCATCTGTGATTCTTTGCTCCTATTATAAGCTCCTGCTAGCTGAGATTTATAGCACTGTGGGCAGGAGAGGTTTCAGCCTAGAAGTCCTTTAAGGATGTGTGCTTAGCAAAGTTCAGAAGGCTTTGCTCGATTTGATTAGTTTAATAAAAAATGGTTAAGATGATAAGAGCTGAAAAGCAGTTTCAGATTCTGTACCTAAACACTTCTCAAAAGTACACCGCACCTTATTCAAAAAAATGGGTGGATTCAACCCAAGATTATCTAGGAAGACCTGCATATCTTTTAATTTGCACTCTCTTTATGTTAGCAGAATATTCACCCTGCTTCAGAGGCTCAGTACAAGATCCTTACATCACTTAACTTTCTTAAGCCTTATTTTCATAGCTTGTGTGTGGTTTAAGTGATGCACAGTTCATATGTTCGTTGCGTGTAGGCTAGTGAATTTTACCCTTTACCAAATACACTCCAAAGACCTTTTTGTTTCTTTGCTTGTTTTCCAGTGGAGATTTTCTATGCTGCAGATTAAATAAAAATGTATTTATTATTTACTTTCCAGCACACCACTTGCATGTTGCACAGCTCATGGCTATTAAACATTTTAACACACAACATAATAAACCGCATTGATGTCTTGTCAGCAAATTGTGCAAGAACTCCTATTCACTCAGTAAATATTTGCTTGATAACATGCAGCAAGAGCAAACAAACTGTCGGACCTAGCTACAGAGGGGAGGTTAGGACATCCAGCAACCAATAATCTCCTACCTCAACTCCACAATGTGCAAACCTGGGATCTGTCAGTTTGAAACCCAGTTGATCACAACTACCAAGCAAGGGAGGGTCAATACACTGGATATAAACCATGTATTTATATTTTTCAAGTCTCAGTACACAATCTTGGGCCTACTGTAAGGGTGCTTTGCAACACCTGAAGGGCAAACAATGATAGCACAATCCTTAGAAGTCGAGTGGGGAAAAAAATAAGTTGGGCATGGTTAAAATTATCACACTCCCAAGCTTTTCTAGAAATGCCATGTGAGAAGTAAGGTCCAAACTATGCCCTTTCCGTCTCAGAGCTGGTGCCCCTTCCTGGATCTCTGGGAATGTGATAAATCTCCCTGGGAGGGATCTAGGAATTTCAAACATCATTTGAAATGTCTACGACCATTTGAGACTTGTAACCTGAGGGCAATCAAAAGCTTCTGGACATAAGACTCACTCATTATTAGCAGCAAAGGTCTTATTGACTTCTGTGAAAGAGTTCAGGTCCTCAGCTCTCGAACAAAAGTTTCAGTCTTGACAATCTCTCTCTCGTATGTATAATTTATTCTGTTTGTTTGTTATAATATATATGTAGATATATAGATGTCTAGAGACAGACAGGTAGATATAGCTCTGTGTGTGTGTGGGTCTATATACATATACATATAAGAGCTTCAATATATATTATAACAAGCAAGCAGAAAGCTTGGGCTCCGGTTAGAAATCCAGGAGGGCAGAATCATCTACCTTCAGGACAACCTAGTATTCAGATGAGATGACCTTAATGGCACCTTCCGACTAAATACTAGGAAACCAGGCCACCAGCAGTCCTCATGCCTCTGGTCTCATCAGCATCACCCCGGTGGCCAGTCACAATGGGGTTTTGAGAAATATCTTGAGGGCAGCAGATCTGAAGAAGTCTGGCAGCTCCAGTGCAAAATGGCTGATTTTGCAAGCGTGGAGGCCTGACAAATCACTCAGTGCCGACACTCACAGACTCTTGCACCTCTCTCTAAAAAGGCAGGTTTGAGAACACGTGTTTTCCCCCCACCACGTCTGAGAAGGAGGAGGATTATTTGGACCTTCCTGAAAAAAATGGAAAGGTAACTTTAGTTCTGTTTTGAATTGATTTTTTTAACTTTTTTTTTTTTTTATTTCCCAATAATGGTCTTGCAAAAGCAAAAGCCATTTACATTTCGTGCACAGCCCCCACAGCGGCAGCTTTTTATAGAAGGGATATTGCTTGATGTGTCACTTTCAAAATGAGCTGCTAGTCATTTCCTTATTGCCCGGGAAAGGCAGAAGCATTCCCATCGATTTATGGGCAAGGAAAGGACAAATAAACCTGAAGGGAAGCATATTTGCATAACTTTCGATGACTCATTCAACAAAAGATAGACTTCTTTATGCATTTCTCTCCATTATGCACTGCAGAATATTCCAACGCTTGGCATCCAGTTATTACAATAAAGAATGTCTGGGGGTTTTTTTCCCTTTCCTTTTTATTCATACAAGAGAATGGTTTCCAGACAACGATATTATTTCCTGTTTCTACAACACTGTCATCTAGTACATCATGACTGATCCCTTAGCAATGCAATTCTATTTTCAGCCAACTAAAATTTGAGTGTTGCTGAAGTCACTCATTTGACTGTTCATTCTGAGTGACAGTGTGGCGTACCGGATTATTAGACGACTGAAGACCCGGGCTCGGCTAAATCATAAAGGCCAGCTCTGTCACACTCAATACAGCCTCCAGCAAGTCATGGAGGCCTCCATTCAGTAAAGCACAAAGTGTATGCTTAAGTTTAGGCACCAGCCTAAGTTTCTCCTGGCTCGGCAGAGGTCTGGCTGTGCATGCAGAGGGTTTGATCTAGCTCTAAAAATCCTATCATTTTAATTATTTCCTTGTTTGTTAAGGGTGCAGGTCTTGTTTCCTTCTAAGCATTACACAGAATAATTCTCAGGCTCCACTTCCCCATACTTGGCATAAACGACAGACCTGCTCTCTCAGCAGCAGTTCACTTGGAAAGATTAAAACCAATCAGAAGCAAAATAAAAACCAGCGTTCCAGGTTTACGAGTAAAAGGATGCATCAAAGAAGAGTAGGGGATACCAAAACTTGAGCTGAAGTTATCTTTGGGTGATTTTAATAGGAGTTTACTAGTTAAAAGCTGTAAAACTGTATTTACGAAGCCCCCCTTTTGTGGCATGTGGGTGCCTACCTCTCCTGTTTACTAACACGAATTCCAGCTTGCGTGAATAATGCTACTCTTGTATTACACAAACTCAGGGGCCGCTTCAAATAACTTTGGTTGAAGGAACATTTTCCTAGAGAGATCACAACATCCTACAGGGCCAAAACCAGCCAAAGAGTTAGTGCCATGTAACAAAGGGAATCCGAAGTGTGCAGAGGAACAGAAATGTGCCTCGACATCGTTACAACGCGTGCTGAGGACAGAGCAGTTCAAGGAGCAGCACAGGCGGACTTGCAGACTGTGACTCAGTCGGCAGCAGGAGTCAGGGAAGGAGGCAGGGAAGCGAGATACTCCTTGGACTCGATGTGGACAGGGAAGAAAAGGTTCTTGAAAGTGGCTTGTGATTTTGCTCAGTTAAAAACCCCAGGGAGAACACTGCCCCTGTGAAAAGAACATACCTTTAAAGTCCTTCAAAAGCTGAGCACCCAAATTCACAAGACCCTTTTGAAAGTCTTTGAGCAAATCTGTTCTTATAACCCCTGCTGCTTTTCAATGGTGTTACCCTACTGCAAGATGAGCTATTTTTAGTGATGTAAAGCCAGATTTCCTACCCCCGTAATTTAATTGACTAATGTTCTTTGGTGGCTACACCTTGTTCTCTTTGGCTCTGAAGCACAGCACGGATTTGCTCATTGCTCTGCAACAACATGAACTGCAAGGTAAAACTTTCGAGGTGGCTTCTTTATTTTTTTTTTCCGGTAGAACAGCAGCATTTGCAAAATGTTGTCACGTGACTGCACAGCA
Organism: Gavialis gangeticus; assembly: GCF_001723915.1. Taxonomy (NCBI): domain Eukaryota; kingdom Metazoa; phylum Chordata; order Crocodylia; family Gavialidae; genus Gavialis; species Gavialis gangeticus. Next base: position 55,434,929 of record NW_017729029.1, read on the forward strand.
AGGAAATGATTCATGGGAGGCCTGAGGACGACGGTTTCAAAATAATCCTTTTTGGAAACAGGCTATATAGCATTTGCTAGAAAAGTACCACTTTTCTGTTAGTCTGTTCGTCCACCCAGTGTCATTTATGGAGAATTCTCTCTCTCCTGTGTAACAGTTCACAAGTTATTTCAAAAGCCAGACTTTTATATTTATTGAGCCAATCAATGGTTTTATACAAAACAATTATTTCTTGGAAAAAATGGCCAATTTTTAAGAACGTTTGTGCCAAAAATTGTCGATGTTATTAATGAACTTCCTTCCTGCCTGTATTCTTGGGACTAAGCATTTAGCAGAATTTGCAGATTTGCTGGGATCTGCCACAGCCACACGTGAGCTCTTCTGCTATGGCCCCAAACGTGCAACCTCTAAGCTGCCAACCGTGCACCTTCGCACCCGCACCACCCCAGCGTGATCGGTCCTTACACAATGTTTTCTGTGATCCATTTTCCTCAAAGTCTTTCCCAAAATTATTTTTGAAATCTTCATTCATTAATGAAAACCATACCAAAACATTATCAGTTTTCAGTCAAACTTTCTGAAAGCCATACCCAAGGAATCTTAAACCGAGTACTCAGGATCAGCAGGAACTTGCCTAGTTTGGGCATTAATGACTTGCCCGGGAAGTTACAATGCGAGTCAGTGACAAAGATGGGAACAAAACTTTATTTTTCTGACTGGGTCCCCCGAGCTCTGTATTGACCATGCTGTGTCCTGCAAGAACACAAGTAACTTCCGAAACCAGTATATGCTTGCCCTTTTCTGATTAATCAATCCTACTTTCTCGTTCCTCTCCCCCCAGACAAATCTTTCCAACCACCATACTCCCAAGCCCTCGTTCTTCTACAGACCAGGGATCAAATCCAGTATCTCCGGCAGGGCCATGAATGGAGCACTGCTCTCCTCTGTGAGTAGGTCCCAAAGAGACCTACCTTAGGGACCTCCATCTGCTTTTTATTGTCCTCTTTTAAGGCTCTGTAGTTGCAATCCTCTTATGTGAGTGTTTAACTGAATGTATGTAGTTGGTATTAGAGTCCATAAGACTACTCTCAAGTTACATGAGAATAAACACTTCTACGGTAATCAACAAAGAAATACTGTTCAAAGCTCTTTGCAAAACCCTTCAGGCATCAGCCAGAAGGGATCTCATATCCAAAGGGCAAATATGGTATTTTTGGACCACGAGAAACTCCAGCAGACCTAAGGGAAGAATGCACCTTAAAACCCGACCTCAAATCTGCCGAGAAAAGAGGCACAGCGCTAACGTTTGCAGCCCCTTAACACATGTCATTCTAGCCCTGGCTGCATCCTCAAACTGAAACCTGTTCAATTCACCTTAAGAAAATTGCAAGTCGAAAACTACAGATACACCTGAGCCAGATACCCAAGGATTGCCTAACGCATCACCACCAGAATAAATGGGGTTTTTTTCCATATTAAAAAATAAAGTTATATAGATTCAGATATAATATTTCATTTAAAAACTGTCTTTCAAAGTTTTACGGGGCCATTAAATCCTGCAATAAAAAAAAATCATTTCAATGCTATTTCCTTCTGGAAAAAAAAATAAAAATGCTGCAGCAGATAAAACAAGATACCTTTTCAACAGCTTCTGTATTAAACTTGGTTTAAAGTTTAACCAGTGAGCCGATTTTCAATAAGACACAAATCTCAAGAGTAAATAATTGGAGATTCAAACCACTGATAAAGGTCAATTCAGACCGTCTATCTGTGGTGTTTGGTAATTGAAACACATCCCGAGGCAAACACCACGAGAGTCTGAAAGCTTGCGTTTCTGGGGAGTTCAGGCCCGTGACCTTACTTTCCCTACAGCTATCGCACTAGCTGAATCATGACTCTGGTTCACAAAAAGCAGCGTAAACATTGCTTAGGGCAAAATGTCATTCACGGTCCCTGAAGGGCCCGATTCAGCGTCCCTTGCTCAGGCTGAGCAGCGCTCATCGTACCTCCAACTTGGGCACGTCACGCCTCTACGCCTTTAGCACTGGGCTTGCCATCGGTATAAAAGGAGCAGACGGTGGGCAGGCCTGCCCCGGGGTACCTTGCTCAAATCCAGCATACAACTACCTCAAAAAAAAGCATCACGGGAAGACCGACGCTTGCCTTGGTGTCTGCCCACCATTCAAGGCGAACAGGCACAATGTGCTCCCATCGTGACGGAGACACAGCAGCAGCAGCCTGTTGCGCGCAGTAAAGTGTCACCTGCTTGCTCGGTGCGGTCTCTGCCCCGAAGCAGCCGTAACGTAGCCTCCGCACGGCGGTACTGGACATGCCACCGGGCACGCCGGCGTATACGCAGGGTCACACGCCGTTTCAGACCCGGCCCTTGGCTGTCTATTGAAAATGCTCCAAAATTAAACAAAGAAAACAAGTGAAAATTCCAAAAAAGTTGCCAATTTGCGTGAACCTGAAACAGTTTATTTTCCCCACCCACCTCTGGGCCAGAATCAATCCGTTTTCTGCAGAGCCTCCAGCAAGATGACGACATGTAGTGACACGGGTATAACGACGTCTCCCGGTCCGCTCAGGACGGCCCAGCTGCACCGTGCCCCACGTTTAGGGCAGAGCCGTGACTGAACCTGAAATGTTAAAGGCTGCATTTAGGGCTTGGCATACGTCCTAGAAAATACGGCGCTTCATCTGTGGGCGCAGAGGGGGTAGGTGGTGCTGCGGGTCAGCCTTTCAGCCGGCGTCACCTGTGGTAGCAACCAGGCCTGACGGTCAGCACTCGTTGAGGAAGGGCCTGTCCTACAGGGCTGCAAGAACAAAACGTGGAGGCTGAACCCCGTCCGTCAGCTCTGCGGGCCGTGACTCCAAATCCGGCGTTTACAAGTAGACAAGTTTTGACCCCAAGCACTTTGTCTTTGCCCAGCTCATGTGCAGGCTGTAAATCGGCTTATTTTGATATGACAGGTTTAGCAAAATGACGGCTGCTCGCTGTCCTGTGCCATTAGCAGGGGCTGCAGCTCAGCCGTGCTGCTTTGCCCGCTTAAGAAATCAGCTTTATTAATACAGGTGCAGCTGGGAAATTGGTTTCCAGAAGGCGAACGCAGCCTCTGGAAAAGGCAGTTGCATTTCTGGCTGAAAGCAGAGGAGTGCAAACCACCGTGGTTAAAGACCAGGTGGGGGTGGAGGGGGTTAAACGGGCAGAACAGCATGGGGAAGTCGGCATAGAGCTTGCTTCTGTGCGGTCTTCATCAAGCTCTCCCTTTCAGAGGGCCAAATCCTGCAGACCTGAGGGCAGGGAGGATCTGATCAAAAGCCTGCTTAATTTTTTTAAATTTTTTGTATGGGAACACTCAGTGATTTCATAAGCTTTGAATCAGGCCCTTGGCGCTTCTCCTGCAAAAGACTGTAGGGTTCAATTCTGGAAAGCCGGTGCCCTGCTCAGGGGTGCTGAGCTCCTGACCAGGTGCGCAAACCTAGCACGAACGTACTCGCTCTCCTGGGGACAAAGGATAACACACATCCAGCCCCCTGCTTTCTGGGTAAATACTCGCCGGCGGTGTAATGTTAAAACGAGTTTGGTAGTAATTAGATATGTTAATTTCCTTGGCAAACCACTAAACAAGCAAACGCCGGCGAAGTCCAGAAGGTCGAGGCCAATCATGCCGTGTTTATGACGGCCTCGCTTTGGGTCTGAAAAGCATGCGAGCTGATTATCTTAAAAAAGCAGCAGGATCCAATTTCATGACTGATGCAACAGGATTTCTTGCGTTAAAAAGAGGAAGGGTTAAAAATTAGAGACAGGCACATGAAACACCGCACGCGAAAGCAACAGGCAACGCTGTAGGTCCAACAGTCACCTCCAATTCCCTTGTCTTTCATATATTGTATACATATTTACGGGTTGCCAAGACTGCTCTTAAGATCACGGTTACCATTGTTGTTTTTTTCCCAGCAGAATATCTAGGAAATCTGCTGTATTTTCTCCAAGCAAAGAAATGGAGATGTTTTTTATTTTAACGTGCACCTGGGAAGAAGGAGCATCCAACCATTCAGCCACGAGCTGAATTTGAAGAGATTCGAGGAAGACGCTGACGTGGAAGGATGCCGAGCAATTTATTTTCACATGTTTATTAGTGTCTAGGAAAGGCTCTCTTAAAAAAAGGTTTTAGCTCCTGAAACCAGCCGTTCCTCGGCATAAGTCTCCTCGTGCCTTTGGCTGCGATCACACCTCCTGCTCACCCAGGGAAGTTGTACTTCCAGGGTGTCATCCGACGGCCTCACACGCCGAAACCCCAAGAGGCCAGCCACTGGGGCCTGGCCAGGACAGGCTGACTTCATGGAGCGGGAAGTGGATGAGGGCTAAGGAAAAGTTATCCCAAAGAACTGGACTGGTGGAGACACCAACGGTGTCGCTCGAAGTCCAGCGCCTAGATACATCCAAGTCAAGAACCAAGAAGCTGAACACCACATATGCCCGTTTTAATGCCTTGAAAAAGTTAAGCCAGTTTTTTGGTAAGGGCAAACCCTGGGTTTCTCAGCAGCATCCTAGATAAGGGGCCACTGGTACCCAAAAGGGCAAATTTGTATCACTGCGCTGGGCTGTGTTAGCCATCCACCAGGGGAGAAACAGCTGCTGGCTGAGATGGCAAGGGAAGGAGGACAAGGCTGGATGCTTAACTATTTTCCTACACAGGCTACACGATTCCAGCAGCCACCGCCTCCACGTGTGAGCGTGCGGGGACTGAAGCTGCTGTTCAGCCCACAGACATGGGCAAGCGACTGGGGCCTGGCTGCACAGATATCCCACGCCCTGCCACCAGCCTGGGGAAAACAACTCCGAGCCGGAGCAACTACTGAGCTGTGCCCGCCGCCCGCGCCGTTCAAGCACTGCAGAGCTGAGAGCAGCCCGTTCCAGCTTTGCGCGGGGAAGGCTCTTGCAGCCATGCCAAACCTCCAGAAGGCCGAGCGCTAGCTCTCTCCCGGCTGCCCTTCTCAGCAGCTTTCTTGCACACGGGCGTGGAGCCTGTTCCAAGGATGCTAACGAAAGGGGGAAAAAACGTGAAACGTATGTAATGCTTGAAAGCAAAAACCACGCTGGGACAGACCTAAAACGCCAGGGAATCCAATCACCAGCCACCTCGGCATTTTGCACGGGGGCTTAATGGGTGCCGACTCTGCTGGCGCCTCCTCCCGGGTTTACTGAGGCAGGGTCTCGTGCCCATCGGACAGCCTGAGCAAGTGGAACAGGAGGAGGGCGACAGGCAGAGGGAGGGAGGGGAGCTGAGATCCTGCAGTCTCCTAGCCCGCTCTCCAGCTCAGGCTGTGGCTGCGTGCAGACTCGGGAAGGGATCTACCCTGACTGCTCTTGCCTGGATGTGCAGGAAAGCACCTCTGCAATCAGCACCAATGGCAAGGGTTTGAGTACAGGCGCAGCGCTGGTACTGCCAGTGGGTCTCGGCTCCACCAGCACCCTCAGGCATGCTGGCTGGGAGGACTGTCCCGCTCTCTTCCTGGATAGCCACAGCCTCCCACCCCGAGATGGTCTCTCATGCGTGGAGCCGCTCACACGCCCTGCACACCTGCACCCCTGCTGCAGACTCGCAACCTCTGTTTCTTTACACCTCCCACTAGTGCAGCAGCTCTGGGAATAGCCCCCTTCCTTCTGCAAAAGGAAGGGATCTGGCCTGGGAGGGTGCCAAAGATGTTCATGGTCAACATCCATTTACCTTCCTGAACGGGTGTAAAGCTGGATCGATAGAGATTATGCTGACTGGGGAGGGTGGCCGCACTGAGCTCGCCGAGGCTTGACCGAGCAACAAAGAGAGGAGGCAAGGGAGAGAAGCAGACACCAGACTGAGTAGGGAGGTAAGAGAAGGAAACGGAAAATGAGAACTGGAAGCCAGGCGTGGAGGAGAATGGGCGAGGCCTGGGAACAGAGAGGCACAAAGCAGGATGAGGAAGAAGGGGAGAAGCCAACTCCAACTTTTCTGGGCAACAGCCCTCTTTTTCTATTGCATTAAGACCTAACAGTCGTCAGCAGTGACGCGCCCCGTACAGAGGAGCTGTACAAAACGGAGCCATTTGCGGCGCACAAAGCAAATATCACAGGTCCTTCCAAACCCGGGAATCGTGCTAGGCGCTGTGAGCGCCACCTACTGCCACTCTTATCACCTTACTAATATCATAATAGGCGAAGCCAGAGCCTCCTGGTAATAGCACAGACCACTCGATTTACACGGCATTTTTCTAGCAGGACATTTGGAAACCAGCCCAAAGACACATGCCAGGATTTTGACTTTCTTTTCACTTTCTCCAATGCCCGACCAACAAGGACTCCATCTTACTCCTGATCGCACCCTTGTGCTTGGCAAGTCCTCCTCTCAAGGTCCCTTGCTGCTGCTGCTGCTGGAATCAACACCTACAAATGTTCACCAAATAAGCAACAAGATTGAAGTGAGAGACATGGAGAGTACACAGTTAAAATGTCAAGGTTTGCACAGAAAACAAACAAGTATCTCCCATTATCTGAGAAGCTCATCTTTGAGCAGTAAAATAGTGTTGTGGCCCGCTCCCGCCCCCTACCTCTACTGCTTTTAATCACTGGTGCCTTCATTCAAGGTTTCCTGCTTATTTATAACCTTGATTTGGGTGGACGGCTGCCAAAGTGCTTAAGGTTATTAGGCCATTTGCCATAGACATTTTAATGTTCTTGCTAACCTGGAAGCCAGATAGTGCTCTGCCTGTCCGAGAAACACGTACTTAGCAACAACTGCTCCAGCTGTCCTGCAGAGCAGGGCCGTCTGAACAATTTCAGCAATGCAAGGCGATACTGGAAAATGGAACTTGGTCACCTTCACGTGCCAGGTTAGAAACGCATCTCTTTTCAGTGCAGCGCTGTATTCACACACGTATACTAGCTCACCCCCACGATGTGGTTCCAAATCCAGTTCAAGCTGATAGCACCATAAGCAGTGGTGCCATCTGATGATCATATGCTAGTATCAAGGTAGTGAATCTACTGTATTGCTCTTTGGATTAAGACCTTGTAGCACGGCAGACAGACTTCGCACCCAAAGCAGTGCGCACTCCTAATAAAATCAGCTGAAAGAGACCCACCGTTAGGTTTTAGCCGTATAAAGCCTGGTTTATATTCATTTGGTAGAGTACTCTCCCCTGTAGATGGCAGCAGCATGCATTAGAAACATTTATTTGAGTGCTGAACACAAGGCTCTTGCAAGCAGCTACAGCATCCCAAACACTCACGCAGTTCACTGGCTTAGTAATGGCTGGAATTTCCAATGCAACCAAAAACCAATTACTATTTTTTATTTTTAATAGCCAGCAAAGTTTCTCGGAATATATCAACCTCCCACAAGTGCAGGCGGCAGAGAATTTTGATTCTAAGAATTGGCAGGTGGTGTCAGCCATCAGCGGTGATGACACTTCTAGTCTAACCAGTGGCAGGTCCAGCTCTGGGCACTTGAATAGAGACGAGGAGCAGTACACCAAACCTTCAGCCAAATGGTATCTATCACTGCCTCATTTTTTAAAAGAAGGAAATTAAGGAAGAACTAAAGAGAAATGAACAAAAAAAACAGGGACATAACTCTGATACCTTTGGCAAGACAACAGTAAGCAATTAATGAGCTACCGTAATACCAATGGCAAAACAGCTCAGCCTTACATGCCACTACCAGCATCTTCATGTGTCCTTTGAACGCCTGTATCCTTTGTGTGTCATTTTAATAATGGCAAAGCGGCTGATCTCATTAAAGACTCCATCTCATAATAGGCAGTTCCTGCCCCAAATCCCTTTGGGCGCATCTACACGTGCATTAATGCGCTTTAGTTAATGCACATTAAACCTAGTACCTCCAGGCACTTTTACATATGCTCCAGGGGCAGCGCTTTAATTCAAGTGGCTCCGGGAGCCACTTGAATTAAAGTGCCGCTGCGTCTCATGTATCAGCAGCCCTGGGCTTAAAAATGGTGGCAGGGGTGACTGAACTAAAGCTCATTCAACGAGCTTTACCTAAAGTGCCCTGCTGCCATTTGTAAGCATGGGTATGCTGATACACTAGACAGAGGAGGCTGCGGGACTGCAGCAAATGCCACGTTCCAGCAGATTTGATTAATCAAATCTATTCCAACGCGCAGAAATTGCAGGGCATCAGAGCAGACTCTGCACTCGTGTACAGGCACCCTCCATCATGAGGTACTAGGAAAATTCATCGGCTTGGCTGAATGTGCATTAACTAAAGTGCATGCTTTTTAAGTGATGCTTAATGAGCAGCAGCCTACTTTAATGCGCATTAAACTAAAAAGCACATTTTACATGACACTTTAATGCACATTAAAGTAGGCTAATGCGCATTAAAGCATATGTGTAGATGGTAGAGTTTAAATAGACAAGGAAGAAAGGGTATGAAAAGTAACCACGTTTTATGGGCCGGCAACTGCGACAGAGAGAGCATGTCCTACTCAGCATCACACCGTGGGTCTGTCAAAGATCCTGGACTCAAACCCGTGGCGCTCAGGGAGCAGTTTAGGGCCTCAGACAGGACCATTCTGAATGCGACTGGATGAGCTCTCTTTTTTGGGTGGGTTCAGCCCCAATACGGGCAGCCTTGTCTCAGGGTCCATGTTCAATAAGTCCTGCAGTGCTGCATAATAATCTTAAACCACAGGTCGAATGCAAAGCTGAACATCTGCCGTTTAAGCATCTTCAGCTTCCCCCTCCAATCCATGTGGGCTCGCACAGGGGCTCAGCTGCCGCAGAGAAGTTTGCAAGGCAGAGTGTGATTAATGCACTGGAAACATGGCCGGGATGCCGTGCAGCTCAGACCAGGTTATAGGTTGGCTGGGAAGCTAATGGAAACCATCTGCTGAAGGCTCTAAAGGTGGCCACAAGGCAGAGATGCATCCACTACGCCAGATTTTCTTCTGCACATTTTCTGCTGAGGGAAGTGAAGTTTCTTCACAAACTGCTCCTTCCTGTTTGCAAATTCGTTTCAAAAAGCAGAGCTCTCACCTGTTCTTCTGACAAAAAAGGCAGCAGCAAATGAATTCTCTCCACAAGCAGGGCCGGACACAGGCGTGGGCAAACTGAGTGGCCTCCTGGGGCCCAGACGGAAAAGGGGCCTGTAAATGGGTTTTTTAAATTATTATTATCATTCTCTCAAACGAAGGGGAGCCTGATACTAAAAGTTTGCCCAGGGCCACCAGGAGTCTAGGTATGGTGCTGCCCATAAGCTAATAGAAAACATTTTTGCAGAAATGTGATCATTTCCCCCCAAAATACTGCTGCTCTGGCCTGTGAGATATACTTTTGAGTGTGATGGAAAAAAACAGAGATAACATAGAGGTGAAAGAGAACAAACTGACTACATTTTGGGTAGAAGTGTTCAAAAGGTCTTTTTTTTTGCTGGAGTTTCCGACAATGACATCCTTTTTTTGATGCAGTTCTAGCATGAAGCAAGCTGCCGGGTTACTGGGGCCCCTTTCAGAAGAGTCAGTGCAGGGCAGTTATAAATTATATGGGCACTGAGATTTCTGTATCATATATTCCCATAGGGTCTACACATAGACTAGGTCTCCTTGGTGCTAGGCACCGTACAAAACACTGAACAAAACGATGGCCCCTGCCCCAAAGTACTTGCAAAGCAACTACCAGACAAGAAACGATGACTAAAAGCTGACGGGAGTCCAAAGAAACAAGACAATATTGGTCAGTGTGACAAGCAAGGAAGTACATTGGGGGTGTAAGCAGGCTGAAGTTTTGAACAGGCAAAGCAGCACTGTAAGGGAGGATCTGACTGGGGAGGATGAGGTAGCTTTGCAGATGTTGATGATGCTGTGCATAGTCACATTGGCTTACACTTAATACAACAGAAGTGGGAGCTAGGGGAGGGAGCCCAAAAGCCAGATGGCATTTCCAGTGTAGAGCAATCCTGCCAGCAGTCACGTTTCTTTCAGGATTTCTTAGGTTGCAAGTCTTAAAGAAGGAAGGAAGTGAAACGGGAAGGTAGTTGACTCTCTCCTGTCATTCTCCTAAGGTGCAAAGAGATCCAGCTCCAGCTCCAGCTCCAGCTCCAGCTCCAGAGATAACAGAGCTTGATCTAAAAGGAGAGAAGCACTCCGAATTGTGGCAACTCTGGCTTAGGAAGCAGGAGATTTTGGAAACAGACCAAAGCATGAGCTCTTCTGCCTTCGCACAGTCTTCATCAGGATCTCCTTTAAGTTGCATTTGACCTTCTATGCTAATAATCTGGAAAGACAGACTTGAATATACTCAAATGTCTGCACAACAGCTCACCAATTTCTGCTTTAGGGATTTCATGCTGGTGGAAGAGATTTGCTACTTCACATTGGTCTTGAGAGCCTCCATGACCCCAGTAGGGGTGAATCTGGGAACGGCACCGCCACTGCCGCCGCACTCTTGGAGCGACTCCTGGAAGTGAAAGGTGCCCCCTCCCCATGTCCAGCATTTCAGAACTGGCTTGGCTCAACCAGACACCTCAAAGACTCCCCAGTAAGTTAAGCTGCTACCCTTTATACTCATCGTTGCGGATCCAACTGTCCGTTTCCAGTGAGTGGATAATATATCCATCCTTGCACGCTTTACAGTCCAGCACAGGGAGCGTACACCAATTCAGAGGCTTAACTGAGATTTAAGGGATGCACAGCCAGGGGTGTCGACTCGAAATGGCAGTGCATTTCACTTGCTTGCTGAAGACAAGTGGCTTGGGCGCTGACCGTGCCAAGCTCCTCAGGTGAGGCTCTCATCATCAGTCAGGATTGGGGCCCATACGTGGGACATTTGCTTCAGTCCCCAAGCTACAGGAACCACTAGCACCAGCGGGCACTACCCCGAGCAGAATCTGAAGTTGGACAGAGCGCCGTGTTCCTACTCCGTACGACAGGAATAATACGAGGAAGGAGAGGCAAGGACAAAAGGAAAGGGAAAGGGAATTTCACACCAGCGACAAGCAAATGGCTTAAAACAACAGAGCGAGCCTGAAAACGAAGGGCCGCCTAGACCCGAGGGATGCCACCTTGCGCCCGGTACACAGAGAACTTTTCTGATGCGTGGCTCATATTAAGACCTTGTGCCCCTCGCAATGCCATGTATGTTGCCTGGGGATGCTCTGAATGCGACCCCCAACGTTTCAGAGAGACACACTTCCGTTTAGGAACAGCTCAGACATCTGTACTTCTTAAAGGCTTATTTCACTTCTGTTCCTCACCTGTTGACTCCTCTGGCCTTGCATTCCTCCTTCTCTACCCCTGGACGTAGATCCCACGATGCCTAATAAGGCTCGCATGGATAAAAAGCACTTTTGCAGGAGATGCAATGATCCCCCCCAACACACTCAGAGCATACACAGAGCTTTTATGCAGCAGGCTACTCCACTACACCACGCACAGAATTGCATGGGCTCCTTTCATTCTTGCAAGCTGCTTTGAATTTGCATCTTGCTGCAATTAAGGATCGCTGGGTGCTTATCAAAATACGGGCTTCATAGGGTAGCCCTGAAAAAGCACACAGCAAACATCAGCCGTTCCTGCCAGCATAAAAGTAAACAGCAGTACGGCACGGACAAACCCAGAACAAGCTGAAATCACTTTCTCTGATATTATTCATCACATTTCACCTCCAATCGAGCACTCAAACTTACCAAAAGAACTGCAAACTTCCTGGGTTTTCACAGGTGCAAACTGAGATAGCAAAATGCGAGCGGTATAAAGTCTTAATGCCCTCCCTTCCTTGCAACAATTACTGCCGGCAGTAATTTCCCCTCCCTACGCGTACTGCTTCCCGAAAATATTACTACAACCATCATCATTTAAAGGATAGCAATTTAAGACAAAGATCAAATTCTGCAAAGCCCTCAATTACATGCCCCAGCCGTGTGCTTGTTATGTCGGAAGCCAAAATATTACTAAGGTGTGGATTGATTCCTCATCAAAGAGCAGGAAAGCGTCTTAAAATGAGCAAGTTAAAAATTAAGTTTGGAGGGGCACAGTTCCAATCCTTTTGCTTGCCTGCAGCTCCTAAATGACAGCTTGCCAGTGTATCTGAACGTATCGTTTTCAAGTGCCTTTTCAGGAACATAAAATACACACGCTCATAATCCCACCCCCCCTCCCCGAAAATAAAAATCTCTGCTTACCTCGAGATCAGCCAGAAGCACGCAACCTTCAGAAATCTCCTGCAGAAGAGTTGACAGAGTTTTGCCTTATTACTCATAGAGATAGTTATATAACTGGCACCATTTCTCTAGGCAATGAGTATGTACCAATTGCACTTCCACTCAGAGATAATTCACATTTCCCATCCCACACAGACACATCTTACAACAGCAGCCACTCAGAGAGGCTGAGGGAAGGGCCAGGTGGGGTTTTGGCTGCTAATTAAAGGGGAAAGCTTCAGCGTATCCAAAAAAAGAAAAGTTCAAAAGGTCCCTGAAATTTATGGAGAGAGATTGGTGCTATGAAAGGACACTGTGCAGTAGTTTAATGTTCCTTAGTCTGCAGAAAGCAGCTTGGCCTAGATTTTCCTGTACTGTTTGATGTGACCATTCATGCAAACAGGAGTGAGAAACTTTCCCTTTGCTTGTAATTAAGAAACACAGGTTGAAAACGTGGCGCGCACCGACAGACCTCTTTGCACCCTCCTCAGGGCCCTGTGGGCTGAAGACCTGCTGCAGGAATCAATCCCCGGCTGTCAGACAGACAGCTGTGATTAGTGACAGACAGATCTCTGGGGCGGCAGGAGGAAGCCTGTGTTTCTGACCAAGCACAGGTAAGACGCCTCTTCCCCTAAGGAATTGGGTGTTGCTATTTCGGGAGAGCGGAGAGAAACGGAGAATCCCTCAGCAACTGTGTTGGAGCAGAGGTGAAGAATTCAGCACATTGCAGGGAAGAAGAAAAGTCTACTTAGCCCTGCGCCTGAATAAATCAATGGCAAACCTCCATCAGCTTCTGCAAGCACACAGTCAGGCCCTATGTTTGCAAGCAGATGGATAACAAAATATCTTGTTCTAATTATATGCTAGACATTCACGTACCTATACGTACACCGGACGCATAGGGTAAAGGGTACACATAACAACGTATAGATCCTATTGCACCAGCAGAGGCATAAAGCTCTTATATAAGTCCTAATCCTCTCCCCAGCTCCTTATTCACTGATTTTGAGACCTAGAGCACAGGAGCCTGCTGGCTCTGTAATGGGTTTGAGCCAGTTTTGAGAGGGTGAGAGTCTAGCGGAAATGTAACCCTGGTGCTGACACCTGTGGTTATCTTTGTAAATATGACACTGCCTCGCAGGGCTTCAGAGTACAGCGTGTTATTGGATGCTAATATTTTGATTCTCCCCATTGCAGACTGGTTTGCTTTCTGGCCTGATTGAATCGTTGGAATTAATCTCCTGCGGAGTTCGCCCAGGGTAACAATAATCAACTTAAATTTACACTACATGACCAGGGTGTAATTAGGTACCGTTACACAACTCCCATTAATCACAATACCCTTACAAAGTGGGGAGGGGGGCAGCGTTTTTTGTTACGCCTCTCAAAACTAAGCATTTCAGGGAAGGGAGCGAAGAGCTAAGTTCTCGTTCCCTGTGCCTCTGGATTCACTTGGCCTCTAATGTGTGGCCGAGAGGAAAACAAGAACAAAGCAACTGGTAAAATATAAAGAGAGGAGAGAGTCACTTCTTGGTGGCAGGGAAGTCCTGGTAGCCTCTGAACTGGGTAGAGCCATCGTTATTAAAAGGACACGAAACTAGAGCAGTCCTTACAGTCTGAAATCCTAGTTGGAAAAGATGGAGGCATCTCACAACAGTTGATTACTTTACGCCGAGACATTCGCTCAGAAGTGTCAGTGCCAACTACACTGAAATGAGGAATTAGATCTCAAAAATAAAAGTTAAAAAATAGTTCTTTATTTTGGGGTCCTTTAATTTGCCCTTTGAGCCTCTGGGCCAGGGATGGAAATTACACAGCAACTGGTATAAGGGGTGGGAAACCGGTTCAAATCTGTAACACGACAGAAGTTCAGTGCACATAAAAATGACCCAAACCGGTTTAAGATGAACCTGCATGGATGTAGTATTAGACTTAACTGATTTAGGATAAATCAGTTTATTGAACTTCTATCCCAGATGCCCTCCAGATTCAAGTTAACTCACAGTCCCCCGGCATCCCAAGGTTCCCTCTAAGCTGCGTGCGTGTGCGGCCATGCACAATAAAAAATCTTTTAGTGCCGCACGCCTGCCCAGAGAGGAGCAGGGCTGCGGCTTCCTGGAAGCATTAGGTGCTGCCCTCCGAGCGCGGCTCAGGGCAGAGGCACTGGGGCAGGATGGGACACTTGCTGGGGGGGCCACTCAGCTCATCTCCACTCCTCACCGGCATCGCCACGGGGAGGGAGAGCGGCATGGGGCAGGCAGTGGCTCCTCCCCGAGGCGAGGTGGGGGACTGGGACTGGGGCTGGGGCTGGGGCAGAGCTGGGCACCGCATGGGCTCCACCAGCTCCAGGGAACTGCTCCGCTCCCCAGCCTCTTCGGGCGAGCTTCGCCCTGAGCCCCAACGTTACGCGCCTCTTTGCTGCCTGATCTGCCCAGTGGTGGGACGCACATGGCGCCATGCCACTTTCAAAGGCTGCAGCAAGGGAATGTAGAAGTATGTGCAGTGACTGTTGGGGTGGGGGCAGCTGAGCACGGAGACGGCATAGCTGCACCGTTTATATGACTGAGGAGCATAGGGCTTTACAGCAGGGCTTTAAGGAGACCCTCAAAGAGTCAAGATACGTGGAGATGGGGGTCACAGCAGGAGTGCAGCAGAGGGCACAGGGGCAGTGTGCAAATTTAAGGCAAGGTTTCTGTAGCAAGCCTGCAAGGATGGAAACAGGTGTGACCCTGAATTTCCCAAGTACGTGCTTGAGGCCTGTCCTTCCTCCAGGATTTCAGGGAGAGCTGGGCACCAAGGTAAACATTTTGCCCAAGGGGCAGAAATTGGAAGTTTAACAAGACAGCTCATTTATCTTCCCATCAGGGACCACCCACAAGGCCTCACTTGGCTGTCTGGCGCGCATCGGGAGGGGCCTGGGCTCGTCCTGGGCACGACTTCCAGTTATTGGCCTTACAGTTGAATCCAAGTGTTATAATTGGTTTTTAGTTTATTTAAGTTAAAGAAAAAATCATCTTTTGTTGTTATATTGCATTATACTGTGGGGCGGACTGAAGAGGCGCACGCCAAAAGTGGGACGTGGGACCAATTCAGGAATGGACTGATGCAGCAATGCTCACAGACTGAAGCAGCGCACTCACAGATCACTACACCTTAGAGGGAATATTGTTTGCACCTCCCCTGCAAACCTCCCACTGCAGGCTAGCCTTTGCTCAAGCCGTCTGCTCCAGCTGGGTAGGGTGTCATGCTCTAGCGCCCCTCTGCTTCTGCCCTGCACCACTGGAGGCATGTGGCTGCATTTCCTGAATCAAAAGTGAATGTCTGTTCTCTTGCTTATCGGTTCTATCTATGCAGCTTAGACCAACCTGCAAAGATTGAATCGATTCAGCCTCAGGCTTTTTGACTGTCTGTACTTAGCCCTGGAGTGCACTCCTGGTAACATTTTCAAGATATTCTCTACCACCAGGCAAGACAGACATTTGTTTCAAATGAAAGCTGAGATTCTCATGTGGTCCAGCCACCCTCCCCCAACACAGAGCCCCTCCACAAACCCCCTACCCACCCACACCTCACATATCCACGCACACACCCACATGCTCCCTCACCCCACATCCACACCCCCTACAACCCTATACCTGCACAACCACAGCCCCCCACAAACCTATACCCACCCCCAATGCCCCCACCACAATATACAAGATTAAAAATGGCAGGCTTTAATCTGACAAACTCTATGATCTGCCAGTGATGTGGCAGCAAAAGTCTAGGCACTGGGACTGCACAATTCAAATACAGATAAAGTCTCATCTTCCAGGAGCTGCAATAAAAACACGACTGAAAAGAGATAAACTGCAATCAAAATCAAAGATGTCAATAGAGGTGACCTGTCTGGGCTTCCAGGTTTGGCATTTGATGGTTTTAGTTTTCTCCCTGCATTGCCTGCTGGGTCTGAGGAGATACTTGGGGTGAGCATGAGGGGTTATTTGAACCCTGAGCCCATTTCCCTCTCTGTGTCAGGTATTTTACCATGCTGGTTGGGGCTGTGGTGATGGAATAGATAGGCAAGACACTGCAGCATAATAAGTCTAGTGCAGCATCTCTGCTGTGGTACATGTGTGTAAAGTGATCAGCATTTTATATTTTTATAATCACAAGATAGAGATTATAGGTCCATTGCTGCTTGCAAATATATCACTATCTTGTGAGAGACAAGAATTTCCTTGGGGATATCTTTTATTGGACCAACTGCACAGATGGAGTAAATTTAGACAAGCTTTCAATAATAAAGGTCTGATGAAGAAGAAGGCTGTGCGTTCAAAAACTTTTCTAACTTTATCCTCACCATGCTGTTGGTCCAATAAAAGACATCACCCACAAAATACTTGCCTCTTGCATAATTCCTGGACCATCATGGCTACAAACATCACTCCACCATTACCATAATTATTTTATTACATTTTCAGCTACTGTTGGCAGTGACAATGGTAATGAGACTGAATGATGTAGGGACATTAGACAAACACTAGGCTACTTATAAGCCCTTCTATTCATATCTGCTGCCAGTATTATGCTTTGGTGTGCAATAAACAGTGAGCTCTGTGTCAGTCATCCCTTCCCACTCCTCACTGTCTGTTCCTTAGCTTCCCCCTTTCCCACCTGCTTGCCTTCCATACTCTTGGATTTGTTTCATTAGATGCATTTGTATTGGAGATACTCCAACGTGCATTGAACCTGGATGCTCAAAAATACAAGGAAAAGGAGAACTAAAATGGTAGGAGGTGCATTGTACACAGTCACACTACTCCTTGGGCCTATTACCCTCATTGCATTCAGGAATACTTGACAAAATGCCCGTGGTAACCGTAAGCGTCTGTGAGGCAGGCAGCGTGGCTAGGTGGGAGGGAAAGTAGGCATCTCCAAGGCAATTCCCTCACACTTGTGGGGATTAGGGATGTCCCTCGTAGGGTATTGTACTTTGTGAGGCCCACAGATTCATCTTACAGATTCATGGATTGTAAAGCTGGAAGAAACCTTGGAAAATCATTGGGTCCAGCCCCCTTTACCAAACAGGAAAGCAGGTGCCCCCAGCAAGGTCCCCGTCCAGTCTCCTCTTGAAGATTTCCGGGGTAGGTGATTGTACCACCTCTGGAGGGAGCTTATTCCATGGTCTGGACACCTTAGCTGGGCAGAAGTTTTTCCTAATGTTGAGCCTGAAATGGTCTTTCAGTTTGCGACCATTACTCCTGGTTTTCCCCTTGGGTGCCCTAGTGAACAGTTGTTCACCGAGCCCTTGATGTACGCCCCTGATGTGGCAGTAAGCTGCTACCAGGTCCCCTCTCAGCCTTCTCTTTTTCAGGCTGAAGAGTCCCAGATCCCTCAGCCTTTCCTCATATGGCTTGCCACGCGAGTCGCTGATCAGACGGGTGGCTCTTCTCTGGACTCCCTCAATCCTTGTTAAAGCGCGGTGCCCAGAATTGGAAGCAGTGCCCCAGCTGGGGTCTCACCGATGCCGAGCAGAGTGGGAGAATCACTTCTTTGGTTTTGCTGGAGATGCATCGATTGATGCATGTCAGGGTATTGTTGGCCCTGCTGGCTACAGTGTCACACTGCCAGCTCATGTTCATACTGTGGTCAGTTATTACCCCTGGGTCCCTTTCATTTGTAGTGCTGGTCAGGTTGGCGTTGCCAAGCCTGTAGGTGTGCAAGGGGTTGCTCGTCCCCAGATGGAGCGCTTTACATTTCTCAACATTGAACTTATCTGGTTTCAGTCTGCCCAACTTGCCAGCCTGTCTTGGTCCACCTGCGTCTGCAACCTATCTTCAAGCGTGACCATCCTTCCTCATAACTTAGTGTTGTCCACGAACTTGGCCAGTGAGCTCTTCACCCCCACATCCAAATCATTGATGAAGATGTTGAAAAGCACTGGACCAAGCACTGGCCCCTGAGGGACACTGCTGGTCTTCCAATTTTCTCGCAAGGACATTGTGGGATACCAGATCAAAAGCTTTTTAGAAGTCGAGGTGTATAATGTCAACCCTGATCCAGGTGGCGAGTCACCTGATCATAAAAGGAAAAGAGGTTGGTAAGACAAGACCTACCTGCGACAAAGCCATGCTGTCTTGGGTTGTAAGACCTCATAGCTCCACTGCTTGGGAGCTTCCCCAGGGTGGGCTTCTCAGTGCAACAAGGGTACCTGGCTTCAGTCCACTTTAAGAGGGCTCTGGGTTTTCTGTGAGGTTTTTGTTTTGGAGAGAATGAAAATACTGCACCTCTTCTTTCCCTGCTTACTCCTGGCATCAGTATCCCGACCCCATGCAGGCCTGACTATAAAGTCCAGACCAGAATGGGGCAGTGCTAGTTCACGCTTCATGAAGTACAGGGCACACTGCTGCACCAAGATAAAAGCACTGGCTGCTTGGTCAGGCCCTTTCTCCTTTTATTTCATCACTTGGGTGACACTGCGATGGCATTACCAGGAGCGCAGCAGCATTCCTGAAGTTAAGCTCTGCATTAGAAGCAGAATTGCTCCTCCTCCTCTGCTCTTGCTGATGAAATGACCTGGTTTTGTCAAGCCTATTCCCCTGCCCCCCCATCTCTTGTATCTTTTTAGAAGGTGAGTCAAGAGATTTTCATGGAGGCAGTGACTCCAAGTTGGGCTAAAACAAAAGCTGAACACATTACCATTATAAATGAATGAGGGAGCAATTGCCCTTTGGAGGATTATTCTATGATTTCGGTTTTTAGCACACTCATTTTTGTGGTTCTATAATCGCTTTCATAGATCTCATCAGACATTATGTTCGAATCCATTTATGGGTTGTTTTTTTTCCTGGTTGTAACAAGTTACAAGGATTTTTGGCCTGTCATAAATACACCTCTGCCATGGAAGCTTTTAAACATTCCCTGCATGCTGTAAAAAAATAAAATAAAATAATACTCCTTCATAATTATGTGCAAATGCATGTGGAAAACAAGTTATGAACTTCCTCTTACCATGTGCCACACACAGAGTGGATACACTAGACTGTATAACAGTAACACAGAGAGGGGTTTTACTTGCATAATACACTAGTGCCATATTCATCTCGGGGCATGGAAAAAGACCATATGATTAGGGGATAGTCTATTTGTGACCTTTAACTGGTGAATTGTAAGCACTAGGTTGAGCCTTGGAAGTAATAAGAGGCACAAGACAGTTCTGGGCTGAGGCATGCAAATCACTTCCACGCAGTTACCTCCCAAAGCAAAATCCCTGGGGCTGTGTTAGCATGGTGATGCCACTTCTGGTCTTGAAGCCAATGCCCACAGAGTGGGCAGGACACAGCTCAGAAATGCACTGCCTTGTGCCATATTGTCATAGCCAAAGAGGATATGCCACTTCCAAGCTCTGCATAGTCCAGCTGAACCAGTCTAGCAATTTTCACCCAACCCAAACCAATGTCAGTTTGAGGAAGCTGCAAGGGCGACAGCTGTGGGTTCAGATCCTAGGCTGGGTCTTCAGCCCCAACAAACGGATGTAGACAGTGGTATCAGTGGGCCTTAGGGTGGCCACTGATGCATCCCCAGAATACAGGGCATCCCCTTGGTTAGGGGCAGGGCTGCTGCCTCCTTGGCCAATCAGCAGCAAAGGATGGAGCCACAGGGCCCTTTGGCCAATCAGCAGCAAGGGGCAGGGCCACTGCAAAAAGGGCACCTCCCTCCCTGGCTAGCTGGGAACCCACCTCCTCCTGGCTGTGCACCGCCCTACCTCTAGGCACAGCCAACACAATTGCACAGACAAATGATTGACGTGCGTTTCCACCAATAGACTGAAAAAACGTGACTTTTTGTTTTCCTCATTTAGAAAAGGACAGGGGACAAAGGGTTTAAAAACAGGTCAGTCCGGTATAAAACAGGACCAATGGCCACCCTCATGGACCTCTGTCTCGTTACTTAAAGATCTTAGCACCTTACTCCTGCACAGAAGTAGAAGACAGAGCTCTGTCCTTGGAGGGAATGAAGCTGTGACCAAATAAGGGAGGTTTTTTCCCCACTTAGATTTGCTTTCATAGAAGAAAACACCAGACAAGGTACGATGAATGCTGAAGCAACTGTTGGCAGTTCAAACCTAAAACATCCCAGTAACTGGCCACTGCCAGGTCTTTCAGAGAAGTCAAACATTGCCTGGGCAGTGCTGAGCTTGCAGCTGATGAGAAGTTTGCTGGTAATCAAGAACATGAATTCCCCACCATGGCTTGTGGTCTTCGAACACAGATGCCAAGTTCAACCCAAGGTTTCTGCGATGGAGGAGAGTTTCCACTTCTTCCTGCTTCCACCCTTTCCCCACCCCTCAAAATAGGAAACGTTTATCCATGCGAAAACTAGCAGATAAGGATGAGATTGTTTTCAACCGCTGCTCTTGTTTTGCAGGGTGTGCTAGCACAAAGCACACACTCTTATCAATTTACTGGGCCATAGATTTAATTCACTAATTTGCTATGACAGCGCTGTCCAGCTTCTAAGGTGCCAGGGGCCACATACCCCCCCCCCCCATTGCTTGCCATGACATGCAGCAGGGATCCCCACCATGTTACACACCCCCCT
>NW_017729029.1:55460711-55467915 GCF_001723915.1 Gavialis gangeticus
ACTGGGCCATAGATTTAATTCCCTAATTTTCTATGACAGCGCTGTCCAGCTTTTAAGGGGCCAGGGGCCACATACCCCCCCCCCCCATTGCTTGCCATGACATGCAGCAGGGATCCCCACCATGTTACACACCCCCCTCCACCCATACTGCACTGTGCTAGTGGTCCTGTCCTGCATGTCCCCAGGTCCCCCCCCTCCCCCAACCCTGAGCCTCCTATTAACAGGCTCTCTCAGCCCTGTAGGCTACCTACAACCACCAGGAACAGGAAGTGGAAGCTGGAGGAGGAAGGGGGACAGAGCTCAGCAGTGGCCACAGCAGTGCAGGGAACGGGGGTGGGGGTTGCAAGTTCGTCCCTTGGGATGCAGCCTGTGAGCCACCACTTGGACAACCCTGTGCTAGGACATGAACTGCAATTCTCTGTGATGATGCCCTAGTGTAGTTATTCACCTGATGCAAGGCCAAATTCCATGGCTTGCTACTATGAAACAATGTGACCACCTTCAATGGGGTGGCTGAAAGGTTTGCATTTTAGAAAGTGTCCGCATCCAACTGCTCACAGGTGCTACTGTGTATTTGCAGGTACCATAGGGATTTATACACGAGTTGCTTAAATCGCATGGGAGTAGTTGCTTGTACGTCAAGACAAGTGTGAGCAAAGATGCGCGGCATGCACATACATATCTGATTGAAATGGCATGGAGAAGATGGTAATTTGGCTCTGGGCTTTTGCTATTCCTGGCTAGAACCTAATTTTTATTTTTCTACTTTGCTAAACACGCACACAGAAAAATCCCAATATCCACAAATGACTTACTCACTAAGCAGCCAGGGACTGTTGGCATTGGGAGATGAAGATTTCTATTTAGAGTTTGCTTGCTATTATGAACATTTTTCCCAATCTTTCCTTGAAACCCTGTGTTAATGAGGAGAAACATTTCAAAGGACTGACTCGTTCTTCTGGAATGAGAACTACTGAATAATTAACAGCTGGAACGAGAGGATAAAGTAGCTGGCAAGACTGAGCATTCATAGCTAAGTCACTGGCTCCATTTCGGCCCCAATCAAAGCCAACAGTTGAAAGCAGCTTGGCAACCTAAGCCAGGAGAATTTAGGGGTTTAAGCTCAGTCCTTAGTTGATCAGTGTTTATATCACAACCCTGTTCCCCGATCTTTTTGAAACAGCAATAACTGCACCCTTCTGGGAGACCGAACACAGGGTGGGTGAAATACCTTCTCTCACAGATGCACAAGATCAGAGATGACAGCCTGTACCTGCGAACAGACTTTAGGAGCTGGGGCTCTGCATATAGCAGAGTTGGATGGCTGCCATGGAGTCTAGGGTTCAATTCTCTCCATCCCCTCAAGTTAGAGCAACCTCAAGACTCCTCTAAATTTTGCCGACTGGCTGAAGTGACCTATCGAACACACGCCAGCTGCTGCAGCCGATGATACTCCTTTTGATTTTTTCCCCCTGCTTAGACATCCCCCATTCCTGACATCTTTTTCTCTAAGACTTACAGCCGGAGAGTCTCTGGGTGCTGAGGACATTTCGGTAGGCTGGTAAAACATTAGGGAAGTTTTTGCCTAGGTAGCAAGGAGGACAGGAGCCACTAGTGCCTTGTGTAAGCACTGAGTTGACTTTCAAATGAGAGGGTATCCCTCCCACTTGTATGGAAGTGTGCACAGGAAAGAGCAGTCAGGTACTTTAATGCAAAGCAGCCTCAGGCTCTTGTTAACCATAACTAATTAATGTTTGCAAAATGCTTTGAAAATATGAAGCTTTGCAAAGACCTCATTAATTATTATAGATTTCAATAAGTGTTAACGCTCCCTGAAGCAGAGGAAAGCGGGATCCTAGCGAGCCCAAGAAAGGACTGATTTATTTCCAAGTTCTGCTGGAAAGTTAAGTGATATGAAGATATTAATAAAATAGCACTTTCTAATGAAGAAAATACAACACACAGATGCAACAACATGCCAGAGGAAATAACGGGGCTTGTTAACACTTTCCCATGCTGTCAGATGCTCTCATCCCATCTGGGCAGACAAGTTACCTCGCTCTCTAAAGAGAGTCCTGGCTACATCTGTCACAAAGCAGCTTGCTGAAGAATTCAGTTGTCTCAAATGATGTGTTTTAGAGATTGATTGCTTCCTAGCTGAAATGATCCAGGCTAATTACTTACTAGACAGTCTATTTTCCTTTGTACTCGTCAGAGACCTGACTGCTACTCTGGAAAGACTCTGGCAGGATTTTTTATTCCATACAGGAATCTCTTAGAAGCTGTCTGCGGAGGCAGGCATGATCTCAAGCTCCACTGAGTGAGCTTCAAGAGTGACACACAGTGGTCAGAATGAGGGCATCACGCACGTAACATCCAGTCCCCCGCTGTGACTGGCAGGGTGAAAGGACAAAAGTCCCCCCACCTTTCCTGCAAATACAGTAGTGTTCACGGGCTGCTGCATAACTGAATGTCACTGTGACTATCCCTACCAACAGGAATCTCCTATATAATACCACACCTTTACAAACAGAGCACTCTGCAGATTGCAATATTAAAGTTACCGAGCTAATATTTTGAAGGGCGAGTCCCAATGCTGTAGCCCTCATGACAATAGCTCTGTGTTTGATGATGTGTGCATTTGTGGTGTTATTCTGCCAGCAGTCGCCTGTCTATGTTATATCAAGCTGAAGACAGTACGGTCCTTGATAAATAAAGATGGGAGGACAGCGGCTCCTGTAGAGTCTGTCTGCTTGTGTGTGTAGTTATTTTAATGCCTGCTCCTCATTAGAAAGGTCTTTGTTTCTATACATCATTAAACTACTAAAGGCACTGGGATGCCTGAGAGTGAAGGGCTGGTACTAGGACTTGGGCAACGCAAGGCTGGCTCTGCAGTGGTCCCGCACACTTTGAGCAATGAGGCAAGTGCATGTTATCACAAGAAAGCGATACTCCAGTGAAACAGAATCTCCAACGAAACGGCGCAGAGAAGCCAGCACTGGCTGGCCAAGCTGTTTTTGATCACGGGGAACTGTCCTCAGAGATGAAAACCAATCACAAGTGTATAGAAAAGTTGGCATTTAGAGAGGTGGAAACAAAATACTGGGCCAAGAAGGGGTAGGTTTTTTTGCTGGGTCCTTTCATGAGCTGGATTCTTTTTTAACCCAGGGTAGAGACAAGAGCTGCTCGACTTCTAAAGGGAAACGCACCATCCAGGCTCGTGTTATTCTGGCTATAAGACCAGGCTCAAACCACATGCTGTGCAGACTGATGTGCACAAGGAAAGGCAAAAGAAAACCTCTGATGATTAAAAGTTGCATATAATTAGCATCAATCCACACAGACAATCCCAGTGCTAACATTTGCCACACACACCACCTTCACCCTTGAGGAAGGTTATTTCTGATCATTCTTTTAAGGGCACTTCAGGACCTCCCCACAGGGAGGCTTTTCCCTCCCTGTGGTTGGCAGTGGCCCTGGGAAGCCCTGCAGTCAGCCCTGCCGGCCAGGGTTCCCTCTAAAGCTAAGTTTCCAGCTGTAGGAGGATCCTGCCATCCTGCTCATCAAAACCAGATCAGTTCCAGGACAAGGGGAAGCTCCACCACAGGAGGAGGAGGAGGATATACCCTTTGTAAGAAGGTCCCATGGTCTGAGTGCAGAACAGACTCACATAAGTGGCTTCTCTCCCTCTTCTTTTGCAAAGTCTCTGATGCTAAGCCTGTGAGTTGAAAAGCCCCAGGTGTTTTATATTTTGCTGAACACTAGAATAGTTCTCAGTTTTTTCTGGGTCTTGGAGTAGATCTACACCACCCACTGCAGCATTGTGCGGAGCTACTGGCCCTAGCCCAGATCCTGGAAGTAACCCAGCAAGGGCAGCACAGAGCCCCATGCAAGCTAACAGGTATTTCTACACTACACTGCAGTTGATATCCCCCAAGTAAACCCGAGTATATTGTAGGGATACCTGTTAGCTTCAAAGCAGCTTGCTTGAGTACTGGTAGCAGCCAGGCTACGTACCTTCATGGGCCTCTCAGCCTTTTGCTGCTTGCGGGTCATTAGCAATGTCTTCAAGAGCCATTGCTAACATTTATAAGCACAACAGCCTGCACTTACCCGTACCATGATGATCAGAATGAGTTAAAAATCCTAATGCTATTTCCCTCACCTGGGGTGGAAGGAAAGACACATTAACAGGGTTGCATTAATACTCAGAGATGCAGATTCTCTGTGGGACGGATTTTTTTTTTCCCCTGTATGTGTGTGAACTCAATGTTCAAACAAGCTCCCCGGTGAGGTAAGCATGAACTGCCTTTTAATATAAACACACCACTCACTTTTAACTTATTAGCTGGAGGAGGAATACAGATGAGGCTTGGCTGAATATCATGAGTCATCACTTCTGTAGGACAAAAAGCAAGCTCGTCTCAGAAAAAAAAATTAATTCATTTGCATCTATTGTGCACTGCAGATAGGGGCTCTTGAAGGATCATAAAAGCTTAATCAAAACAGTTCCACCAATTGTTCTAAAAGAAAATGACACTGGAAAGTAGCTTTCAGATTAGGAATGAAAATATATTTAAATATGGAAAATAAAAAAAAAAACCCTCTTTCATATGATAAAATATTTCAGTGTAGGAAAAGACAGCAAGTACAGATTAGCTAAGCATGAATGTATTCCCCCCAAACAATAAACTTCTTAAAGTTAAGATTCAGGACAGGCACCACACACCCCTGAAGGTTTCCCCCCCAATTCCCCCCCAAGAGGAATAAGAAAATAGGTTCTCCATCATCTGCACACCACACTTCCTTACTTTACCTTCCATGTATCCATATTCATGGATATGAATATGAGTATCCATATTCTCCATAACTCCATTCAACATCTGGCCAAATGCACATTTTGACTCTGACCCGAGATCACAGCTTGTAAGTTCATAGCATCTTTGCGCTGTCTTAGTAAAGGAGGAAGTTTTGAGGTATAAAGAAGGGAGAAGATGAAAGTGGTCAATGAACTGAAAGAACACATGGGAACTGGACTTCACATTTGCCATCTCATCCTTAAATGTGATGTAGAACTCATTTAGTGCGCTCTTCTTTGAATGGTACCCTGACAATGTTAGAGAGGATATGGAAGAGAGTTTGATATTGGATAGAGGAAGTAAATGTTAAGTTAAAAGCATCCTGTAGACCACAGAGCTGCAAGACTGCCAGAATAAAGAGAGGACTGAAGATTCAGTCAAAAATGAACCAGAGACAATAGCCAGGAAAAAAAAAAAAAGGTTGCAACAACAAAAGGAAAACATGCCTGATAGCAAGAGCTGCTATATCAGGATGTAAGTGAAGCAGGTAAAAACGATACAAAGAAGTTAAATGACATCCTGTGTGTTCATCAGTGACCCAAATCCTAACCTAACGCTATGGGATGAGTGTCTGTGAAACGGGGGGGGTGGGGTGGGATGGGGGGGTCCTGTTGACTGATCACTGGCCCACTAGGATAATTAAAGAAAACAGAAAAATTGGAAGCCACTGCTACCTGTAGTCTTCTGTATAACGTAAGACCTGCCACTCCATCTCTCGGGTGCAACAGGAACATGCCCCCCAGTACACTATAGCTCTACCAGACCATGATGCTGATGTAAAGCCATTTCTCAGCTCAGATGTTATGACACATCAGTTAGCCTGCTGTAAACCCACACCCTTTTCTCTGCCACATACTCTGTGCTTATCCCGATAAGATCTTCAGGGCAGGTATCATCTTTCACTAGGTTTGGACAAGGCCAAGCACAAAGACGGCCAACCTCATTTCTGCTCCTGCAATAATGAAGATGCCAGGCAAAGACAAGTGCTGTGTGGCATTGTAGGTGGTATATCCTCTGCTGGAGGAGGTGCTTTCTTTGGTCAGTCTGTCTATCTGGCTGCATAGTTAGATATTCCTCTGCAACACGCAAACCGTTTTTGGTAAATGAAATGCCTGAGCAATAAGCATTATACAACATTCAAGCTTGCCAGTTATACCCGCTAATACACCCTGTTCATCCTGCCTTGCAAATGGCATGGCTTCAAGTGCAACACGTGACGTTCTGGAAAGCCATAAACATCACTCCTGTTTGCAATCCTGCTATGGGGGTACCTGGGAAAAATATTAATGTGTTATTCATAGAATCTGTGCTGGTGAAATAAGAACTAATTGCTTTTTGGGTCAAAGGCCATTAGAATAAGCCATGGGTTTGTATGAGCTCTCTAGTCCTTTGTCGGTGAAGGCCCAGAACCTTTTAAGTACTTGGAACACTGAGGCAATTGCCATGAAGAGATTATGTTCTGTAGGTTGTTGAATATTTTTATAAATGATGATTTTTCCTGATTGTGTCTCATGTCCATTACCTCAGTTGGACGGGTAACCTCACACCCTTCCCCGTCCTGGCTGATTCAAATATCCCTTCTCTGGAATGTGCTTTGTGGTCAACCCAGCTGCTTTTGCAAGAGCAAATGTCGTTTGGAGACAGAACTTTCCATCGTGACACAAGGCGCACAGATCTCCCGCTGTAAGAGGAGTGGCTAATCAGAACAATTGACTCATGGTCTGGCATCTCCATTATTGTCTAACCTACACCGAAGAACTTCCAACAACTGGCTGAGGTTTGCTGGAATTGGCTGATCATTCCTAGACATGGATGATCTTGTCTAGAGCAGGGGGTTAGGCCAACTGACCTCCTGAGCTTTCTTCCAGCGGTGTTTTCCTGCAATTCACCTTCTTGCACAAAAGCCAGAAGTGACCCATGATGCAAAGAAAACAGGAAATAATCCCTATAAAAGCAAAGGCCATGCAGCAGAAAAGTGCTTAGCTAGCAGCATACCTCTCACGTTTGCACAGCATTGACAAACAGGCTCCTGGTCCATGACAACAGCTCTGCGGTTCAGATATGCATGCCTGGTATGATCTCAGTTTTGCCTAGGATATATTCCAGCCTCATTTTTCTTTCTGAAGCCTGCTCATGCATACAAGTTTCTAAAAGAGCTTCAGCCTCCCCTGCTTTTGCACCCACAAGAACTGCTCTCTGAACATCACTTCTGACATCTGCCTACTTGACCTGCAGGTACATTTAGGCACATAGGCATTTAAAGACCATCACCGATGCCAACCATCTGGGGCAGTTTAAAAAAAAAATGATCACAGAGAAATAAGGAACAACGTGATGAATCTCAA
>NW_017729029.1:55472915-55474520 GCF_001723915.1 Gavialis gangeticus
GCACATAGGCATTTAAAGACCATCACTGATGCCAACCATCTGGGGCAGTTTAAAAAAAAAATGATCACAGAGAAATAAGGAACAACGTGATGAATCTCAAACAGAAAGGGCACTAGCAGTCCCTTGGGTTACCTATCCTACCTATACACCCTTCCATAGAAGCAAGGGAATCAAAAGGCACGTTACCTATGCAGGGCTATACATTAAAAGAGAATCTAGTATAAACAACTGATTGAAAGGATAAAAAAGCAATAGACTGCCAAGAGAAACAGGCCCATTTTCAAGGTATGGATGGCAGTTCTTCTTTGTGTTCTCCATGCTGCCCACACTCAAGGGCAAAAACAATTATACTCAGCACTCTCTCACTAGGGAAGTACAAACATGAAACTTGTTCACTAAACTCTGCTTCTGAGGATCAGCCAAGTCCCACGTTTTGATCATTCTGTACCAAGACAAACATGAAATTCAGTCAAAGCCTGTTCTGTTAAATGATCAGCATTCAAATGCAAAAAGGATTTAGCTTCTTTGCTCATCTAATTTCAAACCAGGATTTCTTTAATCCACCAAACACGTCAACATTGCAATGCCTTCCAACTCTACTGTTTGTTGTAGCTTCTTGTCGCATCCTGTCTCAAACTCAGCCCTGCAAACGCTTAAGTGCTTACATCATACTATGAAGTTCAACAGGTCTACTCCCATACTTGAAGTTAAATCTGTATGCGTTTGCCAGTTGGGGGCCTTAGGCCATAAGGTCTTGGGAATAGCGATCATTACCCTGGATCTTTGCACAACTTTTATCACAACTGGGGTTTCTGGGCATTCCCCCATTATGAATAGATCATGAAACCAGCAGTTTGTTGTAGTATCTGCTTGGGAAAATCAGCTGAGTATTTTAAACAGTGAACGCACCTTATTACCATGCAGGCATTGATGAGTATCATTGACTGGAGACAAATGATAGAGTAGAAATTTGCAGACGAGGTTAGAAGCATTCGTTCCTTTGCATACTGCATCCCTAGCCAAGTCAATGGCCCTCACTGGAAAGAGTCTTTAGTTCAGTGATACCAGAACCCAACACTGCTTAAAGAGTGTCAGATGCCTGCTTAGACAACTGAGAGTTATGTTAATTTTCCTCAAAAGGAAAAGATTTTGCCTGTTTTAGTTGAAGCTCCTAAATGTGTTAGCAAAATAATGAAAGCCACAAGTTTTGAGCTGTACTGGCTGCCGTCAGAAGTACACGAGTCATAGAATGAAAGCCACATTTCCCTGCCTATCTTTTGTTATGGGCTTATTGCTAGACAGCAGCCAAGAGAAGGGAGTGGCACATATCAGCAAGTTGCTCTATTGGGTTTTGAGCTTTCACACAAAATAGACAACTATAGTGGTTCATTTACCTGGCAGTGGATTGACTACATTGGAGACTAGCCAATCCCTTATTGTGTTGCTATTCCTTTAAGGTATTGTAAATTATCCCTTTAATGCATCTCGTCTGATGCAATCATGGCTGTCTAACAGTTGTTCAGTGGCCTAAATTGCACAAGTCTCCCATAGCATCCACACTGCACGATTATCACAGCCAGCAGCTTTGCTGATCATCTGTGCGGA
>NW_017729029.1:55479520-55485033 GCF_001723915.1 Gavialis gangeticus
GCACAAGTCTCCCATAGCATCCACACTGCACGATTATCACAGCCAGCAGCTTTGCTGATCGTCTGTGCGGAGAGATCACAGGTACAACATGTTGGGTAAGCATATAGACTGAAGTGCGTGTGCATGTGCATACAGGATATGCTCAAAGAGATTTGGTCCCAGCATATTTCCCAACAGCACCAAAGTTCCCACAGAGAACGCTATCCTTTCTGCTGAGAACAAGCGTCACTCTCACACTGGAAGGGAAGCAGATGGAGCATTAGTTTTTTTCTGAGGGATGCAATATTGAATGCCTGGAGAAAGGGGCCAGCTTGAAACAGCAATCTTGCTAAACTATGGGAAAGGTTTTGACCCTTGCGCAGCCTAGGGGAGAGATTCTCGACACAAACATGCTCTCAGGAATTGGCTACCTTTTCTCTGCATCTCCATTCCTGTAAGCCTACCCACTGAAGCAAGCCTCTTTTGAGTTTGTACAGCGACTTGCACAAAGTCCTGATTTCGTTGAGACCTCTAGGTACTCAACACAATAAGCAGTGCTCTTAATGCTGCTATCTCCTAATGGAAATTATGCTTTCATACTGACAGACTATAAACATCTCTAATCTCAGAGAGTTCCTATTACTTTTATTTTTTAATTTGGCAACAAATTGGTGTTATGAAAACTGCCTTCACTCACTTTTTGGTTGCTACATAGATTGTATAGACTTGTTGTCATGATTATGGGATGGTCCAGATTCAGATCCATGACTGCTGGCATTTTGCATCACAGACATTAGGGCTGGAAAAGATCTCGCCAGATCATCGGGTCCAGCCCCCTGCCCAAGGGGCAGGAAGTCAGCTGGGGTCAGATCACCCCAGCAAGATCTCAGCAAGGAAAATAGTGATTTAGACAAAAATACCTTAGCTTCAACCAAAACTATGATATTTTTGAAAATTTTCTTTAGCATATTCTATTCTACACCTCTTTGTACAACACTGAGGAATGGTTTTTAAAAGTATTAGCTGATGCAGGGAGGCTTGGCTTAGAAAACTAGACACTAAAACTCAAAATTAGGATGAAAGCTCATGTGCTGATTCTCTTTTTTGACTTTGGGCAAGTTCTCAAAGTGCCCTACATCGGACATCCAAGAAATGTGAGGTGACCCTGCTTCATTATTATGTGGATCTCGCACCCCAACTACTGGGATAGGTTTGTTGTCGAGTCTTTAGCTGATGCAATTTCAAACATCCAACCACTGGTGACAGCTATCTGAGTGCAGCTACGAACAAGCAAAGAGAACAGCTTTGGAGACTGCCCCTTCCCCCTAAGAGAGGTCCAACCCTAGCCCTATGCCAGTGTGAAAAGAAAGGTTTACCCCTTTTGCAGCTGTGCGGATGCTCTCCTAAGGACAGGTTACTTTCTCCACCCTCTGGCTGGGTCTCAAAGTTTTAAAAAACAGAGTTCAGAGAAGCCTCAGAGTCTTAAGGAATTAAAAACATAGCAGACAGCAATGGTGCCTGGAGCGCAGGCCTACGCCCACAGAGATACAGCTCAGAGTGTACCGTTCCAGAACTGTTTATTTTTGTGCTTTCGTGGCTTCCCTCCTACAACTCTCACCCATAAATCACCATCCATTAAAAAAAGTTTTAATTAATAAAACACACCCATTGCCTAAGCCTCGGGCCATTGACATTGAAACGATTAAACTATAGCATGACCTGTGCCAACTGGCAGCAAAAAGATCTTTTTCTGCAGCAACTCTCTGGTGCCATCATTGAATGTACGCAGGGGGAAAAACCTCAACTGAGCATCTGAAGGCAAAGGGTGCACTTGCTTTATCCATCTCAGGCACCCTCCCCCCCACAAAATGCACAAAGAAGGAGAGATAAAGGAGATTCCAGTGTCCAGAAAAGGGTGTCTTGACCATTGAGAAAGCTCTGCCCCCAAATATTCAACTCTAGGACTCAGCACAGACATGGTGACAACCTAAATATGGAGGCCTATATTTGGAAGCAGCTATGGCAAACTAGCCACTGAATGACGAGTCTGTTAGAGTTCCACCTTTAGAGCCCACTAAAGCTTTTAAACAATCTTTTAAATGTTGCCCCAACTGAAGAGCAAAACACTAATCCAATTTAGGCATCAGAAGGCAGCCAAAAAGCCAACTAACAGCTCGCCTGTATGAACCAGGAACAAGTGGGAGTTTATCTTGCAAGTCAAGCAGACTTCTTTTCCCTATCCCGCACCCTCAGACCCCAACAAGGTCTCTCTTCCCAAGCTGTGTGTCTAAGCCAGAAGGCAGGACAACTTCAAGAATATGGGGTAACTGACTGGCAAGCAAGGAAGGTCTTTTCCTGGACATTATCTGCACACCCCTCACGTCACCCACAGTATTTACCATCACCTTAGAATGGTCATGACCCCTAGATCCCAATCCAGAGGTTCACTTCTGTACCCGATCTCAATCCAGCCTCAGGGCTATAACCCCAATCCTAGCACATGAATTTCAACTCCTTTCCAACTAACCTGGAAGTTTCAACCAAATGTAGCATGCACGCAGTAATCTAACACAGAGAATACTATTATTTGTCTACTTAAAACAAGAAGCTTGCGTCTCTTGTTTAAAAAAAAACAAACTAGACAATCACAGCTACCAAGGGTGAGAGTGCCAGTTGCTTGTTGATAATACATTTGCATTTCAGACTCAGCTTTCCCCTTTGAGGAGAATTATCAGAAGACTACAATGCTTTTTTGTGCATTCCGAACATTCAAGGCTCAAACTTACGCGTACAGGGCCAAAACATGCAGCAAATTAGTAGGAAAAAGCCTCGCAGCTTTGCAGGTTAGTGTTCTTAACTGGAAGTTTTCAGAATCCAAATCAAAGTTGCCTTGACATTTTATATGTAGATTTGCATATTATAGTTTACATCAATGGTTTGCATAATTACCAGGGTGGATAAAAATCAATGATTTTTTAAATTAAAAAACAAAAACAGATTTTTTAAATTTAATTTTTTTTAATTTAATCATTTTTTTGATTTAAAAAAACCCCAAACCCCTATATATAGTTTTAATTTAAGATACGTTAATGCTCAGATATCGTCATAGATTATAAATTCTAATTATATACTACTTGAGACAATATATCCACGTAACCCTTCTAGAAAAGTTTTATAAATAGGTCACAACAGACCATGGCCAACAGGCTGTATTAGGGGCCCAATCTTATGGAGTTCACAGTGGCACCTCTATAGATTAGTAAAGATTAAAGAAAACCACTCTACCCAACGAGTCTCGGTGTTCAGTCTAGAAGATCCCATTAAGCATCTCTGTGATGCTTCGTTTCAGTTCTCAAACTGGATTCACCTCCAGAGATAACATCCTTGTTAACGGCAGTATATGGAGATGAGAGATAATAGACCCAATTACCCACCCATCAGCTCTCTTGTCTCTCTGCAAATTTGTGCACACAGAGTCAAGCCCTTCCCTCTGTCTAAAAGTGAAAAATATCAAGAAGTTAAATGAATAAAGGATATCAAAACAACAAGAGGGCACTTTTGGTAGAAAACAATGACTGAATTGAGGCTTCCTGATTTGAAGCATTATTTAAATAGTGATTTAAATTGATTTTATTTAAATCAAACCCACCCTGATAATTGCCCAGAGGATTGGAATAGGCAGCATGTGTGAAAAAGGCACATTCAAGTTCCTATCTTCACCTGCCAACTCTCTTCCCCTCACCCCTCCATCACTCCTCTACCTTCAACAGATGACCTCCAACACAGAGCATGGCTTCTCTGACCTCATCTGCAAGGCTTTTGTCATGTCCAAATTGTATCCCCCTCAGAGAGCAGCCACTGCTGTGCAGATTTGTTTTACAGTTTAAAGAGAAAAACAAAAGGTCCTATTTTTTTCACTTTCCTCCATCCCCTCCAATTCTCTGCCCTTAGACTGCAAGCTGCTTGGGGCAACAATATTGCTTCTCCAAGGCTTCTAATGTACCTTCCCAAATCGTGAATGCCACCAAGCTATTCAGGTTAATAGCTATTAAGAGTCTAATATCCTATTGGAAAAAATCAGTATTACTGATATTTCCTTACCAATACAGCACCTAAAAAAGTTGAAAATTACAAAGAAAAGCCTGCCACCTAGCCAATCATTCTGCTAGTGCAGTAAGACAAAAAGTGAAGTTCCCCAACTTTGTTTATTGACAATCCTGGACAATGGCCAACTCCTGGGAGCCATTTAGCTAAACTTAAATTTGTTTTAAATAAAATGAGAATGACCAACACTCCTCGCTTCTACCCAGATGCTAAATAAGTCTCAATATCGAACCGTTCATTGTATTTCAAATACAAAACACTACTAGTATAGTAACGTTTACTTACGCTCGCTAGTCTTGGGGAGATTGATCAATCAGCAATTCAGTCAGGTAAACTGGATGGAATATCCTCACCTCTTAATCACTACTCATTTCAGACTGAGCAAGTATTCCTTGCATCTCTGGGGTGATAGGTAGTAAAAGGAAGGGTCACATGAAAACTGAAGAAGTGCAGACAACCAAGAACAAGGAAATCTGAAAAACTATTACAGACAAAGTTTGGAAAGCTACTGGGCCTTGGATCCCACACTTGCCAGTTTCCCCAGTGCACAAGATTCCAGCTGCAATGGGTCTTGAGCATTTAGGCTGGTATCCATGGAGACCCTGTTACAGGCCTGCACCATCATGGCCCTGTCACTTCTGGGGTCTCAATGGAGACCAGCGAGAGGTATGGGCAGGAGCTGTGGGGAAATGGAGTCTGGCCACATCTGACATTTATTCCACCCCTGAACTAACTTGACTAACTAAATGCAATAACTAAATATATATATGTAGCACACACTTTCACAAACCCAAGTTCACTTCATCAAATGCTGTGAAAGGATGTGCAGAAAAAAAACATAAGTTGGTGTGTGTGCGCATTTAACTATAAGTTAGTCTATAAAGGTGCATGCATACCCTGCCTTCTGACCGAAATGACTAACTACCCCCCTCCTCCCACCCACGTATGAAAGACACAGATAATGTGTTCTGCTTGGAAAATAAGACTATTTCTTAACACTGAACAGTTTACAGTGACTGAACTGTCACAATATTTGCCTTATTAAACCACCACTTCCTGTATTTGAAGTACTGAAAATCATTTGTAGTTAAAAAAAAATATATAAATAATAATAATAATAATAATAATAATAATAATGCAAACCAAGCTTTGTGCACCAACATTGCCTTGTTAAAAGGTCTGCGCTATTTTTACACAAAACTAATATACAAGACAAAGGAGAGGACAAAAACATTTATGATTTTAGAAATACAATGTTACAGCATACAAATTTGCTTCTATGTTACCCTGCAGAGACAACGGATTACACATTACATGTTCAGGTTACAAAGGCTGGAACATACAGATTTAAAAAAAATATTTAAGTTTTGCTGAAGCACAAGAAGGCTCCAAGTAGAAACTATCATGGCACGTCATTTCTACTATCAAGA
>NW_017729029.1:55490033-55498636 GCF_001723915.1 Gavialis gangeticus
CACATTACATGTTCAGGTTACAAAGGCTGGAACATACAGATTTAAAAAAAATATTTAAGTTTTGCTGAAGCACAAGAAGGCTCCAAGTAGAAACTATCATGGCACGTCATTTCTACTACCAAGAAGGCTGAGCAACCCATTATGTTGACATTAGCAGAGCAGTTCATGAAACCAATTTCACTGGTTGTCACGTAGACCAGCATTCCTCTACAAACAAAGCCTATCCTGATGGAGAGCTCCCTATTATATAAAATCTTTATTAGAAAGTCTCAGTTTATGCCAAACTAACACTTGGCATGAACATTTACATCAGATCATGCCCAAAGAGCTTGCAAACAAGGAAGAAGTTCCTCATTTGCAAGCTTTTTGGGCAGTCCCTTAGTTCTCCCTTTATGGTGAGGCTTAGCACAGCCGCTGGGGGTAAGAGGTCCATTGCTGGGGTGCAGGCATTACAGCCATGCTTCTAAATCTCTGGATATCCAAATGGAATGAGTCAGAATCCTATTTGAAGCAGCACTTATAGTATTTGCTTTGTCTTAAACAGATTTTGGGCTCGTCTACATTAGCCAAACTAAACCAGTTTTTAGACAGGCTAATGCTTACACCGAGTTTAAGGCAGATCTTATGCCATATTTGAACTCTGCTATGGAAGCTCTTTAAGCCCTTTTTAACTTCTAATTCTGTGGTGCTGACTTCCTATTGGTTTCAATATTGTACTCTTCACTGGCCATGTCTACATGAGACGCCAACTGTGCAGCTCGCAGTTACTGCAGTCATTGAGTATTTGGTTATACAAGTACTCAATGACTGTGCAGGCAGTACTTTGTGTACATGCGGCCACTGTGTCACTCACCTGATGGCTCACCAGCTTCTTTGTTCTGACAATATATAACCTGGCTTATTGCTCTTACCCCTTTCCACATACTCATCTTGCTTTCTCTCAAGGGAATGTTTTTGAAACCAAGATATGCCACTTGCAGAAACAAGACGTAGCGAATGGGTTAACACCATATTTTCCACTCTTAAATGGCAGAGATGTCCTGGCTCTCAAACTTTTCCAGCACATCTCAGTTTTTGTGATCAACCCAGCAAGTTAAAGTAATTATTTCCATAATCCCAAGGAAATACAGTTTTAGCATCGGGACATTCCTGCCACAGAACACAACCATAGATATAGTACAGTACACACTTAATGAAGCAGGGCAGACCTTTCATTTTCAAGCATATAAATTGAGAAAAAATTTACTCTGTACATCACTTTAGCTAATCTATTCTTTATGATACACTGTGTTAGTATGTGAGCAGCAACAAAATAAAAGTCCAGAAACTTTACAGCTCTAATATTTGTTTACTAGTTCTTGATAATGGGATTTGTTCTGCAAGGTCTCTCTTTCTTACAAGGCATTATGTATTCTACATGTTGTATAATAAAGGTGGGAAAATAGGAATTTCTCACTGTCACCTTATAAAATAAAACTGCATGAGAAATAAGCTACAGGATCATTTTTCCTAGTGTGCCAGCAGCAACCTAACACTGGCCTTTTAGACTGGAAAACCTAATGCTCCAGGAACAAGATTTAAAGGTTGATTTGTCCTAATCTGAAGTCACTATGCAATAGCAGGTTTCACATTAATGCTTCATCCCACATGTGAGATGGTTCTACAGCTTAATACTCCATTCTATTAGCTACAAGGCAGGTAAGCACCTGTGCCTCATTTTATAATATTCATAGGCATATTTTGCCTGCAAGTGCAAAAGCTAAATACTCCCTATCTTGTATTAAGCAAAAATCTCATAGAAATGGCATAAAGTGGTAAAAATGAAATGGAAAAACCCAAAACAATTGCTTTAAAAACAAAACAAACCCAAGAAACCTAAACCCTAAACAAAAAAAGCCCAACAAACTGGGAAAATTCTGTGC
This sequence comes from Gavialis gangeticus, assembly GCF_001723915.1. Taxonomy (NCBI): domain Eukaryota; kingdom Metazoa; phylum Chordata; order Crocodylia; family Gavialidae; genus Gavialis; species Gavialis gangeticus. The sequence goes on from NW_017729029.1 coordinate 55,491,956, forward strand.
ATGGTGGTACCCTGTTCCACACACATGCAAAAAGCCTGTTAAGGTTAGCACAAAACCAAAATGCAATTCAGGGCAGCATGCTAGCAAAGTTTCATCCTGATTTGACTATATGGCTCATGATTCAACAAAACATACAGGCCTGCTTTTTATTATTGGGAAATAGCAATGATAAAATATGATGGTGCCAATCTTTTAACGGTGGTTACAGTATCATTACCATATTATTTCACAGTATCACTATGGTTTGCTTTTTCCTTTAAAATATGCTCCTTTCTCCTGTACATCTCTAAAACCCACTCTTTGTTCATGACTACACCCCAGAAAATATCAAAAATCAGCCTGTTATCAGTTGAAACAGAGCTAGTCCAGAGCAAATCCTTTTTAGTATTTTCACTGCAAAATAAATACTAAATATCTCTCCTTTTGTAAGGAAGGTTCACAACAGGAAAGGTAGGCAGATAAGCAAGTTCACGATACTGCAATCTTCCAGATTCATTAGAAATAGCCAAAGGATGCAGGAACAAATCAGAAGAACTTAAAAATACAAGAAGCCAAAGTTATATTTAAAAGAAAAAAAAAAAGTTTAATATGAAGTGCAGGACCCAAATCAAGTTTTCTGATCAACTAGTTGTTTTGCCCTGATCTTTGTCCCCAGATACGAGTTTCCAGAGAATTTGCTGCATTTAATTGGAGGTAAAGCTCAATGCTGGGATTCACATTATACTTATGATTTGAGCTGTAGTACAGATCACTTTGAAATGCATCAGTCACTCCTTACTATATCAGCAGGTTATCACCTAAAATGGTTCTGTATAACTTTGAAAAATATGCCCTGGAGATTAATTATAAATCAAAAAATAATGTTTTCTACAAAATGTGATGCAAAAATAATTTTTGGTAAAACTGAGAAGCCATTTTTTACTAACGACATTGTAAGGGTGCATCCTTGAATTTGTGGCTGTGATCTATTACAACTGCTACAAGCATATTTAACTAACTGCTCTCCAACATGCAAGTTTTTTAGTCTCAAGAGCTGCCTTCAGGGATTATGGAAAGTGTGTCATCTGTTCCTTTGCTCCAAACAAAAATGTAAACTATATACTTGTATTACCATAGCTGACTAGTACAAAATAATGCTCAGTTTGATTCTGTGCTCCCAAAATGGAGCAATGGCCCATAAAATATGGGCAAAGCTAGTGTTTTAGCCCTACTGGCATATTACTCAGTTTCTTTTAAAACTAGTAAGTTAACAGTAGGAATCAATACATAATTTTAACTTAATAATTGACTTCAACCAACATTTTGCTTAGCTGTTCTTGCCTGCTCCAAGACTTGCACAAAAAACCCCAAAAAACAAAAAACCCAAACTGTGCACACATTCAGCCCAGCCTATTTGTTTCAATTTCAGGTGAAGACCTTCTCAACCTTGCCAAGTTGAGGTTGAATAACTTTGTTTTAGTCTTTAGCCAAATATTGGTATTCAGATGAGATGAGCATAAATCTTGTTCTATTCATACAGACTTCCAGTGTTGAGGCATTAACCTCCACTTTGTATATGTACACCGTACATTATGAAGAAAGTTTACTCAATCCACAACTACTCTGTTTACAGTCCGTAGGCATCAGATGGTGATATTCACTTTAATCCTGCTTGCCTTCCCGCCACTGCCGAGAACCTTCATTCCACGCAACATAGACAAACAGAGCAAGTACCACATGAACAGCAACAACAGCAACTATGGCAGCATAAAAATAGCTGTCTCTGTTGGACATTCCGAAGGTACCTGAGAAAGTAAGACACAAATGATAGTGTATATTAGTTCACAAGAATTTGCTGATTTACATTAAGACACCAAGCTGAAATGTGCAGTAGTTACAAAATACCAGATTACACATGTCTCTGTACAGGGATCACTGGGCCAAAATTCACGACAGTAACAGATTTCACAATCATATTGCAGTTGGAATGACAGCTTTTAACAAGCACTTTCATTACCTTTCAGAAATACAGCTTTTTAGACCTTCAAGGCATTTGTAAAAGTTCATTTTCCAACATCACCTAAGCCTCTGCACCCTGATAGTAACTTTTATTCCCTTACAGGCAGGAAAGTCTTGGGACCAACAGTTAAGTGATTCACTTAAGTGTGAATTAACAGTCTGGAATTCTTGCCTTCTATGCTCAAGCTGCCAACTCATGCTTACTAATTGGAAGCAACATAAAAACTAGTAATGAAGTAAGTTACTGAACTGTGAATTTAGCCTGGTATAATTTGCACTAGATAATTGAAATTAAAAGATACAACAATTCACAAAAATCCAAAACGGGATAACATTTGGAAGAAAAATTAACATTTTCTATCCATTTTCCATCTCCAGATATCTTTGAACTGTGTGCATAATATCCCCTACATGCACGGGCTTGTTTGGAGGCAAGGCTGTTTCTACAGTGGAGTATGAAGCTATAGAGGATGGTGGCTCTGACATGGAATTTGACTGAGATACTGAAGTTCTAAAAGGCAACCAAGCGACACGGTCAAAAATTTGTTACTTATGGTAATATGATCATATATTAAGAATGCACAAGTCTAAAGGATTTTTCAGTCTTAAGTTTCTTCCCTGTATGATCTTTCATTAAATTAATAATGTTAGATTGCAATACATTTCCATATTTCAAAGCCAGCAACATTATTCTCCTATATAATAGGTATGAATAACTAGAACTATTTTCAGGATATTACTTGCTATAACCCAGAATGAACTGCCTGTAAATCTTGTTGCGATTAACACAGCTTGGCAAGACAGATTTCAAAAGTGAATATAATCAAGGAATAATTTTTTTCTGAAGGTGTTTCTAATACTTTTTCCACAGACACAAACTTTAGCTTTCAGAACTGTATGTAACCACATACACCAAAGAGAGCAAAGTTAGTTTTGGCAGACTTCAAATCTGTGATATATTTACCAAATCCTCTTTCCTTAAAGAGGAAGTTCCATTTTTAACAGCAAGATGTTGCATCATCAGAAGTTCCCTTGTTCTTGCCTGTTTTTCATGCTGCAGAATCTGGGGTCGTTGTTCATTTATTATTAAACATCTGCAAGTGCTATACTCCACATTACCAACTAAAGCCTCAATTTACAGGAAGAGGATGGAATTCCACAGGCAACCATGTTCAGCTTCTGTGCGACCTTGTAACATTATGTTTCAAAAAAATATGGGTTACTGAAGCATGGAATTATTCTATCTTGAACATTATTTGCATTACTGCAACCTTATGATTCCCACACACTTTAACAAGTGCAGGCCTTGAAATATTTGTTATATAAACAGATCTCAGCTTTTATATTTACACAGGTGGCTTTGCCAATGAAATGGTTGAGACAAGATGCCAAACTAATTCAATTAGTCAAATGGTCCTGTCCATTAAAATATTCAATTTACTTTCTAGCCCCAGATTCAAGACATTTCCTTTTTACACCAACGCATTTATACTACAAAGAATTATAGAAGAGAGAAGAACACAGCAGCACAGACACAAAGCTTTTCCTCTTACAAGCATTTCTAATTAGCAAAAAGAGAATTACCTTCAAATATATAAGCCTTTGAAGAGAAATACAGCCCAATAGGTAGTGTGATCATTAAAGCAGTGAAGAACAGGAGTGTTCTTAAAGTTGATGTTATTGAACCTTCACTTCTGAAATAAGCAAGAAAGTAAAGTAAACACAGAAGGAAATCACAGTGAGCAGGTCTGACACGCTAAGCAACTGCTTCAACAAGACAAAAATATCCAACAACAGCTTACATCTTTGTTGTGATGTCTTGCATTTGCTCTGTAGATTAGAACAGAGCTTTGCACTCAGTGGTGGCATTAACAAGTCTTTAAGGTCAAAAGTAGCCAGGACCATGTTGTACCGTTAAAAAGTTACAACTTGACAAATAGTGAAATCACATTTTCAGTTTCCTAGCCCTCACTTTGACAAACATTTAGTAAAGCACTCAAGGGAGCTACGATTTAAAAAACCATGCTTATACCAATTTTTATATTTGCGTATTAGTGGACTTGACAGGATTTTGTGTTGTCAGTACACCCATGCAATCAACCCATTTTCCCATCATGTTTGTGGGAAAAATCCCCAAGGATCACTTAGGATATTTTACACACGCTCCAGGGGTGGAGGCGTGGTGCTCTAACCAGATGGCTTGCAGCCGCTCTAATCAAAGCCCTGCCACGTCTCATGTACCAGTGCCCCTGTGATTACAAGTGGCAGCGGGGGCACTTGAATAAAGCTCGTTCGATCAAGCACCCCCACAGCCACCGGAGGCATGGGAGGCTGCTGTGGCATGGCCACTGAGACTCAATTAATCTCATCTGCTCTGACATGTCGCAATTCCAGCACATCGGAGCAGCCTCTGCATTCACGTGTCAGTGCCCTTAAAAAAAAAAAAAAAATCAGGAAAGCAAGACATGGTTTTAATGGTCTGCTACTCAAGCACCTGTTATGGGAGCAGGGCAGTCTGGATAAGGACAACCCTGCCTCAGGATTTAGAGAGAGATGCTCCTCCACCTCCTGTGGGGAGGCCCGTCTCTGAGATCTTGACTGATTGGGAACCAGCTCAGTCTATGCCTTGTTCCCACCAGCTCGGTTCACACATTTGGTCCAAACCGGTTACGGAAGCACCCAGGCGCTGCCCTGCAAGGTCACCGTGTCCCTGCCCCAGCAGGCGGGAATTTGGACATGCAAAGGGCCGCAACGCAGCCGGGTGGGTGGGGACAGCGCCAGGGGACTCGGCCCAGCTCAGCTCTAAAATCCCGTCTGCACGGAGGGGGGTGGGAGAGGGAGCTAGGGGGTCAACTGGCACTTGAAGTCGCTGGTTTCTATGGTCTGAAGCGACCCGAGGAGGCTCCCCGCACAGCTCGTAGCAGGGGAAAGCCCTCCCCCCACAGCCGTGCCGCCCGGCTCCCCGCTCCGCTGCTTACTGCCGTGGCTCAGGGGGCGCCAACGCGTTGAGGGCCACCTTGTCGTAGCGCTCCATCACGCTCCCCTCACACAACAGCGCCGCACACTCTGCTTCCGGTCAGGTGACCCCCCCCCCGCCCGCCAATCAGGTGACTCCAAGCCCGTCAGGTGACCCACCCTCCTCCGCGCCAATCAGATGACTCTATGGCAGTCAGGTGACCCGCCCTCCTCCCCGCCAATCAGGTGACTCCAAGCCGGTCAGGTGACCCGAGGCTGGGAGATGGGGGAGTAGAGGGAGCGAGCAGCCCGCGGGGAGTGTTCCAGAGGCCACTAGGCCACGCCCCGCTGCCCCGTCAGCCAATCAGGGCGCCACCCTTCTCAGCGCTTTCAGCTGAAAGGGGCGGGGCTACGCCAGGGCTGGGGCTGATAATATTGCTATCATTATCGTATTTATACGGTAATTTCAGCCCTTGTACCATGTCCCACCCATAACAGTAAAAACGTTCAAAATAAAGTAAATCGGGGAAAAAATATTAACAGGGTAGAGAGGGGAGTACTTGATAGCCGGGTTGGTCTGAGACAAGAAGACATACGAAAAGCTAGAACTCTCTATTAGACCAACTGGGAAATCAAGAAAATTGTCCTTTTCTGAAGGAAAAAAAAAGGAAATTGTCCTTCCCTGCAAAATGAATTGTCCTTTTCTGAGGAAAAGAGAGGGGAAAAAAAGACAATTTTCTTGCGATTTCCCAGTTGGTCTAATAAAATACATCGTTTTGGTCCCGAAGTTTCTGGTATTTTGTACGTCGCAACGTAGAGAAACTCTTCTCGGCCCAGCTGGGAGAACGGCTCTAAAGCAGCGAAATAATCAGGCTGCCTGGTGCTGTGGTTTAGGGACCTACTTAATTCACAGATTTTGTGGAAACTGAAATCGGGGATTGTCTGCAAAAATGAACAGCAAAAAGAATTAGTACAAATAAAATGCTGGCTCCCCAGTGGGGGCCGTGGTCCTCACTCCTGGGAGCGGCAGGTGCCGCTGGTGCAAAAACCCCTTCATCTCACTGCAAGTTAAGTAGGTCCCGAGCTAGGGTTTTCCAGAAAGACGCCTTTCCCCCAAGTCAGGAGGGAAGCCATGCTTTTTCTAGGGGAATTTCTGCGTGGAGCCGTGCCGACTTTGCCGCACTTGATCCACTTCCATTCAGTTCATTCCTTCACATCAGCGCAGTCCTTCTGGGAGCCGCGGTGTCCACAGGCCTTCAAAAGGGAAGAAACCCTTCTCGCACCCCGGTGCACGGAGACAAGGACGACTTTATTCCACGAGGGTGAAAGTCAGTAATCAGCCTGTCCTTGCACCAGCTGTTGTTATGAGTGGTGCCGACAGCATGACTGTGTTTCATTAGCATTCCTGAGATTTGTGGAAATGTCCCCCAACAGATCAGTCACGGTGCAACGGGGGGCTGGACTAGATGATCTTGTACGGTCCCTTGCAGCCCTCCTTTCCTATGATCCTATGTGACATGTGGTGGGTTTTATCAGGAGACCAATGTTTGAGATGTGTCCCGTTACTGAATCATTTCTCGAAGCAATGCATGGGCCGTCAAGATCAAGGCCACGTGGTCACAAAACAGGTATAGACTCTGAGATTGTTAAGGGCTGGAAAGGACCTTGTAGATCATCAGGTCCAGCCCCTCTGCACTAGGCAGGGGGTTTTTTTTGGGGGGGGGGGGG
>NW_017729029.1:55498897-55522879 GCF_001723915.1 Gavialis gangeticus
GGGGGGGGGGTATTGTTTGTTTGTTTGAATCCTTGGACTTGGTTTATTTAGGGTCATTTGTACATACTACAGCTCAAGAGTCTACTTTATTCTACAAGACAGATAGTGAAATGCTGGCCTAGGGTGTCTGCTTTACATTTGGGATATATGAAACGTGGAGTGCTTGTAGGGTTGTGGTACTGGACAGCCTTCAAAAGCTACAACTAGGGAACCTCCTAGCTCGTCAACGATACAAGCTTGGTTGAGATCCTCTGGCCCATTTGCTTGGCATTCATGCTTTATGCCTTGAAATTTCTTGTTGATAGCATGCTTGGAGCTTGTGTAGATCGTCTTGCTAGTTTTGGTGCCCACAAGAAAAACATCGACGCTTCTTTTTTTTGGATTCCTTTGTTTCTGCACCTGATTCACTGTATTCAACGTGCTCTCGGGGTTTCATGCTCCAGTCCAGTATTGTAGAAGAGGATAAATTATTATACACAGAACATGAGGAGCACGTGGAACAAACGTATCTTTAGATGCTTCCATGTGCTTCTTTGTAAATCATTATGTGTAAAACAGATTTATGTGCCTCCTGCTTTTGCTCAGCCAGAATATTCCCCCCACAAAATCAAAGGAAAACTGTATATCATGTGGAGCCTGGGTAAACTTCTCAAACAGCAGCCTGCTGTGCAAGTGAAATGTGTGCCAGAGCAGTAATGAGACATTTGGGAATGTTAAATGGGCATGGCGCTGACTGGAGAAACAATCTTGCCCCCCTGGAGCTGCTCTGCAAGCATTTGGACTCACAGGTTCACAGCGTAAACAGTTTGGCATAGCTCAGACATTTTGCCCTGGCACAGCACTCAAGCTGACAAGAAAGAGGAGCAAGGGAATACTATTTTCAAAGGGGCAGAAATCCAAACCCATTTATTCTGATAGTAAATTTCTCTCTTGGGATCATGCATAATTAAGAACCTTGATTTTTTTTTTCTTGTGGTGTGGCCCCCTCTGTCAAGAGTGGATGGATTTTGTTGAATTAGAAAATTTACGTGTTTGCTTTTCAGTGGTGAATGCAATTCTAAAGAGACTCGTAGTCCTGCTTGTTCATTCAGTCAGCTGTGTTCAGATTGCTACACAAGAGCAAATAAGGACATGGAGCTTATGATCTCTGTTCCACAGCTGATCAGGATCCAGTCTCTAAGCAGTGCAGTTCAATCATCTTTCTCCTTACAGTGGCTTTCTAGGCCCCTGGGCTAGAGAGAGCGAGTATGCATGAGAGAGCCTAAGTCCTTAGATTCCAATTCCTGTTCCAATGAACTATTTATATAACGTGAAACGTGTTCAATCACAGGTGGATCCAGGATTTTAAAAGTGCAGTGTAGGAGTAGCAACCAGTGCTGCAGGGGTAGCTACATCCCTGCTTCCAACCTTCCCGTTCGCACCACTGTACCTCCCCCATGATGTGCTCCTGCCCTCAACAGGGGAGACTATAGGATTCACCCCAGAATACTATAAAGACCAGGCTATACAGAACTCGGCTGATCACAGAAAAGAAGCACTGGAAAGGACCTCAGGAGGCCATCTAGTCCAATCCCCTGCTCAAGGCAGGATCGTCCCTATCTAAACCATCCTAGACAAATACTTTTTGTACTCTTTTCTTGAAAACTTCAAACACCCTTCCTTGTACAACTACCAGGCATAATGCCTGAAACACGAAAAACACCCTAACTTGCTATATATAGTTAAAGTGGAGGGACAACGGCACTGTTAATGTCCTGACATTGCAAAGAGTGATGTTCAAGGATGAGGACCATGCCGCCTGTTGCAGAAGAAAGCCAAAACTCCTACAGAACTTATCAATATGACTCAGGGTAAAATTTTTCTTGTCCAAGTGTGAAAATCAGTCTGACCCTAAGGGGAACAGCAAGACCTAGCCAGGGACCACTGGGTTTTTTTCAGTTCCAGCAGGAGCAGCAGCATCTCCATCGAAATACTTAGTCTTGGCAAACAAAAATGCCCTGCCATGTAGCACCAGGAAGGGAAAAAATTCTTTCCCAGCCCCATGTGGCAACCAGCAAAACGTAGAAGCATGGGGTAACCAAATCTGAAGACACCTTCCATCTTCAGATCCCTTCTCTGAATGAAGCAAAGGGGATTTGAAAGCCAGTCTCCCCCCCGCCGTGAGACCTCTAAGGAATGGAATGGGGGCCACCTCTTCCTCTTCTTTGATTTTCTAACCCCTGCCTTGTGAACAGAGCCTGAAAAACCAAAGCATTTTACTTTAAAAAAATCAAAAAAATTATTTATTTTGACAGTTCCTATAGTTTTTCATCTTAACTTTTGTTTCAGCCAAGACCACTTGTGAGAGTTTTCCTGAATTCATAAACAATCTTTGGCTGCCCTGAACTGCATTTCCAGTGAATAACTAATTTGTAAAAAAAAATAAGGAAATTGTCCTGCTTTAGTTATGAACCAAACAGCACGGTTAAAAGTAATGAACTACAGTAGGTGGCTTTAATAAGCATCCATTTGATTTTCTTTCCATTTTAACATAAGGTACAGGCTGTTCTTTCCACCTCTGGGCTGACTTCCCTGGTGAGACTAACAACTACACAAGACCCTTTTAAAATGAAGCAGGGAACTCCAAACTGGAACAGTTTCTCATCAAATATATGTACCAGGAAGATTTAAACGCATTATCAAAAGGCAACAAATCATTGGCGGCTTACCAATGCAAGTACAGCCAATGTAGGGTTTTCTTTTTTGGGGGAAGGGGAGGAGGGGGAGGGTTGCAATTCAGAAATATTTTATATCTCAGAATAATTTTCTCTCTCTGACTGGCTCTCTCATCAATCAAGCTTACAAAAGTGCTGGTGAATCATTTTCTTGTATTTCTTTATTGCATCGTGCTTGGTCTTCATATAGGGGTGCTTAATGGAAATGCTAGAAGACTTTTGTACCTGTGAACAAGCATTTGCTTTCTTAGATTTTATTTTTAAGAAGTCGGGTAACTCCTTGTCAAATTGCTTTAGATTTTGCCTCCAAGTCTACCCTGACCTGCCTTACCACATTGTGGGCTGATTTAGCTTTTATTATAAATGTTAATGATGCAAAATTTGCCCTTAAAATTCAAACTCCACCACAACCCAAATGATGGAGTGATAATTGTTGCTCCATAAAGTTTAGAAGATACCGAGTCATTCTATAAAACTCTGCTATTGTAATCTCTTTCTTGGGTCCTTTTTTTTTTTTTTTTTAATACCAGTTTTCTATCCCTTGGTGTGTATCTACTTAGCTTATTTTCTGATGGGTGATTTGAGAAAACTTTTCCAGCTGTAGGACATTCACCTTTTTTTGCTTAAGGTAGTTCCATGGCTCCTATGACTGTATACCTCACCCCCACCCGTGGGTGGGCCTGTCACTCGTGCATCAGACTCAGCAGCCAAAGGACTCGTCGGTGCATCCACCATGCTCTGCACAGAACAACGTTGCCAAATAATAACTGTAGAATCTGAGCATCTCACAAGCTTTGCTAATCCCTCCTGGTGAAACAGAGAAATACTGTTAACCTAATTTTACAGACAGAAAACCAAGGCCCAGGAAGACAAAAGCTCCACAAAAGATCTCGGACGTCCAAAGTGGGACTTAAATGGAATTTGAGCACCTAAGTCAAAGATATAATCCTCCTAGCCCTGTAGGTACATACGTTTTCACTGGCCAAGTTCCCTAAGCACTTAAAATTATGATTTTTCAAATGCCCAGAAATACCTCCGTTTTATCAATGCTGAGCGACTAGCGGGTAAGCATCCACAAAAGAGAGGGTCCACCCAGAACAGCTGTGCAGTGATGGGACTCACCCAAATTCAAACCCCCTCAGACTGTCATGATCTGAATTAATAATGGCAAATGTAAATAGTATCCCATGATAGTCTAAGGCGGTTGCTATCACAGTGGAGCTTAAGCAGGAAAGGTGCAGATTAGTGCTGCATGTAGAGTTATTTCTTTGCACAGTCCCTAGAAGCTGGTAAAGCAGATGTTGCTCCTTCCTTAAAGGGACTGGGAGGAAAAAGAAAGAAGGTTTGGGAGAGGAGGGGAGAAGTGAATAGATAAAAAAAGACTGATGTTTTTGAAAATCCTGTTTGTTGAGAGTATAAGGGCTTTCCCTGTGATAACTTATATTCACTCCTTCCTTTTCCAGAGACAGAGAGCTGCTGGAATAAGGAAGGGGGGCAGCAGCTGCCCTAGGTGATGGTGCCAAGTAAAGATTTAAGGCAGGGCCTGATTCTGCACAGTTGCAAATCTCTCTTGGGAGGTGTTGAGGCCCTCAGTGCTGTGACTTCCTAAGGGAGCCAAGGTCTCTTAGCAGCACGTAACATCCTTGCAGTGCCTTGTAGCAGTGGGTCTTGAGCAGCTCGTTCTTCACTTTGGATTTGTAATCACTTGTTCATGATTACAAATGTTTTCACTGAGGGTAGGGTAGAGCTGAGCAGCTAAGGGGGGAAGGTGCAGTATATGGAACGACCAGCAGAGATTTATGACAGAGGCATTCATGGCTGTTTCAGGTCTGTAGGTTTCACTATATGAAGGGGAAAATGGTTTTGGAGCCAAGATGAGAGTGAGTTTCTGGAAGCTATAGCGAAACCAAGACACCAGTTATGCATGTCTTTTATACCTATTCAGTCAAATGTTTAATGTGCATCCCAGGGGTCATTAACTGGTTGCTACAGAAAAAAATGGGCAACATTTGAAACATTTGCAAAGTAGAGCAATGCTAATACACTCGTTTATTGTCATAAACTCCACTTCACAAAGGATTGGTTTAAAGAGATGTAATGAAATTGTTGCATAAATCTGGCTTAGCAAGCCACTTACGTGGAGCCTGGGGAAGAAAAAAAATGCAGTGTTCACTACTACAGATCCCAAGATGAACAACAACCAGGGGCAAATATCCGCTCCTGGCTAGAGGTTCTTAGTAATTGGTAGGCACACTGGCAATAGCCCAGTCTTATCCAATTGCAGAAGGAATGCAGGACCAATAATGCAAATAATCCCATCTGTTAATGGGCACGCACAACCAGGACACAGAGCTTGAAACACACATGGAGCTCAATAAGGAAGAAGTAGCTGTTTGCACACATTTGAGTACAAAGAAACACTTTGTTCCTGCAATTAACATAGCACAACCTGTATGTATTAATTTGCTAGTCAAGCTCTTGATACTGTAATTCATCATAAAAGGGAGAAAATTCTGGAGAAGATAGCCTAATAGTCAACATGTCAAATGCTCTGATCAGCTCAACATTAGGCTCAACATTCAGTTAAAAAAACATAAACATTTGTGAAAATCTAATAGATTTTTTATACTGCCGTAAAAATATCAGGCAGCTCTGATACGCATATCCCATTTGACAATTAAAGGAAGGTTGGCTCAGATAACTCATTAATGCAAGTGTGCTCCTTGGATGCACAGCTCCTTCCAATATCTCTGCAAAATCACACGCAGATGTAACTACTACTGGTAACCACAGCAGCATTTTGGGACCTCTTTCTAATGAAGCAGCAAGGCTTGATATCCCAGCAATATGCTAAAATAAATGCTTTCAAACATCATGATGAATTAAAAGGCCCTACCCCAGAGACCTAACAAGAGGCCTGGATGGGAGTAGCAGCTAGGCCAGCAGCTATGGTGGTAGCAGCCCTTCTTGCACCACTTTAAGTGACTGGGGCTGGTATCCCAGTTGCCCACCTCTACCTGTGCTACTGTCTTACTCAAATGAGGCACCACATCAGTCATGTAAGGAGAACAGCTGAGTTTCTGGATCCCAAAGCATTCAATCTCTGGCAAATACATCCCCATCTCCACCGACCTATGTGTCTTGCCCCCTAACAGCCCTGCAAGCAGCTCTGCTGTACTTCAAGGTTTGAGCGTTTCCCTGATTCACTCTTACCTTTAAGCAATAGATGGCAGGAACAAAATAAAGAAAAGCTTACAACACTCAAAAGTTAGCCTTATTTTTGACACTGGCTTGTTCTGATGCACTTGACATTTTCAGTTACCCCTGGTAGAGAAGGCCAACTATGGCACTGAAGTGCAGAGATCCGAGGAGCAGTGCACGCCATGCAGGAAAGGTTCATGTTCAGGCAGAGCGTACAGAAGACATGGGAAATGATAGGAAACTCCGGAACTGATCTGAGACAGAAGAGCCGATTTCGTGTCTCTTCTGAGGGATTCGGGCTTTCAAAACCAGACTGAGAGTAGAACTTAGAAGGGGGAAGGGGGGAAATGATATGGGAAAATGAACTCCCCAGAAAGGATTTTAAATTGCTGAGGAATAGGAGTTGCCCAGTGCCAGGCCAAGCTCAGGAAGGGTGGATAATCGTCTGACTGAGGTCCAGAACCCCAAAAGAAAACATCATGCAGAGCTAAAAATGAGAATCAAGGAAAAACAGCATAAAGGACAAGGAAATTCTGTGACGGGCAACCCAAGCCAGGGCAACGCCCCGCTGCTAAGAAATAATATGCAAGAAATGCAATGGATTCACTATCTTTGCAAGAGTGTGCGAGTGTCAGCAGCATGTACAACACAGGGAGAACAACAACAGTACCGTTGTCTCTGGTGGACTCACACAAGCAACACTCAGTGCTGCAGCACAGGACAACTGGACTGTCCACTGGAAACAACCAGGCTAGTGACTACTTCTCAGCCGCACACTGGCGCATGTGCCAACAGGGTGCCGGGAACACTCTTATTAGAAGCTCTCAGAAAGAAACCATTGGTAAGAAAAAAATAAATGGGTATTACACAGCTTACAACAGTGAGCTATTCATTAAAGGCACATGTGGACTAAACATACGCATAACAGAGGCTGATTAAGATTTTTTGGGGCCCAGGGCAAGAAAAAGATTGGCCCCTCTCCCTCTTCCTCTCTTTCCTTCCTGGTGCTGCTGCTGTGGAGGTGTGCAACCCAGTGCTCACTCACTCACTGATGAATTATAGTGAGCAATATAAAGGAAATAAGAAAATAACTTACTTGCATACAACATGCAAATAAGTCTTCTTATTTGCTTTATATTGCTCATCCTAACTGGCCAGTGAGAACTGGGTCAAAATTGAAGAATAATTATCATATACTTGAACCCAGGCATTGGGGGGACAAGCCTCTTGAAGGCTCTGATAAAGCATAGTGGCTTCTTAACCTGGCAGGGGAAATACCATGTGTCTGTGTCCAATAAGGCAGCTTTCCTGAACCGCTTCACAGGAGAACAGCTCTTCTGGCGTGGTTCAGTACCTGCTGAGGTGCAGCAGTTTTAATCCCAGTTTATAGAAATGGGAGTCTCCTCCCTTGCTTGCTCCGAGGGCCTTATGGCTAAGGGCAAGCAAAACTCAGGGGCATCCAAACCCCAAGCCTCTGGCCTTGGGCCTGCAAGTAGGATGACCACCAAAGGTTTTGGAAACAGCTAAATCCCCAGGTGCAGGTGGAGGATGTTTGCTAGTAGTAGGGCCACTTATGGTTCTGGACTCATGGATTTGGAATTAGTTTTGGCTAATTTGGGCTTGGATACAAATTAAATAATAATAATAAAAAAATCTAGGGGGAAACCTAGACATCAAGGGGTCTTTGTCTGGCAGGGGCCCCTGGGCCTGGGCCCAACTGGCCCATGTGTTAATTTACCTATGATGCATGGACAACATGGGGAAAAGATATCATATGCAATAGTAGCAGGGAAAAGAACAGCTGTTATCGGATTATAGGTGCATCAAAGACCCAGCTCACATCAGACCACTGCATGTGCTGGAGGAACAGGAGGCCAAGACACATGAGGAAAGGCATAAGGATACCATCATGGACCAGGGAAGCTGTCACCACAGTACTGAGCAGAGCAGAAAGAGCCCAACTGCTTCACAATTTCCTCTAGGACAGTTCTCCTTGCCCCAAGGCAGAGGTCAAAAGAGAAGCATGTTCGCTGCCTTGGGAAACACAGAATGAGCAGGGCTGCATCTACATGTTAAACTTCCTAACCCTGGCAGTAATGTCCGCAAGCAGCCCATGCTGTTCTACATTGCTGGGCACCTGATGCAGAAGCAGTGGAAATACCATCAGGCTAAGAGGGGCAGGTTACTTTGCTCCGTCAGCGGGCAGCACTCCTTAGCCCACCCAAAGTGCCAACCTTGAGCATGCTGCTGCTGAGCACAGCAAGCTGAATGTGTAGGCTTGGCTTAGAAGAACCAGAGCAGCAACATTTGGTTGTAAGAAAAGCAAAATCCCAGAACCTGTTGCTGATGTACAGATCCCCAAGAATTAAAGAGAGACTCAGAAAGTGAACACTTTCCATTGCAAACAAGGGGAGTGATGTTGGCAACATGCCTGGTGCCAAATATTTTTCTATGCTGGGTGTGTCCACAGGGTTCTGGCAGGTGCCCTTACGAAAACAGTTCACACATTTGTGTACGTTCAATCCCGCCTGTAGGACACATTGCTTCCACAGTCTGTCATGTGGGTGGTGTTTGGCGCCTGGGGCATTTTATGGTTGTATGCCACAAGTTGGCAATAAAGGGTACTAACGTTTACATGCAAACATTTTGATCTGGAGAAAAGATCAGAGAAGAGCCAAAGCAGAAACATTTGGTTATTATAAGAAAAACAAAACACCGAACTTGCTGCTTATGTACAAATCCCCAAGAATTAAACAAATACTTAAAAAGGGAACATTTTCTGTTGCAAATCAGGGGAATGCTTCAGGTGGCTTCAGAGACAAAGCTGTTGGCTTGAAATTAAGCATGTAAAATCCATGTAACCAAAATAACATCCCTGGAAAAGAACTTAACACAACTAAGTCTAGAGATCGATCACAGTAAGGCTGAGGCCATCATGAGCATGCCAATCCAGGCAAACATGACAGGGGTGCAGAGTACTTGGTATCACCCTTGCTGAGTAAGGAAATGTGTACTTGTCTAGCTGGCCTGACAGCAGTTGGAGAGTAACACTGGGAAAAGATGTCCAATGTGCATGGGATCTTAGTCCTAATAGTTTGAGAAACTGAAGAAGATAGAGATCCCAGTCCTGAGGCACGATGACAACAAGCACTAAAACGAAGCTGTATGCAGGTATATCCAAAGAGCGTATTGGTATAGTGTTCTGGCAACAATATGGTCACAACTGAAGATGAGCTAAAATAAAAAAAGGGGGAATGTCTACATGCTTAAATAGAGAAGGTAACTTTGGCCTTAGATCAGGAATGGAAAAAGTTTTATGTCTAGTATTGGCTAACTGATGGCAAAGCACTTATTATCACTGCCAAAAAGGTCCTGTCAAAACGAATACAGAAGGGACTTTTCCAGTTACAAATCTAGGATTTGAAAATTGAATACAGACCTGGAAGAGACTGGATGGCTGCAGACATGCTCTTTGGAGCATTTGCAGAAATACAGGGAAGTCCAGACCTAGATACTCTACATGTTGATCTTACAAAAATTCAACAGTGCTGGTGTGAAATGGAGATAGTGAGTACCAGAGTCACAGCGCAGGATGAGACCCTGCAAAAAGCAATGAAGGCTGTTAGCATGGGGTAGCTGAGATAACATACTTCCAGTCCCATTCCAAAATTAAGGGGGAGATCGCAGAGCTAGACAGGGGTTTGTTTAAAGGCAATGTAATTGTGACCCCCGTGATGTTACAAAACACAGCTCAAATGGATATATAGCCATCATTTATGTACCTCTAAGTGCACATATCAGCAGAGCCGAGACAGGAAACAGTGTATTGCACTGTATAAAATTCTGCCTGTTTTATACATTGTCGTTGTTCTGCCTGTGAAGGTGCTCAAGTCCTCACACTATAAAACGTATCTTGAAAGAAATAATCTCCATCAGGCTGGATAGGGAACCTCTCCCTTTTTCGAAATGGGGAAGAGGGACCTTCCCACCAAGAGTAGCCAATGGCTCAGCAAATGCAATGGGGCAGGGGCACCTTGAGATAATTAGCCGTGCATTACTAGATTCGGACCTGAACAGGGTCTAACCAGCAGTGTCCATCTCTTTCTGGCCCAATAATATTAGTAAAAAATGGCAGAGGAGAGAGAGAGCAAGATTAAAACACGGGCATTAAAATTCAGTAATATTGTAAAGCTCACTGTGGAAAAGAACTCCTGGAAACATTAAGGAACTAATTCTGTGATCAAGCTTTGTAAAATAAGCATTTATTTGCTTTGTAATCATTGAGCCAAGTTGTTTTGTTCCCTTAAAATCCCCAGTCGCTCTGATATTGGTTTCTCCCACCTCAAGCAGCACTCACAACATAACCAGATAAGCTCCATCCATGTCTTTATTCACTAACGGCTACATACAAGAGAACCCCATTTAACTTGCAGCTCTCAGGACTGGCAGTTAAGAAATACCATATCTTCTTGCACACAACATGCTCCAGAATGTAATGCACACCTTGTTTTTGAAAGGCACAATGAAGACTTTTTTTTCTCCAGACTCATTTTTTTTTCTATGCATAAAGCAAGGGCACAGCCTAATTGTCAACTGACTCACTCTCTTTCTTCTGCTTAACTAAAGCTGAAAAGTAAGTTGTTGCTGAAGACATGGATCCGTGCTTTTCAAAAGAGCTAAAGAGTCTGCAGGCTGTGAAACAGAAGGGAGACCAGGAGCAGCTGGCAGGCAGCACAGTTGCCCTAAGGAAGGGTAGCTTGATTAGTGAGTACAACAGCAAAACCACTAAAAAGGAGAGATGACTGTTAACATCTGTGGAGTGAAGAACAATGAATGAGTTGTTCAATCACCTGAATCCCTCAGCTGCCTGAATAGAAATACCACAGCTGCAGCACTTGGGAGCAGGAATCAAAGCAGGGGGCTCCTATGCTAAGCAGCAAATCAACTTCCTTGTTTGATCGACACACCCACATTTTAGGGGGGGCATGTAATTTTTGGGGAAAAGGCATGTGTTGCATTTGAGAAAATACGGTACTGTCCTTTGATGGGAAAGCTGCTAGAGAACAAGATGCAAGGAGAGAGGTCCTTTTTCCCAGCCCAGCCCATCCTAAAGGGGCCTGTGCAAGGAAATCTGAGCTGGCAAAATCAGGACAATCAGTTCCTCATCCCATCTATCCACCCAACACGGGGAGCTTGGCCAGAATACTATCACACTCCAGAAGCAGCTTGCCAGGCTCTCACTGCCAAGTGATACAGGTTTGAGAGCCGGCCAGGATGGCTTGGCCTGTGCCAGGGCCAGGGCTGAGCCAAGCAGAACATCAGGGACCCATCATCAGTTCCTTTCCCCCTCCGCTGTGCTGAGCAGTCTTCCTCATTGGAGAGAAGTGGCTTTCCTCCTCGTGGCATAGCTAAAGGCAATAGTAAGGAAGAAGTTATCCAATCAGCTTGTTGGTGAAGCCATTTACACAGCACTTCAGATGGGGAGAGCATGTGAGACAGCAAGAATTGAGTCCTATATGGCAATGAATGCTGCCCCCAACCCCCTTTTTTCTATCTGGCTTCAGTGGAAACCAAGGACCAGGAATTAATTATGTTAATTTACCCAGTGTTAGCCAATAATTCCACTAATTCCAGCCACTGATTCCAATTCATTACTAGTCCACCGATTTTGACTTGCAAATTGAAAATGATGTCTAAATGTTCTGGCAAGGGTTGCAATGAGAATACTTAAGAGACAGGTTAATGATGTTTCTGTTAGCCATATACATGGCCAAACCCCAAACATGGCATCTGGGCTCCACCCTTGTTATAAACAGATTTAATAATACACTGATGAAAGGCTTCCCAACCTGACTCCCAGTCATATTAGAGAGCTTTGTAAATACACATGCTAGGCTCGCTATAACCACCAAGAGCTGTAGAGCACTAGGCTGCTGTTTTTGGCAGACTTGTTGTAATACAATTGTGTTCGCTGTGCTAATGCAGAGTCCTTACAGGGACAACACACAGGTAGGCCCATCCAGCTCCGTGATTACAGTTTCCACTCTGAGCTTTACGCCACACAATAAATCAGGTTACTCTTCAAGTCAAGGAAGTGCTTCGTGGATGAAGCAACACGCTTATTTTCACTATAACAGGTTTCCAGACTCTGGTACAAGCAAGTTAAAACTCACAGGCTACTAGATCTAACCATTCCCTGGCAAATTTCTTGCTGCTTCCTCGGCCTGTGCACAAACAGCACTGCAGATTTTGCGGACAGGCATCAACATCGCAAAAAAACATTAGCGTGACTAGAACTAATTAGCCTTGCATTGAAGGCCCAAGACTCAACAGGCACGGAAACCGAAGGTGTCACCATGAGATGGCTGGGTAGAGGTGGATTTTGGATTTCTTCCAGGGGTTATTCCAACAGATGACCCTGTAGCATTAGATACCTTAATATCTTTAAGCCTGAGCTAGATTAAATAGAGAGAACCTCAGCTGGACTCAAAAACAGTCTCAATCATTACCTTTTTGCAGACTTTGCATGAATAATCACTGAAATCCATTTCTTAGACTATTGATAGCAGTCTGGGAGAACAGGTAAGATGGAGACAAAACTCTTTGGGTGACCTGGTAAAGAACCTGCCATTGTAGCCTCTATTTCTATACATTGGCAAGTTATAAACAAGATCTTAGATCAGTATTCTCACTCTGCCCGAAGGGGGGGCAGACATTTGGCTTCCAGCGTCTCTGGGTTGACCATTAAAAGGCAGAGGGCTCTCCATTTGCAAGTGCAATCACATTACACAAAAGCACGAGACCTGCAGAGTAAAGGAACAACAGCTTTCAGTATATTGTAGTTGTACAGTACTGGCTTAACATTCGCCCCCTCACTCGCTTGGTACAACTTGCCTTCTGGTTGACCACGAAACTCATGAGCTAAGCGGAAAAGTTATGTTTCTAAATATATGTGTAAATACTGTACTATAGGTAGAGAGAAAGGCAAGCGGGACTTGGCATTTGCTGGCACTGAACTATATTGATTGATTCTATTAAACTATTAATGCATCACATTCATATAATGCAAAAATAGATTTTTAAACGCAAGTTAAAGATCTGATGATTTCAAAATCATTTTCTTAAACAATTACACAAAAGTCTCTCTCCTCCCACCCCCCCAACACACACTCTTTCCCACCTTCCTGGATCTCAGGTTTATTTTCCTCATGTTACATCCTTGATAATTCCTCCCATGCATCTTATATCCTTTAATATGCTGCAGTAATGAAGGTAGACTGAGCTGACCCAGCCATAACATATACCTTTTCTGCAAGATCATCTCTTTTCTGTCCTTTCATCATTGTAGCAATTATATTATTTGCACTACCCACTAAAATACATTAGCGTGTTTCCATGGCAACGTGGAATAAGACATGCTTGGGGTGAACCCGGACTTCCAAGATTTCAGTAATAATTGAAAGCCTTTTTTGTCACAGAGGCTACGTTTTTAATTCTGTCCCTTACATGCTTCATCTTCATTAGCTGAAGAAAATCTCCAAGGGGAGCTTCCTCTGCATGAATATCCTCCAAATCCAGTTCAAGGGCTGGGTTGGGCATTCATCTGAGTACCAAGATTACTATTCATAAACCTACAAAAGGAGGATACAAAGGACCCAGAGCAGTCCCTGCAGTTATGGGCACTGGGCATGCGTGGCTGATACAATTAGTATTTAAGAAGGAGATTTACACCACGTCAGAGCCTGGGCCAAGTCAGTGTCTCATGACCTTCCTCCTACCCCTTCTCAAACTCCAGTGGAGGTTGCAAACTGCTGGTTGGGAAAACCCTCTTCCCTCAGCCACCCTCTGCTATTTTGGTAGCTGGCATCTCTGCAGGCCATCTAAAGGAATAATTATTCCTCCCCTCCCAGCTCTTTAAGCATACTGACATATTTGAATGCTGCCTCAAAGTAATTAGCCCTTCGGTTTCTTTGCAAATTCTATTTCATATTCCTCTCGAGGTAAACATTACCCTGCTCTTAGTGAAAATAATTGGGCCTATAAACCAAACACACTACAACATACAGGGGGAATAGTTCCCCGGAGGAGCATTAAATGTGTCAACTACTTTTTAAAACAGCAAAGGGATCTGTGAAAGGGAGGTTGCTGGGAACACAGTGTACAGGACACGGAAATCTAAGCTTTACCTCAGCTGGAGCCTGAGGCTGTATGACGGGCGCTTCTGTTTTGCCAACTGCTGCCAACGATGGTGCAATCACTTCCTACATATGTAATTAGCACACTTCAGTCAATCGGGCACGTCTGACTTGTGGGGAGAGACTTCCCTCTCCTGCCTCCCCTTTGCTCTTTTTGATGTCAAAAGGAGCTTGCCGTTGATTTGATGCAGCAGGAGAGTGAGAAGCAAAGAGTGAGAATAATCGGACAATACACCATATACATTTATTTCAATGAGAAGCGCTGCCATTTGCTTTACTAGGAGTGAGGGTCAAGACTGAAAACAACATTATAGGCACACACTTTGCCACTGACCACTGGTGATTTGCTCCTGGATACGCATCAGATACATGGGTATGTATACGTCTTTTCAAGCTCACCTGGACAGAAGTTGTTAGTCCATTCATTTGAAAAGCATACAAGTGCCAACCTACAACTTTGCAAGGTTTGTTGGGTAGATATGATTTTTTTTATTAGACCAATGAAATAGTTGGAAAAAAAGTTTGTTGCAAGCTTTCGGACACAGACGCCCTTCTCCAGGCATTGGGAGAGTGCTTCTGTTATGTGTTCTTCAAAGTAGAAAAGAAGCTAAATTACAACAAGAAATCTGGGAAAATGCAAACGAGTGGATGTTTGGAAGAAAGCGGGTAGAGATAACGGGTGGGGGGAAGGGTGGGAAATGTGTGAAGGACTGTAAGTAGTCTCCCAATGCCTGAAGAAGGGTGTTTGTGTCCGAAAGCTTGCAATGTTGTCCCAACTATTTCGCTGGTCTAATAAAACATACCACATTTACCCAAAAAACAGTGCCTGCCCATGTCCTTAGACCAACATGGCTATAACCAACATACCTACAGCTTTAGCAAACCAGGAATGGAGGAGCTTACTTTGGCCTTCGAATGGTTTTCTCCTGCTTTAGAAATTCAGGCCTCATCTACCTTGAAATTTCTCCTCCACTTTAAAGGCAGGAGCATAAAATAAAACACCTCCAAGGGATTGTTTTCATTTTGGAAAAACAGAACGCCTTGCCTGACCTCCAGTCCCTCACATCACTCGCTGTGAGGAGCTGTCTGACTTCACACCTTCCAAGACAGCCTCATGGGACACTGAAAACAATGATCTGTGCAAAAAATGAAAAGTCTCCTTACAACTATTTGGCCTGGCCCCAGAAATCACTGCGACCAGGGCCAGCAGCTGGGCAGGATGCTACACAGCCCCTGTGCCAAGTAGAAGAGGAATCGGAGATTTCTACCAAGGAGCACCAACACATCCTTCACAAAAGGATCCCTGCTAGTCACCCTGATGTATGCAATAACGCAGCCAGGACTAGAAAAGAAACAGCACACTGCGCTTATCATCTTAGCGGTCACCATGCTGGATCTGACCTTTTCTAATCAAACTAATTAAGTTGTGAGCAAAACTAGCCCCCCTTTTTTTAAACACATATTGATAACCTGGAACCCCAACTCATTCAGGCTTCAATCTAGATATAGAACCGGCCTTTGCCAGAGAGTGAAGAGGTGAAAGGATTCAGACTGTTTCCATGCCAGTCCATTTTCTGAGGGCTGTACAAGTACGGCAATTGGTTCCTCTGCCTCCTCTGACTTTGACTGTGGAGTTCAACAACGCTCAGTACCGTATGACCATTGCAAGAGTCCCCGGAGAGAGCTAGTGCAGTATTATGAGGCCAAGCACCATTGATATAGTGATGACCCACAGCTCTTCATCTCTCTATGAAAGAATCAGTTACCAGTTTCCCCAGCACCTAGTGAGGAGGTGTAAGATTAATTCAGGCAAGTTGAAGGGATGCTTATTAGAAATGGCAAATGCTTCAAAGAATTCAGTTACCCCACTTCCCCAAATATCCCTGTAATCAAAAGAGCAGCTCCTCAGTCCATTCACTATTACGGGCCCACTCTGACTCTTCAGTACTACGGCATGTCCTGTACCTGTTTGCAAGTGGCTAAAATAGTCTGACCCCAGTCTATCACAGCACTGGATGCATCTGAGACCTGTAGGCTTGATTAATGCTAATTGCTTCCTAGAATTAAATTTAAAGTTTCCTAAATTTATCTGCTACAGAATGCAACAGCACGGGTCACTGACCAGACACATACCCGGTGCCCCACTCTGCACCAGTACCAAATCCATTAGAAGCTCTGTCTGGGTATCAAACCTGTATGGATGAAAAGATCTGGACCGTGGTTTCCTTTTGGGGCAATGGAGAAATGCCTGTAAAGAATGATTCTAGTTTTGTGTGTAGCCCAGGTGTACTCGGGTATATACTTCCCTTCTCCAATTGAAGGGAATTGTTAGCTGGCAGGTATGCTGTGGGGGAACTGCAGATCGCTGAGTTTCCCTTCGTCCCTATAGAACCAGGCCAGGACAGTCATGGGACTTATCTATATACACCTTTACTTACATTAACTTATCTCAAGGAAAAGAAACATGGATGTAAACATATGTACTATATATATAGTACATATATATATGTGCATATCACAATATATATCACGATAGATAGATAGATCTCGTACATATGTTTATATCCATGTTTCCTTTCCTTGTGATAAGTTAATGTAAATAAATTTGTATATAGTTAAGTCCCATGACTGTATATATCGCATATATATAAACACACATCACTAAACAAATAACATAAATGATACCCTCTGGGTAAATGCTATAAAATGCTAAAAAACCTTATACCAGTGCTCCAGATACAGGTAAGTCACAGGTAAGTATCTGTTCTGAAACAGAGAGAAAGGGGATGCACTATGGAGCATCGCTAGGAAGGATGAGTGATAGAAGTTAGGGGTCGCGATGATTCTGACAGAGGGAAATGTACTTCCAAAGGAGCTGGATCCTGTTCCTGTTGAGGGCAGCGGACGGCTTTAGGTTTGATGTTGTGTAATGCAGGTGATAAAAGTTTTATCAGTGACTGTAGTAGAGGAGGATTAGGCTTATTGACTGGAGAATGGCTTGTAGGTTTTTATACATCAGTGGCTGCAACTGAGAGCCACAGGAAGGGCACATGAACAAACATGGCATCTCTGTCCAAAATTAAAGCCTATAAAATATTCCATTCATAGAATCACTGAGTTGGAAGGGACCTAGACAGATCATCTAGTCCGACCCCCTGCCATGGGCAGGAAGGAGCATTGGGGGTGGCAGGGGTCATAAGACCCCAGCCAGGTGCCTGTCCAGTCTCCTCTTGAAGATCTCCAGGGAAGGTGAGAGCACCACCTCTCTAGGAAGCCTATTCCAGGCTCTGGCCACCCTTACAGTGAAAGGGTTCACTGTAGTGGATTCTTTTGCAGTTGCTAGCTGATGAAAGCCAGAGTCGTGGTCTATTCCCAGCTAGTTTTTGCCTGTGTTCACTTAAAAAATTCAGTTGTGGACTGTGCCATACCTTTCTTTTCCACAAATGTGAATCTAGGATCACGTGTGGCCCCATCACTCTCCTGCAGGGCAAGGAGGTGGCCACTCACTGTGACAACGTCCCCTGCACTCTACCCTGTGGGGCTGGTCAGGGTGAATTTATTTGCTGCTCCCTTTGTAGAGTCACAGAGTTGGCAGGGCCCATTCCCTGCACAAGTGCAGGATGTACTAGTCCTGATCTATCCCAGACAGATGCCCCCCTGCCTCATCCAGCGTCTTCCTGCAACTTTCCAGTGAAGGAGCATGCACAACTCCGCTGGGCAGCTTGTTCCTACAATCGAATCACCAGGCTGCAAGGGACCTCAAGTGGCATCACATGGGAATAATTTGCAGAAAATGCAGCAAGAGCTTCTGGCCCTCGCCTGGAATAAGCCCCGTGCACAAGCAACTGAGGGCAGGAGCCCCCAGTCCAAATATTAGAGAAGTTTTACAAGCAAAGACATGAAAAATGTGTTCTGCCGCGTCCCCGTTAGGTGGTAGTGCAAGTTGCTATCCTTTCTGTCAGCACTCAGCTGAGGCTTGGCTTATAAACCCCTCTAGATGGTGCTGCCCAGCTGGAAATAACTGTCAGTTCTTAACCAATCTGCTCCTCTCCCTAATTTTGTTCCTCCGCTCTCTCAGAGCAGAGGGAAAGACCCCTGCCCCAGGGGCAAGCCGGCTTGCTCCCAGACAGTCGGAGGCAGCGGGGAGGGAAGGACCAGGACCCCCCCCCCACCGCAGCTCAAGGCCTGCCAGCAGCTCACCGGGGGAGACAGGCAGGCTCTGGGAGGAAAAAAAAATATCCGGCTCCTCATCTCTTTTTTCCTTTTACTCAATGGAGCCTGCCCGCATGAGCTGCCACCGAGTCATGCAGCCCCTGAGCTGCGCAGGGCCCGGTGCTTCCCTCCACAGCGGTGGCACCCCCTGGGACCGCCCAGGCAGGGTGGTAGTGGGCAGGTGCTGCCTGGGGGGTGTCGCCACCATGGAGGGAAGATCTGGGGTCCCCCGCAGCTCAGGGGCTGCTTGGCCCACCAGCAGCTCATCCCCTGGCCGCGAGAGAGGCAGGTAGGCTCTGGGTGGAAAAAGAAGCAGGCCCCTTGCCACTTTTTTTTCTTTTTCTCAGTGCAGCTGGGCCATGCAGCCCCTGAGCTGTGGGGGACTCGGTGCTTCCCCTCGTGGCAGTGGCACCCCCCTGGGGCTGCCCGGGCACGGTGCTAGGGGGTGGGTGCTGGCCCAGATCACAGGCAGCACCCAGCCCGATCCAACGGTGCACGGGGTGCTGGAAGCCCAAGCATGCTTGGGGGATCTCGGGCTTGGTAGGCTTCCAGCGCCCTGTGCACTGTGCCTGCCGCCTTCCTGCCACCTGAGACTATCTGTGCCCCTGGGGCAGTGCGCCGAGGTGGCAGAAGAGCAGCTGAGTGTGCTGGCGGCTGGAGGAGGAACCAATCCCCCATTTATAACACTGTTTCCTATGGGAAAGTTGGTTCCGAGTTACAACGTTTCGACTTAAGATGCGGTTTTCAGGAACCGACTGTGTCGTCAGTCTGAGGACTGCCTGTATTACTTTCAAGCAAAAATCTTTCTCGTTTGCAGTATTTATTTTGTATTGTTTGAAAAAGCTTCTATATAGTTAGGCATAGGTGAGTGTTTAAAGGACTAAATTTCCCTTGTAAAGTGCTCATTAAAATAAAGACCCTATTTTCATCAAAAATAAGCAAGAATTTTGTACTCAGTCAATTATAGATGAGTGATATAGCTACATTAATGTATTTATCCTGTAAATAGTAATCATATTGATTTGGAAGGACTTCTTTGAGGCGACTTTGCTGGACTTTTGACGGGGTCTTGGTTGGACTTTTTGAAGGGCTCTTGGCTGGAGTCTTCTCAGGAGTCCTGGCTGCAGGTTTTTCTGGAGTCTCGTCTGCTTTCTTAAAGAAAGCGTCCAAGGAAGTTTGGACAGATGTTCTCCAGGGACATGGGCGATGCAGTGAACTTGTTCACTGGCATGGTGTCGCATCAGATCAAGTGTTGTAAAGTTGAAACTGAGATCATAAAGTTGAAACAGGGTGTCAATTTATAAACATTGTTAAGTGCAAAATGTTGTAACTTGAAACGTTATAAGTCAAGGACAGCCTGTACTTCTTCCGGGGTGGTGGTTCAGCATCGACTTAATTTTAAACATTGATTTCAATAGGACCAAATACTGCTTAAAACTAGGCACCGGCTGATGTTTAGTCCCACTAAAGTTACTGCAATAGTTCCACTAGTAAAGTTAAGTGATGACATAACATGCTGTTGAACTGAGCCGTACATATTTGTGGAGGGCCAATGTATGCTCAGGACTTTGAGGGATTGTGGACCCTGTAAATTCTACTTCAAGTGGATGAGGATGAAAATATAGCAGGAATCCAATGCACAGACAAAAAATATAATGCAACACAGTAATCCTTGTCCTGCTTATTGATCCAGCAGGAAAACAAAACCCAGAGCCCACAGGGGACTCAAACTCAGAGCTGTACAATTCTCTCTAGTTTTTAATCCGTGTGGTTTGCACATAGACTCCTTGG
Organism: Gavialis gangeticus; assembly: GCF_001723915.1. Taxonomy (NCBI): domain Eukaryota; kingdom Metazoa; phylum Chordata; order Crocodylia; family Gavialidae; genus Gavialis; species Gavialis gangeticus. Next base: position 55,519,011 of record NW_017729029.1, read on the forward strand.
CTTTGATTCAGTTCCTTTGCTTGAATAAACTAGGGCCTAAATTTGGAAAAATGAGTGTGCTCACCTCAAGAAGCATGTGGATCTGATGGGAGGTCTAGAGTCTTCATCATCTTCTAATTAGCCTATCAGTTTCTTTCCTTTTTATCCCCGGAGCAATAAGTGATGGGGAAAAAGCCCTGGGTGATCTCCATATGCAGAACAAGGGAGCAATTTAATCCAATTCAGTCTAAGCAGTAGAAGTTCCCCATCTGATTTCTCCTGCTTCTGAAGTAAATTAAACTTCTTATTTGCTATGAATTTGTTATTTGCCATGTGCTTGGCATGGGGTTGAGCTATTCCACCAAACTGCTTAGTGCTGCAGTATCTCAGGTGGCCTGCAGCGCTGTACATGAGCCCTTTTGAGTGAGTAATTAAGGAAGAGGCTGGTCTTTCAAATCACCCACCAGGCAGATTCATTTTTACCCAGGGTGTTTTTCTGGCAGGAACAACAGCGCCAAAGGCTTCACTGATGTCAACCAAGGGGGGCATACAAGCAGTGAGTATGAGGTTCCCTTCTGGGTGTGCTATTAAAAGAGATTAAATTGCTATAAAAATATTTTCTCACTCCTGTCATTCCTTTTTCATTTCCAAGTGCTGGGGCTTGGCTGTATAGTTCCAGTCTGCTTTTCTCACAAGCAACCTACAGTTAAATCCTAGCATGGTCACAAACCATGCTGGCACTCATTAGCAGTGTGCTTGCAAAGCTTTGGCTCTTCCACACCAGGGCTATGCCGTGTGCTGTTGAACGCCCAGCATCTATTTAGTTATCTCCCCACAAGAGAGCAAACGGTGCCTCTACAGAACGAGCGATGTATCAAGGTCCTGCCCAGTGGCACTGCTGAAAGATTGCGTGGCAGTTTCACAAGAGCAAGGGTGTGAGTGTCCATGACTAAATTGTAATGAGGTTAATCACACTGTGACTAAAATAATCCCTGTAGTTCCACTTGGATAGAAATATTCAACAGGCCCATTTGAAGTGATATTAGAGATGATGCCAGAAAAGCTGCTCAACCTTATGGGACAGATTCTACCACCCTTGCTCACAGTTACGTTTGGCTAAACCAGTCATTGGGACTGCTTATACAGCTTGTGCAATTACTCAGGCTAGACACAGTAGCCCCATTTTCTCTTAAAGGCTTGGTACAGAAAATCATTCCAAAGAAGCTCTTCAACAGGAGTTTTTTCCCACTGTGGCCATAGTAACTTAACAAGACTCAGAGCAGGCCTGATCTAAATCCCATTACAGGTAGCAGACAAGCTCTTTCAGTTTTAACGGACTTTGGCTCAGCTCCACTGGCAGGTTAGTGATATCGCAATACTGGAGAAATCAGTGCAGTGTTCAGCAATCCACGCTGCGTTCTAGCCACCAGCGCGAAGAGATGTCAGTCTGCTAAGGAAGGATGTCGCGTCTCCCTGAAAACCAAATCACATGTAAACACGCTTCCCCTCTGATCCAAACCTGCCACGATTACATATTACTGAGTGATCTCAAATCACACCATCACCTTCAACTAAGACATTGTCCCCGCGTAAAGACAACGAAAGACACAAACATTGCTATTTCCTTCTCCCTGTTCCCACCATACCTGGTGAGCTGATCTTATTATCTTTTCAAATCATTCTTCCCCAATGATGCATATTTAACGTACCTCACTTCAAACGCCGAGGGCTAGATCCACAAAACAACTTAAGTACATAACTCCTGCCTGTGTCCCAGTTTAGGGGGCTGAAGTCCAAAATTATGATCCCCAAAACCCACACCCAGCTACTGCCTAGCCCAGCTGGCATCTTGACTTCAGTGGGCTTTGGCTCAATGCTAATACACGGTTGACAGTTCTGACTCAGGAGCCTGTGGATGTTATGAGTCCCCGTTGTGCCACAGGTGTTGCAGGACTTGCTGACTATTGTTAAAAAGCAGTAGTAATCCTTGATATAAGCAATACAGAAAAGTTCAGCCAAGGGAAAGGCTTGCAAGATTCATTCTCCCAAGCCCTGGTGGTACCTAAGCTGACTGGCGTATGCTTGCGCACCTGTAATTGTGAAATGCGCTATTTACTGAGTTACCGCAGAATACTTTTTGAGAACACTGTGATATACTTTCTTTAAACTACCAAGACCTGTTTTAACACCTATAGGAAATAAAGAGTGCATAGGATGCAATCCCTGCGTCATTGTAATTGCAGCTCAAACAATCCACAAGTGACACCCAGAAATACTTCACCAGTCATTAAACTGGGGTAAAATACAGCTGTGATGAGCAGCGCACTGCCATGTTACACAACAGTTACATGGAAGAGTGCAAAGTACATTATGCAGTGGAAATTACTGAAGGAATTTAAAACAGACAAGATGTATCTGAAGCATAATTTGGTAACTGCATCAGGATAAATGCATTTGCTTCGATGCATGAATACTGTGAGACCTTCAATAACCCCAATCATAAAGGGGTTGTGCCCCTTCAGCACCATGAGAAATTTCTCTCCTGACATACAAGCAAACAGTCATTTCTTTGGGTTTTTAAATTTGAGGTCTTCCTTCCAAGTACAAGTCCTGATCCATCCTGCCTGGCATTATGCAGTCTGAAACATGGCCCAGGCTGTGGGTGGGAGCAGCATCACAGCTCTGGCTCAAGCACTATAGGAAAGCTGCTATCCCTAGTTTGCCAAGCATAAAAGGAGGCTCCAGGTACAAGCTCAATGCACCTCTCCTTGTATGACATAACCCAGCTAAGGCTGCTCCCACAAAAATAACAGTCGTGATGTGAAGTGGCTGTTCTTCCAGGTCATGAAGTACACACTTTTTGTTTAATGAGAATAACTCGTATCACAACATGGGCATCTCTCAAGCATCACTTTGTAGGGAGGCATTACTGGAAGAGGCGCAGTTATCTAAGCCAGAGGCTCTCAAACTTTTTCTTATTGCATACCCCCTTCCAGATTTACCAGCTGCCCATGTACCCCTACCAGGATATGTTTTATTTTTTACCCCCTTAAATGCCAGTTCTTATTACAATGAAAATTACATCTGCCATTAGACAAGTTCTCCCACGTACCCCCCAGAGAGGTCTTGTATACACCCAGGGATACATGTGCCACAGTTTGGGAACCGCTAATCTAAGCTAAGAGTTAGGGATAGGAACAACAAGGGATCAAGTACATTTACAGCAGAAGAATTAAAATAAAACTTGGGGTAGGAAACTGAGCTTCAGGAATGTATCCCTCTATCTCAGGGCTGTAAAACATATAACCCACAGGCCGCGTCCACCCCACAGAGCCCCATAACCCAGCCCCTGGTGTTGCCTGTTGTGTGACACTGGACCCTCCCCACACAGAGTGCCCAGGATGAGCACCACTGACGACGCTTGCTTGGGCTGGGCCTGGGGCTGTGTTGCCCACAGCCTCACTCAAGCCAGGTCCTGGGCTGTGGCACACACAGTGCTCACTCGGACTGGGTCTTGGGCTGCCTGCATGTGGTGTCTGCTCAGGCCAGCGACCTGGACTGGCTCGGGTTGGTGCCTGTGGGGTGGGCAAAGCTCCCTGCCACCAGAACATCACCAAAGACCCCTGGCACCAGAGCACCACTGAAGCCATCCAGCTCCCGAGGCTGGATCCAATGGCTCTATGGGCTGTATCTGCTCTGTGGGCCACAGGTTGCTGACACCTGGGCTAGGGAACTGAGCAGCAGATGGCAAGTGGGACAAATGGCAAATGATTGGCTCGATCCCTGGATAGCACATTCAGCAAAGGCCCAGGGGCAAAGGATTTGGGCACCACTGTAGGAGAAGCTCATTGCCTCTCTCAGCTGAGTGAGCAGCTGCAGAGAGGCAGCAA
>NW_017729029.1:55527879-55559817 GCF_001723915.1 Gavialis gangeticus
TGGAGAACAGAAGGCTTTTTTCCCCCCAGAACAACCTTGTGCCAAGCAGGCGTTCCCCAGGCACCTACTACATTGCTTAAGTGTATCTGGATTCCTGCATTCTGAGAAATACAGGCAACTATCCTATAGTGCCCCATTAGCAGAGGTGAGAGTGCCCAAAGAGATACACATGCAGGCAAGCAAAAGGCCTGTTCAAGAAAAGCTTGCAAAGGACAGGAAGGGAATGCACTGGACTGCACCTTGTGAATCCTGGGCTACAAGCCGCCTAAATCGAAGCATCACCAAGCACCAACTGGTTTCCAAAGCACATTTCAGCTACAATTCATTCAAATCTCAGCATAGCCTGGAAGAAGTCAGCACAGTCCAGAGAGTGCCAGAACTGCAGTCACAACTTATTTTTACAGTGGTGAAGGACAGAGGCTCCTGCTGTGCTTTCCTTGAACACTAGATATAATCTGGCCCTAAGGGAGGGAAGGAGGTTCCCTGCTGGCTGGTGATGGGAAGATGAATTTTCCACACTCTTGTGGTGGTCAGAACCCATGGGCTCTACTATGTCAATATTTATCCACAGCTGCCACACGACAGTGAGGACTAGCACGCTATAGAAAGAGAGAAAGCAAGGAACAGCAAGAGTTTACACGCCCGACTATAGCAACTGTTACTGTCAACTTTAAAAGGGAAACCGTTGCATGTCTTGTAGGCAGCCCAAGAAAACTGTGCTATCCAGAGACTTATAATGTGATGAATTATGCTAGCAGGGATGGGTAGCAATGAGGTCATGCTATACCAAGAGTACTTCTAGACAAACAGGGGGACAGAGGTAATAAAGTGGGAAGTTAATTCAGTAAAGAAGCTGGCCGGGTGGCCCCAGTCTTGCATGATGCTTCAACACCCGCAGGTTTTAGTTCCAGTGGGATCCGAGGGCATCTCGTTAGTCAAAGGATCGGTCCATGTTTGACCAAACGGAGTGGTTTGTAGCATTTGCAGCATCCAAGGAGGTTGGCATATATTGCTGCTTCTCTCTTGTTATCATAGACAAAAGCTGAAGCCCAAGAGTACCAGACGATATACTTCCTACAGTATGACTGATTTCTTCAGCACGTGTTTTTGCTTTGGAGCGGTGCTGGCAGGAACAACCACCTCCTTCATTTGGGTTCCAGAGGCCAGCTTTTACCATCGCAATGGTGGGCTTTGCCTTTCAAATGAGCAAAGCCTCACAACAACACATGGTGGTACTGCTGCGTCAACGGATTAGCTTATGTGTGCATGAGAGCCCCACTTGCAAACGTCACAAACTCCCAACTGACTTGGGTCTGTGCCGGCCTGGAGCAGTACAGCCCAGGGGAGCTTCAAGTGCTTGTTCCCCTGACCACTTATGGCAAGAGATCCTGGCAGGATGGACAGTGGTCCTGTTTATGGACTGGGATTATTCCAGTTTCAATTGATAAATGACCCAGGTGAAACTTCTGCTGAGAACTGCAGCCCCTGCCCCCATTGGCACCAAGGTAGCTCCAACTTAATAGCTGCTGTATTCAGGCAATTATCAAATACGAGAAGGTTACAGCAGGAGGGGGTGTTTTTCTCCTGACACTTCTTGTGGAAATTATTTTTCAGGCCATGTAGCTGTTTTCTTCCCCTCCCTTATAGAGGATTGAAATGCACCTCCCAGTTACCAACTGCTCCCCTGACTGGAAGCCCATCCAGAGTTACTTTGCTCACCTCTAATAAAGTCTTTTTTGGCTCTAAACTTTTCTATGCCTGCAGGTCTGCTTCACAGTGACTGGTCTCCACACACTACTGCTGTAGCTTCACCTAATGAAATCCTCATCCCATCCTTCATTTTGTCATGAACGACACAGCTCATCCTCTCTCTTTTTCCCCTGAAGCGGTCCCGACACCAACATACAGAGATTTCCACCAGGCTACGGACTAGGATCCATTTCACAAAGTATGACGCCAGAACCTTCCTAGCACCAAGCAGCCACGCGGAGAGAGATTACAGAAATAAAGAAAAATAATGGGATGGTTTCTGATACCACCGAACACAGGTTTCTAAACAGCAGCTATTTCAAAAATGGGTGAGTGATGTTTAAGTTTCTATCACAGTCATTCTCCCCAGTAAAAGTTTAAGCTCTGTAGAGTGCATGGATGCCAAGACGGCAGGAAATTGGAACCTGGGTGTTGATTTGGGTTAAAGTTTTAAATACCGGGATATTTTCTATTTCAAATAAAGACCTGTAAATGCTGGGCACTGAGGACTACTGCTTGGAGTTGCATGTTATAATCACGAGGCCGGCACGAGGGCAGAGGCAGTAAAATGTCTTCAGAGACTGGAATTTACAACTAATTAATAATTGTGTGCACAGGATGAATGTGTCACTGTGTATTCCCAACAAGTAGCCTTTCTTTAATTGAGATACTCTTGTGTGGGTCTGAGCTGCATGCTTATGCAGATTAACCTTAAATCAGGATAGGAAAAAAAACCAGCTCACTGAACCTAAAATGAGATTACTAAAGTCCTTGCAAACATTACATATACCAGACTCAAACTCGGACAGTCTTGATGACCCTTTAATTTCAAAATGAAAATGTATTAGCAATGGTACGCCCATTCTTATCTCCATAGCCTGGAACAGCTTAATTTAAAAGCAAAGCACTCGTGCTTTGTTCCAGCTGTAAGTTATCCTGCTAGCTGGCAGCATCACCACAAGCAGTGGATGAGTCACAGAAACTCCCGTCTTCGGATGCCCCAACAGAAGCAGACTGGAGGGCAGGACTGGTGAGCGTCCACTACCCATCCTCCAAGTAACAACTGTCGTGATGACTGCAGCTCTGGAACCAGTGTAGCTGTCAGGATCAAAGGACACCCCCTAGACACAAGTAGAGCAGGATACTTGCCTGATAGCCAACAGCCTGACAGACAGCCACTCCTTCTCCACACTGGTCTCAAACCATAGTTTGTTGCAATATGCCTTTTAAATGCACCATATGGCACCTCTCCTCCCTTTCAATGCAATGTCTGCAAGGCACTCTTCAAAGATCTGCTCCCTGGATTTTTTTATTCTCTTGCCAGGCCCAGTTCCAGAAGGTCCAAAGTGTTCACTAACGGGTGTTGATCGTGCAGGCGTGAGCACGTGATGAACAGCCCATTGGCCAAACCTTTGAGGAAGCAAGTGAGGAGTTTTGCCTGCATAATGCAAGCCTGCCAGGGTTGGGGCTCCCACAGAGAATTTTCCTGGCCAAAAATTTCAGGGGGGAAAACAGAAGCTAGACCAAGGTTTGCCCAAGCCTATACAACCCGCTAGGCTGGTAGGGTTAAGGCATGCCAGTTTTTGTAGTCAATAGGGAGAGAGATGGCCAGCATCAGTCAGCTGCCTCCGGCGCCCCGGCCCACACCATGAGGAATCCATCACCAGCTGGGCTTCTGCGTAGTCCGTGCATAAGTCCAGAGCAATACATTATAACCACCCTGCACCACAGGGAGCAATGCATGTTGGGACATACACATCACAACTAAGTGTTTCTCCTTTAACGCTTCTTTTCCTTAATACGTGGCAAATATACAAATTTGCTTTCAAAACAGCCCAGTGCGCTGTGGGTGGTGGGACGCTCTGAAGTCACATTCTTGCACGGCCCACCAGCATTTTCAAAGTGGTCACAGACCTATTATCCATGCGCATTACAGGCACTTCTTTTACCAACTTCCTGACAAAGAGCCTTGTACCAGAAGGAAAGCAGAACCCCCCAAATTTAAAAAGCCATTTACTGCGTTGCTTTCCATTATTCTCAAAAGTACTAATACTCCCATAATAATCACAAGATCATCTTATACTAATAAAGTGCCTTTCATCCCCAAGTGCTTCAAAATGTGCACACGCAAGAATCACTTCACTTCTCAGTGGAACAAAGGCACCACTGGGGAAATTAAATGGAAAGCATGTAATTACCCAGACTGGCGCCTGGCCAAGACACTGGGGTTAGCGCTAGAAGTGGTCAAAACAACCAAAAACAGGTTTGTGAAGATACATGCTGATCCCCAGCTTGCATTCAATTCTTTGCTATCCATGAGGTCCTGCTGTTCAAGACTCAAAATGGTCCCACTGGTGGGAATTCATGAAACTGTTCAGGAGTCCTGGAGGCATCTCTCCCTCCAATCAGAAGGGGGTTACTCATTGTTTGCAGAGAAGTCCTTTTAACTTGCTGGTTTAAAAGTTGTGTTCATCCAATCAGGAAGCTGAAACAAGACCACCCGACCCATCTTGCGTCGGAAACCGCACACAAGTCGCAATGAAGATTTTCCAAATATCCCAACATCTGCAAGTGTCTTGTCCAGACCATCTGGACCCTGATTAAGCAAGGGACTAACTTTAAGCACTCACATAACCTCATGCTTGCTCAGTGGCACAAGGCATGGTAAACGCCATATCTTTATTTTTCTGGCTGCACTGCCATCATACTGGATGTATTTTCAAGTATAATCCAATATGCCTGTGATAGTTACCCTTTACACATGCAGGTGCTAAGGTGGGCTATGGCTGTGGGACTGAGAGAATACTAATTCTGAGGGCAGATCACGCAATCAGAAATGCAATCTGTAACACCCACCCTGAGTCTGAGTTTCAGGGCTCAGTGCAAGAATCATCTGTTTGTTTAGGCCTTTGCCAGGGATAGTTTGGTTGAGCAACTGGTTGGAAACACAGTCTGGGATTTGCCTTCCTTTGTCATGACCAAATTGCAAAACTGGGGACTGATTTTGGTTGCTACTAGCTGCAGGCAGTTCACGATAATGACATTTTTCTATTTGATTATAGGTATGGACAAACGGGCAAGTTATAATGAGTTAAAATGGAGGAGGGAAGGTGATCCAGAGCAACAGTTCACATGCCTACACTTACTCTATGGCAAGTACAAGTTAAACCATCACAGCTTATCCCTACTTCACAGAGGTCCAACTTCAGTGGGTTAGCTTTCACTTCCTGCAGGGTAAATGCAGACACACAGATGGTTATCACGGAGCAGCTGACACAGCAAGTCCCTGCCTTGAATCTCATAAACTCCTGTAATTTCTTTGTTCATACGTAAGTTAGAACACAAATACATTTTGGTAAGGAATGGCCATTTTTCGGAAAACTGATGTGAGCCCATGAATACATCTATATTGTTGTTGTTACTGAAATAGCCTTAAGTATAACAGTACTTTGGACAATACGGCTTCATTTTCACTCTGCTGACATCAAAAAAGGGAGTAAGATGTGCTCTTGCTCATGATGAATATTGCCATCAAAAGCCCTTGTTAAAATACAGCCTTATATCAATGAAGGCATTTATTCTCTTTGCATTTGACAGTACCTATCTGAATACAGCCTCATACTGTACTTAACTGGGACATGCGATGTCCCATGTCCCTGCTATATTTGTAAATAATGGTTTTGAATATGTGCCATGCATGTGTAGTCTTATTTGGAACATGGGACTACCTTTTGTCTCAAGATCAGCTGCAACTGAGGACATTTGCTAGAAAATAGCAGTCTTGCTTTTCACCAAAGTGGCTCAATAAGGGTGGGTGTCTGTGTTTTTCTTTTCAAGTACTTTACTTAATAGGATTTGAATTGAAAGGGCTATGAACTGAATACACTCATTGGTTACTAAAAGTACTGTAACAAGGTGCATTTGGGGATATTACATTGTTGTGCTTTCCTCATTAACACTGTATTTTTCTGGTGCACAATGAACTGTTCAGAAAAGTAAATTTGGCCAGGGTGTTATTTGGGTGTAGCAAATTGTCAGAAACAGAAAGCTCATCAGCCAGAATGAGCTAGATATGCGAGAGCACCAGACATTTCAATGAAGTTTTGTACCTACTTATCTGTCTGTATATTATTAGATAATGGAAATGGTTTCAAGTCACTTTTGCCTCTTGCCGAGTTCCTTTCTAATTGGCTTTCTCCACTGTAATTGACTCTAATCCCAGTCATCTCATCCCTTTCCTCACAGGATATCAAAAGCCAGAATAGCAAGACAGAAGATGATTTGAAACTAGATATTAACCCACTACCATCCCTTTCATCCACTGCCACCTAGAAAAGAAGTCACTCTGGGAAGAGAAGAGACAAGAAAATTAAACAGAGGCAGGTTCTGCCTTAAGGCTTGTTCCAAAACCGACTGAAGACTGTGGAAGTCTCCATTTATGAAAGGGGCTTTTGGTTCCAGCTCATTTTGTCTGTCTTTACTCCAACGCTATTCCTTCCTTCTGTTGGGAACTCAAACACAAATCATTGCCCTACCTGCAATATGGCCATGAACACCCATACTCCTGAGAAGAGCTATTTGCTATTTTAAAGGCTGTGGCTGGGATCTCAGCTTTACATCTGCAAGAGAAGACCCCTCCAGGATGTCCTTGACCCTGCTGGGTTACTGATGCACCTGGAAGTGATCCTCCCAAGTTCTTGGGACTCACTGGCACTATTTTTATAGCACTCAGTGGGTGCATCTACACGTGTGCATTTATTTCGCAGTAACCAAAATTACTGTGCAGTACAGGCAAGTGTCTACATGTGCACACCTGTATTGCACAGTAAATTTGGCAGTTTATGCCACCTTGAGTATAAATTTGATACCTGCATCATGCTGTATCAAATTTACATCCAATTAGTTGCTGTGCAGTAACACACATGTAGACACCTTACTGTGCAGTAACACTGTGTGTGTGGACCAACTTGGGACTAACTTTAGTGCCAAGTCAGTCCACACGCAGGGTTAATGTGCTTTAATGCCTGCATGTGTAGATGCTGGCCTATTCCCACTTTCTGTGCAGTAAATTTAAGCCAGTGTAAATGCACATGTATACACGGCTAGTTTTCCAAAAAGCACTCTCCGAAGAAGCCTCAGTCTCATCCAAATACTGACCAGATCCGACACTGTTTAGCAGTACTGAGAACAGCTACTAAGGCTGTACAAGGCTGAATCTGACCTCAAGAAGAATGCCCTTCATTCAAAAGCTTGTCTGAGTCAAATCTCAGCCATGCAGTTGGTCCAATAAAAAATACCACCCACAAAAATCCTTGCCTCTTGCATATTTCCTGGACCATCATGCAGCTAAAACATCACTCCAATGCTGCCACAAGGCAGAATATGATTTTTCTGGTTCTTGGTGACCCTATGACACTGAACAGCTATGTTCACACTCCTTCACAAACAGTGAAGAGATAGGAAGGAAGGAGAGGACATAAATATAAACTTATATTTAAGTCTTTAATTATTTCCCACCTGGAAAAAAGAGCTACTACTTAATTAGTATTGGCCCCAAGCTACACTATTATAAAGTTCACCCTTCCATCTACCATACAGAGACAACTTCTTCTCTTCTCCTTTTATTGCTGATCTGGTAGTTAAAAATTCTAGTTTAATTAGATCATACCTCCCACAAATACAGAAGTATTGGCACAGAAAGTATTAAAATAATACCTAAGATTTTCTGTTGTCAAAACAGCTGTTAAAAGCAGGAATCACATCCTTTCTTGGTGCAGTGTTTTCTTCTAACTGCAGCTAGCCTTAGATGGACCAATGATACATTTTTGTTAACTAATTTTATTTGAAAGCACAGAAGGAGACAAATGCCACAGTTGTGGATTTGGCTACAAATATTTTTAGTCTTCCTCTCTTCCTTAGTTAATATTTTTAGTGCGTGATCATACACAAATCTGTTCATATTTTTAATGCATTATGCACAAATGTGATATTTTTTAAATGTGCTTTTCATTCCTCTGAAATGTTTGTTAACTATTGAAAGAGAAGTATTTTAATACTGAATTAGGAAGCCAATTTATCTTCTGCAAGAAATTTTAATTATAACTTTAATCATAATTGCAATGATTATACCTAATTATAGCTGTCTCGAAACAATTCAATATTAGTCAGTTGGAGAAGTTTGTGTCTGATGCTTGCATGGATATTCAACTTTCTGATATACTAAAATAAGTCAAATGTATCCTTTTCAAACCTTACATTGAATGTCTGTGGCCCTACTTTACAACAGCAAGTGGCTTAAATTTGGTGGTACTTAAAATATGCAGTTGAAGCATTTGCCACAGAAATGCTATCTAATCACCTGCCTGGGTCAGAGTCCTCTGTTTATCCACATTCAGGTACAGTACAGGCAACAAAACCTGAACACCCCTCTGGCATGCCTCCACTCTTTACTGGAGAGACCAACTTCTAGGCCACAAGTGTATCAAGTCCCCAGCATGTGCTTACCAATAGCATCTCATTGAGTAAGTCTGTGACAGTGGAAGCAGTTTAGCCCTGGCAACAGGGAGCTCAGCCGAGGCTTTTTGGGTAGCTAGCTGGTTTCAAGCTAGGTCTCTACACTACAACACAATGGTCCCTTTTGCATTCACTTTCCATATACTCCCACATTTGCCTGTAACCATCTGTTATCTCTTGCTTAGATTGCAAGCTCTCTGGGTAGGGATCACTTTTTTTGTATTGTGTTTGTACAGTGCCTAGCACAATAGAGTCCTAATCCATAATAAGGCTTGATAGGTGCAACAATAATCAAATAATGTGTTCATAACAGACACACAAACTCTTATACAAACCAAGCAAACTGTCTGGAAGACAGAAGGATAAACCCACAAGCAGTTACTGTATGATTATTCCCAGGTTGTTATCATCAAGAATATGAATTATAACAACACACTGCTTATCTGTAACAGGGCTGAGCTCCAGGGGTGGCCCTGATGGCCCCCCAGCCCTTGTCTAGTCTCTGTCTTTGGGCACTCTCCCCTTCACCTCGCCTGCCATACCTTGATGAAATGATACTCTTAGAAAAGGGAGGCTGCTGCAGGGCTCACATTCACCCCTCCTGAGCTATAGACCTCTGAGCTCTCTGGCTCCACTTAACACTTGTCCCTCCTAGGCTCAAGCTCTCTCCCTTCTGGACTAGCGGGCACCTCCCTACTTCCCCTTAGTCTCTTCCACAACCCACCAGATACTGCTTACCCCCAGCTCAGATATTACCTAGGAGCCCTGTTGCCCAGGAGCTCCCCTCCCCATGGCTCCCATGGCTAGACTACCTGGCCAGCTCAGGCCCTGGGTTTATATGCTTCAAGACCAGCCCCTTCTGGTCAGGGGACTCTCTATTTGGCCCCTGCCTCTCCTGCAGGCTACTTCTCAAGCAGCCTCTTCCCCTCTTAAGTGACAGGTGTGCTAGATACCCTGTCACAATCTCTCTAGCACCTTTGATTTACAAACACTAAATACAGTCTTGTGAGATTAGTATTATTACCTCTACATTGCAGATGGGGAACCAGGACAAGCAAGTCTAGAGGTTCATCTAAAATCTGACAGTCAGCAAGCGGCAGCCCAGGATAAAAGCCAAATCTGTTGGCTTGCCATGTGTATGCTTTAACAATGGCCTTACCCATGACTACTCTGGGGGATCATTTCCTTACTAACAGAATTAAAAGAAATAAGGGCAGAACATGCATGAGCAGCTGAGGCCTACAAGACCTCATTTCCTTTTATGTTCCTTCAGATAAGAAAGACACTGGACCACTGCCTTATGACCACCCTCCATACCACAGCAGGTTCTGAGAGCAAACGCACATCACTTGTGTGCCGGCTCCATTTCTGGTAGCCAGAATGAACACATAAGACATTGAAATGACGTGAGAAAGTCTAATGTGGGAGCCAGCCTCAGGGTCTGATCTGGTCTATTCTAACAAATATTAATTTCTTTTTAACTGACCAAACCTTTCTTGCCAAACTATGGATCGTCACCTTTTGAATACATTAGCACAACCTGGTATTAAAAACCTCCAAGAGGCTGGCTTACTTTTGGAGAACTTTCATATTTAAGGCTTTAAAAGGACCCAGAGACAAGAGCTTGTTATTTCACTTATAATATGAGAAACATCCTGGGTACAGCGGGCAGCCATTCAGACAGCATGCCAACAACATACAGAACATCCCTACCAGTGACTTAAAACTTTCAGCCATCAAAAGACTTGATGTCCAAACAAATAAATGGGCAGCCTGATAGCAGGAACATTATTAGACAATGAAATCAGGAGCAGGGATCTACTTAGTTGTCTATTACCAAGTCCAAGTACCTTCCATGGAAAATCAATAGCAGTAATGAAGTCCTTAGAGTGAATGTCACAGAATCCCTAGTATTGCTCCCTACCAGGGGCCGAAATTCGACTTGAGGGATTTTTTTTGTTTTATTTTGATAGTAGGAAGTTTAGTGTGGAAAAGGGAGTTCAGTGCTGTGCGCATCATTCCTGTGATAAAAAATGCTTTTTTCTTTTGGAAGAGGTGTAAAGAGGAATTCTTAGCCCTGATTCACTACTTAAGATTTAAACTATGTGCTTGCTACAGGAGAAAAACGTAGTTCCTCTTCTTAGTCCTCATCCTTTCCTTATCATCAGTCATACAACATGAAGATTAAAAGAGCTCAGCACCATACAAAATGAAGTTACATGAATATTACAGGTAAAATTCTGAAGTTCTAAAAAATATTTAGAGCTCAAAAGCCAGAGCAAGTAACTTGTCTGTGAGGAGAAATTAAATCTGGGGCATCACCCGGTATAGTTAAAATATCTCACCTGGTATCGTGAAGCGTTTTAAGATTGCTAGACAGAGAGAAAAGCAGAACTATCAAATGGGTGAGGAGCAGCTCTGCAGAGTGTGTCTACTACAACTGGGACTGGTGAAAAAAATTTCAGCTGAATTTTTTTGTCAGAAAATACTGATTTAATGCAACTCAAGTGCTTTACTGGAATGTATTGATTCAATAACAATTTTCAAATGGGAAGTTGTTTAACCATTTCATTTCAAACAGGTCAAAATTTTGCCTACAGGACCGTCAGCACAATAAGGCTGAAGAGGAATGGCTTGACCTTTTCAAAACGTAATGTTTCCAAACATTTTATTTTGAAAAGAATTCAGAGCTCGCTACTTCATGATCCATTTCCAAACAAAGCAAACTTTCAAATAAAATCAATAAAACCAGTCCAGTCATTACCCATAAAAATGTGGTATACAGTGGAAATACTAACTGAGCCATAAATGTAGCAATAAGAAACAATTATTCAGAGTTAATTCTTCAGAGTGTTGTTTTATTCACTATAAAAATGGATGTAATTCAACTTTATATAGCCTTCTACCTCCTAAATACCTGTCAGATGCTAGAATTATTAAAACAATCTTACTATCTGGAGAGACGCAGCAATTTCATACCTTTTCTGAAAGTCTGCTGAGAGAAATCACAGCATTTTCCATCTGTAAAGAGACAATCCTTATTTTGGAGGAAGAGTCAGAACAGCAACAATGTCAGTTGATAAATGCGGAGGGTTGGAGGGGGGGTGCTTCTGAGTTACTCTTCTAAGTAAGAGAATATATGTGCCTTCATAAGGAAAAGGGTTTTCTTAGCCCTGAGGACTACTTGATTTGATTTCTCTGATCCCAGCAAGAACAGATAGGAAAGACATTGTAACCATGATACTACCATTAAAGCTGTGAATGGGAAGGTTTTATTCAAGTGAGAAACTGGGGAGCCACAGGCCCCGATACAAGTAATACCCTTGTTAACTTCTGATCCAGCCACAAAGATGCAGGAAGCCAATCACATGGGGCCAAGGTCTTCTGCTAAGCCAGGGGTGGGCAATTATTTCGGGTGGAGGGCCGCTTCCTAAGTTTTGGCAAACCATCGAGGGCCGCATGACAGGCAGCCAGGGGCAGATAAGTATTAATTTTCTACATTTTTTAGGGGCCGCACAGGCCGGGTAGAATGGCCTGGCGGGCTGCATCCGGCCCCCGGGCTGCATTTTGCCCACCCCTGTGCTAAGCCCTCATTCAACACCTCCTTTGCAGGCTGCTCAGCTTTGCTACCAGCAGGGTCCTATCTTGTAGGGCTGTGAGAAGCTTCGGTCCCTGATTTGATTCAGTGGAGATTCGGCCTGATTCAGTGGCCAAATCTCCAAATCTGAATCAAATCAGAGGACCCTTTAATCTCAGAACCCTCTGAATCGATTCGGAGAGAATTGGAAAGATTCAGTGATTTGGACACACACGCAGCTTTATAAGTTTTTCTACATATCTCAAGGTAGCAGGCAGCTCGTGAGTGCTGCGATGCTGGGGCAGATGGAGTGTCCCACAGGAGTGTGGGGGGCTCCCCGGTGCGCTTGGCAGCAGACCCAGAAGTGGACCAAAAGTACTTCCAGTCCACTTCTGAGTCCACCAGGGAGCGTGCTGGGGTCCCCCCCTCATCCCCCCAGCTGGGTCTGGGGAGGGGCACCCAGGGTCCCCTCACATCCAGTCACTGAGCCAGGGGGGCACAGCGGAGCCCCCTGCGCACTCCCTGGCAGACCCAGAAGTGGACCAGAAGTACTTCTGGGTTCACCACCAAGTATATGGAGGGCCCCCCTGTACTCCTGTGGGACGCTTCATCCATCCCAGCATCACAGCGTTCCCAAGCCAAGCTGGTACCTCGAGATATGTAGAAAAACCTTTTAAACCTGTGCCTAGGTCTGAATCGCTGATTGTGCGAATCAGCATCAAATCTTCAGATTTGGATTTGGCTGAATCGAATCAAGGACAGTGATCTGAATCAACAAATCAAATCACTGTCCCTGATTTGGGCCGAACCCAGATCCAAATTGAATAGGGCCCGCTTCGCACGCCCCTACTACCTTGCCTTGCATCTAGATGCTGGCTGTGCAGGCCTCTCCATATAGCTGGTAGAGTACAGGTGGCCAGGAGTAATCTCTCCTGGATTTATGTTGCATTCAGTTTCCTCAACAGCCAAAACCACTCGGGGATTAACCTCAAACTGGTTTCAGTGTGACCCCAGGCATGTCTGGTCACTGAAAACAGGGCAGGCTCCTACCTTCCAGTTAAGCTGCACAGTGCTGCCAATTTGCACTTTTGCAGTTCTGTGCCATTCGGTACCTGTGTCTTGGAGAAAACTGACTGCAGGTTTCAAGCAGTTAAGGAAATGAGACTGAATTACAACCAGCCTCTTCTCAGTATAAACCTGCACAGTGCAGAGAGAACGTTTAGACTGGTTCAAGTCTTGGCTCAGCTAATAAATGACGGTGCCTGGGGGCTGCCTATATCTTTATTTTTTCACACACACATGAAAAAAACCAAACCCAAAAACAAGCCCGTGGTTTGACACAATACAGCACTCTGACAAAGGCCAGAAGCATCCAGCAGGGGAACGGTGGGGTAGGACTCAGATACATCAGCACAGCTCTCTGGGGAAGTATTGCTCAGACCATGCCCGTCTCTTCCCCTAGCACTGCACTGACACGGTTTAGACAACATACAGGACGGGCCTGCACGCACAGGCACCTTCTCACGGCGGTTCTCAAGGCTAGTCTTGTGGGCCATTACTTTGTTGAAACGGGGTTGCCATCAGGAGTGACTTCCTAGAGGCTCCCAGGAATAGCAGTGGTAATCTCAGGACTGTTTCCCAACTCATTACAGGACCTGACTGTGAACGTCACTGCTTCCTGGCAAAGGGAAGTTCAGGGAAACAGGACATCCCTTTATGCCCAGGCTTTCTGTGTTGCAAGTAACAGGAGGTTGTGATTGCATGTGTGAGAGAGATAGACTACCACTGGGATGCTACTGCCACTCCCAGGGAAGGGGGCTGGTTGTGGGCAAAGTGTCGGCTCTCTTCTCTTGAACTCTCTCAAAACTCAAGAGTGTGGCTTACTTCCCTCCATGGAGGGAGAACAAGTTGGACCCTGAATACATTTTCACTGCAGACCTAGCTCAGGTGAATGGCAGCTGGAACTGAGGATTTGCCCAGGTGCAAACATCCCCACTGCAAAATCCTACCTGTGCCCTGGTGTCTGCACTCTGCCGCGTGTGGCCAGGGGCACATGCCATGGTTCTTCACCCGGAGGCACTCTCGAAGGCTTTCCCAGCCAACCGCAGATGAACCTGTCTGTCCTTCAGGGGGAATTGTGGGGAGCTGTTGGAGGACTATCAGTACTTGAGCAATTTTGCCTGCAAAGTTCCAGTTTGAGTTACAGAGGATCCGCACATGCCATGCACGTAGCAATGCCACGCTTGCAAGGGAAATGAAGCTACTTCCAGGGAATAAAGCAACAGCACCTCTTCTGCAATAAACTCAGAAGCTTTTGAGAAGTGCATCCAAGTGAGAGACTCCAGAGGTACCACGAGGTAAAGCAGAACACGGCAATAGCAAAATCATATCCCCAGATGGAGCAGGAAAGTGCCATGTGGCAGCAAAGATGACAGGCCCATTAATTTTTAGGACATATCTGAAAGGTAAGCCTCAGGGCTTCTCAGCATCACCCAGGACACCAGCTAGATTGCTTCAGAGGAAAAAATGACACCATCAGTGCCACCAAAAACCTAATAATAATTTATTATCTGTCTTCTCCCACACTGTTGAAACTTGCCCATATTTACCATTCCAGCTAATACCTACAGGTGCCGGCTCCTTTCTTCTCTGTTGTGCAGTTCCTCTTGGTGAGTTAATGATGTGCATCTCCAGACATTTTCTAAGTACAATCCTGAAGTCGTGCAAGCAAGATCAAGTCTTAACTGCCCTTAAAAAGAAAGAAAGAGAGAAATACCCCTTAATGACAAATTCATCTGAGATTTAGCTTGGCCTCTCCTTTATCTTGGGATTGATTGCAGATCATAACTCTCCATGCAAGTGGGGAACATGCAAAAACATCCAGGAAGAGTTTGTTTTAATATTGGAGACAATGTTTTTTCTCTTCAGAAGCAGATAATTTGGTGCCTCATTTTCTTCCCTGCAAATCCTAACCTGAATCCCTTTAAATAACTCTTGGATCTAATGTTGTATCTAATTATGAAAGGATTTCAATTGTGTTTGCAGGCCTTGCTTGAACAAGCCTGAAGTAGGAGGCTCATGTGTATCCATAGGGGAGAGTCACCATCAATAAGGCTGCACCTGCCAAGACTTCCCCTGGAGTGGTTTCAGTGATCCCACCCGCTTTTTCTCTGGAAACCACTGTATGGCCAATTATGATTCCCTAGCAGCAACCACTATAAGCTTACAGGGAATAATTCATTCCTTTTAAAATGCAGCTTGAAAGAGAGAGAAATGTAGCTATTAACCTTGTCACCAAGGCTCAGAAGAAAAACTGTGGCTCTGAGGGGAAAGAAAACTCTCTCCCAACTTGAAGCGATGAGGCCTACCCCTCGACTGGACCATTACTTTCCTACATGATGAGGGACCGTGCAACTCTTGTAAAAATGTTCATTTCAGGTGTAAATGACAAATCTAGCATTTCTGATGGAGTGTGCATTTGGCTTGCACAAGCGCATCTCATACCCCTCGCAGCTCCATGCATCTAAGTACCGTGCAATCATAATGAGCATTTATAGACGTGCTCTGGGAGGTGGGGGGCCCTTTAATTAGCGAGGTGCGTAATTAAAAGCGCCCCAGCATCGTATGTATCAGCGTCCCCACACTGAAAAAACAGCAGCAGTGCGCTTTGAACTAAAGCTTGTTCTATGAGCTGTAGTTCAAAGTGCCCCGCTGCCATTTTTCAGCGCAGGGACGCTGATACACATGACGTTGGAGCGTGCTCGTTTCCGCACTGATGCACTCGATTTACAGCGCATCGGCGCAGCCTCCCTGAATGTGTGCAAGTGCTCAATGTTTTTAACTCCTCATCCCTCTTCTGAGGGAGCGACATGCTGCTCAGCCCTGTTATATAGAGCAGTGGTCTCCCAAGTGGGGTGCGCAAGACGATCCATTGGGGTGCGGGAAGAAAATATTAGAACTTCTATTTATATTTATTTTTTATCTAAAAAAAATAAGAAAGAAATTAAGCTTTGCTAATATTTAATATACGGATTGACACTGGCGCCCTTACTCTGTCCGTATGTCAGATGGTCACGTGTCACGTACGGCACACGAGTAGTACATGTATATAATTTATAAATAAATAAATATACATATATTGGGGGGGCGTGCTCAAACATTTTTTACTGACAGGGGTGCGTGATCAAAAAAGTTTGGAGACCACTGATATAGAGGACAAACTGCATCCCAGAGAATACGGTCCTCAAGGTTTTAGGATGGCCTCGGTCACACAGGAGGTCTCATGCATAGAAAGGACCCGGGAAACTCTGGGGTCAGTGATTTCAAGGCAGCCCCCATCAACCACCTAAGTTGCAAGGTTTCAAGGCATCCCTACAAACCACCTAAGTAGCCTAACAGGTGAGCACACAGGAAGCCAGATTCTGCAGGCAATTGCCCGCACCATGCCTGCATGCTGTCTAAACAAAATGCTTCACCAAGTTGGGTTTGGTTTCAACAAGCTGGTATTTTTAAAATAAAAAGGATGGTGTCAGGATCCTGTTCCTGCTCTGCTCCCTGGGCAAGAAGCATCAGAAGTTCCAGAAAAAATACAAATTTCCAATGAGGTAGGAAAAGCAAGAAATGTAAAATCCCCTTCCCCACTATTTACCACTTGGTGTTTAATTGTAATTGGGAAGTGTTAGGTGGGAACCCTGCACTGTTGAGCTTTCACATTTAACAGTTCCTTTCTAGAAAGAAAACTGGCGTAGAAAAGAAGAGGATGCTTTTCTGTTTGGGAGAAAAAGGTAGAGACACACACATTATTGACCTCTGTGCTGGGAACATTTGACTTTCTCCCATTCTCTCTTTCTACGTTTTCCATAATACAAGGAGCGTGGCCATTATGTAAAATGCTCACGAGCGGATTCTGGTCTCCATCACCACGGTACAACCTGCCACCAACTTACCCTGGAGCAGCCTCAGGCAAATCGATGGAGTTAAGCTGATGCAACTGGGACCACATTTTATCTTTGTGTTTAAAAACTACTCCACAATCCTTTTTTGTTCTACCTCTCTGTCTCTTCTCACCTCTACCTCTTCATCTGGCATTGGCCTCCATGCTTCCTTTACGTGCTCAGCTTTATTGACAACAGCTCTGCCACTGAACCTCAGCTCTTGCGGAGGCCTCTTACTCCTCCCTGGCCCCTGGTATTATTTGCTAACTCTCCATATAGACAAGATAAATTATTTTGGGGGCATACTGTGCCACCTCACACAACCTCTATGAGAAGGCTGGGTTACAGATGTAAACATTTGCATAAAAATCACCAGCAAAAAAGAGCCAATGGAGAAACAATGGGTCTGTTTAAAAGAAATTTTTTAAAAAGTCTATATTGAGAGTACTGGTAAGTACTTGGATAGCTACGGGCAAAGGCTAAGCTGGAGTTGTCTTTGTTGTGCCAGGCAAACCTCTGCCTCTTAACTCACATCAGGAAACCATTTCCTTTGCAAAACCCATTCTCAGTACGGCAAGTTTATGCTGAGCTGCACGCGTCCCCGCTCCTGCAGTTGGGTCAATGGCCTAGAGAGAAACTAAAGTATTTCCGAAGCAGAAACAGCAGCCTATCAGTAATTCTCTAGACCTTGTGCACACCTGGATAGCTCCCTGGTGAGGTCTTTTCTGTACGACTGGGAGAAAACAAGAACCTGATCGTGTGCCCTAATTCAAGCCCTTCGGGCATTGCTAATCTCTCCTTCATGAAGCAATTCCTCCCAAACACCCGGATCCACCTTTCCTAATGTGGGACATAATAACTATATCCAGTGCCTGCCAGGCATCTATGTGCTAGGAGCAAGATGGAAGTTCATCCAAAGCTGCACACTGCTTGCTATACACAGAGAGGGCAATTACAAGCAAACTCTAGGTCACTCAATGTAACATAAGCAGAGCCCAGCCACCATTACCAAGGAGGTTTACAAAGACTACCAGGCAACCTGTCTGAAGTAAATGAGGGACTGCAAGGTCCACCTTGCTTCTCTGGGGCAAAACGTACAGAGGGCAATGGATATCCACCAGAGGGAAGGTGGAAACCCAAGTTATTTCCTACTCTGGAAAAAATTCCAAACAAATAGGGTACAGCTTGCTTATCATTCTTTCAGGGTATGGGATCTTACCCATTTTTTTTTACTTGACTACCAAAGGGTCAACATATATACCCAGTGCTTAAGTACTTGACAGCTGAAAATTCCTGACAGCCACCATAGCCCGTGTGCAAAGCCCATGGACACCTCGCCCGTATGCCCAGGGCCAGCCAGGTCAGCCCCGCTCCGGGCCACTCCAGCTGACCTCGGTGGCAGACGGCACAATGAGCTGCAGCCCATCTCCATGGGCCCCCAGGCTCCTGTGGCAATGGTTACTCCTCATGGCTTACCCCAGAGGCTAAATCCTCGTTGGAGCCAGGAGCACTGACTCTGTACCCCTCTGCCGGTGAGGGCAAGTCAATCCTTGTCTTGCACTTAGCAGATCTGTTTTCCCCTGTTTAAGTGCCAACACACAAAGCATCGTCACTGCCATGTTGCTATTTGTTCTCAAAGGACCTAAATCTACAGGAACAAACTCCCTCATTACTCTTCCTACTGTTGGACCACACATGGGCAGGTCTGGAGGTGCTGAAGCTTCCTGGCCATGGCCCAGGCATCTAAACTTCCTCCCTTTATGCATCCTATCCTCATGTCTCAGGCTTTCTGTTCACAGTTAAGGGCTAAACAAATGGGATTTCCTTTACTCCCATGGTAAGATGATGTGGATTCCCAGACAGCTTTGCACAATGAATTCAGCGAGAAACATTGGCAGCCCTCGAATTTCTGATCAGTGCGGTATCCTGTTCTCCGTTTGCTATTCGTATCACATTCAGTTTGCGAGGAGCTGCCTTGCCAAGCTGCTTTGCTTGTTTGCCTCCATTCCAGGTCAGCTATGTTAATTGATTTGTTCCACAGCAGCAGTCATGTAGGTATTTGTTCTTGCTAGCTAGGTTCATTATGGTGCCCCATCGGTATAAATTCCTACCTGTGTACTGCAGGCAAACTAAAACTTGGAGAGAAACGAACTAAGTTTAAACACTCCTAGAAGCTCCAGATGCAGGCACAGCCCTTTTCTAGGGCTGCCATCCTTTGCAGCAGATTTCTTGGGCAGTTTTGGTAGCTGTTGTGGATCTTAGCACTTTATCTTTCTAGAAGAAGAATGTCTCCAATCACTGATAAGCAGAAAAATAATTAAAAATGCCAAAAAAAAAGCACTCCACTTTTCCTATGGTCTCTCCTTCAAAGTTTGTAGTGTAGCAATATAATAGAGGGTGTGTGTGGATGGGTAGGTGGCTGAGAAAGAGTCAGACTCAGCACATTTTGCTGGAGGAGTCTACTGCAGAGACTGAAAACATTTCTATTTCCCTTGGGGCTGCAGACCCATGGCCCAGCCAAGGGCAGCTCCTCAGACAAATGCCTGCCCTGGGTCACTGTCCTACCACAGGACAGCAGCAGGCCTAGCCTCTTGTAACCCTAGCAGGTCCTTTGTGGGAAGCACTGGACACCCATCAGAGAGGTTCCCCCAACTCAGAGGACCCTTGGAGGGAGAGGAGACTTGCAGTGGCAGCGGGTGTCTACTTGCAGGGATACGAAGTGAACAGTGTGGGACACCAAATACAACCTTGACGTTTAGCTTGACCTTTGCCAGTTTATCGGTCAGAAGGTTGCAACCCAAGCAAAAGGTGCCCTGGGAATGAAGGCACTGGAAAAAAAGGGAGAATCAAAAAGGCTGAGGAGCAAGTGGAACATAAAACATGGTCCTGCTGCCTTCCATAGTCCCACCACCTTGCCCTCACATGAATTCATCCCAGGTCTAACTTAAGCATAATTGGTGGGAGAGGGAAGGTACAACAGGATTTAACCTTAAGCTGGCATCACTGGAGGGGAAGGACTGTGGTTCAACAAGACAGCAGGGATGAAAGCAGGATGGAACGGCAGGGGGTTATTAACTAGCACTCGATGCCTTCGCATTTTTCAAGTGATAGGAAAGAGGAAGGACAACAGAGTTTCCACAGAATGACCAAGCCAGAAAGCAGTCGTGAGAAATGGAGCAGCAGCTGGGAAGAACCGTTGGATGATATGTTTTATTTTAAGTGGATACAAGTTTGTATTTCAAAAGTTGGAAGATGAAGCCAGGTATCCTGGAAGATATTTAAATGCCACACTCAACTGCAAATCCCTGTTTGCCTTTCCAGCCATTAGGAACGGTGTTGCTTTCACTAACAGCTTCCATATGTGCTTTCAAGACACTATTATTAGCAATAATCCTTTACTCAATTGCCTTTCTCTCTCTGGAAAACACTGCACACAGGAGTGCAATGTGCACCTCGAAATACATGCCTTTTTGGGACCAAAGCACGCTTCATCAGCCTGCATGCACTCATCCTCGAACTGCATACACAAATAGGCACTCTGGCACACGTGAGTTAAGGGCAACTCAGGTCTGGTCTATACTACGAAGTTTTCCTAGGACGTCTATTAGGTGGTGAGAAAAGATTGCAGTCCCTTACTGACCTAGCTCTGACAGCAATACCCCTAGTATGGATGCAGCTATGCTGACAATAGGGGGCTTTTGTTATGTCATTCAAAACTTTTGTGGGGCGAAGAGAGGGGAGTAAGTATGCCAGTAGAAGGACTCATATTGGCATGTGCTATGTGGTACATAGCCGGCTCTAGTGATGCAGATAACCTGCTCAGCTAGGCACTGCCCTCAGGTTCACAGCTCATAGTGGCTTACTAGAAAAGCTGCTGAAACAGAAAAAAATATACTGCATCACTGCAAGGACAAGCAATCAGTCAGAAACACTACACTCCTGGTCCCCAAACACAATCAAGTCCCTGCTGTAAAAGGGTTCACAGCTGTTCAGCGTAGCGGCTTTAATAGCGATGCACACTTCTGTTTAGTTTCATCATCATAATTGTACAGCTGTCTGAAAGGACTCCAGGTATATTTTACTAGAGGCGAGAGCAAGTTGCTCCTGCTTCCTCCAATACAAATAGATTCATTACTTCTTTTTGAGACGGGCTCAGTCTCCGTTTGACATGTGATATTCTGGATGTCATGCATGAATTAAAAAAGATGCTGGGAACTCGTGCTGCGTGTCCCCCCCTTTCCCTTATACCAGAAACATCAGACATCATTCAACAGCACATAAAATACAATGCGCAATGAGTTCTGCTCTGAATGCCACTGGCACATCTATGCACCTGGGAGCGCCCCCATGAAGCAAGCCCTGCCCATCATTCCCAGTCCATGCATGCCAAAGCTAGGAAATGAAGAAATGTGGCTACCTTCGAATGGCCTCGAATGCATCAAATAAGCACTACGGAGAGAGAGCACCACTTAAGCACTTGACCTTTGTCACTTAGGAGCTTGACCTCTGTCTCCTTACATTGTCTTCTAGGTGTGAGCTGACCTGGACAGAGTGGGGGCAAACGCACGGGCATGCTTCATGGCAGTGAGCCAGGACACCGCACAGAGGTGGGCATAAACGTGTCTTCCTGGGGAGTTTTCTTCCCTTATTGCACAAATCCCAGCAGTTTCTTGCTCTTCTGTTGGAAATCCTGGGCACTGGGACAGCTTTTTTTTTCCACTTGTAAATACTTGCAAAATGTGCCAAATGGAGACCCTTGTGGACTAGAATCCTCTTTATCTACAGCACCTATGTGGCACAGGCAGCCCCTGGAGTCCATGTGACGTCTTGTCTCGCAAGAGAGAGACAAAAGCAGAAAGAGAGAGTATGTGGAGATGGGGGGCAAAGCACACCAGATTTCCAGCAAGAGCAAGAGGGAAACAAATGGTCTAGCTAACTGAAAGAGAAGCCAGGTGAGTGAGGCTATGACAGAGCCATAGGAAATACCGACTGCGCAGACAGGATAAATTCAGTGCTCCCATAAGATGGGAACAAGGAGACTTTCAGTGAAACGTATTGGCCAGCAATCCAACAGTTAAATCCCTCTCTTTTTTTCTCTTTTAAAGAGCAATACATAATCAGCTGGTAGAAGTCATTGGCAGAAGATATCATCGAGGCCAAGTAGGATTCAAGGGACAAAGACAGACAGATCACTGTAGCTAATGAGAATGCTGGTAGGAGTATTAGATAGGGTTAAGAACAAATTTAGAAGGGATATAAAACTTAATGCTACAAGAGAAAAAGCCACTTCTCATAGCTGGGGGCTAGGACCCACTTTCCCCAAAGGGAGTTGGCTTCATATTTTTCCAGTATAGGCTTTCTTGCCCTGTCACCTGAAGCAATTGGCTCTGGTCACTGTTCTTGACAGGTGCAGACTCAAAGGACCAGAGTCGGTACTTCCATCAACAATGTACTTCAGTCACAGTCAAGAGAGATGAAATTTCAAATAGCCTGCGTGCGTGCTGAATCACTGGTCTTTGCTGCACTTGCCAGCGGGGATGTTATTTTGGTAGTTGTGACGGTGCTTTTCTTGCAATATAGACATTTAAGACGTTCAATCTGCACTGACCTGGCTCAGATTTTAACTGGCAGCCTCAGTGAGCGGTTCTAAATCAGAAACTAAATCATTTTGTTCCTGAAAAAAAAGGGAATACATTTGTTAGGGAGCTTATGATACTTGTAAGTCCCATCGACGTGAACAGAAGTTACGTACGTCTTGCAACAGATTTGGAGTGGCTCTGTCATAACCCACAAACACAGGGCATTTTGCTTGTCCAGCTGTTGTAAAGGGGCTTGATCTATAGTGGGTGAAGGGTGACTTGGCGTAAGAGACCTGGCGTCTATTTTCTGCCCACAGCACCATGTATTTTTTTCTCGCTGTGTATTTTAACAATGCTATTCCAATCACACCAGTTGCACAACAATGTAACAGGTACTAGTCATCATATTAGGCTAGCATTTTAACCCTTATTACAACATGTCTTTGCACAGTTAGGCAGGCCTCTAACCATGTGTTTATTTAGCTTTAAACCTGAAAATCAATGTATGCAGCCAAAAACCCTTGCAGACACAGCCACCCACAGCACTCTAGAATTTAATGAGGAGTGACACTCTCACCCTAAATCCATCCACTTAGCACTTGCTGAATTGCAGGTAAAATTTGTAATGGCATTTAAAACGCTCAAAATTAATGCCCAGTTATCTGCCATCCTTTTGGAGAGGATTGCTTGTTTCTTTATATCATTCCTGTTACAAAGGTTGAAGGTTTTCATTAAGAAAAAGAAACTTCAGACAAACACCACACTGTCTGCAAGTCCTTTATTACCTCTCTAATTAGAGTGAGTAATTGTTGAACAACAGTTCAAGAAACATCAACATGACCTGAGTAGACTTTTGAAAAATGCACAATGCACAGTGATATGATTTGCAGCTGGTGGATGGCTGACCAGGAGCAGATTTTGCTCCTGGTCAGGTGTCTACATGAGCGCTACGGCGCTGTTACTAATGCCGAGTAAGTTTTCTATTTGCATTTGCAGGTAGCAAATTTGCTCAGTATTAGGGAGGGACATGTATGCTTACTTCACAGTAAATTATGGTAATGTGAAGTTAAGCATCTCATATAGATGTGCTCAGAAAAGGTGAGTGGTAAAAGACCTTCCAACTAGATGGCAGGAGGTCCCCACCCCTGGTCCCCACCCCTAGATGGAGAGAGGTCTCCACTCCTTCTCCCAGCCGAAGCTCTAGTCATGGGGCTCAGGCTGGGAGACCCTTATCTCAGGTCTCCCAGTCTGAACCCTGCAACCACAGAGCTCAGGCTGGGAGACAAGCATCTCCTAGCAGTGGCCCCACAGTTGAGGAGCCGGTGCTGGGAGCTTCCTATTGCCAGGGGGTTGCAGAGCTTATTCCTCCACCAGCTCTGTAAGCTTGTTCCTCACCCGCCCAGTTCCCCAGCTTGCAGATCCTGTTGCAGCTGATCCAGTGCTGCTGTGGGCTCTCCTGTTCCTCCCACTGAGGCCTGCTGAGGAGGGGGCAGCATGGGGCTGGGCTCCCCAGCACACATGCTCTGTGATAATGGGACACGGATGCCATTTCAATGACAATATTATCTCATCTGTACAGTTGTTGCTATCTATTGGATAGATCAATCCACTCTGCACACCCATCCCTGGCCCCTGCCCACACAGGGATCCCTGAACCTCAAAAGGGCTCCACAGATCTAGAGATCTGGTGAATGGATACGGCTGAACCTCACTTTTTCCTTCCTTGCACACAGAGCTTACCAGAGGAAGGGCTTTTCTGTGTGCTGTCTATGAGGAGCGATCTCCAGTGTACTGAAAAGTGTTCAGATCCCTCCTCACTCCTCCCACTTGTTTCAATGAATTTTTTCCTCGGAAGAAAAACTTACAGTCCAATTTTAACATTAGTGTCGAATGCCTTTGTTCTAACCCCGGCGACCCCCCAAGACTCTGGTCCAGGAACATATACTCTATCAGTTGCTTAATATACATCACAAAAAGTTCAAAGTGACCCAGAAAAAAGGGAGGGAGAGAGAGCTGAGACAGCAGAGCCAACTGTACAATGTGTATTCAAATGAAATATAGAAGCAGATTCAGGGCAGTAATCTGAAGCATATTTAGTTGACTCTCCACAATGAGAGTCCTGTCAGAACCGAGCCTGTCTATCAGTCTTGTAACTGGTTCATTAAGTTCTTGTTGTATAAATTACTTTACTAACTTACTGGGTGACCTTGAGATTTGAAGACAAAAAAAAGGTGTGAAACCTGATGATTCTTGATTTCTGCCAGGACCTTCTTTGATTGGAGGTTTCTTTCTTTGCTACAGAATATTTGGAGGAAGGATCTATAACGTGGTTTTCTTAAATTGCAAGACACGATTAGAAAAGCACTCTTGCTGCCTGCAGCATTGAACAATGAAGCTGCTGTGACTGAAAATTCAAAGTAAGAGATCAATTTTCTTCAGCGCTAACTGCGATTTAATGTCCAATAACTTCATTATGAAACTTCACCTTGAGATGCAACGCAAAGTAAAAGGATTTGTACAAAACCAGTGAATGTTAGATTAGAAAGAGTAATGTGGCACCAATATATTTTAGGTCGTGAACAGAAAGAGGTTAATTTCAGCTCATGAACAGATTCTAAACTTCTTGAGCGCCATCGTTATTTGACATTTTTTGTGAATTTCTTCATGAATTTTTTCCCCCAGTTTAAGAGCTCCTAACATTAATTCCAACTCTTCAATGTTTTTAAGTTCTGGTGGCATATATTAGTGCCAGGTCCCTCCAGCCCTGCCACGTGCCCCTGAGGCTACTGGGGGGAGCTCCAGCTGCCAATACTTGGTAGTCACGTTTGAAGCCGGCACCCCAGCCTCAGGCCATTCCCCCACAGGTCTGCAGCGACCGCAGTGGGTGGCAGGCTCCTCCTGGGGCGATGGTAGCTGGTGCGGCTGGTTCCTCTTCTGGCTGCCCAAGTCCAGGGCCAGTATCCCATTGTGGTGCCACTTGTGATGCCTCCAGCTCCATGCTTGTTTGGGAAGCATTGCGTAAGAACTTCGTCAGTAAAATACATACATCACACACAGAATTCTATAATATTTTTATATATAAATACTAATGGCATCATATTACTCATACGTACATGTGTGGGAAATATAGATTACATCAATTTAATATACTATCAACATGGAACATGTATACTTCTGTACACACACATGCAACTTATTGAACTACTGATTCAATTATTTAAATCTTCGTGGCACTGAAAAAAAAAAAAAAGAGCCAACCAGACGCATACTGGAGAAACGTTAGGAATTTTGTTTTTATTGTTGTTTAAACATGTCACTCCTGCGATTGAAAATTCATAAACTTACCAAGGCAGAGCCTTAACAAAATATCCTTGATTCGTGTGCTGTATTACCTTTTCCTTTAACTAAATTAAGATGACTCTGAACATCTGTGGATTGCAATGAATCAGTACTTCCTGAGGGACCTTCCCAGTGTAAAGACATTGTGAGTGAATTAAAGTAATGCAATACAATTTCCTCCACAGTCCAACTGAAATACCAATGGTCTAATGTATCATGTATTGCCAATATAAATGGTGCTGACAAGGGAAACATGGGAGTGTCACACTAGCATATATATTCAAGGGGAGATTTATTTCTTTAGCAGAGTTACTTAGTGAGGAAAAGGTTCTTGGAAAGCTCAGATGTCTATGGGCCAGAATGAGAAGCCCAGAGGCAAAACAGGCAGCATTCTGGGTAGTGGCTACTTTCAAACCTCTTCATCCAACATCTCAAAACCCCCGTATCCAGACTACTACACTACTGCTATTTTTCTGAATACTGGTAGGTCTGTCTCTACCCTGAACAACATGAATGGCTGCAAAACTCGCTGGAAGCACTAAGGGTGAGATTTCCAAAAGCACCTAGGAACATGGCTCTCAGTAGCCCTTGAAAACAAATAGGAATTAAGTGCATGACTCCCCAAAGGCTTCTTGGATAGCCTCATGTTTAGAAACTATCATTTTGGGAGCCATGGAAGAGCAAGACCAAGTAGATTAAACCAAGGTCAAACAGCAATCACCCTGGAAAGGTCTGCATGGCAGACAACAGCATGCTGGCATCTGAAGTGATGACTTCAGTGGATTCCTGTTCACTGTGACAGGAGCTTGGGTTACAGAACAGGTAGTCTGTCCTTGCAATGGCGTAATATTCCTGTAAAAAAGAAATAAGGTGCTAAATAAAACAACAAAAATCCTGACAAAGAAAAAGCAGCGGTGGACAGTGAAAAAAGTGGACTTTTCAGTATCTACTATTATAAATGATAAGACTAGTGGTCTGATCTTCTACAGAGGACAATAATAAAAAAAGATTTTAATTGTACAGCTTCATTTCAGTAATCAAACTGCATTAGTGCAAGCAGGGGATATTTCCTGTCTAAACATTTCTGTCTCGTGAGCAAATAAGCTACAAAGGCATTTCTGATTATTTCTACCAATAGTCCCCATTTTTACATTATGGACCAGATTACTGATTGGAGCAAACAGAAGTTGTTTTTATATCTCATTTGGGTAACTACAAGAAAGACTAACAGCAGTGTAGCACGATTGGCTACTTGCCCAGTCAGACCTTTCCTGGTAGATGACTCCTTTCTTTTTTCACCTTTCAGTACATCCTTTTTATGAATGTGTCAAATATGCAAAGAAGCCAACTGCAGTTTTGAAAAAGAACAAGAAGTTGTCAGAAAGGAGAGATGGGGACAGCAAAAAGCTTATTAAAATAAGGCATCAATCCCTTTTTGTGCTTGCTGATTCTTCTGTGCATTTTCTATTTTACTGTTGAGACATCTTACCATTGGGACCTCTAGCCCGTTGCAGGACACTAAGAAGAAAAGTGTCTTTGTTTGTTTTCCTCAAATGACTATGAAAGCACATTTCAAATTATTGAAATTTCTCATGAAACAGGATTTTGTGTTTGGACCAGCTCTTCCCGAAACCTCCCACAACTATCAGAAGAGCTAGAGCTGACCGTATTAACCCTGGAAAAATCATTTCCTACAGTTCTTATGCATACAAGCAAACTTCCAGACCTTTTTCTACCACCAGATCATGCCTTAGCAGTAGAGACATAGTCACCTTCTGGAATGGACTTAACTACCATAAGAGCTGGACAAAAATCTCTCTTCTTGGAGGGCTAATCCTAGACTTTTAGCACAGAGCTCAGGCTTCCAAGCTGCTTTTCTGTGGGTTTGAGCTGCTCCTTAACACCATACTGGAAGAACATCACTGGCCCTAGAGGAGATCTTTACCATAAATCCTTTTTGAGATCCCTTTAACCAGGTTAATTTTAGTGTGCATTTCGCTGCAGAGCCTGATACTTAATCACATCATTTGCCTTCGCTGCTCCGGTCTGCAAGTTTTTCAATACATTTCCACACCTCCTCACCATGAAGGTCACATACTCCATCAGGTTGATTATTTCATCAGGGCAGTTGCTTACCATTATTACTCTGATGTCTCAACCTTTTTACTGACTGCTTTTCAATAACTCCAATTTTATCGTTTCCCTCTGGGCTAACAATGGATTTTATTCTCTCTTCCCATTCTCATACACTACTGCAGGTTAAATATTTCCCCCAGCTCAGCCAGGCCATACATCATTGCACCTAAAGTTATCAACTGTATTAGATCCTGCACTTGATCCTCTGAATACTACTTCAACATATGCCCTCCCGTATATTAATCTTTGTCAGTTTTAATCAATCAAAATTACAAAAATGATAACTTAGCTTTCAACCATTGCTACAGGTAAAATTTGCTCCTGAGCAGAATGCAGACACTTATCAGCCCCGAGCAGGACTTGTACAGCTATCCAAAAAGGACGCATTTCACCTCAAAAAGTTAAAAGATGCTATTTTCCAGCTAAAAAAATAATGGCAGCAAGGGAGGCTTTACCAAGGAAATCTAGCTTAGGGAACATAAGGACAGAGCATGCAACAGCGTGAAGCTGCACCTCTCAGAGAGATGAACAGGCAGCTCCTATTGAACAATATTGGCACCATATGATTCCAGCCACAGTGCTAATCAGAGTTTGCCTTTGCACCTGTTCTCTCTTGCTAATAGACAGACCCAAGCCCCAGTCAACACCAACCTCTCCCCCCTTGCCAAATTCAACGACATCTTTCCTTCCAATAAAGTCACGCCACAGCTTTCAGCCCCTTGTCTCATCAGATGTGCCTGCAATTTAACAAGCTAGTTTCCAACATTAAAAATACGCTATAATTAATGTGCATTTGGAGCAGCTCCAGAGCCTTTCAGCTTGTAGCTAATAAGGCTGATGTTGAAAAAAATAAATCCCCCTCTTCACCATTGGTCGGTGGCACTTTAAGCTGGAAGGCATGGCTGTCTGATGAGTACAGTGCTTAGCTAACCAGTGACCTTTCTTTTAACCACTGTTGCCAGCCTGACACCAAGACAGCCCTTATAAACCTAGGAGCAAATGCTTGCCTGTCAAGTATTGTGAGGGACTGTATAACTGCTACGGCCATGAAACACAGTAGATCAAACAATATCACATGCACACACATGCCCTAGGGCAGCAATTAGGTGGTATATGTAGCTTAGGGGTGTCCTCCTAAGTAGAAAACGGATAGAGAGGTATGTGGTGACACAAGCCATTTCACAGCCTACTCTACCTAACTGCTGGGCTTAGGCACACATGGGATGGGAGCAAGCGGGATTTGTTTCTCAAAGGCAGGGAGTGATCCTACAGCCCCAGGCCAGAGCTCGGAGCAATTCAGTCTCAGGTGTTGAACCCATGCTTCAGCCGGCAGTCCCCAGAGTTAGTCGAGAAGGCGGCTGCCTTGCAAACATGATGCAGAAATGTCACTGCACATGTGCAAAGAATCATTTCCCGTGATTGATTATTCAACCAAATCAAAATAGATTTTCACATAGGCGATGAGTTCACTCCCCAACTTTACGGCTTTCTCCCTCTTAGAAATTATCTTACATCTCCACATCACAGCTGTGCTAGTTCTCTTCAAAAGAAAGGTTGGAAGTATTGTCTACCATTGGCAAGCTGCCTATATTATTCTCCATCTCAGAGAGAGAGTCTTTTTTTTTCCTTGGGAAAGTTTCAACAAAAACACCAATGTAGCCTACGGCATAAATAAAACAGCAAATCTCAGCCCCACAAGTTTTCAAATTATAAATATCTGAAAGCAGACGGCCAGAGAAGTATTTCTACTAGTTCTAAACGCTCTCCATTTCTCTGTCATTCAGTGTCAAATGAGTGATTAGAGTTGAGTAAGACATGGAGTTGAGATCTAGGAAACTTTTGGTGGGAAAAATTGAAACAACAGAATTTTGTAACTGAAAATTTGAAAAAAAACTATTGGATCCGGCCATTCAGAATGTCCTGTCACAACATCTGATGAAGTGAACTTGGGTTCATGAAAGCTTGTACTTTATGTATATGCATCTTATTCAGTCTGTAAAGGTGCATATCTACTAGAGCTGTGCAAAGCTTCAGGTGCTGATTCAATTTGGCCACCAAATCAGGCCAAATCTCCAAATCTGAATCGAATCAGGGGACCAATTAAAAGGTCCGAATCGATTCGGAAAAGATTTGGACAGCTTTGGTGATTCGGGCAGTCCCCACCCACTGCAGCAGGGAGCTGGACTTGGAGTTGGTAAGTAGGGGCAAGGAAGTGGGGGCTGGAGGAGCAGGGAGGGGACCCCTGCCAGGCCCCATCCCTTACCTGCTCGACCAGCCCCTCCCGCGGCTTCCCTGCCCACCCCAGCTCCCAGCCCTTTAAAAAAAAGCCCCCACTCACTGGGTGCTGCCAGGCAGGGGGGGCAATCCCTGCTGCCCCCCACTGCCCCACACCACGTGGGGGTCTTGTGGACAGGGGACTTGTGGTAGAGCCCTCCACGCAGCATGGGGCAGTGGGGAGTAGTGGGGATCACCCCCCTTCCCACCGGGCAGCAGCTGGTGAGTCAGGGCTTTTTTTTTTTTTTTTTTTTTAAGGGCCAGGAGCTGGGGTGGGCGAGGCAGCCATTGCTGGGGCTGGGAGAGCAGGCAGGGGATGGGTCTGTGTGATTCGGAGATTCGGCTGATTTGGCAGCAGCCGAATCTCTGAATCATATTTGGCTGAATCTATTTGGGACATTGATTCGACTCACCGAATTGAATCACTGTCCTCCGAATCAGCCGAATCCAAAGTGAATACTAGCCGCTTTGCACAGGCCTAATATCTACCCTCCCTTCAAAAATCTACCTTCATTGAAAACGTTTAATTTTAAAAGAGTTACTATGAATTGACTTTAAAAATGAATAGTAGTTTTGAATTGAAAGTTAATTTTGAATTTAAAGAAGGTCAACAATTAATTATTTTAATAATTTTCAACATGTTTTTACTTTGACAGAACAAGGACCAACCGTTTCAAGTTGCAGCAAAGGAAGTTTAGGTTAGATATTAGGAAAAAACTTCTCACTAGGAGGGTAGTAAAGCACTGGAACATGTTACCTAGAGAGGTTGTGGAATCTCCATCTTTGGAAGTTTTTAAGACCTGGCTAGACAAAGCTTTGGCTGGGATGATCTAGTTGGGGATGGTCCTCCTTTGAGTAGGGGGTTGGACTAGATGTCACCTCCTGAGGTCCCTTCCAACCCTCATTTTCTATGATTTTAATTTTCAATCTTGGAAGAAAATTGCAACATGATGTTTGCTCATAAACAACTTTGGTTTTGACAACTTGCCATTTCCCACCAGAACCATTCTGCCTAATACATATTAATTCCCCTGATCCTTCAAGTGTTAATAAGCCCAACAGACAAGTCATGAAACTCATCTGCAGTTTGAAACAATTAAACAGCCTTCAGTGAAAATGGATCCACTTAGCTTTTACTGCACTTCATTCATTTTTCCCTTAGTGAAGAGCAGACCATTTGGAAATGAACACAGCTTGTTAGGGGAAAAAAGACGAAATTCCTATGAAATTATCAAACATGTTGCTCATTAGCATGCCATTATTATTCTTTGGAAAGAAAAATTCTAGTTTAATTGACTTCCCCGCAAAATTAATGGTTAGACAGATGGCATTAGGAAACATCTGACTTTTATTGTTTTATTAAACAGGGCACTGATGTCTAAAAAAAAAACACACTACGAAGAGGTCTGAAGATCCCCAACTTAAACTAGGCCAAAATATTGTTTGCATCTGTTGTTGGGTGGCACCTTATTTCAGCACAGAGGTTCTGGGTGCTCTACTGGGCACTGGGAGAAGGCCAGGTGATTAAACTGCATCTTGCTCATTGGGGCAAAAGACTCTTCTCAAGCTGGGCAGCCACTGTTGCTGGTCACTAGGCAGTTATTGGAGGGGGTGGTCATTATTGGTCCTCAATGACCTTAGCGGGTTCAACCTTGCCATCAGAGAAAACAGGAGGCAATAAGGTAGCAGGCCCTGGTAAGACATCTGCACTCAATGCTGAAAAGTGGCCAAGACGTTGAAGTGCTAGATACACTGGTTGTATTGTGGTTTTGGGAGGTGGGGGGGGAGGGAGAGGAGGTGGGAGGAGGCTGAAAGCAGGATCTGGTAAAAAAAAAAA
>NW_017729029.1:55559994-55588157 GCF_001723915.1 Gavialis gangeticus
AAAGAAGGATCTGGTAAAAAAAAAAAAAAAAAAGGATATTAAAAACTCACCACCTACATGCTTTGTTTTGTCAATTAAGCATTGCAGCAACAACTGGGTTTTTATCCTTGATTTGTGACTTTATTTAATAAGGAAACGCTGTACAGTAATAATACTTAGGAATGATTACAATGGCTAATGGCTTGCCAGTGCAAATGGCTTTACTGTTTCATTTGAAAAGTAACTAATTATTTCAAGAGCTGCAATTAGAAGCTTTAAGGGACACAAGATTTTGGTTGCTTCTTTTTTAAAGACAGAGAGAGAGAGAGAGAAAGATTTTACCACAAAGGTTAAGGGATTCTTATTAAAAAGCCTGCCTTTTGATCAGCCATGGGCTGAGAGATTAGCATCCTCTCTGGCCGATATTTTCAGATGCTCTTCAAAATGGTGGGTGTGCTTGGGGCGGATGGTGTGGGAGGCCTCTTTCAGAGACAGCACATTAACTATAATCCCCTGCCCTGGGGCTCATGCACCATAGTAGGAACTGCCTGACCAACCTCCACCACCACACGACTGACACTGGACTCGTCAGTCTGGTGAGCCACCAGCCTGCAGCAGCCTGGAGTGCCAGGCTTCAACAGAGCATGGCAGTTTGTTTCTGGACTCGTATGGCCTCCCTCACCTGCGCGTCCTAGCATTGGTGGGTTGGGGCAAACAGCTCATACAGCTTCATTGATGTGGCCTTCCTTGTGCAGGAGTTCTGGACCCGCTGCTTACTCTGTTGATGGATGGATGCCACCGTGCACTCAAACATGTCCTGCACCAGAAATGCTGGTCCCTTTCTGCAGCACGTAACAGCTGCTTCCACGCTGCCAGGTCAGCTCCAACATGAATGACTTCTGTCCCATGAGTGGGAGCAGCAGGCAGGGTGTACGCCAGAGCCCCCCGTCTCAGCAGCAAGAGCAGGCTGTTAACATGCTCCATCGCTGGTCACTGGCTCTCTGATTGTTTTCCCCATTCCACACCCAGCAGCGCCTCTGGCTGTAACACTGGCAAGGAAGTCTTTATATTGTCCCTGGCATGGGGTCTCTCCCTATAAGTGGTAGCAATGATAAAACACATCAGAAGCACCATCTGTTCCTCTTGGCATGTCAGCCGTACAACCCAGAGCACATGTCTGTAGCTTTAAGTATATTCTCACTGCTACCTTTCATTGCTGGAAGGTGTAGCACAGTCATCTGCAGCAGAACTTATTTTCACTGCAGCATTGTCCAGAACCAGGTCTCGGTGAATCCAGCCTACTACTAAGCACTACTAGCAGGGGTAAGTTGGTAGGACTGAACTAACCCTGTCACATGTTCTCATCCCTCATCTCCTGCTCCCATCTCCATAGTGCCCAGCTCTGACAGAGGGCAGGTGTTTTGAAAGGGACTTCTTCAGCCCCTTCTGCACCAGAGCTGAGCACCATTTAGGGAGAAGCGGGGTGAGAAGGAAAAGGAAAAGTTTGGTCTTCTTCTCCAGACCTTCCCCACAACTTGTTATGAATACTAACTGATGGGATGAAATTACCACATGGCTGTTGTTGCACTGGTTAATGAGGTCTAAATGTCATAATGATACAAATCCTCAACAAGACCCATTCGATGACAGGCAGACAAAAAGAAAAGTGGGATAATTATTACCCATTCCCATAAATTAGCATTAACAACAATACCTTTATATAGCAGCACACATTTACGCAGCACTTTATGAGGATACATTAAGGCACTGCAGATCATCTACCTCGTTCACACACCTAATCAAACATGCCCATCACTGCCTCTGGATCCTCAAAGCAGAACCCTAACCCTAGCACCCTGCTGGACCTTTCTCTATTTCCAGATCTGGTCCTGGATACCTGAGAAACACATGGCTGGAGTAGGAGTTGGAAGTATCCCCCCTTCCTCCAATGAAAAGAAACATAAGCCCAATAATGACCCCATCTACAAGGGCAGTGTTTCTTCAGGGCCTCTGCTTAGATTTTCAGACCAGTTGGTGCCCAAATAGACATGCATGGTTGGTTGTAGCAATATGAAACTTCTCTCCATTTTAACTAGACAAGAATACGTTGAACAAATCGAAAAACCCTGCGTAACAAAGAGAGGGGCTGAGGGATCCAAACAATGGTACCCAAGCTATAGCCTGGAGGCCACTGTTAGTCTATAAAAGGCCATGGGTTGCAGTCTATGGATTGAACCCCCTTGCCAAAAAAAAGAAAAAATATACCTAGAAACCATTGATCTACAGGACTCCTCATTTTTACTATGAGAGAGGCCACCAAACTGTTACCAAACTTATGCCGGTCTTTCAAGTCACTAAGGGTTTATTTTAAGATAAAACAAGTTTGCTGAATATGCAAATGAGAGCTGTGAGGCCTTAAAAACTTAAATGCAATCTTATACAGCATCACTGACAATAGTTCTCCAGCCTTACACATATGGAGTCCTCATGCTGTGCTACTACAGCACACGCGCACGTGCACACATACATAGCTAAATACTTTTGTGCTTGTGAAGGGCTGGTGAAAAGTATGAGACTGGCAGATCTGGAACCAAGTCCTGTATGCAGGTGCATAACAGGTGCCAGAGTCAATATTGTGGATTCTATCCAAGTACCCTTTATAATCTGGTCTGTAGTTCAAAGCACTGTAATTTGATGAGTTCATGAATCTCTCTTGAATTGGAAACTAGATTATAAAACTCAATTTATTTTCAGAGGAAGACAGTCTTTGTCCTCTCAGAAGTCAACTTCTAGAAGAGGACATTGCTATTTCTGGAGGCGAGTAAATGTGCAGGCACAGATGTAGCATAAAAAAAATCTTTCCTCTCATGCCTACTCTGTCAACTCTGTATATAATTTGGTACGTTAGGCATCTTACTGATTGGTCCTATAACTGCATATCAAATAATGACAATATATAAATATGAAAGCTACCATAATGTCTATTTGAAACGTGCCTCTTCACCCCTACAGTCTCCATTTAATATATATGTTGGCATCTGTGTAAATGTGAAGCTACCAATTCTATTGATATCCAACTAGTATAATTCTAGGAATCTTCAGGAAACATATCAGCTGGATTAACAACATTTACCAGGTTTAATTGGGCACATGTAGATGAAACGAGGGGCATGTGTGCACAACACTTTAAAGCAGGTTAAATGTTTTTCCACCGCTTTAATGGCATTGGTGTTTGCACGCATTGGTGGCGTATTGTACATTAATTCCAGCTGCTGTAGCACATTCAATGGCATAATATGCCTTAAATGACTTTGGGGCACAGCAAACTAAAACACCTCTGAGGTGTTTTAAAACTCCTCAGAGGTGTTTTAGTTTGCTACCCTACAGCCGTGGAGCAAAGCGCTGGGATCCATGCAGCTCAGGGGCTGTGTAGGCAGCCCGTGCAGGCAGCCTGGCAGCAGCCTGGGAAGGCAGGCTCCACCAAAGGAAAAAAAAGGCGATGAGCCTGATCTTTTTTTTTCCTCTGGAGCCTACCTGCCTACATGAGCTGTACAGGGACCTGGCCCTTCTCCCTATGGCTGCGGTGCCCCCTGGGACCGCCTGAGCCGGGTGCCTATGGACAGGTGCCTGCTGCTGCCACAGAAGGAAGCACCAGCCTCCTGCCTCCCCCACTAACAGCCCAGGGACCGCTCTGCCCACTGGCAGTTCGCCCCCCCCTCCTTGCCACCAGAGAGGCAGGTAAGACACAGGTGTACATGACACGGGGGTTCACTTCACCCTAAATCGAAGCAGTGTTTTTAAAAACCCACCACTTCAATTTAAGGTGAAGTAAACCCCCATTTTGTCTACATGCGCCCATTGTAAGCCAAGGAAAGAAAACAAGAGAATTAGCACTCTTCACAGAACTCCTATGTTAGACATGAAGAAAAGGGAAACCTGGTGGCCTGTTGGACATTGACATCCAACAGCAGGGAACTCTGGGAACTTCAGTGGCTGAAAGGTGACACAAATCACCCACTCTAGAGAACGCAGACAGTTCTGTACATCACAGTCCAGGCTGACATTTTCACTCATGAAGTGCAATATTCACCTGCCAAGAGCAGAGTGAAAAGTCTGAGCGATGCACGGAAAATCTGCAGCAGAAACTTTTGCAAGAAAATATCCAAGTCATGCCCAGTTGGTTGTTATGCATCACATCAATCAAGGATGCATGAGATATAGAAAAGATCTCATTTCCATCGCTGAGAAAAAGAAGTAATACCTGGTTGGCATTTGCTGAAAAAATGCAAAATAGCTAGGAAGATGCCTAAACTGCAATGCCTAAAAGGACAAAGGTGAATTAGAATTAGTTAGGTTTCTTTTACTTCTGGAAGTCAGAGCACCTTGCCACCTGGTAATATTGACACATTTTGAGCAGTTGCTTCCTCCTACAGTGCAGTTGAGTTGATTTCATACCTACAGAAAGTACAATATTACAATTTTACTTCGGCATAATATTTTCCTTCAGGAGTTCACTGAATAATATGTACTATCTGACTTACTCTTCCCCAGTGGGAAGATTAAGTTAGCGAAAAAGAGTGCGTTGGTTAGAACACCCCCATGCTTCAGAGCCTAAATATCAATTTATGTCAGTCATAGGAGTAAGAACACATTGTTAAAATGAAATGACAGCCTTTGCCTTTATATTATAAAGTACTTTTTATTAGTACTTATTTATAAGTATGAAAAAGGAGAGTTTTCTTGCTAGAAAATTTACTTCCCACAAAATAAATATTATTGTGCATACTACACAACTGACTAACAAAGTTTGATCAAAGCTTGGAGCCCAGGCTGGTAGCGGGGCCGGGTTACAAGCTGGTGCTGAGCACAGGGAAAAGTGGCCCCTCGCTCACCCCGTGGCTGCCACCCCATGCTGTAGCCACTTGCAGCCCGTGTGGAGCTGCCTGTGCCTGCTCTGGACAGCCCTGCGTGGGCTGCGAGCGCCTGCAGCAGGGAGCACCGGCCACTGGGTGGGAAAGGGGCTGCTTTTCCCTGCACTCAGCACCAGCTTCTTCCCTGCCAGTGAGCATGAGGTTGGGGCTGTGCACTGTCCCGCGCCTGTACCACAGGGCTGGGGGGCACTGGGTGTGAGTGGGTGCAGGAGCCAGCGGGAACATGGGGCCTGCACCAGTGTCTCAGGGCCAATGCTGGCAGGGCCCAGAGCAGGGTGGCAGGAGTGCGGGGTCCCAGCTGGCAGGGAATCTATGGAGCCAGGCCAGCTGCGCCCTCTCTCGGCTTGTGCAGCCCAGCCCAGCTCCACAGACCTCTGCCTGCCTGTGTCCCGCTTTGGGCCCCACTGATGCTGGCCCTGGGACATTGGTCCCAAGACGCTGGGACATTGGTCCCAAGATGGTGACCAGGGGGCGGGGCTACCCATGTGGCCCTCGGCAGCCTGCCAAAACTGGGTAAGTGGCCCTCCACCCGAAATAACTGCCCAACCCTGAGTTACTGTGTATTGATTTAGTACCTGGTAATACAGGTACTAAACTTCATGCACTGTAACTATGGTGCATTAATGAACATGTAGATGTGCCCATTTTCTACAAAAAAGTCAATAATTTAAAGACATCTCAGATGTGGCATGGGAGATAAACTAGCATTTAAGTGCTTTAAGATCCTTGGTCTTCTACCATCACACAGTTCTATTATTTTGCCCAGCTCATCAATTATTTTGAGGGGGGTTTAAGCATTCGTTCATATGATGCTAGGTGGTTTTGGAAACACTGCTAATACTTTTACTTTTCTTCCAGGCCAGAGGAAAACGACACTCATTCAGATGTGTTGGGTAGCTGTTGGCTGCATGTTAAAAGGTTGCTAAGAAGCTTACTGGTGAGCATGACTGTGTGTATTGTTTTTATCTCCCCACACAATTCATGTATAAAAACCAATATGCAAGTAAACAAGAGGGATACAGTATATATTATTTCAGTTAACAAGGAAACGAAAAAGTCCAATTCAGGATTACTCCTGCCACCAAGCATGCTGAGTGGCAAAATTAAGCCGCATGTCAAATTATGTAAAATACATATAGCATAAGGGTAAGCGATAGCAATAAGCTTAATGGACTGTTTAGCTTTATAAAACACCAATTTTAAACATAAATAGTTTAAAGGTTAAATCTTGAATAGAATTTTGAGCAATTATCTATTTTTCTTGAAGTTTCCAAAAGTACCAAAGCAGAAGCTGGGGAGGAAAAGAGGATTTAGTCAAATGTGACCCCATTTGAAGTTCATGCTTTTGGATGATTTATTCAGGTATGTTACTGGTCTGGGACCTTCTGGTATTCAAATGGCCTATGAACCACCTAAAGTTGTGAGTAAGGGTTTTTTTCTACATTTGTTCATTGTTTTTACAGAATAGAAATAGAAATAAGATACTTGTTTCCCCATATCCACTGTGCTGGTTAAACTGCCAAAGGCCTAGCTAAGAAGTTGAGATGCCAAATGCTTCTCCCTGATATTACATTTGCATAAGAGGGAACCTCACACCTCTCAACCTTAGTTGTGGATTCAAGGCTCTGTGCATTCGCAAAACTCAAAACATGAGTGAAAGAGGTCAGTAGGCACGGGATGAGGTTATTTCAAAAGCCACTGGCAGCCAATTAACCTTCTTCTTATCCTTTTAATCAGCTACCTCATCAGCTGTTGGGGGCCTTTAAGATGGAGGTAAGAAAGACCATCCCCATTGCTGGTGTGATGGAAAGATCAAGTTTCCAAAGGGCGTTAGGATGGATGACTTAAACAAGAACCCCCACGTTAGCCTCCAAATGTTCATTTCTTGCCATCAACTGTGAATCTGCCCCCCATTACATGCAGCACATCTTGAAGTCAATGGGGGTTCTCAACTACGAGCGAGAACAGCAGATAACATTTCTATTCACAAACATCTGTCTCAATGTTTTGACAGTCCTGGGATTCGTAGATATTATAGCCGCCTCTTTAAATATCATCCCTACTAGTATTTGGATGCTCTCTACTCATAAGAAAGTGGGGCTCCCAGGTAATCTCATAGCAGTTGCACTGTAGTTAAATGATGCCTCTCTAGATTTATTTTGGCAGAACTGAGGAGTATTTGACTCCCAGCAAAGCCCCTAGCACTCTGCATAGGTCACTATGATAAAAAGCCATAGGATGCCAGGTGAGGAGCACGTCAAGTAACATAGCGCAAGGGAGACTTAGCCTCCAGCCCAACTTTCAAGTGACTTTGAACAGAGATGCATTTCCCTTTGTCCCTCACCCTGCAAAGACTCATCCCTGTGTTTATTCTTAAGCATTCAGCAGGCCCAAGGACTTCAGTGATGAGGTCTTTGCATAATTGGAAAATAAAGCATGTCAAAAAGTTGGGGGGACTTCCTAATTATATCAGACGGAGCTAGTTTAGGGCCAGATTAAAGTTGGCCCTTGTAGCAGACTAGCAGCTATTCTGTTCCCTGAAGCAGAGTTCCTTAAAAAGAGTTGATTCTGTGCTCTTCATGCCTTGTTCTAAGACTGCAGCCAGCCCTCAAGGATGCATGCTCTTTATTATATTTTGGGTCTTGCTATTCATTTCTCTTGGCCTACAGGCAGGCTCCCACCCCAGTAGAAGTCCTGGGCAATCTCAGGCCTAGTCTATATGACCAATTTTCACGGCCAAACTCAAGTTCTGTTGGCAAAGCTTTGAGTGCATCCACACACAAAGTTCCTCTGTGGCAGCAAAACCCTCCTTCCTGCCGGCAGTCACACCTCCTCAGCACTGTCAAGGAGGGCATCTGCTGATGCCCAGTACCTGGTAGACACCCCTGGGTCTTCTGCCAGCTGCCAAGGTCTCTCCTGTATTTCACGCCCTGCCAGCACTCAAAGCATGAGTGCAAGAGAATAGCTGCTAGCGAGGCCTGCAGGGAGCTCCCTTCTGCTGGCAGACAGCATCTGCCTGATGAGAAGGGAGTAATTATAGAAAAGGTGTCACTGAATTGAATCTTAATAGGGAAGAACACAGGCTGAAGGTTTTAAAGCGAAGTGTAAGCCAACTCATTT
Organism: Gavialis gangeticus; assembly: GCF_001723915.1. NCBI lineage: Eukaryota > Metazoa > Chordata > Crocodylia > Gavialidae > Gavialis > Gavialis gangeticus. The sequence continues at coordinate 55,568,025 of NW_017729029.1, forward strand.
CATTTTTCAATGCCAGCATCATTCTTATGCTTGCTTCACCCAGCTCTGCTTGCTTTTAATATTCCAGACCTGGCTTTTTGCTTTTTTTTTTAATGCTGCTTCTTCTTCCCCATCACCCTTATTCTAATAGGCAGAGGTAGGAAAGTAATAAAACAGAGAGGAAAAAGGCCAAAAGAATTCAATATATTAATCTGGATGTTATTTACTGCCTTTGGGTCTCCTCCCAGCTCCATTGAGTCAAAAGCATTTTCATAGGAGCAGGGCTGTTCAATAGTAAATGAAGAATAATAGCCACATTTAACTGGGCTTGATATCTGGAGAGGTCATTTTTCCTGCAGGTTCACCAGAAGGCAACTCATTTGACAAGCAGCCTCCTTCTTCCAAAGAGCTGTTTTTTCACGGTTCAGTTCTCTCCCTGCAAATACCTCCCAAGTCGTATTAAACCAGAATCCTACTCCCTGCCAGCACTTCTTATATTTGGGAGGCTTTTCCATAAGGAGACGTCATTCCCCTCCCCACCCCACGTCCCATCCTGGGAGCGGTGACTGCCCAGAAGAGGTCCTACAGAATCATTAGGACAGGCTGAGGGCTTTGTTACCTGGAAAGCCGCCAGGATGTTGAAGGGGACTGACTTGAACCTAACCTGTGCCCAGTGTCCAAAATGTCTTCCAGCCTTGTAATGTTGCTTTTAAAAACCCTGCATGACAATAATCGCTTTAAACCTTCTGTTATTCAAATGTACCTGTTTGAATTATTATAAGTTACTCTGGGTTGTCTGGGACCTGATCCTACAAAGCACTGAACACCTTCAGCTCCCATCCTGTGATGCTAACAGGAGGTGATCATATCCTGCCAAAGGACAGCAGGACTTTAAGCATGTTTGGCACATCACAGGATCAGGTCCTGAGTATGCTGGCTGGTTCTCTGAGTGGCTTACAGGGAAGAGCACATCATTGTTGGTTAACATCCCATAGCAATTCTCCGTTCCCAAAGTGCAGTGAAGATCCTGCACATAAGATTTCTTATTCTCTGTAGTAATGGAGGTTGGGGAAAAAATCCCCTTTAGCACAATTTCAGGCTTGATGTTTTATGTAGACCATCTCCTTGGTTTTGATCTGATTCAGTCTTTGTATTTGCATTTGATGCTTTAGCAAAATGGTACTGACTGGGGTCCCTTAAAAGACCCTCACTGTCACCTGGGGACCAGGAGAAATACCATGAGAGAACAGGATTGTAGGAAGGGACCTCACAAGGTCATCTAGTCCAGCCTCCTGCTCAAGGCAGGATCATCCCTGACTAAACTATCCCAGCCAAGAGTCCATCATTTCTCTAGGTTAAAAAAAAAAATAGACATCATAGAGGAGCCAAAGGTGACATGTCATACACTATATTCATAAATTCATAGATAGCAAGGGGCTGGAAGGGACCTCGCAATATCATTGGGTCCAACCCACCTGCACTAGGCAGGAAAGACAACTGAGGGTCAGGTGCCCCCAGCAAGGTGTCCGTTCAGTCTCCTCTTGAAGATTTCCAGAGTAGGTGACTGCACCACCTTTGGAGGGAGCTTATTCCACGGTCTGAACACCCTGACCATGAAAAAGTTTTTCCTAATGTTGAGCCAGAATTGGTCTTCCAGGAGTTTGTGGCCATTACTCCTGGTTTTCCCCTCAGGCCCTTGATGTATGCCCCGATGTAGCAGTAAGCTGCTACCAGGTCCCCTCTCAGCCTTCTTTTCTTCAGGCTGAAGAGTCCCAGATCCCTCAGCCTTTCCTCGTATGGCTTGCTGTGTAAGATTGATCATACGGGTGGCTCTTCTTTGGACTCGCTCAAGCTTGTCCACGTCCTTGTTACAGTGCAGTGCCCAGAACTGGATGCAGTGCTCCAGCTGTGGTCTCACCAGTGCTGAGTGGGAGAATCACCTCCTTACCTTTGCTGGCAATGCATCGACTGATGCATGCCAGAGTATTATTTGCCCTACTGGCTACAGCATCGCACTGCCAGCTCATATTATTCATCCCCAGGTGGTGCACTTTACTTTTCTCGACATTGAACTTCATCTGGTTCCCGTCTGCCCACCTTGCCAGCCTGTCTAGGTCCACCTGTATCTGCAACCTATCTTCAAGCATGTCCATGCTCCCCCATAACTTGGTGCCGTCCGCAAACTTGGCCAGTGAGCTCTTCACCCCCACATCCAAATCGTTATTACGGTGACTTGTCCTACACCATATCCAAGAAAATTATTGACTTCAATGGAGCTGTGTGCTGACTGAGGCTCTATTAGCATGATTCAGAGGGACATAACAGCAAACACACACTAGGGCAGATTTGTTTTGTTTCTTGGGCTATCCTCTTATTTTACTTCTGTCCCAAGCCCCCCTGCTTTTTTGCATTGCCCTGCAGCCATCCTTACTGCAGTTTATCAATTTGCAAGGTTAAAAATAAAATTAAAATTGAAAAAAAGAGAAATAAAACTAATGGCAGGGATGTGATCACAACAGAGAAGGGGTGTAATTAAGGAATTACATGCAAATAAGCAGCTTGCTCAGAGGAAAAAAATGAAGGAGGAAGAAAACACAGTTAGAAGCCAAATATACCTTAGCAATGTAATGGGAAACATTGCATGTGACATTGAAAAGCCAACTTAAATACTGGCAGACAGGAGGACAGATCCAGGGAAATCACCCACATCTGAGGGAGTGATGCTGTTGCACATGTAGGAAGGGAGTAAGCAACAACCCCTAAACAAGTTGATGTAGAAGGCTGATTTATGATTTAAGCCAGGACTCAGTCACATGTAGCACAATTAATACAGTTGTACATGGGGGATAAGCGGAGTATAGCCTCAGGGCTCAACACAGGGGGATACAAAAAAGACTTGAATGTTATGAAAGGGCTTTCCAAGGAACAGCGTGCCTGCTCCTGGTGACTGCCCCCATTGGATCAGTCTCCCAAACCGCCTGAAGCTGCCCAGAATACTATTACTCTCTCTTTCATGCAGCCCTGTGCTGCGTGTTAAGTCGGAGCCGAAGCCAGAGAGATCAGTCACATGAGCAGAGGTTTGCAAGAGGCAGAAGAAATAAACTAGCGTATTCGTTGCATGGACATGCCATCTACAGACAGTTTCTACGCATTTGAACCACGCAGGCTGGCACTGTGGAAAGCAATGGCATCCTTTTAATCCTTTAGCTGCCACTTCAAATAATGTATGGACCTGATTTATAAAGATCTTCCAGAGAGTCTGTGCAGGCTCTAGCATTTGGTCTGAAATCAGTGTACACAAAAGCCGTTAGTGATGGGAGATTCCACTTATGTGACTCTTATTTCTCCAATATTAAAAAGCTGACTTTGGGACAGGGCTGATTCCTTATTGTTAGAACTTGACCAATTTAGAGACAAGCATAGGATGCGATCAGGAGTTACGGTTAATAAAACAAACAGGTATTTTAGGAGGGAAAGACTTTCCAACTCAAGCATAAAGTTTGCTGGATGTCTGGGGGTAGATGTGGAATGGAAAGAGGCTGGAGGGATGTGGTGGTGGTGGCAAACATTAGACCCAACTCCTGCTTAAGGCACAGCGTACTCTACCCTGCCATATGCTCAGCAGCACCAAGCAAGCACCTCGGCTGAACCTGCCTGCGGTTGTCCTGTGTGACACCAACTTCCGAGGTGGAGCTCTCTGCTGTAGAGTTCAACCATGTATAGCTAAACACATCAAAGCAAGACACAGACAAAAGGATCAAGTTAAGCAAGGTGTAAAATTAGCCAGGATAAAACTTGCCTGGTGGGTGCATTATAAATGCCTAGGATAATGGTTGTTAATCCAAGGAATATTTTCAAAGAGAAGAATCTACACCTTGATGCCTTTAGAGTTCAAGGCAGTCCATTCCTTGCATAAAACTCTCTCCATCGTGTTTCATGTTTCCTCGGGAGGAGTAAGAAGCACCAAAAAAAAATAATAGTCTTCATTCCTCAATATGCAGCCACTAAGCAGATGCATTCAAGTCACACAGAGATAAAAGCCTCTTTAAAAGAGGCAGGAGTGAACAAAAAATCAGTGACTGTGGGAATTAAAATGCCCACAGACACACCACTCAGCTCTCATCAGTACTGAGCCAATTGCACCCAACACAAAAGAGGTTAAGAGGCACACAGATATTAAATTATTTGTGCTGCCTAAATCTGACTGAAAGGGGCATGAGACAGAGAAGAAAACGCTGTACTGCATTTTCTCAGATACCCCTTTGCTAACAGACTACAAGTGTGGGGGAAGTCGTGGCCCACTGAAGTCAGTGGGATTTCTGGCACTGGCTTCAACAGAAACAGATTTCCACGCCATGCTCGTGAAGCCTTACAGAACTAGTGTTCTCATTATGCCAGAGACATGCCTACGTCCATGAGACACAACTTAGGTGCACTGTCAACATTTAACACGGACTGTCATGCAGAAGACAAAGTAGACAGAGAATCTCCAGCTTTGTGCTTCATAAACCCAACCCCTTCCCACTTGAACCAAAGGAAAATGAAAGCACTACTGTTCCTGATTGCAAAATACATATTAATGGCTGCAGTAATATTAGCTGTACCCTTCCCTCACTTGCACAAGGGCAGGTCTGATACACCAGCCAGGTCAGAACAACGACCACCTCTTAATCCCAACTGCTTGAACACCCAGCAGAAAAGGAAGGCCTCGAGAAGGAACAGGAAGTCATCGGAAGGTGCTTACCAGAGATCACAAATGAGGTTTGGCCCCTCTTGTTGGTCTAATACTTAAATACTTGCATACCTAATATTATGGCTGAAAGTAACCTCACTCCTTTCACTCTGGTTACCTTTCCCATGGCACACATGCGTAAGTCTTTGTGTATAAGAGCCCTTACCAGCACTTGGCATCTTCCAAGTACTGCGCAGATATTAATTACTCCTCACACCACTCCCGCAATAAACTATTTGTTAAAGCCATGGGCCAGGTGGATGAAGTCCCAAGACAATGCTATGCAGACAGCTGTATCACGTATTTAAATATGAAAACAAGAGGATACAGAGATGATAATTCATCAAACATCACATCCACACAATCGGGGAGAAGAAACACAATGATTAAGGCAGCAGCATATTAGCAGAAGACAACTTCATTGGAAAGTTTGACGACAAACTCATACAAGCCAAAGCCCTTTCTAGCCAAACCTGAAAACAAGATCCAGGCTGATGTCCAGTCTTCACATCAGACACAACAGCCAGGCTTCCTAAAAAACACAAAAATGGAGGAGAAGCAGTAGGCACGACGAACACTCACCAGCTGCACGGGATGAGAAGGCAGCCCCGAGACAAAATGCCCACTTCGAGTCTGCAGCTGCTTGTTTCTCCTGGATCAAAGAGTTTAGAAAAGCATGATGAGAATTACAGAAAGGCTCTTTTGAGATGGGGGAACCCATTTTTTAGGAACCTCAGTGGCTGCTCCAGGAAAGGGGCTGAACACTTACCTTGCTAAGGACCAAGAGGCCACGTTTAAAACAGTATTGCCCTTAGATATTTTGCCAGAAAAATAAAGCACCCTCCAGTTGCTTCCTGTTCCAGTTGACAATACAGCTGTGACCAGTCCCCCCCACTCAACCCCCCCCCCCAAATGGCAGTGCTATCTTGGGCAGTTGGTTTGTTTGGCAAACATCTCCAGGATGGGGACAAACCTTTTCACTTCCTTTCACCTGGCACAGCATACTAGAAAGGCAATGCTTACAGTCTCTGTCCAGAACAGTGACAATAGTTAATTCATTAAATTCAATAAGTCACCGAATAGGACAGCTAAAGCAAGTTCAGGCTAGGCCACAGAGGGGAAAGGGTTGTAGCCGGACCTATCCGCAGTCATATCCATTTGAATCTTATCTTTGACCTCAGGGGAAGGACCCTGCTCTTCATAGTTACTTAACAGCAAAGGACAAATTCTTTAATCCAAATAGTTTTCATAAAATAACATGGCCTTCCTTCTGACTTATATAGGCAGTACAAGTGGAGCTGTTTTTCAAACAACAGTCTCCAGCTCACCAAAGCTGTGTATTAAATCATAACGGGAAGAAGAGGTATCATCTGGCCTTATAAGCACATGAAATGACATTTTTCCTAACAAGCATCCTTATCCTCACTCCAGCTTTATAAAAGCACTGATCACAGTGAGAAACAGTACCACTAGTCCACGTGACTTTGAATCAAAATCAGAACAGATCCTGATAATCCTCAGTGATTTTCTGAGGACCAGTTAACGTACAGTGGGCACATCTACACATGCTATTAATGTGAAGCAATAAACTCCAGCGCAGTTCACACCAGAGTTTATTACTCCCAGGTGCTGCGTTTGCATGTGTGCCTGGGACCGCAGCGTATTAAGCCAGGGCAGAGCAGCTCTGGGGGTCAGCCTGCCAGCTCAGAGCTGCTCCACCCTGCCTCAAGGTGCTGCAGAGGGGCTGGCTGGGGAATGAGGATGCTACAGTGCAGGGCTAGTTGGTAGACAGCCCCTGCACTAAAGCATCCTCATGCCCAGACAGCCCCATTACTGTCTACACATGCACTGTGCTGCACTAAATAATGCTCCCGTAGGACAGTACTTATGTTGGGCAGTACTATGCTATGGCAGAGTTAATTAGTTTACTGTGGCCTAATACTGCCACACATGTAGACACTGACATTTTATGGTGGAGCTAATTAGTCAGCTCTGCAGTAAATGTCTCATGTAGACAAGCTCAGTAAGGTAAAAAGCCACTTGTTTTCACATTCACCTGCTCCTTGGGTGAAGCATTCAGAAGCCCAGCAAGCAGTAATTGAATGATGACATCCAGTGGTTCAACAAAGCGCTGTGTCAGGTAAATGAGGCACAAACATTATTATTTTTCACTAGCAGCAACAAAACTAAAATAGATTCCACAGAATCCAGGCCAGAATTCAGAGTAACGCCCACACAAGGCAAAGGTTGAAGGCTTCAGTGGGCACATCTATGGGTTCATTAATGTACTGTAATTATGGGGCATTCAGTTTAGTACCTGTATACATGCTGACTTCTTGTACCCTAATCTGCGCTACTGTGCATTAGCGTAGATGAACACTTTGTGTGTGACGCTTAATGCTCATTGGACTAATCTACTGTGCATCAGCATGATTTTTGCCAGCCAGGTGAATGCGCGATAGAATTAGTCCAATGGGCATTAAGCGTCTTGTGTGCACACTCCCACTGAGTAGGATCTTCAGTTGGTGACAATGGACAGAGAATCACTGAATCCCACTGAAGGCAATGGACCCACTGACATAAAGCTGAGAGTGCAGCTAATTGCTCCCAGGGTTGCCCAAGAATGTTCCCAGGTGGTAAAGGGAGAAATAGGGAAAAGACTTTGCATGCTTGTATGCAATATTGTCAAATTTCAGCTATATGTAAAAGATGAGACACTCGGCTGGTGTCTCTGACCATTGGCGCCTTGACTTCAGTGGAGTTTTGCTTATTTAAGCCAATTAACTATCTGTTCGGAGAGCAACTGACTGCTGCATCTGAAGTGGCCTATTGTAAATGACAGACAGATGTTGAGGTGTGTACTTGCCCTGAGTGGAAGGATGATTATGATTTCCAGGAGGAGAACAATCTCTTTTTTTCTATTTTCTGGTGCAATCAGATCCTCCTGTGGAGAGTATATTGCAAGGGGGCTCTTATTAAATGAATCCTAGTAAAAGATTTAGGAAAGATAACACTGCCAAGACAGGCTGAGTCAGTCTTACTCAGTGTCTGAAGTGAACTATGCCAACAGACCTACCACCCAAATTACCTGCTATATCAATTGTGTGTTTCTTTTCCCTCAAGTGAATAAAACACCATAAGTGCAGAATACAAAGATATTTAAAACCTATCCCTGCAGCCCCATCTCACTTTCAGCCCCTGTGACATTAAAAATGGTGCTGTCTTGAGCGGGGCTGTAGACAAAGGTCTCTAGAGCTTGAAGGCTCCGCTTTTTTCCATTCCAGGGGTAGTGAGACTGTGCTACGCATCTTTTCAAATGAGTCCCATTCTGCTACTGTTTCTCTCTTTTATTCAGGCCTGAACAGTTGGTTGGACAGGACACGTTTCTTGAGGGGCTTGGAAATGCATTCACAGACCAGCTATAAATAAAAAGAGGGCGGGAGAGTGTGTCGGATGGCTTGTGGGCACCTGTTGTGCATTCCCAACAAGCTGTCAAAAGTGGCCTCCCGCGTTAAAGAGGTAGTTATCTACAGTCATGAACAGGTGTACATCACATATTCCTTCCCCTCTGAAATCCACAGCAGCGCTTCCCAGAGGAGGAGTGTAAATCATTACTGCTCTGCGTAACCCTGGGCTCGCTTTTGAATTAAATACTCTGTCAAGCTGAATAATGAAGGCGATGCAGGTGAACTGGGAACAGAGAGGAGACTGCCATTTCATTTTGCATAAGCACAAAACCAAATTCCAAACCCTGGTTTCCAGTGCATGAAGTCTGCGTGTCATGAGCTTCAAAAGACGCGTGTTCCTTTTCAACACTTCACAGTGAAATACCTTTTGAAATGTTCAGTATCCTGCCTAATGTTTAGGCTTTCATCCAAATCCTTTGCATTTCCCCAACCAGGAACAAGCAGTAATTTGCTACAGAAACTCAAGTGGTTTAGATGATACAGTCCTAATCCAGAGCTGTGTACAGGCCAGGGCACAGAGCTCCCACTCTCTGGTTGCATCTACACAAGACACTGGATGCGCAGTAGCTTGTCACTACTGTGCAGTAGTGTTGCGTAACACAAAGCATGACGCGATGCTACCGCGCAGTCAGCATCACCTAAAAGTTGTTCGGGGATGCTACTGCACAGTAACTCCAGTTACTGCTTGGGTATGCAAGTACTACACGACCGCGCTGTCAGCGTCTTGTGCAGAGGCGGCCTCTGAGTAACAGGCCTATAAAGAAACGCATGCATTTCTTGGTGCAGGATCTGGTCCTTACATATCAGGGCTGTACAAAGCATAGTGACTACATTCATAAATAATAATGACCTTATTTATGACTCTTGGGGAATTCAGGTTCCCAAGAAGAAGACCATCATCTAGAACATTGCTCCCTTACTCTGAAGTTGTCTTAAAATTAGCATTCCCACAATCTTCAAACAAGGGTCAGCAAACGAAGTGGATGGAAATTAAACTGCCCTCCTGGAAAACAGGTACAGTTGTGGACTAGAACTGAGGCCATAAGACTCCTGCCCCTCACACTGGCAGTTCAGTGCCTGTGATTCACTGCCTCAGTGTCCCCAACTATTAAATGGAATAACTGTTCCTCTCTCTTAGGATGTGGTGATGATTAAAGCTCACATTGAATGTGTGGCTGGAAGAACACTATTGTAGCTTCAGTCAGGATTGCTATATTAGCATGCTCCATGCCTTTGCTTTGTAATGCCTATAAACCAATTGATTTGATACTGCTTGAAACAAGTAATACTAAGCATACAGCCTATTGAATCTATTAACTTCAGATGGCATTTTGCTATGAAATTAAATTGGAAAGGCAACAAAATTCCAAAACGTGGAGATCATGCTATACTTAAGTCATTGTAATTCAGTTAGCAAAATGACAAGGTAATCCTTTTTAACTGGAAAATAAAAATCAAGGACTCTAAGATGTAGATAAACCCCGCCCCCCCTTTCCCTACCCCCAAAACGGTTCTCTCAGGAAGCAATCACTGAAGATTGCCTAATAGACATCATTGCCTTTCATTCAAAGAAAAAGCTGTAGTTTAAGAAGACTTATGCTTTAATCAAAGTTCTTTTTTATGTTCATCAAAAGCACAAAAGTGACAAGAACTTTTAGTGAAGCAAATGCCTGTCAGCTTGTTGATTTTTTGATGACTAAAGCTATTTGAATATTATTATGGATGATTAAATTTGCATTGCTAATAGGGGACATGCCATATGCTTTGCACACCTGTAGCATGCAGATCCTGGTTTTGATAGGTTATTAGCAGGCTATTACGTTCTAAAAGGGGCTATAAGGAATTATTGAGAAATGGCAATGTAGAGGAACGCATCAGCTTTTACATTGCCTCTCTCATTTCTCATCTGATAAAGTGGGATTTTGACTTGTATAACCAATGGAAGAACTGGGACACATGACTGGCTTGCCAATTTAATTCCAGCATAACGGGGGGAAAAGAAAGCTCACATTTTTTATTGGACAAACATGCTAACACAGATCTTGCATTGCAGCTTCTGCTAGAGTAGCCTGTAGCCTCACTTAAAAAAAGTATAAATATAATTATATCTCTTTCCCAGTCTAGGGTTTGAAAAGCAATGTAATTGCTGCTTTCTATCTGGCTTCTGCTGAATTGTAAAAGGCACAAGGTAAAAATCAAAGTTTTCTTTTTCCCAGCATCAAATTAAAAGTTTTGGCACCACTAGGGATTGCTGAAATGATCTGCCACTCCTTTAGGTCACAGTCCAAAAATTAAACAGATTTTCCCCTGTAAGAAACTGTGCAGGGATTTTTATCCCGATTAAAAATATGAAAAATTAATGGCACACAGACAAGTCCCTCCAGATTCTAAAGAGGATAGCAACTGCCTGTGTCCTTGGGGTGTTTAAACCTAAATTGTCAGTAATTAATTTTACACTTCTTTTCCTTAGGCAATTTTGAGTAACATTAAACAGAGCGTTTACCCAATCTCTTTGAAAAGCAAGTCTATGCTAGGCAGTGGTTAAAAACCTGCCCTCTTTGGGGGTGTCGGAAAATTCAGCTCGAGGCTTCTTTCCAAGCTAAGATCCCTACCTGAGAACTAGATCATCTCTCTCAATACGCAGCTTTCTGATATCCAAGCAGGCTCCTGAGGCATTCACTTATTCATCAATCTTTCCTTACAAAGCTGATACCTCATTTATAGGATGAGGGTATGGCAGGAAAACCTGACTGATCTGCTACTGTCCGTGATATGCATTTGCAGTTGTAACAATTTCATAGTCTTCGTTATTCACCGTTTACAAAGGCACGTACAAAATGGGTTTCCTTCACATCAGCACTTAAGGAACGGCTGCTCTTCATTCACATCCACATTTTACCTGCCAACATTATTTGTTTGCAAACAAACATAGATGTCATAAATTGGGCACAGAGAGAGTCAGAGGGATTGATGGATTCATTCATTAGTTTCCCCTTTCAGACACAAGCGTTCTAGCAAAACCCTACCCAAGCAGGAAAGCAAAGCTACTTTGCAGTAAAACTTGTACTGAGCTAGCCTTTGTGGGAAATTTTTTATTAGGCTGTCCGCTTAACAAGTTCAGAGGATGTTAATCGTGCCGCACAATGCTCCGTTTGAAGCCCTTTCCCATGTGTTCAGTTGTGCACAGGGAGCATGGGGTTTCCTTCTCTGGGGAAATATTTACAAATACCTGCCTCCTTGAACTGTCCAATTTTTTGTCTGAATGTGGGACAGGAAAAATTGTTGCAAATTCTCAAAAATATTTGAGGGATCGAAAAATCATCTGCTGCCCAGATCCAGGGCAGCAAAGACTCAGTTTCTCACACATTCATGAGTTGAGTTCTTCAGGTTGATGGTTGCATAGGAGCGTAATTGCTATGAGAGGGTCGGGACTTGGGAGGATGGGGTGGAAACTTGTCCAGTCAGGTATGCCAGTAATCCGGTCTGGAGCTTGCAAAGCCCATCAAACAAGCATCTGAAAACATCCAGATCATCCATTTGGCTCATGCTAGACTCTAAGCCCACACACTCAGTGCATTCATAGGAAACGTAGCAGCCAGATGTAGCGTGACAACTTTTTTGCTACCTACTTTGACAAGGTTTCATTTAATTTGACTCTAAAGCAGAGATTAAAAAAGGGACACTTGAGTCCATCAAAAGGCCAAGACGTAGTCAGCATACCTGAAACGATGTCATAAGTGTCGTGGAGCACAGCAATGGTCATTACTACAGTAGGCCCAAAATCCTGTAGTCTAGGATTGTGAAAACAAAACCCCTTACTAAAAAGGAAGGGAAGCACTCAATCTCCCATTTGATAAGTAAATGTGGCCGCATACTCTGGAACACCCAGGTACGTTGACCGCAGTGAGTGTCAGGTTTACCAGCTGCAAGGACAGTGTTTCTTACACCAGGTTTAACATACATTCCTTCCTCGAAAGGAAGATCACTACACGCTGAGATGAGAGCTGCCAGGTAATTGAAAGCTCCTGGTGACTAATGAGCACCCTAGGGCATCAACTTACGAGAGTGATATTGAAATAAGCCACAAGGTCCTGAAAGATATGCAAGGACTTAAAAAAATAACACTTCAAAAAATCCTGGGGACCCCACCAGATTGGTGCTGACGTTCCTGCAGAGTGAAACACCTCATTAGAGAAAGTGGATGGGAATGACTGACACCTGGGCTCAGGGCAAAAGGAACAAGCAGGGGGTAGGTAGGACCCGCATTAGGGTTAACTGGACTAATAGGAAAGCTGATTGGAAAAGGATATGAGCGGAGCTCTTTTATAGACAAGCCTCTCTCTGCAGGAAAAGAAAGAAAACATACAAGATGCTGCCTGATGGAAACCGGTTGGGGTTATTTAGTTTTTCTGGTAGATGATGCACTTGGAATGGAGAGAACAGTCGGACACTAATGATTTGGGGATGATGTCGTGAGATCTGAAGGAGACTTAGCCCTGGGGTCCTGAGTGGGATCTACTGCTCATCGTGACATTAACTGAAACAGGGCCTAATCCCCTGCTGCCCCTCACTGATGTCATTGAGAACAGCATTAACCTCTTAAGCTTGGTACTATGTCACTCTGTCACTTCCTCTTACAGTGAAGACTCCCCAAATTCTGTATGAATGTAATTTCCAAAAGTGCCTAAGTGGATTAGGACTTTTAATGAAATCTGTGCTACTACGGTACGCCGCTTATGGCAATGGATCTTAACCGACCTGTCAATATGCAAAGGGATGCAGTTTCCAACACTGCTTCACTGAGTGAAAATGAAGTTGCTGTTACCACTGTGAATGCCTTTGTATCTAACTGTGCCGTGGAATTATGAAAAGCTAATGAAACCTACTTTGAATCTTAAGAAAACATAAGTGGTTTAATAAAACAGTCACCTCTTTCCCTAACCTTAGGAAAATATAATGTCATCCCTGCTCACCATACCATTCAGTAAACTCAAGGGCGTGCTGAGTTTCAGCAGGCAAATTTTTGCTTTTTATGTTAAACTGAAAAGACCTTGAATGTGCTGTTTAAATTGAATTTGTACACAAGAAACTCAAAGTTCCTTAAAAGAGCACATCAATAAAGTAACACCAGTTTGGGCTGCCTTGTTAGGGATTAGTGTTTTTAATCTGTTTCAAGTGTGCTTTGGGAATTAGAAAACAGTGCTGAGATATTAATAACAGGTCATTCAATGTGCACCCTTGCATACATTTAAAAGGGCTGGGAGGAGTTTTTATGTTGACTGTAAAATGAGCCGAGTAGATCAAATAAAAATCTCATTCAAAGGCCTCTGTGAACTTAAGACATTCAGGATAAAGCCTGGTTTTTCCTTCTAGAGGCTGCGTCCATCTTTCCTTGTTGCTCCTGTTGTTAATCCAGCGGTAAAGCAGGAGTATAACTCTTACACCTCTAGAGCACCACAGAGCAGAATGGGAGCAGAATGCGACCTCTGGGTTGTAGCCAGATGTTACAGTCTATAGCAGTGGGTCTCAACCCATGGTCCGTGGGCCACATGAGGCCCAATCAGCACACTGCTGCAGCCCATGTGACATCCCGGTAAATGGATACACAGGAAGTAAGTTGTGTGAGTGCAGCCCATATAGCACATTGAGAGCTGCAAGCGTGGCCCACTATGGCAGACAGGTTGGGAACCACTGGTCTATAGCAAAGTGTTGGTCAGCTGTCAACCAATGCACCATAGTGGTTAATGTGAACCTACTTCATATTCCCTTCAATAATATTACATGTTAGCGTAGGCTGGGAACACTTAAAAATACACATTTGTATTTTATAATTAAAGGTTTAAACATAGGAGGATTCCAGGCACCTTTCTCCAAAAAAGACTGAGTCATACTCCCTGTTTACACTGTATAGTAAAATCAGTCACTGTACCTGTGGTGGCAGCTAAATATTCTGGTTCTAAAAGGGTAGGTCTCCTTTTCTTGCCTCCTTAGAAAAAAAAATATCAAGAAGTAGTTTTCATTCATGCAATGCAATCTTTTTGGGGGAAGAGGTACATTTAAATCTTTAATTACAACAACTTGCACATAAAATCTAATTATGCAAATACTGTAAAAATTACAAACTATACATTTGGTAAGAAGCAAAATGCCAACATTGAAGAAGGAGACAGAATCTGCAAACTCAAAATAGACCTCAAGGCAGTAATTCAGATTAATGCCAGTGTTATACGCCAATCACCCATCATATTTCAATCTCCTGCCTCTAAATCCAGTTAGAGACAAAGGACCTTAGTTTGTAAAGTAAATCTGCAATTTGGAAGATTTGGACTCTGCTCAGCCACATACTTCCTGTGTGATGCTGGGCAAGTCAGTCAGGCTCCCTGTGACTCAATTTCCCATGGTATGGATACTGCATACACTGTTGGGAGGGTGATATTTTAAAAACTGTGAGAAGCTCAGATATGCCTGTAAATGGATCTTAGAAATATATTGTGCCTAATAGACCACATTATTTTATTTATGAGAAATAAAGGACAATGTGTTAACATTTAGAGAGGTAAGGATTTCAAAATCATCTTCAGTCTCAACAGTTTAATCATACATAAAACATGTTCTTTTAGAGAAGTTCTCAAGCTCACTCCACTGAATCTCTACCCTCAACCACATCCTGGCAATTTTTCCACAACCTTTTGCAGAAATGTATGGTATACCACAATATTTTCTGTGCAGCAGATCCTGTATGCAAATGATTCCTTCCCTCCTAAATAAAAATGCAATTTTGCTGGAAAAATAATTGGCGTTTTGGTATCTTCAAAAAGTGTAAAGGTAGATCTCAATCTAGCACTAAATAAAGCTAATGTAACTAATTACCATATATGTGCAGATTATTGAGATGGGTGGTTTTCTAACTGTGCTGTTCTGTATGCTCCTCTGCACCCTGAAAAAAGAGAATAGCCATTGTGCAGTGTACTCAGGTCACACCCCAAACCTTTCCCCTCCCTTTCCCAATCACCACCCCTAGCGTGCCCATTAAACTTAAATCTGTGATCACAGACTTGCATTAGTCTCACACCAGTTTGGAGGCATCCCGCATGTACAGTAATATAAAAAGCCATTTCTGTTCATTTTAAGGCTCCTTTATGCTGCCTAAGTCATATGAGGCTTAAGGACATAAAGAACTTGCCTATAGCGTCCTGTCTTAAATGAGCTGATTGGAACTGAGTTTGCATGGATGTTGTTTTCTAAACTTTTATTTTTGCCTGTCTAGACTCGCCTATGGTTTTACTCCCTGATTACATAATACGGACTCTGCTCTGCAGCATGACACACGTGCATTAACAAGAGGGACCTCTTGCACCTTAACAATGTACACATCCTATGGGCACTGGAGAATAATTGCCATTATTGCCTCTATAGGTAGGATGGTCATTGAAATGACAGCATGGTCCATGCTGTGAGGCAGATTATGTCCTGTTGCATTGGAATAAGAACCAGCACTCCAATATGAGTTATTTCAATCTGTGTTGTATGTGCAAGGCCATATACGCAGCTACTTCTCCTCCCTGGAGCAGATGCATACAGAGTAGGTAGGAGAGAGAGAGGGAAAGGGCAGTCTTGGCACCATCCAAACCATACTCTTAGTCAGACTAATAAGCGAATGCTTGTTCAAACCAACAGATAACAACCGCAGGAGGAAGCAAGGAAAAAAGGCACAACTGCGTTTCTGCCTCTCAACCCCACTCCGGGCACTCTCATAGTGTCTGTGTTTACACACTGCCCCTTCTGCACAACTGTTTCTCAAGACATGCTCTACATACAACCATGGTTAAACCACATGGAAAAAAAAAGAGATCGATACATATTTCTGTTAAGTTGGTGCTTCTGTTGCCAGGACACAAATGTAAAGGATCTTAGATTTATGGGAGGGCTTTTAAATTGATCTTCAGCATTTCAGGAAGAAAATTAAATACCTTGTTGTCTTGGAGACCACCTACAAAGAATGCATCTTCCATAACAAAGGACTCTACATCACTGACTAAATGAGTTTTCCAAAGCTGGCACCTTTAAAGCTTTGCAATCCGTACAAATATTCAGCCTTTGATAAACTACCTTGGTCATTTAACCTACTAATTAGTTGTAACTCTTAAAATGTTACATGGATTGTTTGAATCACATCTTGCAACATGGAGTGGTTTCATTGATCACTCTCCTCCTGACTTCTCTGCTGGGCAATTTATAAAAAGTTCTATGCAGAGCTGATTGTGCAAACACAATCAATATGGGTTAAACTGCTTTTTAAAAACTCCTCCTCCTCCAAGATTATTATGGATGAAATTTGGAAAGAGGCTCAGACCACAGGAGAACATAAATGCTGTAAATCACCATGTCCTGACAAAATAAACTCCTGCACAGTGTTTAGATTCCATTCTTACGGCAGTCCTCATCACAAGCAAGAATGCAGAGACGTACCATTTGCTGTGATTTCCAAACACATCTAAGCATTTTCCTTTCGAACAAAAACACGACTTCATTATAAGAGCTGAGTGAAATAGTATATGCAAATAAATATGATTTGAAAAATTCAGGCCAAATTCCATGGAAAGTTTCAGCTGAAAAAAGTAAAATGTTTTGTTTTGACATACTGAAACTTCAACTTCAAAATGATGCTTTGTTGAGCTGAACTCAATTTTAAAAAGAGGGTTAAATGAAACATGTGGTTAAATTAACTGTTTTGTTTGACCTAACATGACATTCTTTGGGTTTTTCATTTCAGTGGGAAAGCATAAAAGAATCTTCATTTAAAGTCAGTCAGAACCTATTTATTTTCTCTTTGATGCATTCAATTATTCACAAGCTCAGCTCATAACCCTAATCCAAGATGAGAGCAGAATAAACTTGAACTAAACTTTCGTTTTCTGGTGGTGTTTATACCTGGTTCCCAACATGTCTGTTGGTAACAGTAGTGCACAGATTTTAATTGGATGGCAGCCTAAAGAACACTAAGAAAATGTTAAGAAATTCCTGACCTGCAGGATTCCTTGATTTGTTCTGAAGGCCTTAAATTAGCTCTTCAGAAGCATTTTAAGAGTTAAGGCCCCTGTAGCAAGGATGGCTTAGCAGTGTTCAGAGAGTGAGGTGAACTCAATGGGAAGAGCTTGATGGCAAAATATTAAAAAGGGGCTCTGAGCGGAACCTCAGGAGGTGATGGCTGATGGCTAGAAAAGAATATTTTGAGGTTTGCTTTTGGGAATTGACTTGTAGGTAAAGTAGAACAATGGTCCAGGGCAATGGTAAGGGTTAATTGATTTCTAAAAGCCTGTTTGTGACAAAGTTTCCTTCAAGGCCCATTGTGTCCAAAGCCAGCAGACACACAAGCTGGGAAACTGAAGACATGTACCACACTGTTTCATAACATGAGATAAGATGGCATTAAGTCATGGTGCCCAGCTGCAGAGCCCTTGGGCTTTCTGGTTTTGATAAAGAGACCAAATTAGGAGAAACCAGTAAACAACCAAATTAAGATGTGTGCATGTGACGGGTTAGTGACACAAAGGAATATGCTGACAGAACAAAACATGGATAGTATGACAACCACAGGGAGGCTAATCAATAGTACCCAGAGATGAAGAGTCATCAGAGAGAAGAAAGGACACAAAAGGGGGGATTTCAGAGCAGCAAAGGGTCCCCAACCCAAGGCCACCACAGACAGAGGGCCATCTCAGCCCTCTCACCCACCCCACTGAGGTGGGGGGTGGGCCTTGTCCTTTGACCTCTAGGATGCTGACATCTGACATTTAAGACAGAACCTCAGGCTGAAGCTTGCATACTGTCCAGATGTACCTTCCCTCTGTGACAGCTTTAGCACCGATAGATATAGAATTGTTTGCATTATTCTTATCCACTATCGCTGAGTACCAATAAAATGTGCCTTTTATTGAATGGAGAGGTCGTGGTCGGTCTGAGGGTCTGGATCTGCCCAGAACAAGGTATCTGGGTCATAAATCCAGTGCCAATAATGGCTACCTGGTGTCTACTAAAGGGACAGCTAGAGTGTTGCTAGACAGCACATACCCTGAAGTCCTAGCCAAAAAATCATGGCTTTGTGGAGTTCTGGGGTACCAGACAGAAAAGCAGCTGGCTCCTCCTTTTAGTGCCAGAAACTCCCTCAAGCACAGCACTGTGAAGTGACATGTTACTTGATAAAGGCAAGCTTGGTGAGAGCTCTTGGCACATGTACACCTTTACAAAAGTTTCAACATCTAACAATCAGCAAATCTGTTGCCTGAGGCACGCGTCATCCTCTCTCCATATCACTGTTCTGATGCTTTTTGGAAGAGGGCATTCAAAATAGTCATACATTGTTCTCCTTCCCTGGAACACATGGGACTGCTTATTTTTTTCATTCAGCAGGAAATGTTAAAGGAAAGGCAACTTGTGGCAGGCCCTTGCCCCACTTACTGCACTGCTGGTGTCCAGCTGGCCAGTCTGCAGGTGTCTCGGCAGGTCCTGAGTGGCCAGAAGAGGGACTGAAGATTGGTCCAGCTGTTCAAAGCTCCCAGGATAACAAGAGCTTGACTGCCGCATCTGGGGGGAGAGAGAAGGAAGAAGCACTTGCTGCACCTCTGGAAGTCTTCCCCGTGGCTAGCACTGATGTGATGCAACCACATGCAGGAAGATTACTGGGCAGCATGGCATCTCAGACCATGGCTGGGACTTCTCCATGGCTTCTGAGCTACCACTTACTGACATCGAGGACATTGGAGACCCAACCTGGGGCAAGGAGCCCTGACAAGCTGAACAATGCTGCTGAAGACCAGATGCCTGGGAAAGGGAGCCTAGGTCCCAGTGGAGGAGTAGCCATGGACAGACCAAGGGACTCAGACCTACCTGAGAACCTACCCACATGGGACTTTGGCAGCAGGTACAGCCAGGCAGCTGGGGAGGGATGAAGGCATCCCAGGAGGCATCAGTAGGACCAACAAGGGGGAAGAACCCACCTGGGAGCTCAGTGGCACAGTCTGCCACATTTGAATGGGGCTGGACACTAGATTTCACAGCCAGCCAGTGTCAAGACCCTAAGGGTCACGGGGGTGTGAGGCAACTCTCCACAGGACATTATAAGAGGTGGCCAGGTACCAACTGACCCAGGGCCCCAGTGCTCTTAGGGATATAACTCCCAGTGAGGGAATTGCATGGCAGCCATACAAAGTGCCCCACATGCAGGTGGGGGTGCAGAGAAGATGCGTCAGATGCAGTGAGCATCATCGCCCTGCTCACTCGCATCCCTGAAGGAATTTCAGTTCATGTATCATCAAGTTGCTAGTTTTTCAGTTGGAGACACCTGAATCACAGTCCTGTCAAAAGCCATGGAGGCAACTCTTCTGGGAAGAACAGATGGTACCTGTGGCACGTCCAGATCTTACCAAGACCAAGCCAGATCACCTGAGTGGAAAGGGGTGGGGCTTAGGGGAGGTAATGAGCCCCACAAAAGAAGGCATCATTCAAGGCACCCAGGACCATTGAGAAACACTGAACAACATCTTCTGGCGAAACCTCAGGTAACATCAAGTCGTGGCAGGCAAGTAGACCCTGGTGCGGTATGCTTAAGCAGGCAGGGCCTGTTATTGGTGGCACTGTGAGCGTAGGCCTGCTACACAACTGATAAAAAAGGGAAGAGAGGAAGTTTCCTTGCCCTACATTTGTCCATATTACTGAAGAATGCTTCCGTAAATTTAGCAAAACATTGTTGCCACCTTAAGAATTTCTTTAGCTAAAGGAAAGATTAACTACAACCAACTCACTCTGTTTCATATTGATCCATTCACCCCTACTGGTTCTGAAATAAGATGCTATTTCTAGGCTGGGAAAGAGGAAGTCATAGAACCCAGCCTGATAGGTAAGAGGAAAATCCTTGCTGAGTTTAAGTATATATTTAATTTGTTTTCAAGTTGATCT
>NW_017729029.1:55593157-55648640 GCF_001723915.1 Gavialis gangeticus
CCAAGGCAGAGATGGAACAGGGGCTGGCTTCCCAGATTAACTACAACCAACTCACTCTGTTTCATATTGATCCATTCACCCCTACTGGTTCTGAAATAAGATGCTATTTCTAGGCTGGGAAAGAGGAAGTCATAGAACCCAGCCTGATAGGTAAGAGGAAAATCCTTGCTGAGTTTAAGTATATATTTAATTTGTTTTCAAGTTGATCTTTGACTTTGAAGAGGTTCATAACAAAGTTGAAATACATCAACTAAAATTAAGGTATTACTTTGCATTATCCCCAACTGAAAAATGGTTTTAAAGAATGGGTTTAATAGAAACAGTTATTACACTTTATCAACATTGCCCAGACTCACTTTCTTAATTAAATTTCAATAGATCATATGGGCTTTCTGTGAGTCAAGGAAGCTGACATTATTCCAAAAAATAATCAAGTTCCCAGGTGGAAGAGGAAGTCTGATGGGTATCTATGCTGACATAAATGATGAAGCCTCTAAGCTTAGTTCCCCAAAATAATGGTCTGGCAGTCAACTAAAGACTGCAAGCACCTACTCTGGATTCCTTCAAAAACAGCTGGATTTATTTCTTGCTGGGGTCACTTGATCCCAGCTGACTTCCCGCCTATGGTGGGGGGGCTGGACCCAATGATCTCTTGAGGTCCCTTCCAGCCCCTAATGTCTATGAAATCTAAGTCTATGAAATAAAGAGTTCTTTCTTCCCTGACAAAGTAGGTCTCCACAGATTGTTATGTAATTCTGCCTTCATAAAATAAGTAGTTTGTCTACAGAAAGCCAGTGGGAGTTGGGTGCCAAACACACAGGTGGGATTTTGGAAATCCCACCTTTATTAGTCCTTCTTGGTTTTTGTGTAGCAGAACAACACAAAAGCAAGTTGATAAAACCCCAGATTTACATGACCTCTGATTTGTCCCCCCAGAGATAAATCTGCTAGTGTACAGTTCTCATTCCTTATAGGCTCATTTTTCAGTAAACTGATGGTCTGTAATAGATTGTAGATTGATGGTACACTGTATGCTGAACACATCCTCATCTGCTTTACAATGTATTGAATACGGACTGGACATGATTAGAGATGTATGAAACACATACCGACAACTTCATATTGCCACCTGTAGATGGCATGGGAATACCTCCCTATGTGAAGCACTTCAACTCACTTCTATTAGCAGCATTATAAGTATTTAGATTTTTATGCATCAAGTGGTTCCTGAGGCGGGGAATATAACATGAACTTGCATCAAAAGACGTGCAAGAACTCTATAAATACATTTACATGAAACACTGAAGGTTGTAGGGTCTAGAAAACCTTCAAAGTGTCTACCCCTTGAATAGGGTAGACACTTAGGAGGGCATCCTTCCTTCCTAATGTACCCTGAGTTCACTTTGATTTCAGTGAAACACTAATATAGTAAAGATTTCTCATGTAATCCTGGCTATACAGGGAACACAAGAAAAATGAACCACAATGTTATAATCAAAATGGGGCTAATAGGAAAACACTAATGGAGCTCCAACCATGCAAAGCTGTTGCAGAGGTAACACCAGAGCCTTAAAATCTTTGCTGATGGAATTGCTCCAAGTGGATATAGTCTGACTGAAATCAAAGCAACAAGAAGCATGAGGGCCACTGCTGGACACAGGGTAGAACATTCAGATGTGTCAATTGAAGGGATTTATGTGCTTCAAGGTACAAACAGGCAACTTGGAGGATTTGCAAAAATGCCCCTGTGACTTTGATTGGAATCTGCAGGCAACCACTGAGAGCAAACATGACAGATTATCTGTAGGCAAAGGATGACACCTTATTTGTGGCAGCTGTATTTCAAGTTTTGAAAACATACCTACATTATGCAATTAAATTTGCATGTATTAATTTCCCCTCATATTATGGCACAGACTTCATCAGAAGAAAGTATTCTATCTGTAAGCAGACACATTCTGAATTACCCTAGGGTAAGATCCTCAATTAAACATATTTTCTCCTAAAAAAAAAAAAAAAAAAAAAAAGAGAAAGATGAAATGAACTGGAAATGTAATAGGATAGTCTCATTTTAGAGCATGAGAATTTATTATACCATCTTTGATGTGCACAGAAATTACATGCATTAATTGCTATGCACCAAAAATGCTTTCACAGGATTGTTAAATGTGGGTGCTAACATCTTTTATTCTATATTTTTGAAGGAGGTAACAAAACACTTTTTCTTCTTATATCTGAAAAACACCGATGCATGTTCCATATCTCTGTTATCATATTTACTCAAATATAAGACACGGTTTTTTCCCCCCTGGTCAGCATGGGGGAAAAAGCCCCTCAACTTACTTTTGCATACAAAACCTCATTAAGCATATTGTCTATCATAAAACTGCTACCAAAAGCAGCATGCGCTCAATAATAGAAACAACTATAAAGTTGATTGAATACAGCCCAGCCCAAATTGACCATGCTTGGGGGAGGGAGGGTGTCCCTTAAAAAAACCCAAAAAAAGGTGGGTGTCCCCTCCGCAGGGAACTGGCACTGAACCTGGACATACTGCAATACAAGGTCAGCACCGGGGAGGGCCAGAGCCAGCCCTGACACTCTCCCCTTGGTGCCAAAAATGCTACATTTATTCTTAGATAAAAAGGCCAAGATGCTAATGGGACCCTACTGCAAGGTGTTTCTTCACCAACTTTAAATGTCTGGCAAACATTACCAAACGTCTACGTAGACGGGAGGCTCTATAGGCCCCTCTCTCAACCCGTTGCATATGATCGATGTGATCCTGCCCTCCATTAGCTGGAGCTGGAGCAGGCAGCCCCATGCCTTATCTGTGTATAAACTGTTGGAGCATTCCAGGAATAGTGACAATACCCCGTTCCCATTGAGGGCAGGGGGCCCATTAGCACATGGATCCTTTGCAGGGGGTATCTGGAGTGTATACACATACTGTGCAGTGCTGGACTGTGGAGTCACCGTGGCTTGAAGCACTGTCGACTCTGCTGGGGCCCAACCCAATGAGCTATATAATAAATCATGACATTTTTCACTTTGGATTAATATAATCTATAGTTTGTAATATGTATAAGTAAGTACAAGAAGTGCTGCTGAAAAGTGTGTTTTCAGAATACCTGTACTGAAACTCACAGTACTTTGCCAAAAAATAAAAGCAAAATGCATCTATTCTGGATGAACTAAATTTGTTAGGTACCCCTAATAATTTGCCTATATGAAAATTACTACAGGTACATTTATTTCAAAGTCAGTGGGGTGTTTTTTTGTCCCTTGCGTTTCAAATTTGCCTCTCTTCCACATGCTTAGAGAAGGAACATCGCCTGAGCAGAGTCTGACAGTAAGGTGGGGAAGAAGCCGGAGGGCCGGGGGGTATTTTCCCTGCTGTAGCAGTAGGAGTGGGGCAAATTCAAGACAAACCTCCAGTAATTAGATTTGATACCTGGAAAATGATAACAAATGTATAACTCTTCCATATAGCGAATCTAGTTATTTGGAGGGGGGGGGGTGCCCATCTTAAATTCAAGGTCATTTTAGATGCAAATAAGTACAGTAATCACCTTCCCATTCCTATATGTGTATTTTTTTGTCTTTTCATAAAGTTAAAAAGAAAATAAATGAAGGTAAAACCAACAATAGGCCTACAAGAGTAAATGTCCACACTGGCTTGGAGAGAATGCCCCCCATGCAGATTCTGTATATTCCAATCTATATCTGTTTAATGAAGATACCTACCTCAAACCCTACCATAGCCTGGTTCCTGCTCCTTGAGTTATATCTGTTTTGAAACCAATGACTGTCTAATGTCATGGTGCCCAGCGTCCACCTCCAGAAAGTGGGAGACCTGGTCTCAAAGTCCCCATTAGCCTGAAGAGAGTCAAACCAACAGCTTCCACTTTCCAGATTTCTCTAACCACCAGGCTACATGAGGATCTTTCTTGATTGTTCTCCTTCTCACCCCATCAAGTCTTATATTCTTGGCTGCCACTGGTTGAGCTTTCCCAGCAGGAGTAAAGGGCCTCTCCACCCTTTCAAAAGCCAGGGAGACATGACTCTGAATCTGTGTCTCCCACTTGTTGGGTAAGTGCCCGAACAATAGCCACTACTCCTGTCATTGTTTGTCACATGAACTCAGTGATGTAGGGGTACGCTAGGTGTGCTTGTGGCAATGGAGCGGGTGCCTCTAGGACCCAGCTGGGTCTGGGTGCCCCTCTCTCTCAGTTATGGCAGGGCCATTTCAGCTCCCCACCAGCCCAGACTCTGAAGGGCACAAAGATGTCTTACCACACAAAGTTGCCTTCACATTCCCACGGTTGCTTCTGTTCTAGGAATGCCACCCAAAGCTTGTTTTTTTGGACCGTAAAAGCAAAAAGTATTATTTTCTCTAAAATAATGTGTTCACTTGTTTTTTCTCCATGGAAACCTTTACCCACATGGAGCCAGATAGAAAATCCAGGGAAGTCAGTAGGACTTCAGAACATGCCTGAAGGAGAGATGGACTTAAGCATGTGCATTGATGCCCTGCCAGAGCCAAGCCCTGTAGCTTAACTCAAAAACCACTGGAATCCATGCCAAGTTTGGACATAACCTAAAACTACTGCACACAACAAAGATTGAGGAGTTCCTCTCCTGCAACTTCACTGGAGTCCTTTGCACTAACCTTCCAGAAACCTCCACGCCTTTGTGCTACCAGTGAAGCATAAAATGTGGAATATTGTATTCACCATGAAATTATTAGATTGAAGGAGAGCGCGGTGTTTACTATAGCAACAATGGGGTCACTTTACTAATCCTCAACCAATGTTTGAGGCACTTAATACAGCCTTCGGCACTATTAGGCAGTCTGATTATTTAAATCAGAGCACAGCGACAGCCTCTTACTCATGATGAGAGAAGCTGTCATTTCTCTCATGGACAGTACTGCAAAAAAGGATAAACATTAAAAAAAAATTTTTTTTAATTGCCACATCACCCAAACTGTGCCAGTGGCAGAAGAGATGGACACAAGTCATTTCATCAGTGTTTCCCTTCAACACAACCAAGATGATATGCCAAGCCTGAGGCTGAGTCACGAATGAAGCATACGTTACCCAGTTCCCAAGACTTTAAATGACTAGATGGCAATGCTTCCTTCTCAAAAAAGCTGTCTCTGGTTCAGGAATGGGTCTAAGTTTAGGAAAAGAGGAATTTCAGGTTGAACAGAGAGGTACCAGATTTGTCTGCTCCTCCGATTATAACTTGGCCAAGGTTTTTAATATCATTGTCAGTAGAGCTTAAAAGTGGAAAATAAAAGTGGAAAATAGGTGTGCTCTCACGTCTCAATTTGGAAAGCTGAATGAGCTTTATTTTACAGCTCTAATAGTTACTAAACCAATTTTTTTTGAGTGTAGCTCATTTCTAGAGACCTTCCTTGGGTATTGTGCTGAGATGGCACTGCCTTCTGACTAATGGTACATTACAGAGAACTTATACACATGCAGGGAGGCTGCTCCAACATGCTGTAAATCCAGAGCGTTGGGGCAGACCTGATTCATCAAGTCTGCCTGAGCACGGAAATTAACAGAATCCAGCAGCTTCCAGCGTCATGTGTATGTCCTTGCACTGAAAAATGGTGGCGGGACACTTTAAAGCTCGTTGAATGAGCTTTAGTTCAAAGTGCCCTGCTGCCATTTTTTCAGTGTGGGGATGCTGATACACATGACGCTTGGACACTTTTAACACAGCTCGCTAATTAAAGTGCCTCCTCTCTCCCCGCCCCCACCGCCTCCTGAAGCATGTCTACAAATGAGTTAGGTTACCTAACAGTGGGTGCATCTACACGTTCATTAATGCACTGTGGTTACTTGGATAACCACATACTAAATAGCTGTAGTTACTGTAGTTACTTGGATAACCAAGTACTAAATCAATGTGCAGTGACTCACACTACTGTGCAGTAGCACAAGCGCATGGGTTTTTTTGGACACCTACTGCGCAGTAGTGTATTAGCGCAGGTTTTGCCTGACAGGCTACTATGCAGTGTTATTAGGCTAGTACACAGTTAGCATCTCACGTATATGCACCCAGTAATTGGTTTGCATCATGTTATGCACCGTGTTTACTTACAAATAGCACACCCTGGAATATATATGCACCATGTGTTTGAGGCAGAATGAAGAAAAAAAGAGACTTTCCTTACAGTAAGTCATTACATAGCAGCAGCTGGGGAGCTGAACCTGCTCACTGTTCTGCTCCCTGTGGCTCACTGCAGATTTTACTTTTGCCTTTGCCAGGAAACTGCTCCTATCGTGTTTCTGACATACAATGTACACTCCAATTTCCAGCACATGGCTTTTAGGGAAAAGGTATTGTATGCAAGAAAATACGGTAGATTCCAAAATGAAAATTTATCCTGAGGCACAGTGAATCTCATATTTTAAAGGCTGAAATACTGAAGGACAGACTTAATGCTGAGCTCTACAATTTGGAGTGCTTGACTTATCAATGCCAGTATTGCGATAATGCTGTGTTTTTTCCCCCTTAATAAAAAAGGTATATGCCTCCTATCCCAGGAACCTTGCTACACCTATTCAGTTCTCCTCCTTCTAATATCACATTTATTCTCATATTTTCTTTCAGGACAATTTGATTTTAGTAAAATAAAGTACAAAAACAATACTCCACACCCTCGTCTTAATTGGTGATCATCACCTCCTTATAAACCAAAGCAAAACAGATGCCATTCACTTAATTGTTACAGGACTGGAGTTTCTGGGGAGCATAACATTTCACCTAAAAATTATCTATTCAAGTCGTAGTACTTGCGGATTTATCTGTCACATTGAAGCGTGATCTGAAGCCCATTGAATTCATTGCCAGTCCTTCCATTAGGGTTTGGATCTGACCCAAGACAGGAGCTGGAAATGCTTCTTGCCATTGTTTCTCAGTGTCACTGGCTAAGCTCATGTACTGCTTGGAAAGCGCAGACTACAAGTAACTGCGAGAAGTCTATTGCACACCATGAAATATATGGAAAGCCAAATGTCACAAGGAATGGACACATCTAACTTCAGAAAGCTTTTCATTGTGATGCTGAAACCATTATGTCTGGAACAACATCTGTCTCCCTCCCCTGGCCTCTGGTTCCTAGAGTTCCCCTACTGTAACTGTAGAGAGTTTTCTTTCAACTTTGGTGATTTTAGGTGGGTATTCAGAGCCCCTTGAGTTCAAGCAGCTTAATAGCCAAATATCTCAGGAGCACAAGGATTTCAAGCGTACTCTCTACCAGCACAGGGACTATATCAGAGACCCATATATAAGCTCAGAACATAGATGTTGGCAATTTGGGGTAGCCCAATAATTCCTTTTACCCCTTGAGCATACTCAGTTCCTGACCGCTGTAATTATACCAGCATACACAGGGCCAGCCTGAGGATTTGGGAAAGCATTAAGCAGCTTGAGTAGTGTCACAGAGAAAGCCGAATATCAAAAACAAGATTAAAATGTCAAAGTTCTTTGAACTCAGTGCTTAGTCTACTAAACCAGGCTGCTTTCCAATTTCTGAGATGCCCCTTGCTGTGGATAAATTTCACACTTAGCAGAGGAGCTGGTTCAGCTTTGGGCAGCCAAGTGGAAGGCAGTCTGTGGTGACCAGTATAGCTCTCCTCCCCATAGCCACAAACTGTTCCATGATCTTCCCCAACAATCGAAGGACCTCCAGCTCCCCTGCCACCTCCACCAGTTCCACCATAGGCTACTGAAAGGAGGAACCATTAATTAAAAACAGGTTCTTTAGAAGGGAATTAGTGGCAAACTCCCAATCCTGGCAACTGTTTGATACTGTTGAAACTACCTTTGTAAGAAAAGGGGCCAAAAGTTTCATCTTTTAAGAAATACACCCACCAATGCCCTGACATTTCTAGTTGCTCACAGTAAGGAAGAAGATGCACATCTTTAACAGTGAGGTATCTAAGGGTTCAGCTGGCATACCAAGGCAGCTGGTGCATGCTCCATGACTCAAGTCTCTAAGAGATAACGAAACACGTGGAACTCAACAGATTAATGATGATTCTGAGGGTCGTGGAGAAGAGCTGTAGAAAATGGAAGTCCCAGGATCTTGAAGATCCTTCTAGCAAGAACTGGAAGGTAATCCTGGAGATGAACCAGGATAATCACAGGGGGTTTAGCCATTGCTTCCTAGGGCCTTCACTCTACCGTTCATGCTCAGGCTGGTACAGTGGTCCTACACTCATGAGTAAGTCCCACATGGCATGAAGAAGGATTGCAGAATCAGGTCCGCTGAGAGCAGGGGCAAGCCTTAAAACCCCTACAATTTGACTAAGGCAACTGAGTTATTCTGATCATAGTTCTCATGACCACCTCTTCACCCCTTTATGAGAACTAAACCTATCCTATAATAACCAATGGCAACTTTGCTAGTTAGGTCACTGAGAGCAGAGACGATAAAAAAAGAGAGTTAGTACAAAGAGGAAGGGAACTCATGTTGCTAAGACTTAGTTTGCTTTGGAAGTGGGGGGTGGGAAAAATCAGTGATTCCACTGCCAACAATTCAGGAGGCATGTTTCCATACATCTCCTCCTGTGGAACTGAATTACAGCAGATTGCAACTCCAACTATGAGTGTCCACACGCCCAGCCTCCCAGCCCCAAACCAGGTCTCTCAGAATATTCATTCCTTTTACAGCTGTCCTGAACTACAAGGATCCAAGTAATCCTCCTGGTAAAAGGGCTTTTCCAAGATCTCAGTGAACATCCGAATTCCCTCCAGCCCAAGGCTCTCCATATTTACGAGAATACGCTTTCTTTCTGGTTGGTGTCCATATGAACAAGGTCCAGCTTCTTTTGCTACAGCAATTTATAAAAGAGGAATTTGAGTTACTGTTGCACCAAAAGCAGACTAAAGGGCAGGTTCAATGATGAATGGGAGGGATCAGACAATCAATTTCAATTACTGCTAATAGGATTTCGATAGCTATTCCACCGAGCATAGTGCTGACGGTTTACACCAAACTCTGGCTTTCACTGTGGCTGTATTCTTTTTTTCTGTTTTTTAGTAAGAACATTCATTTAAAAATGCAGTGCACCATTCAACACCTTGTTATTTGGATCACTGGCAGCTCCTCAGTTTTTACCAAATTACAGCTTTCATTTTAAACTATTATAACCTTACAAAGCAAACCCTTGGCATGGGGGCCATTTGGAGTGCTGCCTTCCAAGGTCCCTGACAGCCTGAAATACTAGCTCTACAAGAGGTAGGAGTAAGCCCCTGTCAATCTGGTTAACTATTTCAGGACCAATCGCTTAGTGAGAATTATCAGCGATTGGGGTCCCCTAGTGAGGCTGTATTTCATAGGACCTACAGAAGACCAAGGGAGGCTGCTAGGTCAGTGGTTCTTGACTTTTTTTAGACTCAAGGCAACCTTGGCTACACTCAAGGCACCCCTCAGAAACAGCCACTTCTTAGTTTTCACTGGTTAATTGATTACAGAAAAGTAACAGAGCAATTGTACTGCTGCAAATAATTCAAATAGACCTCAATGGGTCTGAATGTTTCTTAACCCTCTGGAATCCTATTTGAAATCTGTGGGTTTGCCTTGAGTCATGTGTGCCTATCTAACAGTGCTAACATTGTGTGGCATCCCACAGCATCCTTGAAAAGATCTCAAGGCTTTCCGGGTGCCACAGCAGCAGCCCCAGAGGCACATAGGCAGAGAAATGACTGATTTGCTCGCATGTATACTAAGCACAAAGCTGCTCAACACTTAAGACCGAGGTGCTTCTAAGTATGCTCTAATGGTAGATGCCTGCCAGAAATGTAGGTATCTACAAGACTTGGAAGCTCACAGGGTTAGGCTACACCTGACCAGGGGGCTTGAGGACACCTAGGACCTGCTTACATCTCTTTGTGAATCCAGCCCTTAAGGACTTCATCATTTGAGGAGCCCCATCCTCACGAGCGTTGAACTGTATTGCCTTTGTTCACTTTTTGCATTAAGCTTTTCAGTGGCTACGTCTACATGAGATGCTGACTGTGCAGTCATTACTATGCAGTCATTTAGTACTTATTTATAAGTACTCTGTTACTGCACAGTCTTGCTGAGGAATGGCTTTTTTATGACGCTGGCTGTGCAGTAGCTCATGACTACTGCACAGTAGTGTTGCGTCATGCTTCCTGCCACATAGTGTTATGGACTATTGTGCAGTCAGTGTCTTGTGTAGACATGGCTAGTTTGTGGCAAAATACTGCATTAGCTGCTAGGAAGCCGATACAACCTATTTGTGTAACAGAATGCAATCTAAACAGTCTGGCAGGAACAGAGAGGTTGTTAAAAAGCACTTAACTGTGTGAACCGATTTGCATGAATATATAATACACAGTTATTAGTTTAACGGTTGTGCTAAAACCTTTTTTCCCCTAATGATTTCATGATGAGATGCTAAATGTAAGCATAAAAAAAAACCCCTAATAAAGAAATCATGAAACTGTTTGCTTCTGTCATTCTTTCCAGTGAACAATGTTTTAATTCCCTCAGGAAGGCAGCAACCTTGATTTGTTCCATAAAGCTGCTTTCTTTTGAGAAAGTCAGTACAGCCTATACAAACCAAATTAGAAATGCAAGAGAGAAGATCTCAAAATGCTGTCATTTCTCTGCCAGGCAGTGCTGAATTTTAGACCAGTTTATAAACAGAGGAGAAATCAGGGTGGAGTCAGGTCTCCAGGTTGTAGCTGTATTGGTCTAGAGGAAAAGGCAGGGCATTTTCATAGTCCCACTTCTTCCAGTGACACTGTGCATGCCAGCCCTGTGGCCGGAAGGACATGCAGAAATCTCAGCCAACGTGGCAATGCTTGGCTCCCAAGGCAGTCACTCTGCTCCAAGGACCGACTCTAAGTAGCGAAATTTGGACAAAGAAACCCTTTGCTGTTTGCAGCAGCTCTCCAAAGAGAACATGCACCACAAGACTTACAGCAAATCTGCCTTGGGGCTGAATGGAAGGACTCTGAGGCAAGATTAAGAACATGAATTACCAGGTTGACTACTCAATGGCTAGGGAGCTTTGTAAAAGCAAGCTACAAAATGTTGAATGATGTTAAAGGGGAGTCATTAGAAGGGACTGGGGAGAGACAGCTTGGTCTAGTGATTCAGACACTGCATTAAGACTCGGAAGAGCTGGGGTCCATTCCTGGTTCTGCCACTGACTTGCTGGGTGACCTTGAAAGCTTGGTTGAAGCAGGGATATGTAGTATGTCTTACCGTGTGCGTCTTCACAGAGCCTAGCGTGAAGAGGTCCCTATCGCAACAGAGATCTTGAGACGCTATTGTGCCTAGAGGAATAAGATGTAATTAAAATTTACCCTGAAAGCAGGAATAACTTTCCAAGAAGCTGCGCATTCATCTGTTTGACTACACTAACAAACCACGAAAACAGCCATGATGAGAGACATCCCCCCAGATGGAGGATGACAGGGGAAAATAAAGGGAAACAATTGCAACTTGGCAGCAGAATAGAAGTGAAAACCCAAAACACAATGGAAAGAAGCATGTCAGGTCCGATGCACAAAGGTACATAACTAACTAAAAGAACAAAGTACTCCAGGGCATTGCAGGCAGGAAGACACAAACAAAGCTAAAAAGATTTCATACTTTGTGCTCTGAGCCCCTGATAAAACAACAACAAAACCCACGGGCCTGCTTCCATCAGGAGACTTGAGGCCCCATAAAATCCTCACTTGCTTTCCAGTCGTATTATGCTTAGTGATGATGATACCCCTAAACGCTGTATAGAGAGACGTACTCTCCAGCGGGTAAAACAGGGTTCACCCAAAAATGTGGGGTGATATTCTCCCTGCTGCTATTAGTTTCAGAAGTGACTGTACCTTTTTCTACCCAGTTAAAGGGAGTATGATAATACTAGCTTACCTATTTTATAGGATGTAGTGAAAAAATAATATCCACAGAACGCTTTCAGATCCCCAAAGTGCAATATCCTAGGAAAGGACAGCATTATTATTGTCATAGTAATTACAGCTAAGCCCCTGCTCAGCACAGCATACCACAGCTGACCAGCAATGCTGCACAGGGGCTCCGGGGATTTCACTCTCATTAGACCATAATCTCTGAAAATCCCCCGTATTCTGCGAGGCCATGATATCCCCGCAGTGGAAGGAATGCCACACCAAAAAGTCCTGCAGTGAAGTGCAGTTCACTTTCCAGCATCTCGCTTGGTCAGAGTCCATGCCAACTTGCACTGGCCTCAAAGTGAGTTACAACCAAAGAGGCATTGATTTGAAAACTGGTGTCTTTATGAGAAGCAGTGTACACCTACCAAAGGTAGTCCACAGTCTTCCCAGTCGCAATCCATCTGCAGTTCCTGGCTGGTGTTTGGCAAGTACCAAACCTCGCGTGTGCCAACATGCTTAGGACATGGTTTCTGAGCATACCTGTACTCGCCCCCTCAACTGAGGATGAGCTGTGAAGATTGCTGTACGATGACAGACAGGAATGATATGCAGGCATCGCAACCTGGCTTTTATCTGCAGTGGGAAGGAAAGGATTCAGACGGAGTCTGAGGACAAAGGTTGAGCTTTCACAGCTGGCAGGGAGGAGGGAAAATAAGCTTGCAAAACAAGGGCCTTTGACATGGAAATGCTGAGACAGGCGATCCTGGAATGCCATCAAGCCTTTTGTAGAGTCATGTCGCAGAAAAGAGCCACGCGCTTTAGTCCTTCACAACTATTCTTAGTCCTGTTTTTTCCCAGCTATTTGAAAGGACAAAAGGATACTTTACAGACAAGGTGGATGCGGCAGTAAAACATTATAGACTTACAGGAGCTACTATGCATAATACTCTTCATTGCATATTTTACAGGTTTCATGGAATCAGGAGCATGACTATGTCGAATCTCATACAGAGTTAGCTCACAAGTTATAGCTGATACTGTGAGTGGAAAAGGACATTGGGCTTTGCTAATGACAGTAACTTAAGTACAATTGAAATCCTATTAGCTATTCCTAGTGAGATGCCATTGCAAATTCACAGGGATGATGACAATCAGCAGCACGGCGTTCTAGCTGATGAGGAAAGGAGTTACTGATCTCCTGAGGAAAGACAGAAAGGAGAAGGTCAGCATCTATCTTCTGCGTTTCCTTTGGAGACATGCAGCGTCTGGGGAAAATAAAGTCATTGAAAACATTATCTCTAGGACAGAGAGAGAGAGAGAAAACAATGAAACTCCTGCTATTATATAACCACGTGTTTATACTGCTGATCACCCAAGACAGTTGAGGTATTAATAGCACTCTCCCTTCCTCCCTGCTTCAGAGTTTTATGTTTTATGATCAGACAGCAACGTTGCACAGAGGGACCTGGGTGGTTCTGAATGGCTTTATCCTTTGCACACAGACCATGGGCTCCACAAAGTTTTAGGCCACTAGAAGACAAGAGGGCTCAGCTAGTGAGGCAGAAACCAGCAGAGCTGAAGGCCGTGAGTTGCCACTGAAGTCTTTACGTCGGTCACTGCAAGCAGGCAATGATATCCCAGCACTCCCCAGCCATCTCCTCTGCTAAGCAAGCATAGGGCAGCAGGGACCAACCTTTTTTGTTAGATGAGCTACTAATTAGTCCAGTCGCCCTCCCCAGTGCAACTCCAATCCCTTTCCTCTGCCCGATCTGCTGCTTTGATCCTTGTCCTCTCTTTGACCTGCCACATGCTACATAGGGAAGCAACCCATGTCATGTGTTACACGTTTGCCACAGGCTGGACACCCCTAGTGGAGGCAATACTGGAGTAATTTTGCATACTGGCAAAAGCAAAGCAGAGATATTAATGACATGCAGCGGACTGATTGCTAACTGGCATTTAAACCCCCTACCTTTTGAAAATTCAAGTGTGAGTGCGTTTTGCGGTGGACACTTGACAATGCTATTAGCTACTGCTGAAATAACAGAAAGCGCCCTGTTTCCTGTGGTCCAAAGTCACACGTTTATTCTAAGTCTTATACAATGTTTGCAGCTGTATCCTGATCCAAGGATCCCCAAAAAAGACCAATGCCATGTCAAGAACAAATTCACCCATCTCCTGGGATTGACTTTTACCAGCCCAGCAAAGGACTGTGGGATTTGGTCAAAGAACAGGTTTTCTATTTGGGGGGTAGGAGTATTTGTAACATCCTTCCCTTCAAAAAAACAGTCCTAGGTTCCTTCATAGTCATCAAAATAATATTTACTCAACAGCTAAGCAAATAACATTGGCCTTTCTTGGTAATTAGCCTTCAACAGATATTACACACTGAGGCTCCATTCCTGCAAGCGACTATACAGCGTGGCTTCAGGGAGGCTTACCCCTAATCCAGGCTGCTTCTTAGTCTTAGGAAATATGCTTAAAATCATCCAAACATCTTCTAAATGGGGCAACCCCAGCTGCTGCAAGACTGGATGCACCCTCCAGTGACTGCGAAATAATAAATCCCACTCTTGGCATGGATTGCAGGACAGATTGCTTGCATTCGGCAGCACGTCTTCCACAAAGTGAACACAGAGTTGGGGGGAAAGGGAAGGCTTTGAGTAGTGAGTGTCTTTGTTCCAATATTTGTGGTAATTATCCATTGATGGCTGAGGAAGTGTTCACAAGCTTGATTCCAAAAATAAAGTGGAATGGGTAACAGAGTGCTGTGAAAAATAACTACTTTTACATCAGGAAAAGAAGTGATCCTAAGAGTGTGCATGGGAAAGCTTCTCACCATCTGTCTCCAGTACCATATATGTGAAATTAGACTTATGGGACACGAAGGGACTTACTGTAACATGAAGGGACTTTAGCGTGCCAGGTTTATGAGCCTGCACTGTACCTCACCTCCTCTGGGTGCTGGCTACCACTGCGGTGTCATGTGTTAGTGCATTTAACTCTACACTCAAAGGCTAACACCATGCAGAGCCAGGTGACCCACTCCTCTGGCAAGGTCACACAAAGGTTATGCCCCTTCCAGGACTACCCAAAGTCAAATCAAACCTACAGAGAAATAAGCTCTTCTGCCCTCCTGGGCTCAATCTTCAGCCAGCACTTTCCATCTCCGCGTGCTGAGAACAAAAATGTTTCTAGGCCAGGGGTAGCGTGCCAGAGCATGGCATGTGAAGGCATTTTGCACACACATCTTGGGGAGGATGGCAGGGAAGCTGTGAGGAGCCCCAATCCTTGTTGTGGCAGTGCAGCCCCAGCCCCTTCCCTGCCATCCACTCCAAGGCAGCCTGCGCTCCGTGGTGGGTGGCAGGGGCCTCCCCAGAGCCTAGGGCAGCTGTGGCAGACAGCTAGGAGGCTACAAGTGGCTGCACCAGGGCCCATGGAGCCCCAGACCAACTTGTTGCTGGTGGTGGATGCATGCATGCCTCAGGGTGGGCTGTAGGGTAGGGGCCAGGGCTGCGCTGCAACAACAAGGATCAGGGCCCTTGCAGCTCCCCTGCTGTCCATCCTGGCATACCAACATCTTACAAGCCAAGGTAAGACCCCTTAGACCCCTGTTCTAAGCTATGTGGGCTTGGACAAGACTAACAAATATTTCTTGTTGGGCCCGCCTTTCTACCGGGAAGCCCTGCTAGAGAACATCTCCCTCATTCTCAGCCCTTGGTCAGACTTCTCTTCTTCCCAGCCAGCCCCATCCCAACTGAGCACTCCCTGTTTGCTCTTTCAGGGAAGCCCAACATCTTGCACAGGTGTCACTGTGCAATACTGGTTAGGCCCTCAACTGCCCGTGAGCATTTTTCTTAAACGTGGGGTTTATACGCCGGATGGCATAATATTGGGGAAAGTATGACACGTACTCTTGAACACCACCTACTGTCATCTCACTAGGAACAAATAACACTGCAACCCTGACTTAAGAGTACTGCTGTACAGGCAGTCAGGAGTGCAACTCCCACTGATATGCCCTGTGCCCCAAAGCAACTCATGGGGAGACCCATGAGACACCTAGATCCAGATCCTCAAGCACCTAACTGAAAGCAAAAATGTATTTGGCACTTAAATATTTTCAAGGATCTGGACCTTGAGACTGGGATTTAGCAGTACAGGCCAAGTGTAGATTTAGTTGCCTTATATTAAGTGACAGCATTTGAAAATTGGCCTCAAAAAATGACAGAAATGGAGTCTGTCTCTACTGGCTTTGTGCTGCTGCAAGACAGCTGCCAAAAAATAAATCCCACCCATCAACTCCAAACCCAAAACTGAGGCAGTGAGGATGATCCAGGAACTGCTGTTTTCAAGCACACCAGAGACAGAGGTGTGGAGAGCAGTAGTTGGGGTAGGGGGAGTGGAGGTAGGATATTCCCAAAAGCATTCTCACTGCTGCTGTTTCAGGCCTATGGGGCTGGAATGAGTAAGTGGGGCTTATTTTCATCATCAGTCCCAAGAGGTGCACAGAGCCAGTGTAGACATGCACTGAAAAACAAATCCAAACTCTATTAACCTAAAATGACAACAGCTGCATAAAACTTTTCCTTTTTTTTTTTTTGTTAATAATTTTCTTGAGCTGTTTTATCCCTGAAATCTCTCACTAATGAAATTACTTTGGCAAATTTCTCAGGAGAGAACAAACATCACAATCACATTTGGCGATTCTGGGAATTCTTTTAATCCGAAATCACTCTTCTGCATTAATATAGAGATGGGTCATTAAGTCCCCCATTCCCCTAAAGAACAGAATATAGACCCAGAAATAATCACAATGACATATTTCCAAAGGAAATAGAGACTCAGATCAATTAAATGGTCTGTTCTTAAATGTATTTCAGTATTGGTAAGTGAGAATCTTCCACCTGCAGTGAAAACATCCTTTTCCTAGTAACTGGCTGGTCCAGGAAACCATCAGGTCCACAAACTCTGGGGGTACTGGATACATGCATGGTAGGTACTGGGTACATCCATCCATGCACTCAGATGCACAGTGCTCTCCTGATATATGAACCATGGCAATCATGGAAGATTATCCAGGGATAACTGTCGAGGGAAAATACATTAGGAACAGCAGTTCATTAAATATATTTTCAAACAAATATTATTGTTCATTTATGTTCTTGAATCATAAAGTAAGAACTGAAGACAACAATATGGCAAGGTTCTCCCACTTGGTACCTTGCATCTCAAAGGATCAAAACCATGAGCTAGCCCCTTGAAAAAAATAATAGGATGACTTATAAATCCACACTTTAGGTTTCTGTATAAAATAAAAATTCCTTCCGTGTGCCCTCTGGTTCTGCATTCTTAGTTGCATGTGGGCTTGAGCCTTGAACTCTATTCATCTCTGAAGTCTTAATCCGTTGGTAATTTTATAGCCTGATCTGCTCATTCTCATTTGACTTCCCTTCTCTGTTATCCTCCTTCAGTGACACATAAACAATGAAGTAAATTAAATTGGACGTTCATCAAGGTTTGTGGGCAAAATATTAAACATTGTCTTTGAAATCCTCTGATTCAGATTCTTTACATCAGTGGGAGCCTGTTACATTCGAGTGACACAGAACCCCCTCTGGTAGCTAACACGAGAGATTTTCCTGCCAGCCAAATGCTGTGAAGCCAAAACAGCTGGCTGCGTGGGGACATCTGCAAGCCCTCAGGTTGACGGAGCTATGCTGTCATTAAACACAACCTGATTTACCCCCATCTTGATTTCAATATCTCAGTGCTGCATTTCTCTGAACAAAGTAATACCACAAATACCACCCAGCACAACACTATCCACACCATACAGCAGATTAGTTTTCATTAATTATGTATGATGGTCCCACATAGCAAATGTGATATGGTCTGCTTACAAACAAAACATCCAAAAATCAGACCTATTAGAAAAAGAAAACATTGTCTATGTGGAGAGTTGTCATCAGATGGAAAAAGCATTGCACCTGAGCAGCTACAGAGCTTAGGGTATGGTCAACTGAGACACCAGTTGTGTTTGAGTTCCCTTTTAATGAAAAGCAACATAAGGCAATAAAGTAACATAGCACTATGAATACGCTAGTTGGGCAGAGTCTGTGCAAACGAAAAATCATTTAGTGTGTGACCACAGGGCTGAAAAAGGAAAACTGCAGTTTTCTCTGCAGCATTTGCCTTTATTTAGATGGAAAAAAGAAAACAAATCTGGTTACATTTGTTCCCTGGCAGAAATCTATGGACCTACCTCAACAAATCTATAGTGATTTTGACCAGCTGAGAATCTGACTCACACATTTCTGAGAACGACATCTAACTTAACTGATTAATAATGACAATCAAAACATGCCACAGATTTTCACCGATAAAAATCTAAGAGGGAGACCTGAGAGACAGTGACAGAAATGGAAAAAGATGAGAATGGGGAAAGGAAAGCAAGAGGAGGAGGGGAAGATAGGGAAAAAGTCAGAGTCCTCAAAACACTAGGCAACCTCAGAGAATCCACTGCCAGCTGGAAGACTAGCCAAACACCAGCACACGCATCTCTTCTGCGCACTGTAACAAGTGGGCATCCCAGGGTCAATCTCAACATAGGCCCGCCCACTTGTTTCCAGGCTAACCACCCACCTGTCTTTCCTGCCACGCCTTGATGTTCTGATAATCTGATGTTAATTGGCGGGGGGCTGCCCTTTACCTGCTCTGGTGACAAGGGCCTCTGTACATGCCCTGACCTCCCCTTGACATGTCCCATGTCTCGTAGATGTTTCTTGGCCTAACACCCGGCCTCACCATTTTTATGGCCTAACACCCGGCCTCATCATAATGTCTACATGTACTGGGCTCCCGGCCCCATCTCTGGGCCTACTAGCCCCATCCTCTGGCTCCAAGTCCCATTCTTGGGCCACAAGCCTCTCCCAGCTCCAAGTCCGCCCTGTTCATGGGCTCCAAGCCTCATCCCTGGGCATCACCCACTCTCTATATCTCTGGGCCCCAGGCCCCCTCACTGGGCTCCAAGCCCCTCACAATGGGACTAGGGCTCCAAGCCCCATCCCCCCTGGAGCCTAACACCCAGCTTCATAATGCACCCAGGCTCTCCTATGAGACTGGGCACTGCTACAGGTCCCTCCAACAACCTGGGGCCTGCCTCAGTGATCACAGTGAGTTTGGGCTCCACCTGCCTCAGGTCTCAACCCACCAGGGATGTGGGGGATGGGGCTGCTAGGTGCCCCTCTTTGCCTTTCACTAGGGAGGTAACTGGCCTAGCATTTCTGGGGAGCTGCCCCACCACAGGTAGCTCCACTAGGCCACACTTCCCCAGCAGGGTGTAGTTTCAGGTCATGCCCAGGACCATGGGGCTTCCTCCTTCCCCATAGCCCCAGGCCTTACCTCCAAGATGTTATGGGCATCAGCTCAGCTGGATGTAGCCACCTTGGCTGGTAGCAGCAGACTGTTGCCCTGCAGTTCAAGAATCCAGCCCTTATATACTCCAGCTGGGCCCTGTTCCCCAATCAGGCAACTCTGCTTGATTACCACCATAGGCAGCTGTGGGCTGCCAGGCTACCACTCAGGCCCCGGACAGTAACAGAGCACAGGGTGTCTTCCAAATATTCTGTCTTCCAAAGCATCACATTTCCTACAGGCTGAGCCAGGACTCAGATTCCTTCTGGAGATGGCTCTGAAGCTGAATCACAGGGCTGGAAGGGACTTCAGGGGTCATCTACGCCAGTCCCCTCAACAGCTACATGAAAAACTATTCCTAATATTCCATCCCAGACAAATGCTTCCCTGGTCTCGTTCTGAAAACCTCTAGTGAAGGAGATTCCACAGCTTTCCAGAGGAATTTCATGTTGTCGTTTATAGCCCAGCTCTTGGATTTATCAATATCCCTTTGCATGCCATTCTGTTCTCCCGAGTCTGTTCTGTGCCAGCTGCTGACTTGCTTTGGAAGCTCTCTATTCCTGCATCCAATCAGTAATAGAAATAGAACCTCACTTGAAACCTCCTGCCACCTGAGACAGATCCATTTATGTATTATGTCATAACTACTCTTTGCTTGCAGTTGCTCAACCAATTACATATCCACTTAATGATTATTCAGTTTAGCCCATATCTCTGTAGTCTTTGTAAAAGAACCAATGCCATACATATAGACACCCCCTCTTCTGGCCTTAGAGAGTATTTTCAATCAAAATCCTCAGTCCAAATCTGGATTTTGCAAATGAAACTTATCTTTATGGGACACAACTCTCAAGGAGGAAAACTCCATGTGTAAATACTCCTAGGCTGGAAAGGCTAGAAACCCAGATCCAAGCTCCAAATGGAGCTAGAATTAAAGATATTATTTATTAGCATAACCTGAGGGTTAAAAAAAGTTTCTGCAGGGATAGCTCTGAAAGAGGAGAGAAGAAGAGAGCAAAAAGTTGTGGACAGATAGGGACATCTCCTTCTAACCCAAGGACAAAGCTGGAGTCAGTTATTTAAAAAGGAGGGTCCAAGGTAGGACAAAAAAAATCTTGAGAGCAAGACATGAAAAGCAGAATATTTTATGCAGCCACCCAGCTTTAGCGTCTGGGAGCCTTGAGATGCATCGCATGGGCCTTTGCAGGGACAAAGCTGTCTATGCTATGGAAACTCTTTCTGTAGAGAGGATGGACAAATCAAAACTAAGCCAAATACCTACAGCGCTGGGCAGCCAATAAACAGCCCGCTAACTGCGGGACATCACTTTGCTTGCAACAGGGGGTACAGGACACAGGAAGAGCGCTCCTAGCTCATCAAGTCCAGCCTGCTGCTATCACAGGCAGCCATGTCATGAGATTGAGGACGTTAAAGAACTATTGGATTTTCTTGTGACCAACATGGGTTCATGTGCCATGTTGCATATTAACTGCAAGAGTTATATCATTGTAATATTCATTTCATATGTGATCCCTCTGTTAAGTGCTACAAAGCTAAAAAAGAGACATTTTGTGCAGAAGTTTGGTAATCTTGCATCCTATGCATTATGGCACCTTCTTCAATTATCTGATCACATTCCAAAATTCATTTTAATAAAGCCCAAAGGGAAGCAGTAGGATGCATACAAAGCATTACCAAGTAACCATGTCATCACTGCCCCTCCTTGGAGCTGCTCATGATATGGCGCAGCTTATATGCACCTCTTGCTCTGGGCTTAAAATCAGTCACATCCTCAGACACACATGGATCTAGTGGAACTTGCAAGCACCATGTTAAAAACATCATTCTTCTTTGTATATATGAAAAGGGGCAGAGTTAAGGTTGTATGTTCAACCTTCATTTATTTTTTTCTAATAATTCCTAATATGCAGCTTTGATGTTTTGCAGTTCAAGTTCTAGATTTGTTAAGGCGAGAAGAGAGAAATAAAATCTAGTTATTTAACAAATGTGCTGAGCTTGATGTTATCCTAAGTTAGTGTGGTTCAATTTTTCTTTTATGTTTTCCAAATTAAAATATAATTTAAACGAGTTTTCTCCAACTTAAAAAAAAAAAAATTCAGGAAGACATCTGGCACAGAACATTTCAGCCCAGAAGCTGAATCCTCCTAATAATGTTTCAAAATGTGGGTTTATAATACACACTGCTTTACAACCTTCAATCTGGGAGGGCAGATAAACATCATCATAACAACTGTACCAGATCCATTGTTCATGAAAATCCTCATGAGTTCATTAACCTCCGAGTTCCCCATTTAAATTGCGTTAGTTCATTTGAGTGCACAATAGATTCATAAATATTTCAATTTATTTTGCTCTTCTTTTTGTGCTATGAAGTCCCCAGCACTAAGGCACAGCTAGCAGATAGCAGGCTAACTCTTTCGCATTTAAGCAACCAGACCGCATTTAAGTTGATAGCTTAACTATATCAGTAAGAACCATATGTTTTTCTTGCCAAAGCATGAAAGGTTCAAGGCCTTTTAACATCATGTGGTCCTTATCTGTGTCCTCAGAGAAGAAAAACCTGTTAGCCTCGGCCAATGACTCTACTACAGAGCATAAAGTCACTTAACCTTTCAACTAAAGTTATTTGGACTGAGTCCACAATGTTATCAGCATGGACCCACCCTCCTGAAATACCATACATGTGCACCGTGTAGCAAGGCATTATTAGCACACAGACCTATGCTGAGATCACATCTCAGCTCCAGACTAGATGTGGAAAAAATATCACACAGTTGTGACAATACAAGAACAAAGAGATCTGCAGTAGCAAAAAGAATAGTACTTTAAAGAGAAGATTTTCTGAGGGCTAAGGAGCCACTGGAGTTGACTAGTCAAAAGGAAGACAGGTTGATTCATAAAATAAAACCCTTAACAACGCTTGTGCCTCTGATAACAGCAAGAGGAAGACGATTGAGGAAAGAGCAGAAAAGAACCAACACTGCTTTGTATGTGAGCTTCTTCAAGGACATTGCTGAACAGTTTGGACTGCCACGGTTACACTTCTTTGCAGAAAGAAGTAGTAGGTACTTTGATGAAAAATTAACATTTAAAACAATAAATGATTAGCGCTGTGGAAATAGTACTTAAGAACCGGAAAGTAAAATTGGCTAGGAATAAAAAGCAAAACGCGTCAGCCTGGTTTCACTCTCCAATCTGACCGCAGTGTGGAAAAAAGTTAAGATGCAGCAAAAAAAAAAAAAAAGAGAGAGAGAGAGAGGAAGAGTCAATTAGATAATCAGATTTATTTTAAGAGCATGATTTCTGGGTTCTTTTCCTGTTAAAAGCAGACTTAAGGGTATATTTGTTTTTATACTTTTGCCTGGACAAATGTTCCAGTAAAACTAACTTTTAGAGCTCCCCTGTGCTTGGGAAATTCCCTGACTGACTTCAAAGCCAGTTGGGCAGGAAATAACTAACTTAGGGGTTTTATTTCTGTTCTCTTAATATATTTATTGTTAACATTGTATATATTTAATCAAAGATGTGGGTTCATCTCCATTAAGCCCTGCGGGAATTCTCTATATACAGGGGCAGCAGGTGTTCATTTTACTGTCCTGATCTGGTCAGTTTTCCATACCCAGTGCCAGTTTAGTCTGTAACTGTTTCATAGGCTTCGCAAGCTAATCAAACAGTTCTAGTTTTATGTTTGCTCAATACTTTCTTTGTCCTCTGGTTTGCAGCAAGACAGATTCTAATTACCTTTCCAGCTGCATCCAAATCCATTTTCATTCCCATCCAGTCCAGCTAAGACCACCTCTGTCCATTCTGTCATTAGACTAGGCAGAAAAGCAAAATGAGACTGCCCCACAATGTCTTTAAAGCAACTACTCTTGGGGAGGATTGTTATTGTTTAAACTGCCTGACCAAAATAGGCTTCTACTCCCTAAAGTTCAGAGATAGCATGTGAAATTTGGCAACACCACCTCCACCAGGAATTGACTTCCCTATTAATATTTTTCAATCGATGAGTTTGCTTCCACTGCACATTGAGGCAAAGCTGTAATGCTGTGCAATGCCAGGGATAAGACTGATTTTGGAAACTCGTTGCCTTTTAGTGCTCTTCCAATGCTCACAGATGATTCAGAATGCTTCAGCTTGGACTACTCAAACAGACTTGCGTAATCCAGGTGTGCCCACCTTTACTTCATTAGCTTTCGGTCATGTAGGTAGCATGTTGCAGTAGCTTAATTAGGGCAGGAGGCAAGCAGGGCACTAGCTCTGGGCACTGATTTGGAGGGGGTACCAGCAGCATCTCACTGTGCTCTGCACTCCTACCCTCTGGCGCCTGATAGCATCTCTGCCCAGGATGCCAAAATTGCTAGTTACACCTCCGGCATATTGCCCATTAAACTGCCTATCTGACTTACTGAATCAGCCATTCAAATATGCTGCTCCTTCTTGCTTAACAGAATCACTTTCCCAAGTTCCTGCTCTGCTTTTTAAGTGAGATGAGGCTAGATTGTTGGCTGGCCCTTTCCGTTTCCTCTAATCTAATCCATTTAGGCACAAACCTTTTAGGCATCTTCTCCCACTGCTGATTCTGTTACTTTCCAGAAGCCAGTAATCAAAAAAGGAGTGGGCTTGGCTCTAGGGGAATATGAAATACATAGGTTGTGATAATGGTGCCACCAGGCCTTTCCTGCTCTGCCAGCACTGTATGGGAAAAATCTCTAAGGATAAACTGGCATTTTATTCTCCCGTATCTGTCTGTCGACAGGGATAAGAATTGGTGTCAATTATGACTGCTCTTGAGACCTAGCAGATAAATTGTAGGCTATCAGAAAGTAATTGGGTCTTTACCAACTGGGCCCATCTGAATGGCTCTGCATCCTTCAGGACTCTGTATACCTTTATTTTACTTATGGAGGAACTCAATCAATTCAAAGAAAAAGCCCCCCAACCCAGGACTGCCTTCAGCC
Source organism: Gavialis gangeticus (assembly GCF_001723915.1). Lineage (NCBI taxonomy): Eukaryota > Metazoa > Chordata > Crocodylia > Gavialidae > Gavialis > Gavialis gangeticus. The sequence goes on from NW_017729029.1 coordinate 55,617,466, forward strand.
ATCCATGCAATCAAACCTTAGCCTCTGAGCCGTGGGAAAGATTTTCATCAAGACCTTCTCAGTTCCTGCTCCCTCTTCTCAGTCTCACCTGGCTGAATTCTTCCCCCCAAACAACAATATAACCCCAGGTCTCTTCTCAATTGTAGCTCAGTCCTCATGCCTCTTTCATATGACGGCCGACAACAAGGCTTGTCTTCTTGGGATGCATCTCATGTACACCCAGAGGTATTCTCAATGCAGGGGGCTATGGTGGCTTTTATTCCCCCTTTCCACGCAACATGGCACGTGGTAGCTGATCCAGCTCCCACCCTATAGCAACCCTTAGGGTTTGGTCCATAAAGCTCGCCCCTATGAACAGCATCCAAGGGGCATTCTGATGATGAGGGAGCTCTGGGACACATATATTCCAGTCACAAACCTTTTCCTTGGTCCCATCCACTGCCACACTACACATAAGCTAATTCTAGATCCTGTCAATGTGACAGTATGGGGGGGACCCCAAATTGACTAACATTCAAATTACTTCACATGATTTTTTAAAATCAATCCACGTGTTACAGTCAGCTTGTCTTCCTTAACTTTGAATCCCCTGGCTTTCATCCATTTATTTAAATGGGTATAAATGCGAGAGCTGGGTTAACAAGCCCTTTCTACTAATACACACAATATTAAATAACTACAGCAACAAAACCTTAAGCAAATATTTACCCATTTGGTATTGTTACAGGCAGGTCTCCCAGATCCTATATTGTTTTAGCATTACTAAGTCTTAGTTTCCAGTTCACAAAGTCAGGAGATAATTTTTGTTTGTACTTCTTGGGCCTGAGTGGATGCAGGAGACACTGAAATAATCAAGATAAACAACAGTCTGCCACTAAGTAATAAAATAAAGTTTTTGTACTAGTTCCAGAAGTCTCTCGGATTAATTCCCTGTGTTCTGTAGCTCACAATTTCGAAAGAATCTGGCAAATGAAATTCTTCAGATAAAAATCAAATGTCTGAGAATGTGTGAGTGAGTTATGCAATCTGAATGTAATCTGGGAAAACACAGGAAGCCTTACCACTGCAAGAAGAGTGGGCAATTTAAAAAGTAAGAAGGATGACTTCCCTTTAATTCAATTGCTCACTATCTGTAAAACAAGGTTATAATAACTAGACCCCAATCATGCAAGTACTTATACATATAACTTTATCCATGAGGATTAAACTAAGCTAAAACGGACTCAGTTGATTGCTAGTTAGGGACTCAGCTGAGTTCTATGGGAGGCAAACATTTACTTAAATGTTTTGCTGGGAAAGGATTACTGAAAGTATTTAAAGTTAAGGATGTCCTTAAAGGCTTTACTGAAACTGGGCCATGCGCCCTGTATTGTAAAAATACCAGTCAATCTTGTTTGAATTGCACCAGCCATGGAAAAAAACTCAATAGTGCTAGGCACTTTATACACACAGAGCAGAGAGGATTTACTCCCATGGAAATGAAGGAAATACCTGGCCAATTGGGAATAATTTTTCATTTGTTCATTAAGTGCTACAGAAACAGACCCCAATGTAGGAAGATACAAGCGGTTAGTGAAGACATAGGGAGATCTAGCAACTGTGCTTAGTAGATCATTGGACTTTCTTTAGAATTACATGGTTTCAGCTTGGCTAACTTTAGGGATGATCCAAATTAGATCTGCAGGATTTGATCCTACCATAATCATACTGTCATTGTAGTGCGCTTGACCATTATGGCAGAATCCAGTAGTATTTTCATAGGGTAACAGAGTAAAAATATCTGCAGTATTTGGCTGGGATAATTTAGGGAATAACTACCAATGAGAAAATATCTCTGCTTAAGTCTGAATCCATTAAAACACTGTAGGTTCAAAAGCAAGATGAACTTGTACCTTCTTGCATTTATGTTGTCCTTAGGGCCTGAGAAATGCCTACTGAAGTCAATGGAAAAACTTAACATTGAGCAAATCAAACACTGAAAGACTGGGGGGTAAAAGCAGGAAGCAGTACTGTGAAAAAGAAGCAAAAAAAACCAAACAATTCCAGAATAAAAACCAACCAGGCTAGGGACAGAAATGACACATAACCAGTATAAGTGATTAGAAACTGGTTCAAATCTGTAACAAAACAGAAATTCAGTGCCCATAAAATGTTTACAAAATAGCTAAAACCTGTTTAAGATAAACCTGGGTGGATGTAGCGTCAGACTTAACTGATTTAGGTTAAATTGGTTTATTGAACTTCTTTCCCAGATCTCCTCCAGATTCAAGTTAACTCACACCCCAGCCTGTTGCTGTTTTCAGAGTGGGTGTGGGGAACGCGAAAGGAGGGAGGTCAGTCTGGGGGGGCTTCAGCCTCCCCTGAAGGGTGCAGCAGGTGTATTGGAGCCCTTCCCTGAGGTGGGGGGGGCTCCAATTCACCCACCCCACCCTTATGCACCCAACAACAAGCTCACTCTGCTCCCTTTCCCCCCTCCCATTCTGAAAACAGTGAGTGCTGCCGGAGCTGTAGCTACTGCTATGGGAACCTGGCTGCAGGCTCCCGGGTAGATTCCCCTTCCCCGTGGAACCAGCAGTGAACTTCTGTTTGGTCTGGGGTAATGTAACTCAGAACACTTTGCAGAACATGCTCTGAATTACAGCAGGGAGTTACACCTGGGAGCTGCCCTTCTGCCTGCACCCACAGTCTCCCAGCATCCCAAGATCCTTTTTACCTCCCCTGAAAACCCCACTTCCTCCCCATCGCTGAGTAGGCAGGCTAGCCTTGGCCCAGCTGGCTCTAGCACCCCCCGGCTTTTGGCCTGGGCCACGGCAGGCATATGGCTGCATTTCCTGAATCAAAAGTGAATGTCTGCTCACTTGCTTCTTGGTTCAATCTACACAGCTTAGACTAACCTGCAAAGACTGAATCAATTCAGCCTTGGGCTTTTTGACTGTCTGTACTTATCCCCAAGGAAAGATGACACATGGGCAGAGGAACAATGGAAAAGGAAAACCATTATGGAAACACAGACACTTTATCCAGCTAACTTTGCTGAGGGTTTCCTATCCCCAATCTCCAATCTAGCTATCCTTTCATTTGCAAAGAGCAAACTAAAAGGAACAGATAGATAGACAGATAGATAATCACTTCTCCACACCATGAAATTGAAATCCCAGAGGAAATGGTTCATGAACTGACACAGCTGTTAAAATTCTCTGAAATAATACAAGGGATTTACAAAAGAGAGTCCCTATGGTCTCTGTACATCTCCCAGACTGAAATGATGTGGGCAACTGCAGCTCCTCATACATTGGATACTAGCTATCATTAAACAAACAGGTTGGGCAGATCGTACAAACTGTCTAGTCACATAGACAGTTTGACTGTCTGCTCTTACGAAGAAATAAACACGGCCATTCACTCCACAGCCAGACAGACAGAGAGCTGAACTCTTTAGAGAGCTCTCATTGGCCAACCACTGCTTAAATACATAACAGGGGCATAAGTACCCCGTGAGATAAATGTATTACAGGTACCAGAGCTGTCATCTCCCCTCTGACAATTACATTTCCTCTGCCCATGGGATGTGCACAATGCAAATTACTTTGCTAATGGTTTTCAGAGTGAATTTAGGCCTTTCAAACAACCCAGTTCTGACAGCAGTAAAGACCATTTATCTACCGACCAGATATCAGAGAAGCACACTCTGATCCATCCATGCACAGGTTCTCAAGGAACCACTCCTCCAGTGGTGCTGGAGGATAAATAGTTGAGGCCTTGATCCTGTGATATATGCATTTCAAGGGGGTCAATGGGCCAACTGCCATGCATCCATATCAGCATGTGATGCAAGTCAGTCCTGAAGCCTTAAGGCAAGATGCAGGCAAGGACTTACAAGACTGAAGTGGAGCTTGGATGGCGTGTAGGGGCCTATGTCCAAAGCTAATTCCATTCTGGATCCAAAAACAAACCATTCCTCTGCCTTTGTCTCCTGAGCGGCTGTATCTGACAGGTATGCTCTGCACACACACACACCAACGGGCTGTATAACACCCCAGTGGCCAAAGTACTTGCCCAAGTTGGGGAGCCAGGTCCAATCCCCTCTGCCTGAGGGGATTCAAACTTCCGTCTCTCAGGAGAGTACTCCCCCAAACCACCAAGCTAGAGGCTTTTCCTCAGTACCAAACAACTCTGCCCCTTCTATTTAAATCTGTACAGAAAAAAATTCATTCTGCACCTAACAAGTAATGCAATGAGCTTGGGATATTGTTCTGACATAACAAAGCAGTTCAACCTTACTTGAATCAAAATCTCAAGGATGAATCATGATGCCTCTATAATATAGAAGGTTTCTACCATTAGGAGCAGAACAGTTAATTACTTTGAATAATTAGTTAAGGAATTTCTTCCACAAGGTGCAGCACTTCAGGAAACCCTGAAAAAGCATGCTTTCCAATACAACATTTCAGACATTTGGCAGCTCCCAGCTGACACTGCAGTTTGATCTGAGCTGCCGTGTCAAAGCATAACACACGTGTGCCGTTACATGAGGGAACTCCCTGCCATTCACAAAAGGCAGCACGATGCTTTCACAGATGACTGCTGGGGAGCAAGGCAGGTGTTTCTGTGCAGGCTGGAGAGGAAAAAGTGATCTGTGCTGGAATACTGGCAGCACCAAGACACCCCAGGAGCTGGGACAGCTAGCATGCATGGCCGTAGTGAGCTGGTGGACTGTGTACTGCAGGCAGGACAGGACATAGAAGAGGATGTTTTTGGAAGTGTCACACGATAAATCCTTGCAGCTTGAAGAGAAACACGGGATTCAAAGGAGGGGTTGGAGAAATGGCCCTGCAACAACATGACACTTGGCATCGCTTGTGGAGTTGCCCTAACTTACCCAGCAGGGCTACGCAGGGAGCAGGTCAGGACAGCGCCACATCAGCTGCGGTTGCAGATGTCATCTGCACATTTGACTCCGAGGAGCGCACCTAGATTCACTTCCAGCTACAGGAGAGTCATTCTAGTGCACTGTCATCCATCTATGGCTTCCCATTCATGTGTGCAAGGCAACCCAACGCAGTCATCATTGGCTCACATCCAAGTAGACATGGAGCACAGTGGTCCTGCTGCGAAGATCCAGCCCACCCTCCTCGCCCCCCGTGCAGTGGTCTTGAAAGAATAACCCCAAAAGAGCAGCCCTCACTAATGGCTGTCTCATCTTGCTATAAAACCTCACAGGCTCTCTCTGTCGCTTCCTGCCACTCTATGTTCATCCCTTACTTTAACCATGTTCTCTGCAGACCCGAGGTGTCTTTGTTGGCTTATGCAGTATAAAATCATATTTAAGGAAGCAAAAGGCAGCAGTAGGTAAAGTCAGGTAGCCTCAGGGACTGGAGCATTTTTTTTATTAATTTAGTAAAAAAGCTGCTGAAAATTCCCTTTAAACAATCGTGGGGTTGGAAGAAACCTGGAGAGTTATCTCCTCTTGTCCCCTGCATAAGCACAGGCTACACTAGTGCTACCCGAGCCTGGACAGACACCTATCCAGCTGAAAATGGATAGGTACCCATATTCCAAATGGGACAGCTTTTGGCATTGCTCTGCATTTCTTAGTCAGAAAACTTTTCCCCTGAGATTGGTTCTACATCTGCTTTGCTGCTGTAAACCGATGGCCACGTGTTGTGCCCTCTGCAGCGACAGAGGGCAATGTTTCTTCATCTTCTTCCTGGCAGCTTTTCAAATATTTGAAAACTGCTGTCGTGCCCTTTTCTCCAGACTAAACACACCTAGTTCTCTTGACCTGCCCATCAAGATTTCTAAAGACCCAAGGTTTCCATATAGGACACAGCAGATGAAAGCCCTGTGGTTGCAGCACAAGCTAAGAGAATGGGCCATATTCAGTTCATGGTGTTCAAACTGGCTCTGAATTCAGATCTGGATGTACCCATTTGGATCCAGACCACATAGTTGTGCCTTGAGGAGGCGAGAGACTTCTTGTAGGTAGGCAGGTTACAGTTCCTCCCATTCTGCATTTAATCATTTATGGTTTAACTAATTTGCAGATAATTTTCTGCTGGAAGCAGAATTAAGTATAGGCCTGCATGCAGCAAAGCATTTATGCACCTACTTAGCTCTATGTCCCTGACTAGTCCCGGTGAAGTCAGCTGAAATCACTGAGTCTATTCACATGTTTATAGCAAGCTTGTATTGAGGTGCTTTCCTGAATCAGAGACTTATGGGATTCACCACTGAAAATAACCCTGGCAGTACCACCAGCAGTATGGATACAGTGGAAGACTATGTTTGTCTTCAAGACATTTAGTTCTACAGTGTGCAACCAAGACCCTGTCAGCTCTTACAAACTAATACCACTTACAAGCTGAGATATTAGACCACTTCACTAGCTGAATGGGAGACCTCTGACAAAGCCCAAGAAGTGACACTATGGATTCCAGTAGTGAGATGCCTACGACGTTGTTGAGAAGTCTTCCTAAGACTTACATTGGAGGGTAGCACCATGACACATTTAACAATGTTGTTCACCTTATGCCCATTACTGAGTATGTATCAGTGCCATGACACAGGTGGTCAGGTCTAGGGGCTGATTAAGGATCAGAGTTTAATAATATTAGGGTACAAACCAGAATCCGAGAAGATAGCCAAAGTCCAGGAACAAGCATAGTCAGGAAACCAGGAGGTTGGGAGATAAGTGAAGTCCATGAGCTGGCTAAGTTAGCAAACTAGGATGTTGGGAATAAAGCAGAGTTTCCAGAGTCATGGTCTAAGGTCAGGAAGAATCGTGTAACCCAAACACTTTCTGTTCTTCGACCTTGGCTTATATAAGGGAAATTGTAGGGTCAGATGACAGGAGTCAGGGAGCCAGGTAAGGCTCATTCAGCCTTTAGGACCAGCAGCAAGGTGGCTGCGTGGGGTAAATGGCTGTGCTGTGCTGGTCAGGCCAAGGCCCTGGGTTCAAAGCTACAGGCCTTACAGTTCAGGATGTTGTTATCCATTAAATCTTGGAGAACCTGATAAAGCCATCCAAATATAGCACTGTGTTCTCACACTACTAAGCTGAGACACCAGCTGAAATGACAGAAGAGCATAGCAAATATTGACAAATGGACCTTTTGAGATTTAAAAGGCTTTTTTTTTTTTTTTGGAAAACATAACAGGGTCCCAGGGGAAAGGAGTAAAGTACCAGAAAGGGCTCCCACTTTAGTTAGTTCTCTTTAACAATGGCCAGAGAGCAGCAGCTCCCGGGGCTCCAAAGAATCAATTTATAAATGAATGAAAAGAAAATGCTTCTGGCAGCATCTGCCCAATGCACGATGAGAGACAGGAACGCCACCGGGAGGCGGTTCTCTCTTTACACTTTCAACCACATAAGAGAATTCCCCATGCCTGCAGCCTTAGCGTGGGAGTCGAGGAGTGTTTCCCACCGCAAGTCAGCCAGCTATGATACCTACATTGAAAATCAGCCATATCTCTGCTCTCCCCTAGGATCAATTAGTGCACAGCTCATCCATACTACCGGGCCTTTCCCAAACTTGACATGAGCCTTTGCTGTGCTATTTGCAAAGAATACATGACAGGTATTGGCAGGGGAGTTGGAGCAAAATGTTTCACTTTGGCAATTGTCGCATGAAACGCTTCAATTTTTTATTTCAAATTTAGGTTTCAATTATTTTTTTTTTAAGTTTAAGAAAATGATTAAATAAAACCAAACCTTTTATTATCAGCTGAGCGGACTGACATACACTGGTCAACTTAAAGTGAAATTTGGAAGGAACTGGGTTTTTTGTTGAGAGGAAAGCATTTTCGATGGATCCAAAATGATATATTTTTTTCATTACTTAGCATTAGCCTCTGACCTAAAAAAAATCTATTATTTGTACAGCTCTAATTATAATTCTCCACAAAGGTGTTAACAGCTGCTCATTAGACATTCTGGACAGAATAGATAGCACCCTCGTCTCCGCCTGCGCAATCTCCTTTTTGTACACCACACGGGATTCTCTGCCCTGAACTTTTAATCTAGTTTGGGAACAGTCAGCTCCCAGAGAGTGAGATGGAGCCTGTTCCCCTTGAGTACGTTGCCCCTGATCAATCTGATATCCATTTTTTAATGTTATTTCTCTCTGGCACTTGACTGTCTGGCATGCACTGAATTGTGATGAGGAACAATTTTCAGGAAATACAGGCAGTCCTCGACTTTCAACGTTTCGAGTTACAATGTTTTGTACTTACAACATTTATAAACTGACACCCTGTTTCAACTTCCTGACGTCAGTTTCGACTTTACAACGCTTGATCTGACGCGATGCCAGCGAACAAATTCACTGCATCGCTCATCTCCCTGGAGAACATCTCTCCAAACTGCCTTGGACACTTTCTTTAAGAAAGCAGACAAGAACTCCAGAAAAACCTGCAGCCAGGACTCCTGAGAAAACTCCAGCCAAGAGCCCTTCAAAAAGTCCAAGCAAGAGCCATTCAAAAAGTCCAGCAAAGTCACCTCAAAGAAGTCCTTCCAAATCAATATGATTGCTATTTATGATATAAATACATTAATGTAGCTATACTACTCATCTATAATTGATCAAGTACAAAATTCTGGGATATTTTTGGTGACAACAGGGTATCAGGCCTTGGTTCAGGAACCAATCCCCTATTTATAAAATTGTTTCTTATGAGAAAAATGGCTCCAAGTTACAACGTTTCGACTTAAGGAGCGGTTTTCAGGAACCAATTGTGTTGGAAGTCCAAGGACTGCCTGTACAGTTAAACGAGAGCACACTGGATGGTGACTCTGTTTGAGAGATGAAAGGAGAAACTTCTGAAGACTGTGCCACGGTTGTAGTGTACAGCAATAAAAAAGTAGCCGACGCCAGCTAATTAAAGGAGATATGCGAGTCAGTGGAGAGAGGGGACAAACTGCAATGGCAAACGCTCCGAATTGCAAACACAAAGTAACGTGGATCAGAGCAACCCAAGCCACTCCAGCTGCTGCTGCAAAGAACACTGTTAACCTGCAGACTTATTAATTATGTCACCCTAATTAGGCTGTGGCAACATTCAAAAGTTTCTCCCACAGGCATACTTTGCATGTCAGATCTAAAAGAGACTCTGTACTCAACGCTTTCAGCAGTACTTTACAATTAGGTACATTCCTCCTTTTTCCTCTCAGTTTAGACTCAGTTGCTAACTATGCCACAAAAACCAGCTGCGTTACCATCAAGTACCGACACTACAGATGAGCACGAGCAATAGTAAGGAAAACTTTAATCTAATGTTATTCCAAGCTTCCTGTTACACGGGCTTGTTTGTGCGCCCTTTGTCTCTAAGATTAGATCATGGTTAGTTCATGCAAAAGATGAGCTTCATATTTTTAAAACTGATTACAGTTTAAAGCTTGCACAAGCGCAGGATGAAATAACAGAGGGGGAAAGAAATGCGGCGCCATGTAAGAGTACCGGATATTACATTTTCACTCAAGATAACATTTTCAAAAGTTCCTTAGTATTTAGGAGTTTAAAGCTGTTGACTTTCAAGGAGGGCTTGGTTACAGAAGCCAGATCTATGCTGCTATAGTTTCGCTGGCAGAACTACGTTGGCTGCAAGCATGACAATCCCACCCTCCAGCCAACAGGCTGGCAAAGCCCCTGATGTGAATGCAGTTGCGACCACAGAAGACGGCTTTTGTCGACCTCATCCAGGAGGTTGTGAAGGTGTGGCAGCAAAGAGTTACCTTCTGTCACTATGCACGGTGTCTCCACGACAAGGCTGCACGCACATTGCTGCACCAGCATAGCGGTACCCTGGGACGATCTGCAGGGTAGATAAGCTCCAGGTGATGTAGGAGTTTCTGTTTGTCTCCAGGCCCAAGACAAACCGAGGTCAAGGGGATCCTTCTTTGGGGTGGGATCAGGAATCTAGTCCTTATCTGTCCATACTCATCCTCCTGCCCATTGCAATTCTGCTGACGGAGAGCAAAGCACCAGTGGGTGTCTCAGGAAGAGTCCATCTGACACTTTATTGCTGTCCAGATATTTTAGACACCTGTTTGGTATTTAAAATGATGTGGAACTGGGCATCCAAACCCCCTAGGCATTCAGAAGCTCAGCCTGGACATTCCTCACAAGGCCAATTTTGTTCACTAAATGAAAGGTGAGCTGCTACATAAAGTGAACTTTCATTGCATTTAAATATCACTGGTATCTTCCAAAGCAGACCTCTTCTGCATTGCTGAAACAAGGAGTTTTATGTCTGTCCAGCAGGGCACTTTTCACCACCACATTCATCTAACAGGTTTTCCATTAAAAAAGCAGCATTCACCTTTCACAGCCCCCCACATTTTTTCATCAAATCATAGGAACTTGTGAGCTCTTGGCTGGTCCCAAGCACTTTAGCTTGCTGTTCATTTGTTCCCTGCTTTTCAGCCCCAAGGCTGAAGTGGCACGTACGGTGAGCAGCCTGCACAGACTGTGGTGAGGCTCCTTCGGTTGCTACGGAAAGGCAGAAATGCCACCTCCGGTGCCATCACTGGGGCGTCCCACAGGAGGGGCTCCTGGGAGCTCTCCGACTGTGGCAGCTTCTTCAGAAACTGGGAGAGGAGAATCTGTTTCAGAGAGAGAAGAATTTGGTAGCAGTTCAAAATTTTACATATCACGTGGCTCCTAAATCCTGATTTTCCCCTTTTTTCATGTTCCTCATTGAAGGCAGAATCCTGGCTATGCCTCACCCTCCAAGAAGACCTCCAAAGGTGCTGATGATGAGCGATCACTCATGAACGAGTAAGACTGTCTTCTAAGGATCTTAATAGCGTCACCCAATTCTAGATCCACATGTCTTGTCGCGGTGAGGACAGGTGTTTCCAGGAGGGATGGGCACTGTTTTGCTGCATTGGATATTCGGATGTTCTTTTTGCCCGCTCCTCTTTTCCTCTTCTGCTTGTTGACAAGGTGTTTCAAAGCATTGAGGTCCCTCCCAAAGAGCCTTCCTCCATGTTCGTCGGTCCTGCACAAGGGTGTCTCAATTGTTGATGTCGATGTTGCACCTCTTCATGTTTGCCTTCAGGGTGTCTTTGAAGCACTTTCTTTGGCCTCCACTACTTCACTGACCTGCTTTCAGCTGTAAGATAAAGATTCTCTTTGGAAGGCGGGAGTCAGGCATGCAGACAACATGACCCGTGGAGCGAAGTTGGTTTTGGATGATCACAGCCTCAATGCTGTTGGAATTTGCTTCGGCCAAGAAGCTGATGTTTGTGCGTCTATCCTCCCAGCTAATCTGAACGTCTTTATGAGCAGGTCTACAGGGCCTCTGTGACAAGCTTCAAGCCCTACTAAGAAGCATGCACCCGTTCCATCTTCCGGCAGCCCTGCACACCTGCCCACCTCTTAGGCTCGGTCTCCAGCATGGGTTCAGGGCCACTTTAAGCCCTCTCCACTACCTAATTTCTGGGCTGTGGTGCCCTAAGAGCTGGAGCATGTGGAATAGCATGCCTCTCAGCCCTATCTCTGGGCTTACCCCAGTGGCAATGTGGACAGATTCCTTGGATGGGAAGGATTATAAGCCCAGATGCAATGAACTCCAAAGGGTGGTTTCTTCTAGAACTCATCCCTCAAGTGACCCCTGTTTTCTCAAACCTCTCAGCAGTCAGGACAGTGACTCTGGTAAGGTTTTCCTACTGCTTTTAACAGGAGCCAGAGCAGCTCCTTGCCAGCCTCAGACCCCAAAATACAATTTCAACCCCCTCAGCACCATCAAAGTCCCTAGAATCTGGGGAAGTCACAATTGCCACCCCACATGGTAATGTTACAGCATCCTTTGGGTCAAGTTAGAAACAGACCCACTTCCCAAGCACCTCTACAGTCACCAAATGGCCTCTATGTTCACCAACACTTTAAACAAATCTAGGCCCAAACACTGTGGATCACTGATCATGATTAGAGCTCTGTCCTTCTTTAACCAACCTCATAGTTTTCCTTGTTTCCATTTTAGACAAGCAGGCTGCCATCAGATTTGGGCGGGAGATCACCATCCGAAAGACGCATCACCACGTGAGTACAACCACTTTGATCATCTTCCCATTTTTTCCCTAGGGATGGCCTTTTTTTCTTGTAGGTTGTGTGTGCTTGGTTCCCCTAATCTGCAAGCCTGACAGGGGAAGATAAGTAAGGAAATGCCTGGTTTTGTCAGAAAATAAACACCTTATATGCTTGGGGAGGAACATTTGTGTTCAAGATACGTGTGGGGGAGTCATAATACAAACACAGGCACACTATTTTTCAGTGTATATAGCGCACTCCCAAGAAGGATCAAATTATGAGAAAAAACGGTTTTCACATATATTTGATTGAATTTAGGACCACTTTCATTATGTGATTTCACTCATTCTTTGTTACATAGGAGTGGTGTCTAAGACGGATCTTAATTTTAGACCATTTCTAAATGGTCTAAAAAGGGCAGAACACATCTTATACACCAGAAGATATGGTATATGCAGCATAACTCATTATCACCACACATCACACTCAAATTGGTATCTAAAAGGCCTTTAAAGCATTTCACATCAAATGAGAGCTGACTTTTTTCTGAGACCCAAAGGGCTGCTGGAAAATTTCAGCTTGAATAAAAACAGACTGTAGAGGTTCATTCCAATATGTGAAAGCTAAATTGAGCTGAGCTGAGCCTCCTTGTTAAGTCCTATAGATTCATTAATATTCAGAGTTATTAGTTATTATGTTCTCGGTGCTGAAGTATCCAGCATTTTATAAATTATACATGGAGTCTTTGGAAACGGCTGGGAAAGCCAATTAGTCAAGCTGAATTTGCATATCAAACAAGAAAAAAGTATCCCTGGTGCAGCTACTTGGTGGAGAGAATCTCTGAGGTTCAAGATGTGACGATTTTAATTTTGTCATCGTCCTTATTAATTGTGATCTTTCCCCCTACCAGGTCAACATGACCCATGACCCTAAATTCATCCATTATTGTCAAATAAAGGCTGAAATCCCCCCATGTGCATCTTACCAGCTGAAGGCCCTCCCTCCAGTTTCAAGTGTCCGTGGTAGAGCAGCTGTGTTGGGGATTTACAAGGCTGCCGTTGGCCCCAAGGCTCTATGTAAGCAGTGACCCCGACTTCAGATCTGGGAACAGCAGGTGCAGAAGAAGCCCCAGCTAGAGTCTGGGAAGGTGAACATCATCCCCTTTGGGCTGGCAGAATTTGCTGCATAACACCTCATGATTCGGTTGGTGGAGGTACGGAGAGGGAGGCTTTACCAGGCAAGTCTTGATGGTGAGCACATTTGAATTCAAAGCACAAAGACATCTCCTTTTCCACAGGCAGCTTCCTTTCATTGGCCCACGTCCATCTCCTCCTCTTGGCACCTGAAGATTCGTTCAGATCCTAGTTGAGAAACCAACCACATGCCCAGCAACACATTGGGAGGAAGGTGGCCAGTACTGTACCTGGCTGCCTTTGACTCAAGTGCTCTTCTGCTGCTGGGTCAGCTGGAGTTGCCTGTCTGCATTTGCCCAGAGACAGTAGCTCCAAACTCATGCCTTTGGCGCTACAGCAAAGACACCTCAACCATTCTGCTACGGCACCTCAATATGTAAGCTACCGACATCTAAATGCCATTGAGATTATGTATGGGCTGATGCAACACCAGGATTAGGTCCTTACACCCCAACCTGATCTACACATTTTCTTCTCATGAGTGATCGCAAGGAAATAAGCCACCCCACACATCTACAGGAAGGGAGCAAGGGAACACATTTGAGATAAGTGCCAACCTCCTTTCAGCGTGGAGAGTTTTAGTGGCCACCAGCATTCATATTTCTATCAATAAGATCTCATCAACCTATTGCCAACATTTCATTCCTTGCGTGCACAACACTGAGGCTGAGCACACAAGACATGCGATACCATGAGAGGCTCTAGTGAAAAGTGCAAGTCCTTCTTCCTTTATTGGTACTCGGTTGGTAGCACAGAATTTCTCTCTGCAAGGGAATACTTAAGGTCCTGGGAATGAAGTCTGTACTCTGTTGGATTTCATTCTGGGGAATGAAGGTGTATGTAGATCAAATTCACATTTTAAAGAAAGGATTGGGTTATTTTAAAGTTAAAACTGAATTAAAAAAACAATAGTTTGTCAACTTGTGGTGGATGGTCATGCCCAGAAGCTTCCCAAATAGTTTTGACTTGAGCCAGACATTTTGCAAATACACACACAAATGAAGCAGAGCTGTTGCAGTTTAAAAGCTGGCTGTCCCTTCTCACCCAGCAACTATTCGGGTGAGATTTCATGCACAATTTACTTATGTGCATAAACATATATATATATAAATTACAGCAGTTACACACTTCACTACGATGGATCACCAATAAGCATCTTATAAATGACAGGACTCACTGGATGGGCTGGAGAGGATCCGTATGTTATCAAAGAGAGTGTCCAGAGTTGGGAAACCTGTGGGCAGCACAGGAATTTTCCCACGAGCAAGAATGAAGTACCTGAGCCCAGGAGAAGGAGCAGATTTTAGATACATCCTGCTCTTGGTGTTTCCTATTGGCTGCTTTAGCCAAGTGACTGTGCTGGAGGCCCCTCAGCTCTCCCCAGGCACCCTACAGGGAGTTCAGGCACCTACTTCATACACAAGGTTTCTGCTGCTGTACTCTACAACCCTTTAAGGATCTAACCTTTACAGTCTAACAAGGCAGAGGTCAGAAGAGGGGAGGCCCAGAGAAGAAAAATGGTCCACCCAAGGTCACGCAGCAGGTCAGTGAGGTCCTTGAGTCCCACTTCAGCGCACAGGCTGGCTATTCCCGAAGAGGCTCCTAATAGGTGAGGGGGAAAAAGATACTGGATCCTGGTAAAACACACATTCACTTTAATGGGGGTAGCACCGGACAACATGACAATGGTGCCTAAGATGCATCCAGACTAGCCTATATTGGTCATCTGAACCATAAGAGGCTCAGTCCTGCTCCTAAGAAAGTCAGCAGGAATTCCAGATCAGCAGGAGAACCCTAAAGCATCACACGCTGCTGCAAAGACCCAACATGCAGACCCACTCCTCGCTTGGGCCAAACACCCTTTTGCCAGCCAGTTGTCCATGTTACTTAAAAAGCAGAGGAAGCACCTTTAAACTGATCGAGTCGTGTGCTCTGGTAAAATATGGTCCACAACACAGAAAACCATACTGAGAAGCAAGACCACAGCAGCAAATGCTATTTGCATAGCCCTCTTGGCTCTTCAAGCAAAAGCCTCTGCCTGGGAACACCACTTCACACCCCCAAGATTATGGATGCCTCGCTGCAGCAGAGCAGACAGGTCCATGCTCGCTAGTCATGATAGACATGATCAGGGTCCCCGCTTGTACTTTTTTCTAGGTCCAAGACAAGACTAAAGCAGCAGGGGACTGTTTGGGGCAAAGGGGTTAAAACCTCAGTTCTCAAATTATCATGAGACATGAGGGCAGCACAGGAACCAGTAGTGTGTTTTCAGCACAGAGTCACAATCGGTCGAGTTGTCCTTGCCTGAAAGGTACACACCTTAGAACGAAGCTGGTCCACATGACTTGTTCTGAAACTTGGAGTTGGTGGGGAATTTCACCCAAGGAAAAAAGGATGGCTTTGTGATGAAAGCAATATGGCACGGACCGTGGCAAAGCTTCAGATTAGGAGATTCAGATCCTATTTCTGATCAGGACTGGTTGAAAGGGTTTGGTTTTGTCCCCATTAAAGTTTCTAGTCAGTGGCTCATGTTACGTACACACTTCACTTGACACAATCAATGAAGTAGTTAAACTACTGCCTACTGATGCAGAAGAGCTGTTCAGTGTTCCAAATAGGGCAATAATTTTTTGCTCATTAAGCACTACCAAGCGTGCAATTTAAAGAAACATGTACATGTAATTAAGGTAATGTAAAGTGATAAAAACAAATGGGTTAAGTAAAGTGTATGGAGCCATCAGTGTGGGGAGGTTGAGTTATTAATCGATAGGCCAGCCTGGCGTACTATAGCATTCTTCAAGAGGCAAAAAGGGCAAAGGCAATATTGGTCCTATTAATTCTTCCTTGACCAATTTATCAGGGAGGCAATCGTTGAGTTGAAAAGGAAGTTACCAGGAATCCTACTGATAAAGCTTATCCTCAGCATTATCCAGTCACATAACTGTAACTGGCTTTAGCTCAGCATCCTCATTGTATAAACGCCATGGTAGATAATGCTGTCAAAATAGTGATAGCTCCTGAAAGCTGAATTTGCGAGATTCCCGAAGTGTGTTTTAATCATTCATGAGTATGAAAAACAAAACCCAGCTGGCCCAGCTGTTAAAAAGGTACCAGCAACATATACCAGGGAACAATCTGGCAGTCTGTGACCATGCTAATGCAAGCATTTGTCCCATCCACTCAATCCTGTTCCATGTAGATGAGATGCTGAAAAGCAGCAACTACATTACAGTCTGTAACACCCCCAGAGCTGCTCTCGGTCTCAGGCAACTCAATGGCACTGCTCTAACGGGATCTACATTGCACTGGTCCTGAATCTGGCTGCATGGAGAGGGATAGAGGGTTGTAGGTGCATGTTTGCAGCACCAGTCTCTAGCAGTGGTAGAGGTCATAGACATGGCCTGGTTGTGAGACCACTGGGGGTTTGTCAGGTGAAACAAAATGTTCCCTCCAAGCGAGCAACTAGTTCAAGCAACAGAGAGCAAATCAGGAAACCAAGTAAGGGCCCAGTGCTGGGAGGTGTCAAATACCCATGCTCCCCATCCAAGGCAACAGGAGGTGAGAGCATTTGGCACCTTGTAGTAAGTCAGTAATTTGCAACCTGAAGTTTTGAGCTGCAGATCTTCCTGCCTGTTTTCCACTGTACCTCAGTCAGCCAACACCAGATCATGGCTCCGTGCTCAGGGAAATAAAGCTTGGGGCCAATGAACAGGAAACGCTGACCCCAGAGAACTCTTCTGTGCACCACAGCAGGTGAGAGCCTGAATGCCCAAACTCCTTGCTCTGTTTCCAAAGGACTCCCCTGACAGCTCACATCTGCATGCAATGCTGTCTCCCTGCCAAAGCAGGCCTGGGGCCAGCAGAGCTGTGTTTCCCATCTGCTTGTGTGTGAGAGGTGAATTGAATGTACCAGCAAATACTTCAAAGTACCTAATGTTACTCAAATATGAATGGAGACATATATGGACTTGAAGCAGAGTAAGAAATTATGGGCAAGACCTTACCCCACCTATTGCTAATTAGTTCTCTGTGCAGCTCTGAGGCATTTTAGATCCTACTTCACCCTGCCTGAGAGCCTAGAAGACCATTAACACGTCTACGTTTGGAACACCTTCATCTTAGTCCTAACGCTAAATCACACAAAGCAGTGATGACAAAGAAGGGGACCCACATGCATTTTGGGTTAATGTCCTTTCAAGGACACTGGAGTAGGATCACATTTACGGGATGTCTGGACCACTTCTAAAGAAAGCCACTAAGAAGCACATCTACCTGCCTGACGCCACCAAGTCCAAGGGAAGTAGAGCTGCCCCGCGGGCAACCCTGCATTAATGGGTTTCTGTCTCCAGCATACTTGAGAGAAGCTTCCCTGAGATCCCCAGACCAGAGCTGCTCTGCCCCCTCTCCAGGACTGGCACATGTTGGGCAGGAGCAGGTCAGTGAGGTATCCTTCTCAACAGCACTCCCAGGATGCCCTGGGGACACTTAAATGGCCTTAGACACTTACCTACTGCTCCCATGCCTAACAGGAGGAAGAGGATGCACCTAATGCATTGGTGAAGGTTTGGCATCATGCACAAGGCTCCCAAGCAGAGCCAGGTCTCAGAGTGAGACTTCACGTAGCCCCTTTCAATGGGAAATTAATTTTGATGTCAAACTACGTGTAACCATGTATTATAAAAATGGCAAGATAGTCATACAAAGACTTTTCAGGCCCTTCGACCTGTGTTAGACTATATATGAAATATATCTCGCATGCACCCTGATGAGGCTTTATGTACCCCCTGGGGGTACATGTACCCCCAGTTCAGAACCGCTTGGTTAGAGGTTTGGCTCACTCTCATTAGCATTAACTGATGCTACCAGAAGTGGCAACAGAGGTCAGCCTTGGAGGGTTACAATCCGGATGAAAGACATGTCAGGGTTTGCAGAGGCCTCTGACGGGCAGCAGAGATGAACTCTGTACAGCCAAAGCCTCCCCTCAGGGATACGGAACCATGTCTATGATCCCCAGGGACCAACCAGGCCCTTGACAGCTGTCTTAAACACTGAAAAATAGTTTTAATTTCCCTGGGCACCTTCATTCTCCAAAAGCACTCAAATGTGGAGAAGGCTTTCCACCACCCATTTTTCCCCATCTACTCCATCCTGCACTAATCACTAATATTTGGTGATTACCAAAGCCCTTCACACAGGAGAAAGACTGCAACAGTCAGATGCCCACTGACACTTCACTAGCAGACGTAAAAGGAGCTGCTTGTGAAGCAGAGAGACTTTACCCCCAGGCAAAACCACCCGCATCCACATTAATGGCAGCAACAAAGGGAATACAGACAATCACCAGCAGAGAAATTTCCCTACAATTTAATGTACTCTTCACAACAGTTATAATGAGAGCGTGTGAAGATCTCTCAAAAACACTTGGAACAGTTTGTGAATTTTGCCTGCAAAGACTGTTCTTAACTAAACATATTCTGCATCAAGTGTTTTCAAAAATAAAAGACCAGAACACCCCGTGTACAAGTCTAGACAAGTTAGTGATCCTGGTGATTCCAACAGGGCTACTTGCACAAGTAAAGGTCATTGGTAGGAGTAAAGCTGGCAAGACGAGTTGCTCACAAACAACAAATTCATTTATTACTATGAATATTTATACACCACTGCAGGTTTGGACTGCAAACCTTTTCCTAAGCACAGCAAGTAATTATATACATATGTCATGTACCCGTTGCGCATTTGATTGAGTTGTTTTGTAACTTGCCATAAGCTACTAACGGGCACCTGCTGAAACACTGCTTTTCGTTTTACCCTACTGTAAATTCAAGTTAGATCCACCAAGTTTCATAATGTTTTCCCAGAATAACCCCTGAGAAAGGTAGAGCAGAATTTAACCCAAGTGACCACAAAGCTGATTCTAGTTCCCAGGCTCCCTGTCCCACAGCCCCAAGGCCCAAAGGACTGTCAATGTTTCCAGGTCCCTTGTTATGGAGTCAAGAGCCAGGAAGCCCTGGCTCCCGCCCATTTGGTCAGTTTCACATGGATAGCAGCCTATAGCAAGAGGAAGCGGTGACACTGACCAGATTCATGTCAGTTTCAGTCAGCCACTCCCAGGAGATGTGGGAAGCGTTATTTTTTTTTATATGGAAACCACACACTTTGGGGTGCTACTGAAAGGAGACAATGAGGG
Source organism: Gavialis gangeticus (assembly GCF_001723915.1). Taxonomy (NCBI): domain Eukaryota; kingdom Metazoa; phylum Chordata; order Crocodylia; family Gavialidae; genus Gavialis; species Gavialis gangeticus. The sequence goes on from NW_017729029.1 coordinate 55,636,875, forward strand.
CTTTAGGGTCCATGAGTATCTTGGAGATTTTTGCTTCTCATCCCAATGGGGGACAAAAACATTGCCCAAAAACTTGCAAATTCTCATGAAACAGAAATTTGATTTCCAGCCAGCATGTTCTATGGAGTTTAAATTCTTAAATCCAGCTGGATTATTTCTAACCATAGAACTATCATCATTATGAGATGCACTATGGAGAGAATCCTAAATAGGATATTTCCATCTTACCCCTCAATATAACAAAAGCACCCCACCCCTCAGTGATGCTTACATTATTGCACAATCAATACCAATTATATCTAGTTTGCCACTTCTTTCCTGCTGATGAGAATAATGATGATAATGACGACGGAAGAATAAAAATCTTTATCCCATGAGGATCAGTAATCTGAACTATTACAAAGATTTTTAGAAGCTCTGAAAATAGAGAGATTTGGATCCATATCCAAAATAGCCAGGCCAAAATTCTAGTCCACAACCCCAAAAGTTAATTAAAATAACTGATGCTTCTTGGCCAGTGTCCCATAAAAAAAAAAAATTGTCAAAGACTCTCTCTGACAAACTCTCTCAGAACAGTACTTGTCTGTATAAGTTTTCACTGCAAGACAAAATTAAAATCTTTGTTCCCCAGGAATTCAGAATGATAAGTTCTGGACAGCACGGGCATTTTCTTCCTACTACAACCATTGGCTAGTCTGGACACAACAGCTCGGAAATTCACTGATTTTCCATTCCTTAAGATAGCGAAGTGTTAGTTACTGGTCAAAGATCCATTCTGAGTCTAGCAGCCTATCGCGCTGGTACAGTGAAGGCACACGGGTTGCTGTAGCTAGCAGTACAAGGATGTGAAATAGCTAGCCCCAAGGATGGCCAAAGCTCTCAGCAAGACTCTTTCAAAAACAATTGTGATTGGCCTTCAGTTACTAAAACTTCCAGCGCTAAGCAACTTCTCCGTCACATCCATCCCTTGGACCCGGCGCTGCAAAGGGCAACGGGCACCACTAATGTTTGGAGAAGTAGGTAGCTTGCTCTGTTTGTGGCTGTTCTGCAGCACCAAATGGCAGACACTTGAACTCTTTGACACTTCTTCTCCCTCCCTAATGTCACTCCCCAAAGTCCTGTTCCTTTCGACACCTGCTGGTGAAGGACTCTCTTAATTGATCTCAGTATTGCTACAGACCTGCAGAGCTCATCAGCTACCCAGATTCAGAGCTGAGATCTAATTTGTGGCAATACATATGCAGCTTAGAGCACTGACTACTGATGAATTCAAAGGCTATATTTTAAAACTATATTTTAAAATAATAAAGGAACAGCCCATCAAAAGTCAGAGACATTTATCCTAGAAATAAATCATACCAGGGTATACGGAACATCTAGTTCCTCGTGCCCTATTCATCAAGATTATGTATTACATTTGCATCAGGCATAATAAGCAGCAGGAAAAATAACTTGTATTGGCACACTCAGACTTGGGCACAATCTATCTGCATTCAATCCATACCCAACAGATAGGGCTTGACAAAGAACAACATCTTGGACCTCAGGCAATCCTTGCCTGAATGGCTAGTTAAAAGAAACACAGGTTAACCACTCTAGGTGACTACTAGTCATGGTGTGCATCTCATGAACTTAGAATCATAGAAATCATAGAAAATGAGGGTTGGAAGGGACAGCAGGAGGTCACATCTAGTCCAACCGCTGCTCAAAGCAGAACCATCCTAGATCATCCAAGCCAAGGCTTTGTCTAGCTGGGTCTTAAAAACCTCCACGGATGGAGAGTCCACAGCCTCTCTGGGTAACCCGTTCCAGTGTTTTACTAGCCTCCTAGTGAGAAAGTTTTTCCTAATATCTACCCTAAACTTTCCTTACTGCAACTTCCACCTAGCATGTAAAGATGTAGAGAATATCATAGCGAACAAGCAGTTCCTAAGACCATTAGAACAGCTTGGAGCCCACCCTGGTTACATCAAAATGAGTGTACTGCTTTTCAATGTCTGGTTACAACTTGCCCCTAGCCTGCAAAGTCACTGTGAGTGATTTCCCACTCCCAAAACGGGCAGGCACAACTCACGCCTAACTACAGAATCCCAAACCCACTGAAGTTCTTGGGAATCTCTCTATGGGAAGGAAGGATGAACCACTGGTTAGGGTGTCACCCAAAGATTCCTTGGCTAGCCTGGTGCCCTTTGCCACTTGGACATGTCACATGGTCTCCCTGCACCCTAGTTTCTCATTTGTTAAACACCACCTCCATTTCAGAGTGGGGTGGCTCTTTTTGCTGCTAGAATCAGACAGCTCGCTTGGCCCTACACAGGCAAAGAGAACTTGGAAATCTGCTGCATTCAGACCAGGGCCTCAGGTACAGCAGGAATAAGTTGAGGAGGAACTAGTGTCTTGCCCTCAGACTGGAGAATGAAACTGGAAAGGTAACAGGGGCCTGGAAGAGAGTGGGAATCAGGGAACACAAGGGATTATGGAGGAATCCATCCCATGTAGCAAGATATTTTCTTCATTCTGGTTTTCATTCCACAGGATTTTACATTAATTTGCCTAGTCAGGAAAGCATGTTTTTGTTGCACTCTGAGCAATGTTCCTGGGAACAGCATCTGAGCAAAACACATTTTGCTGGCATTATTAAAAGGGCCTGTTCTTGGACACTTGTCATGGAACAATGCTCAGGCTTTAATGAAAGCAGAGAGGAGGAAATACCCATTTATCCTCTCTACACAAAACAGAAGGGGCTTGTAAATCCTACTGTAAACCCTCCTGCCTTTCTGAGAGCCGGGCTGATGGGTGAGCCTCTTCCAGGTTAAGGTAAAAACATCGGTCTTAGAGGAAAAACCTGTGCCTACACTGATGATAGTACGGACTGATCACCTGTACTACAGGCATCTCTGTTTAAAGAGGATTGCCACCTGGGCTGTTGTTATCACAGGTTCAGCCACCCAGGAGACAAGATTTAAATCAATCTACATGTTCCACCCCAAGGACAAGCCATTGGTGTTTGCTGCTACCTCTCTTTTATGATACTGTAACTGGCTTCTTTTATTTCCTATGAAACACACACACGTACACAGTTTGGCTTTTCATCTTCATTGTTGTCACCCTATGAACTAACCCTTGGGCACCTCTGTGATGGACCTGTCTTTTGACCAAGAAAGGTGACCTTCCCCTACAAATAGCATTAAGCCATAATTAGATTTGTCCCTTCTTTGTGCATCTATTTTGAGTGCTCTGCATCTGTGTATAATTTGAGCAAAGGGATCAGATGGAGTCTGGAGAAGCACTGTTATGAAGCAGTTAATAAATGCTATAAGAGAACCCAAATTCACTTTGAAAGGAGCAATATGTAATGGTGTATTTTCTCTGAAATCATTACCATAGAGAGTAACTAGTTCAAATCACGGTATAGTATAGCAAACTGTAAGGCAACTACTGCACCGTAATAGCTTGTAGGCACAGTCCAGTTTACTTTACAGGTCATGGTTGTTACTAAAGTTATAGCAGCTCCACTTATAACTCATGGAGCAAGAGGCAGGGCTTCTGGAGAAGAGGAAGGTTGTAGCCTGCTTTTATCATGAAGCCTATAGCACAGTGACAACCCTGCCATTTTGAAGTGGCCAGTGATTTACTGCTGGGTGGCATGTAACTTCCTGCAAACTCCTGTGAATAAGTTTGTCTGTCTAACTAGAAGCTGAGGCAGGGCAGCTGCTTTGAAGGCCATACATTCCCTGACAGGGTCATAAGCAAAGAGGTCTGGATTCTATCCCTGAAATTATAACCGAAGAATTTGTTCAATAATTTTTCTCCTCTCAAAAGAGAGATCTTCCAGACCCCAACACACCTTAATTGGAACATCAGAATGTCTTCTAACCTGAAAGTTAACTCCTAGGATATTTTCCCTGTTACCTAATAACAAATGGGAAAGGATGGGTCACTCTCCACAAGCTGATGAGACATGAAAATCATCTTTCAGCAATGCTTTACAAGTCTGTTGAAGGAAGAATAGAGACTTACAATATTTTCCTTCTCTCTCCGCTTGGAAACTACATAACGTGGTATGACCTGTTCTCACAGTACCTCTAATAATTCAATGGTGACCAGGTTTAAAATCGAGCGCACAAGTGGCTGCTTCTGCTTGACAGCTGGGACAGAAGCCCATAAGAGCATATGCACAGAGCAGCCCACAAAAAAGGATGCACAGAACTTCTCAAATAGGGTGAAAAATGCACATACATGCACCTGGCTACCTATTTCTTCACTGTGCAACAAAACAAGTGAGCAGGAAGAATATGCAGTGGCATTTAGCTATTAGTCTCAGTAAGAGGCAATGCTGAATATAGTGTGCCACAGGGAGTCTGGGGAATAAGTGTGCCTAAAAGGCCTGGAGAGATGATGTGTTTGCACCTGTATGACTGAATTGTACACAAACCTAAAGCAAAGGAAGATGGACTGTGCAAATCCCTAGAGCTAAACACAAGAAGTTAAAATGCAGAATAGGCACACCCCAGCTCAAAATTCACCCCCTGCTCTGATCTGGGATGTGTCCCTGCTTTCTCTCTTCTATCCCCTAAACAGCCAAATTATCACCCTTCCCCTGAACAAAAGGAAGATATCAGACACTGACCTGTAGCTACTGTGCTCACATACTGCACATGACTTACTGTGCAGTGTGTGAGCTCCTAACTGGCGCCCAACAGAACTTTCCCATCTTGCATGGAGAAACTTCATATTATCCTACCAAAAAGTAGCAGTGCCTTCCGATGGTCAAAAACCATCTCACAGGATCTTCCACTGAAGTGAGGCAGGGAGCTCCACAGACATATTTCTTTAGATTTGTATTGGAGACCCCAGGCAGAAGGACAAGTGGAAAGGCTTCCAGACTGAATATCTGCTGCAGTGAAAGAGAAAGAGGTAGCAAATACAGAGCAAGTATTTTCCTGATTCCAAAGTTTCTTGTTCAGGGTTAGTAATTGACTCTTTGCATGAGTCTTCACCATTGATGTATGACAGGGAAGACCCAGTGTTTGGGTGAAGCTGGGTCCCATTCAGGCTTTACTAACTTTTTTTTAATCTTCAGAGAACTTGAGATGTGTTTGTTACTGAAGCTGCCCATCCTCACCCTGGAGGAATATATATATTTTTGTCCTCTTTTGGCAGCTGTAGAAAGAGAAGTGAAATGACCTTGCCATAGAAGGAATCAGCTTCAGAGCCAAAAGTAGAACTCATGGGTTCGTCTGTATAGCACAGTGTAGCCTGACGCAAAATCCCTTTGTTAGCTCCACATGAGCTGGTTTGTCTACACACCAGAATGCAGCACCATTCAGGGATAGTAGCAGCAGTGCAGCTGCTCATTCTCAGGTTCATGGAGCAAAGGGCTACCCTGATGCACCTGAACTGCTTCCAGTTTGGGGGCTAAATGGACCATATTTATATAGTCTATACTATGCCCTGCAAACACGCCCTAAGATTTTTTGGCTCCCAGCTTCTAAAAAATGGAAGAACAAACTCAATATTTAGAACTGGGGAGTCTTTCTAGGAAAAATCACCCTACAAGTATGATGGTACTGCTCAGTACCACACTATGTTACCCAATTTAGGTGCATCAGAATTACTTCACTGTTACTTTACATTTGCTTTTTTTGCTTAATCTCCCTATTGCCTTATGCCATGTACAAGTGTTCTGGGGACACGGACCAACTTTTTGTAATTTGTGTGTTTAATGCTTAGCACAATGGGTCCCAATCCTGAGCAGATTCTCTCTAGGGACTGTAGTGATCAACAGGGTCAATAAACACAGGTATATAGTGAATGGAAAGAATAACACATTTTAATTATGGAGCAATGGGCAACCTCTGCAGACCCTTGGTCTGGCTCTTGCTAACTGACTAACAGTTGCTATCTATTAGCTAGTTGATGCTAATTCCCAACTTTTCTAAATTAGGGAGTATCTCTAAGCTATAACTTCTATCACTATAGGGGCTACCCAAAACAAAGTAATTGCATTTCACGTATTTTCCTCCTCATGCCAAGGCCTCAAAACGTTTATTTTCAGTCTCTCTTTTGCTTATTCTACAAATAGGACATTGAAATTAAAGTCAGCTCCGCAACAAAGACACCATGTAATATAAGGACAGTGAGTTCTATACGAGTGAGAAATAGGAATATTTTTGCACTGAACAGTAAAGAGTACCAGAAAGCAATTGCTGCACATGCCGCTGTCTGAAGATTAAAAGTGCTTTACAGAACTAATGAGCATGACTAGATAATCTATGAATCTGAAAGGCCTCATCACCCCCCTCAAGGCTAATTTTTGCAAGTGGAGTATGTCCTTTTAGAGACTGAATCTGTCACCTACAGCATTATGTTAACGAATTCCAGAAACTTTAAGTGGGAAAGGTTAGAAAAATCCGAGGAGAGCAGTTTTGAAAATGTCTTAATTTGGTCGGTTGCCCATAGAAACACAAAGTAGGGAGGAATAATATCTAGGAATAGCCTTTATTGTGCACCCACTCTAATATGCAGGTCATAACTGCACTTCCTGATCACTATAGCTTCCAATTGCCATTTGCATCTTAATGAACTTCATAAGGTTAATTGCACTGCCAATGAGCTAAGAAGCTATGTAATGTCTTCTTTGCCAGGGACAGAGTAGCATGGTACTTATCTGATAATGTAGGTGTTGAAAAAAAAAAAGTCAGCTGTTAATTCTACACTACATTTAAAGTATATTAATTGGTGCGGGACTGAGCTCAATACAGTAAAAAAAAAAAATAAAAGCACCTATAAATAAAACATCTGCCTTTTATTTCAAGCAGCTGTCCTGTAATCCTTCATGTACAATATTTTCTGTTCTGACTATGGAAAAGTCTCTTAAGGAGAGATGCAAATTGCAAACCATATAGCATCATAAAACATGCTAAAATACCTCAAAGCTGTCCTTAAGGTGTAGTATGGTCCAGTGTGTTGAGGGCTGCAGCTTCTGGAGATATACATTCAATTTGATACTGTGTCACAGACCTCTTATGTCATTTCAGGATGCCATACAACTTCCCATCTGTAAAATGGGGATAAAAGTTATTCCCTTAACTCAGAGAGGTATTGTATGGTAGAGATTACTAATGCACACCTTGGGGGCAGGGAAAGAGAGGGGAGAACACACATAGGTTTGACATTCCTCCTAACTAATCAGACTTCATCTCATAACCATGTCACCAATACCTACATCTGATACTTATGCATATCACCCATTTCACTGCATTGTCTTATACATTAAGGGCTAAATCAGAGGTGGGCTAAGTCTGGCCCACGGCCCAGATTGGGCCTGCAGCAGACTAAATTTCCCAGCAACCCCTGTGCTCCAGCCAGTCTTCATGGAGACCCCAGAAGCTGTGGAGCCATGACAGCACGGGGCCATGACTATCCTGAGCTCCCAAAGTCTCCATGAACCTCTCTTTGGACCTGTCCCTACCTGACTCCTGGCTCTGGACTCCTGCTTGTGACCCATGAGAAGGAATACTGTAGGCTAGGCTTGAGAGGTGGTGGCACACCCGTGTGGGGAACCATGCATGTTACCTTTGTGCACTTGACTCTACCGATCACTAATAATTTTTCACTCATGAGCACGGAAATTCATCAAAGGCCAAGCACAGTAATAAACTGTTCCTGAGCAGATGCAGACCTCTTGCAGAAGCTCATACTGAGAGCCATCTCAGAGGAAGGTCTTGTGGACTGGAGCTCAGAGGAGAACAATTCTTCGACAATCTCGGGCAGGTTGCTTAATCCATTTGCACCTCACTTGTTCCAACTGCAAAATGAATATGTACCAACCCTTTTGAAGGTTAATCCACAGAGATTTTCTGCAGCCAAATTACTGAACTGTTCTGATTAGATGTCTACTTTCCCCTCTCAAGAGGATCATGAAAACCTCACTCAATTTATAAGCAGGATTGATCTATAAATCAGTCTCGACTTTTGTACTGCATGTGGTACATGGCAAGTCAAAAAAATTTCCAGTGCAGTTTTCATGTTAGTGCTTTTACCCTTGGGTCCTTTCTTTGGTCATTGATTCTCCTACTAGATTTTGTAAGGGTAATAGCAACTCAAGATTTTTCTCTCTAGATATTGATTTAGGTTTAAGGCAAAGGCTGGCATGGGGCTCAATTTACAATCTCAACAATACAGTAATTAACAATCATTTACAACAGGAAATTATTTACTGCTGATATGCCAAATATTTAAAGAATAAATTGATTAGCTCTGTTCTTTTTTTTTTTCATTTAAAAAAATATACCTGTTACAGTTCAGTTTCATTTGAAAATATTATGGGCAATGTTTTAGCTAAAATGTGGGCTTAAGAGATTTAACAGAGAGGGTACCTGAAACAGACACTATAAAACTCAGTAAAGAGGGAAACAAGATATAGTAATTTTTTATAATGCTCAGTATACAGGCAGTTGACCATTTTTCAACAGCAAAAAAAGTCTTTATGACTATTTTGCAAAACTTGGTTGGATCAAAAACTTTAAACTTTTCTTAAAAAACCTGAAGAGTCTGAAAACCAAAAATTACCATTACTGGTACCAAAAACACTTACTGTTGCCACCTGACTAATATAGAGGGATTGATCTTTCCCCATTAAAGTCACCAGGCAGTGTGCTATTGCTTTCATTAGGAGCAGAATACAGCATTTGGACCAACAGTTTTTATGGAGTCAAGAGGTCTCAGTGACCTAACTGTGCAGAGTATGAACAGAGAGGAAGTATACACTTCACTACTGAACAATTCCTGGAATAAGCAGAGCAAGTTAGCACATCCTGGGCCTGTCTACACAAGATATTTATTGAAGAGCTGAATAGTTAGCTCATCAGGAAAGCATCAGCATCTACGTATGTGCTGCTATTAGGCAAACTAGTAAACTAATTCACTCTGCTGTAGGATACTGCAAAATACAAGTACTATCCTATGGCAGAGTTACCTACATGTATAGAAGCTGACTGGGGCTGGCTGGGGCACGAGGGTGGTACAGTACTGGGCTGCCTCCTGGCTAGACCCGCACCATAGCTCCAGCCAGCCCATCCACAGCACACTGATCTGGGTCAGAGGAGCCCCAGGCTGGCAGGCTGACCCCCAGGGTCCCCTACCAGCCAGGACTGCTGTGCCCTAGCTCAACATGATACAGTCCCAGGCACACATGTAAACACTGCCCTCAGGAGCAAGAAACTCCAGTGCAAACTGTGCTGGAGTTTATTGTGTCAAATAAATTTCACATGTAGACATGCCCCCCTTTGTCCTGACAATTTTCTGGCTCATATCAACAAAAACACCCCAAAATAACATGAGGATTATTTATCCTGCTATCTGGCCCAAGACCATAACCTTTTTAATTTTGTACTGCCCATTTCATTTTCTTCCTAAACTTTGCAACCAAACACTGACATAATTAAGGGAGTTTGGGGCAGGGGGAAGAGGGAGGAGGATAAGGGGAAAACAAAGGACACCTTTGATCTCCATCCAAAAAACCTGTAAACTCAAACTAAAGAGGAGGCCAAATTTTCAGAAATGCTTGACTGGGAATGGAAACGTGTGGTAAGGAATACCTGGGGTGCTGAAAACATTAGAGGCAAGAAATGCATTATTTCTCATGTCTTTACCACAAAAGGTCTGATCAAGCACTGTTATGACCAATAGTAGCCAAAAATAACTGCTTCTAAAAAAAAGTCAGTAGGTTTAAAATAATGAAAAGGGGAATGCATGAATATAACATTCCTAAAAATGAATTTAAAAAAATAGGAGCGTAAGTCCAAACCACTTCAAAATTTCAGGACAGGTTTTTGATTCAGACTTGGAGGGAGTTGATGTTATCTATTTCTAGACTGGATGTGATAGAAGCTGTATTATACAATAGAAAAAGGACCCTCACAGAAACAGTTTTACAAGGGTCATGAGCGATTTTAACATTCCATAGTCCATTGAAAATCCAGTCTAGATATGCTTAAAAGCATGGCCTCCATCTCATCTTGCTAATTTTGAACAACAGTCAGTACTAACTCAGAAAGGAAGAGCTATTAGAAATGTGCTAATATTCACACTATTGAGTAGAATACTGTGGACTCTGACAGGGGGCTGTCTCACCTCCGGTCAAATCACTGGCCTGCCCACCTGTCTAGGGCAGTCCGCCCACCTGCCTTGCCTTTGATGCAACTCAGAGAAGTTGTTTATAAGGCAGAAGGCTGCCCATTTAATGTCCGATGCTAAGGGTGTAATACACGACTCTGAACCTCCCCTTATACTGTGTCCCATGTCTCACAGATGGCATCATTCTATGGCTCCGGCCCCATGATGGACCTCCTTCTATGCCCACCTGGTGTTTGGACCCCAGATGGATCCCAATTTTTCAGGCGGTCTCCTCCACCCTCACTCTGGCCTGCCAAGCTCCCTGAATCCTTCTCCCTCTCAACAGTGGCCCCCTCCAGGACCTCTGGCCACAGAGATCTTGGCCTCACCTCTACGCCAGTCAGAACCCCAGGCTCCTGGCTCTGGGCATCCCTCATGGTGGGCGCTCTGGCCCTTCACCCATTCTGGTCCTGGCCCCTGCATTGACCAGTTGAGGGTTTATTTGGTTAAGTTATTGAGCCACTCACCCTCTCTCTCTCATAGGAATCCACCTTCTTGGGCCCCTCCAAACCCAGATCAGCCAATCTCTAAAGCTGGCCTGCGTGCAGTCATTCAGGCCTGCCTTGTGGACTCTACTCTATGCAGCCTTCTCATACACCCTCTCACTGGGCCTTCTCACCCTTTACATCCCTTGGGTATCAGGCATGATGACATGCCTGAACCCCTTGCCTGTCCCCTCTATGGGGTAACCCACCAGCACATGGGGGCTGAGGCTATCCAGCACCCTATACTTGCCCTTCACTAGGGAGGCACTGGTGTGGCATTTCCTGGGGACCACCACACCATCCAACCCCAGCAGGGTGTGGTTTAGGTCATTCCCCAGGACCAGGAACCTCCTCCATCCCCATAGTTCCTACCCTTCACCTCCAGGTGTTCTGGGACCAGCAGCTCCAGCTGGCAATGGTCTCTCTGGCGGTCCCTCAGGAATTGCCCACTCAGCACCAAGGGCCTGGATTTATATTGAGGTTGCTCATGCCCCATCCTCCAATCCAGAAGCCCTCCTACGGTCATGTGACTGCCTTATTAGGCCACAATTGCACCTGCTGGCTGCTCCACAGCCTGCTCAAACCTCTTAAAGTGGCAGGCACCAAAGGTGCCCTGCCACAAGACCTATATTGAAAGAAGATGTAAAATATGTATTTGGAACAAAATAATCAAAGATCAAGAAAAGGACAAAAGCAAGTATAAGTTAGAGTAAACCAGAATTATTTAAGTTGAATAATAAGCAGATGATAGGACCTTGTCCCATGTCATAAGTGTGCCTCCATTCATCCCAGAAATACATTGCTTTTCCTAGTAAGTTGATTGCTTTTTAATCCTGGATGTCTGTATGCCTAAGTGATATGTAGATCCAAAAGCTAACTGCTCCAAAGGCTAACTGCTCAAATCTGTGGAAACCAACTCAAAAGACAGGCAGGTTCTCCTCCTCTTTAATCCTTTCCACACTTACTCTTAAGACTAAGATGACCAACATCTCCAGACAGAAAATGTTAATGGTTTTATAGAGAATCAAGTAGCATGGAACAGAATTGTACATAGACCCCCAAGTGCTATTCATAGATTCATAGATTCATAGATTAAGGGTCG
>NW_017729029.1:55648651-55669149 GCF_001723915.1 Gavialis gangeticus
GTCGGCCCATGTTCATCTTGGAGTCAATAATGACTCCAATATTAGCAATATTAGATAGCTAACAGCTGGAACAGAATCTGGCCCTAGCATTTCAGTGATCCGTATGGTCTCCAGAGCTGCTTTCAATCCATCCAAATTTGCAGCAGCATTCAATTTTTTAAATTCAAGACTAAATTCATTATTTTTGCTTCATTACTCATAATAAATCTGAAGTAATGCCCATTGTTCTTTCTGAAAAAGACCAAGACCAAAATTGAAACTTCTACAGAGTCAGGAAGCTGGCTGTGTATTCAGAAAATTCATTGTTGCCTTAATGGACATAGTGGTTCAATAACCTATTATTATTTCCATCTTTGTGATGCTGCCAACAGATGGTGGTGGCCAGACATTAGGACAGACTTCCCTGGGTGGCAAGGTGCGGTCATAGCATTGCCTCCATGTGACCACAGCTATAAGCTCAGATCATGACCTTAGCCATAGGAAACAGCTGTACATGTTGAGCCAAAAGACAGAAATAGTAGCTATGCTAAGCTCTTCTTAACAGGAAATGTCTCTTTGCAGAGCACTCTGCAGTGCTTCAAACTCCCATTGAACCATCCATCATAAATGCCTCTGTACGACAGAAAATGACTGTCATCTCCAAAAACCAAGTACAATATTACTCATCATGAATCAAGAGAATAAAGGTTTACTTGAAAGCCTAGTGAAGTCAGTAGATAGAGTCCTTTGGAGTATGTCCTGATAGGGCCAAAAGAGTGCATTTTCTAATTACATTAGCTCAAAAAGACACAGATGAATCTACTCCAAGCTGTGTTAGCCGGGATGTTGTAGCCTACTGGAAGTTTGCCAATATGCACTCATCAAGCTACAGCACAAACAAATAATGCTGTTTCAAACATGTAAAACTGCATCTTATCAGAGTTTTTTCAGTTGGGTTATGACTGAGGTGTAGAGACTGGAAAGCACAACTTTTTGTTCATCAAGACAGTGTAACTCACTTCACTAGGCTCTGGGTCAAAGAGTATAATTCTGGATCAGAGAGTCGAGGCACTGTCAAGTCACATACTTTGTCCCAGATCACACAGAAAATCCTCAGGGTGGTTGGGAATGGGATAAAATAGAGGCCTGGGCATTGCTTCTTGTCCTTGCCTACAAATCTCTGTATTATAGCTTATAATCAGGCTCTGCTTTGCAGATGCTGCTATTCAATTACTTACTACAAGGAAAGACTTTTTGTCTTCATTCTGCCTTCCAAAGCAAGTTGTGCATTATATTCTGCTGTGTGTTGTATGTGAGAATATCTGGTAAGTCAAACCACTAGTTTACTCCACTCTGCCATGCAGCCCCAGCTGGAATTACCACAAATTAACATCCCTGTGTGCTGGGAGAAGCAGCCTTTACAATTCTGCCTAAGAAACTTCACCTGAGATTTCACTTATTCAAACATGGTTCCTTGCACCTCTGACCTATTCCATGCTGATTTAGAGCATGAATATCACACAGTCAAGACTCAGGAACTACATATGAGTAGAGAGGAGTATTTAGCCACGCTTGTTCTAAGACAGGCAGAAAGCAGGGCAGGGTGGCACCCATGGCTCTGCCATGTCTTCTGTAAGAAATGCCCAGGGTAAGACTATTAAGGCCTTTAATTCTGTCCCCTTACATGAACCTGTTTCAATATGGGAATAGATCCTCTACTGGTATAAGGTGAGTTGACAGCATTGACTTCACCGAGCAGAATCCATGTGTTGCCAGTTGAGAATCTGGTAATTTTGGGATCACAATTGAATAATTCAGTACCTTCATTCTCTGTGTGCCTCACAAGGGACACAGCCTTGTCTCATTGGCTGCAATGTTCCCTATTGTTTTTGCAGTGAAGCTACATTACCAATAAACACAGGTACAGCTGCTGACATTTTAAGCCTAGAAGGAAGACTCTCAGAGGAAAAGGGACTGAAAACGGGACACAATGCAGACAAATCACTACCAGCTTTCACTGGGATATGGAGAGGTCCTACTTCTCAGAGAAGTGGAGGCTATTTTTTAGTCCAACCAAAACTTTCTATTTATCATCCCTCAGCCACTTTCAATGCTTAGAGAAAAAGTTAAAAAAATAGCCCTTAGATCTCTTTCTATCCTGGTTCAACTCTGACATTTGAAAAACATATGCTTTACAACAGACACAAAGTTTGGGAAAGTTTAGCCCAAATGAGAAAAACTAAGAAAGAGTAACAAGCAGAAAGAGTAACAAGCAGCAAAAAAAACAGAGAGCTAGAACAGGAATACTAAAGGAGACTTTAACAATCATGGTCATTATAGGATTGCAATATAAAGAGACAGCTGTCTATAGGCGCATACAGTGCAGGTGTTTGGTAAGGTAAATATCTAGTCACATAATACATTTTTGCTACCTTAGTAGATTCAATAAAGTGGCAAGCATGCATTGCAAACAGCTTCACAAGAGCTATTTTTGCTCTTTAGCTATACAGCCTTATGTGGTCTCTCATTAATGATGTTCTGGTCTCAAGCCTGAGATCTTACGTTATTGCTCAGGCAGATTTCCTGTCAGCTCTAATGAGAGTATTGACTGAAGAAAGCATATCAAGGCGTATACCCCGGGCCAAGGGAAACAAAAAGGCAGGGCTGGATTCATGTCTATGTAGAGCCCTGAGTAAGCAGCTGTGGTTCAAATGCTGACTTGCAGCTCCATAGAAAATAGCATCCAAATGAAGGTGCCACATATAAAATCACCCAGCGGCTGACAGGATCTCAATCCTGCTAAATCTTGTTTTGCTCCTCCATAACCCTGATGAGTCTCACTGAACACGGCAATTTCAAGTTGCCTCTCAGTTCAGAGTCAAAAGCACTATGAACTAGAGTGCAGTCAAGAGCCCCCCATCCATCATGATATTCATGTGCTTAGTGGCCTTGTCTCCCCTGCCTGCCAACTCTCCAAGAGGTCACATGTTCTAATACAAGAATAGGCAACTATTGTAGACAGACACTGGAAGTCATTATTCCGCCTGGCACTCTCAGTGTCATCCCCCTCACTGCTCCCAGCTCTGGGTCACAGTAGAGAGGGCACATCAGGGGGTGCCAGACCCGTCCTTGAACCAGAATGGGACCCCTTACCCTCCCACCTCCGGCTTCCCCATATGCCCCCACCCTATCATGCTTTTCTGGAGTTTAGCCCCACCTCAGGTGGCTTGGAAAGCCTAACCATACCCACCTGCTTTTCTGCTCCAATGGCACTGCTTTGAGAGAGGGCCAAAGTTGCTACTGGTTAACTCCTTCACTCTTGGCTTCAGGAAACACTGACTTCTTTCAATCACAGCTCTTTTCCAAAGAACAGCAAGTGATTTTGACTCTTCTATTGCTTCCTTCTTTACTGGCCCTTGAAGGCTAGAAAATGATATTTAGAGGTTTAATTTTGGAATTGGCTTGTAGGTAAAGTAGATATTGTATTAGAACAATGCTCCAAGGCAATGGCAAGGGCTAACTGGTTTCAAAAAGCCTGTTTGTGATAAAGTTTCCTTCAAGGCCCACTGTATCTGAAGCCAGCAAAAAGACAGATTGGAAATTGAAGATACATACCACACCAGTGTTCCCTGAAAACCACAAAACAGAGACAAGGGACTCTCCTGTGGTGGCCAGGTCACAGTGATCAGCTGCAGAGCCCTTGGGATTTCCGGTTTTGGTGGACAGACCAAACTGAGACACCAGTAAATGACCAAATTAAGATATGTGCATGTGATGGGTTTGGGAAACAAAGGAATGTGCTGACAAGAGAGAATGTGGACAGTATGATGACCCCAGGGAAACCAACCAACAGTACCTGAAGATGAGGAGTCACCAGAGGAGAGAAAGAATACAAAAGGATGGATTTCAGAGCAGCAAAGGGGCCCCCAGAGTGGGAACCTGAGGCCACCATGAACAGAGGGCACACCACTAGCCTGTCTCACTCACCCCACTCTGTGTGGTGGGGGGGCTTTGGCCCTTGACCTTCAGGCTACTGTCTGCTGACATTCAAGACAAAACCACAAGGTGAAGTTCACATATTGGTCAGATTCGCCTCTATTACAGTGGGCCTGTCTATATATGCATTTGATTTGGCCTAAATTTACTCTGGTGTAAACTACTTTGGAGTAAGTGCTTTCAGGAAGGCATCTACACATACAGAGGTTAGGGTGCAGATTTGCTGCTCTTTGTACCAAATTTCCTGCAGCCCTGCAATGGGCCCCTGTCACTCCTGGGGGGAGCTCTAGGCTCCAGCTGAAGCTGCCAGCACCCATTAGCCATGTTTAAAAGCCAACCCCACTCTTTGCTCTCTGGCCAGCCACTTCCCTTCCCAGGAGCAGCGTGCCTAGTACAGAGGCAGCACACAGCACCTCTCTCCTTGCCCATTCTGCCTCCCTGTGCTATAGCTGCTCCAGTCCCTGCCCCTGGCAGTGGCAACCAGTGCCCCAGGCTCCTGCTGGCCTCTGTGCTGGCCCTGCTTGCAGTCTGCACCAACTGACGGCTGGCCCAAGGCCATCTCAGCCCACGCAGCTCCCCCTGTGCAGCAACTGCCTGCCAAGCTGCCAACCACTGTCCCAGGGCTGCCACTGCTGCTACACAGCTCCTGCAGGCAGGGATGGCAACAAGGGGCTTCTGGATACCACCACCAAAGCTGCCATCACCCTCCTGGGCCTCCAGCCTCACCACCTCTGGGCCTGCCAGGCCAACCAGGACTGGCAGCTAGAGGTGGCAGAGGACCTCCTCCCAGAACAAAGTGGAGGCTTGCTGTGGGGCAGCGCATGGCTACCAAAGAGCAGGTGATGCTTAGGTCGGGGTCTGGGCAGCAGGTGGCATGAACGTAACCACCAGGGCCAGAACAGTATCCAACACCCAACAGTCATCATCCATGGCCTGCACTGCCTGGCCCAGGATGGCATTCTACTACCTGAGCAAGGCCAGTCACTCATGCTCCAGGGCCAGAAGCTCTGCCCAAAACTCCCTGTTCACCTGGTCCTGAGCCTCCCTGCATTGACCCTGCATGTCCTCATGGGCAACATCCTCCACCCGCCAGGCCCTTCAGTCCTCCAGCTGCTCCTGCAACATCACTACCAGCTGTTCCAGGAGAAGGGTCCTGATCTGGGTCGTCCTCTGGTGGAGCAAGAGCATCCTCAGGGCCCCAGCTGTGGGTGGCGACAACCTTGAGACTGCATCCTGGATGCCAGGTGTGGCCTCTCTTCTGTGTGCAGCTGTGGGCACTGTAAAGCCATGACACAGAAGTTGTTTGTGAGAGTTTGCAACATTTCTGAAATAAGATGCTTGGTACCAGGGGCCTGTGTGGTGCCCGGCCTCAGATCAGGGGCTGGGTATGCATGGGTGCCCAAGGACCATGGTAAGGTGGCCAGGCAGGCCCAGGCCCAGGCAGCTGCCAGCCAAGTGCCCCCATCCCTGCTTACTCCCCAGGGGCCAGCAGGCCACTGGGTGCTGGCCACAGGCAGCCTTCCTGCCCTGACCCATTCCCAGGATGGGACAAGCCAAGCTCCTGGCAGCACCGGCTGCTGTGACTCCAGACCCCACTCCACAACCCCACCCCTCCTGCAAGCCAACTGCACTCCTGTGCTGCTGCCCAGTCCACTGCACCTGGGCTCAAAGGGAACAGAGCTCCTGGACACCTGGGATGAGGAGATGCCTGTGCCCCCACCCTCAGGGAGGGGAGGTGGGAGCAGGGGCGGGCAGGGGCTGGGAGGGCCCTCCCCCCAGTGTGGGTTTTACCATGTGGCTGGGGCCAGTGTGGCCAATGGATCCACTTGGCCCTGGCTGGCAGCAACTGTATCCACCTCTGGGCAGTGTCCTCTGATGGAGGGGCATGGCATGTAGGCACCCAGCTGAGGACCCCCCTCCAGGGAGGAGCTGGCACTACTGGTGGCCAGCAGTGTCATGGCCAGCCACAACTCATGGCTGAGTCTGGGGATGTGGAGCTGACAAGGCAGGTGCTGGCCAGGGTTCCCCAAGCTGCTGGTGGAAACTGTAGCCAGGGATCTCAGCAGAACAGGACACTGGGCACCCAAGGGGACCTCCTCCACTGACATGTCACCAGAGGTGCCAGGCCAGGAAGGAAACTTGGGCAGGCTGTTAACGATAGCATGGCTGCAGCCTGGATCCTGAGGGAAAGAATGGCATCAAGTTGCTGCATAGAGGGCATGGATTTGTGGGCATGGCCAGACTGACTCTGGTTGGTCACAGTACTCCACTGTGCCCACAAGACCTTGACATTTGTACAACACTGTTGTGCTGACCATTCATGCCCACGCTCCTGCATCCAGCATGGCAGCACCTCGTATATGTGGGCACTGGAGCACCCACCCCACTCAAACCGGCCCTGTATTTCTGCCTTTCCCCATAACACCATGAGGTCCCCAGTCTCCTCCTTGGTCCAGCAGGGGCCCTGGGTGGAGGGCACACATATGGGCACAGGCTTGGACAAGGACAATGAGACCATGGTGGGTCCTGCACTGGCTCTCTGGGCCCCTGTGCAGCTGTCCCAGTCCTGCACAAGGCCATGGCATGCCCCACAGCACCTGTAGGCGCAAGGCAGGCTGCTGAGGTGTGCTGCAGGCAGGTGGCACTGGGCCTGCTGGCCAGAAGCTGCCTGTAGGTGGCCCTGGGGGCTGACAGGCCTGGCCAGAGGCTATAGCACCCTGCTGGCCTGGACAGTGTTGTTTTGGCAACCGTACAGCAGTGCAGTGCCAGGCAGCAGTGCTAACAGGTAGGCACAGCTAAGCTGTGGCCAGCCCAGGGGGACAAAATGCCTGCAGGCTTCTAAAGCCTGCAGACAGGGGCTGCCGTAGAGGCAGCCCAGCCCTGGGGCAGGAGAGGGTCCTAGCCTGCAGCCCTGGGGCTGGCCCAAGGCTGGCCCCCTAGTGGCTGGGGAGATCCAGGAGCAAACTTGCTCCCAGGTCATGTCTACACATGCATTACTGCACAGTAACTAATCCCACTTAAAATTTGCTACTTGCATTTGCAAACAGCAAATGTAAGCAGGATTAAGGGTTTTTACTGCACAGTAAGTGTGTACAGATGTAGACACATGCACTTACTGCACAGTAAACTATACTAATGCACAGTAATACATCTCGTGTAGACATGCCCAGTAAAACACTATCTGTCTGTTTTCCACCTTCCCCAGCCTCCGCTGTCTCCTTAATATACATGCTCTTTTCTGTAGCTCAGTGAGAAATAACTGATTCAGGTACAGAGAGGAAACATGTAATGTTTCTACAAAAAGGAGCTTAATTCTTTTTATTCCTCTCCATAACAAATAACCCAGCTGCTCAAAGCCCATCAAAGAGTGATGCAATAAGAAGCCATCCAGAAACACTAATTATAACAGTGAAAATCTGAAGGTAAGTTCCCCAAGCAAAACACCAAGAAATATGTCTTATCATCTCCAGTCCTGGAGAGAAGCCTGCTGCAAATGCAGATTGCAGAACTTGAACCAAAAGAGCAGTTCCATAAATTACCCTCTCCCACAGCCTGACCTATTTTACCTGACACCAACATGAAAAATAACACTTTCTCCAGCTGATTTTCCTTAAACTTAATTATATTTAATTGTCATCGTGAAGAGATGATTAACTCCTCATTCTGCCTCAGGGCACTTCTTGTGGATTAGAAAACCTCTATGAAGTAGACCTATTAAATAACAAGGCTGTGCTTCATGCTGACAGAATATGTCAAACGGCCTCTTTCATTTTATTTCATCAAACAATCTGGGGATCATATTGATTTCCCTCACCAGGCCAACTTAGGAGCTTGTTGTGCTCATTGTTAACCCATTAGTGACTGTAAGCAAATAGCAGATGGGGATCCAGGGTGGGACCCCAGATCCATCGATAACCCCTACACATTGAGCGTCTACTGATTTAGTGGTATGTGAGAGTACTTGTCTGTAGCAAATGGCTAACCCCCATTTTGTTCTGCAAATGCCAGTATCTACATTTGTGGAAGGCCAGTACTTGCTCTGCTGCCATCTAACATCCCTACTGAGTCAGGATTCAGATGAGCAGAGGCTTGTTTTCTTGCTTGTAGAGGGATAGCGATCAAGCATCCATAACCTGGATTATTGCTGGCGTACCAACAGTGACCACGCAAGGCCAGCAATGGATCTGACTCCTTTATGGGAAATATTAGGGTTTTTTTTTTCCAGAACATGCATTGGCAAGAATTTGCTGGAAATCTATTAGAGCTGACTCTGCAAAGGTTCTCCACTGAGTGGTGCTCCTGAATCTTGAACTTACTTGTTTCACATTATACCCCATTTAAAAAACATAACAACGATCAACTGCTCACTGGGGGGCTTTAATAATGTAAACCCCTCCAAAATGGAGTATGCAAACACAAGAGAAATATTGTTCAGAATGGATCACGGTTCTCTTTATGTCTCCCTGGATGCTTTTTTCCCCTTTTTTAATTTGCTTTGCTTGAAAGCAACATCAAAAAAGCAAATGATAGCTGTGACCCAGGCTCTAACAGATTAAGGTTTGATCTTTATAAACATTGCAAATCAAAGACAGCTCATGGGTGGTAGGACCACCAACCGCTAAAGCAGTGGGGAGGAATTTACTTGGCCTCTGTGTTCTGCGATCCTGACTGAGACAAAGTCCCATACTAATTTTCAGTCCCTCTCCTGTCACATTCCCACAACCTGAAGTGCGTTCTTTCCCCTCCTAAACCAAACACAACCACTCCTTGTCCCTGCGGGTCCCCCTCCCAGCCACGTGTCAGCACTCAGCATGCACTTTCCACTGGGCCAAGAGCTTCACCCCATAAAACTCAACTAACCATCTCTAGAGAAAGCTATTTTGGGCTCCAAGTTGCTGTTATCCCCTCAGTTCAAGCCCTCATGTGACCCATTTCCCACCCCACTGGATCCTGGCCTACAGAAGCACCAGAACTGTCTGCAGTTAATCACAGCAAGAGGATGGGGCAGTGGTAGCAGCAGGGAGAAGGATGGTTGGGCTGGGATTCACTCCACAGTAGAGTCTCAGCTTGCTCCCTGCTCTACAACATGGCATCCCTTACCACCTACAAGGCCCCCACTGGCCACTCTCCACAGCTTTTCCACTTAGGTTGGAGTCCTCCAGTATCGCAGGAGGCCACAGTGCCTCCTGTCACTGCTTGGATTCCCAGCAGGAACAGAGGGAGTCCGTGCAAGCAACAGGTGGGAGGTGGTGCCCCCCCCCACCGCTTGCACAGGCTTGCTCTTCTCCTGCAAGGAGCAAGGCGGTTTCCTTGCTACCACAAGGAAACCACCAGAAAGACTATATAGATGGGTCCACATTTTCTTCCACAGCTTCCCAGGATGCACTGTGCACCCTGCCTGCACAAGTGCTGTCATGGGGCTGCCAGAAGTCAGAGAGCTGGGGGCCATGCTCTGCGGGTCTCTGCTGGCAGAACTGCTTCCGGCAGCACGCTTCTAATGTAGGCAAGCCCCCAGTCCCCGTAGCTTCCAGGCTTGGCTCCACACAGGAGCAGCAGGAGCAGTAAGCCTGTCCTTGCCCTAGCTCCGGGGTGGGCAATTATTTCAGGTGGAGGGCCGCTTACCGAGTTTGGGTAAGCCATCAAAGGCAGCATGACAGGCAGCCAGGGGCAGAGAAATATAAATTTTCTAATTTTTTTAGGGGCCCCACGAGCCAGATAAAATGGCCTGGTGGGCCGCATCCGGCCCGTGAGCCACATTTTGCTCACCCCTGCCCTAGCTCCTAGTCTTGCCCCTGCTCACAAAGCCTCTAGTGGCAAGTCACAGCTGTGCAGGTCAGGGACAGTCAGAAGAGGTTTTTTAGCCTTACACGCGACTGCTCCACCAAGCCAAAAACCACTAAGCCAATTAATATTTGTTCAGCTTGCAGCATAAGGTATGACAAGGCCCTTACTGAAATGTCTTATCCTACCAGGGCTCAACTGTGGCACAGCAGTGAGGCTCAGGGGGCCAATTTATTAAGCATCTTCCCTTTTCCATTTATAAACACAAGTACAACTTTGAAGGCTTAGTCAACTGAGCCAAAATTTTTGGTGTCTTCTGCCTAGAAAGGCAGCATAAGCCACTGCCCCCAGTCCAGGAGCTCATGGATGAGCTGTGAACCTTTGACATGTCTCTCAACCTGTCAGGCTTTGTTTATACTCAAATTATCCCACTGTGGTGGTTTGGTGGGGTCGATACTGGGAACAATGTCATAGGGAGATCAACAGCAGCCTTTAGGATAGTCCTTAGGTTTGCACTCAGCAGAATACCTCAGCCAAACCAGGCTACAGTGCCCCACCTTTCTACCAGAGGAAGCAATCATGAATTTTTAAGGGAGAACATGTAGAATAGGTTCAGCCAGAAGGAAAGTTGGTCTACTGGTTAGGATATGAGCTTGAAACTTGGCTTCATTCCCTGCTCTGACGCACACCTCCTATGGGGCTCTGGCTCCAGGGTATAATTCAGAGCCCAAAGTTCAAAACAGAGATCCTGAACACACTGCTCAGCTGCTCCTGTCCCAGAGATACCTGGACTTTAGAGGCGCCTTCGCTTCTGAACATGAAGTTCTGCACATACCCAGGAGCACCTCTTTCTTGACAGAGATGTGCAGCTTGGAGACCAAGTTTGCCCAAGGTGCAGAAAAAAAGGTGTTCTTCTGACCATCTCCTTTGGGGCACTCTACCACATAGGCCAGAGATCTGCAGGTGCTCCTTTGCCACAATCCTCCTTTTATATTTCCCCATTTCCAACTTCCCCTTCCCCATTCTCTCTCTCACATACCTTTAGAAACTCACACTACAACCTTTTGCAAGTTGAGGGTTATAGTTCTCAGCATCTCACTGAGATCCCCACTGGGTCCACTTCAACATCTTCCCATTTCAGCAGCAAAACTCACAGGCCAGGTACAGACATTATATTGTTATCCAGGTAAGTGTTCAGAAACCGGTCTATACCCGTAACAGAACAGAAATTTGGCATGCCCAGACTGGTTTAAAATGGGCGGACCCTGGTGTAAGATTTCCACCCCCCCAAAGGGCAAACGTGTTCTGTTCACTACTGAGCTAAACTTTGCTGCTTATAGACAACCACGTAATTTAGATTGATTCTGCCTTGGCCTTTTTGATTGTCTGTATCCAGCCACAGTGAATTTGAAGGGTGCAGGATCAAGTCCTATAAGCTCAATGCACCATTTCAGCAAATCTCTTATCTGCATCCTGAAGCTTCCTTCCAGCCAATGGAAGACAGAGAACAGATGGATGAACCTCGGTGTTACATGTCACCGTTGTGGAGTTCCCCCAGTTCTGTGTACCACAACTCCATATAAACCAAGCCAGCCCTCAGTAAGTCTGTAAATCTGTTTCTGATCTGCAAAAGCACAACATAAATTAAAACAAAATAAAACGGACTTTTAAGACAGCCTCCCCAAGCTTGCTGAAATGCAGTTTCTGTGCCATGAAATATTGATGTTAATATACACTGTGAATAATTGTCCTTTTCTAATCCCTTAGAAGCATGGAGCCTTATTGACCGTCATGGGACATATCATTTAGATTATTTGGACAGCAGAGGAAATAGCAAATGGTTTTACCTTTTAACCCTTGTCTAATATATGGCCTTCAGAAAGCCGAAGCACAGCAACTGCTATCGTGGCATCTTGCCCGAGCTGAATTTTAATATTGTAATAAAAGAGAGGAATGTTTTTTCCACTCCCCTTTCCAGGGCCTATTCATTCAGAAAGTAATCGATACAGGCATGTTTAGTTCCTCCTAGGAATTGCTTATGCTTTCCTCTACTCAGCTTTGGTAGAGCATCTAAAAAAAACCCATCCCTTAGTCAAACCCAAGGGATCTGCTTGTAGTCAACAAGTGGATCTCAGGTAACCCTTTGGCTTCAGTCTGTAATGGGCCACATTGGCCTCATTTGGAAGGAAAACAAAAAGGAGCACAGGGAGCTGGACTTTTTAGATCGGGGTGGGCAAAACATGGCCCGCGAGCCACATGCGGCCTGCCAGGCCATTCTAACCAGCCTGCGGGGCCCCTAAAAAATTTAGAAAATTAATATTAATCTGCCCCTGGCTGCCTGTCATGCGGTCCTTGATGGCTTGCCAAAACTCAGTAAGCAGCCCTCTGCCCAAAATAATTGCCCGCCCCTGTTTTAGATGCTCAATATTTTCCTTCAGATTCCATCACCTCTGTTTTATATTGCAAGAGAAGAGTGCATTTTTCCAGACTAAAAATAATTAAAAAGAAATGTCAATAGGTTACCATTGTGCTGAGCTGGGCCTGCTCCCAGAATAGTTCCTTGCAAGCATTTTTCCCAACCAGTGTGGCAAATGTTGCTAGTCATCCATGTGCAGGGAGACATTTATGGCCCAAATCCCAAATCTCACATAACTGCTGAGACCCTGTTTGTAAGACCATGCCAGAGAGCTGCTGAGCCATCTTTGTACTGCTACAGTTTTGTATGTAGACTCCACGGTAGCATCTACTACATGGAATTTAATTTTTGGCTTATCCTGGTTTAAAAGATGGATTTAGTCAGCTTGCTCTCTGAAATAACCTGCATGAGAAAGTGGTTCCATTCCATAATGTGTTTCTTGAAAATAAAATCTTGAAATATTCATTATTATTCCTTATTAATGCTATACTAAAGTTCTGAAATCTGGCTCTGTAGCATCTCTCCCTCAGTGCTTAGCTCTCTCCAAAGCAAAATACTACGATTAGTGCCTTTTTTAAGTTGATAAACTGTGAAGAAATTCACTGGCTTTTACAGCTGCAATTGTGCCACTAAAAATATCATCCCATCTGAGTGCAAGCCATTATATTCCAATGTTGTTTTGTTTCACCCTCCAGCAAAAAGCCACTAACAGATAAATGATCCAGGTAAAACTATTCCCTCTCTCTCTCTTTCTCCAACCAACTCAACAATATCCAAGAAGCCTGGATAAGTACAAGCTTAAGCAAATGTTCTTCTGAACTCCTCGTTAAACACAACAAATCCATCAGCTCTGAAAGCACAGCTAGGTTACAGGAATATCTTTTCAGGTCAAATATGATCATGTAGTCTGATTTCCAGCAAAACAGCTTTAATTCCTGCCTTGCTTTCTCAAGCAGATAGTATTTCTGCATGCTGCTTTCATCTCAATTCATAACCATATGCCAGCTGTGTTGTTCTTAATTCAGACCAACTTATTCCTACTGACACGATTAAATATTAATCTATGCAGCAACCACCAAAGCAATCAATCCTCTATATGTTGTTTTTAGCCAATTATCCTTGTATCATTAAATTGCTTCTCCCTTCCATTTTTGGGCCATTAATAAAGCTCAGAAAGTCTGCAAAAGTCTTAATTTCAAGCCATTTGCATATAGAGCTGTATCCTCTTCATTCACTAGATTTATATGGCTACAAGTATTGACCTTGATGGAGCTACTCTTTATTTATACCGCTGCGACTTCTGCTTGTTATGGTTATGGTTAGATTGCACACCAAAATTAAACGCGTCTGATCAAAGCTTGTGATGCGCTATTACCATGTGTCCAAACAAGAGAAGAGGTATCCTTTAACTGAGCATCACTAAGAATAATATTCCCCAATAGAAAGGAAAGTAGGTTTGATTCTGAAATCATGCAAGTCAAGGAGGGAGCAGAAGTACACGTGTTATTATATAACTAGATGAAGTCAGGTCACAATCATGCTCAGTAAGTTGTCTGGAACAACTAATTCCAGCAAGCGAACTGAAGGAATTTATGAGCTGGTTTGGTCAGACTCCTTAATGGGTTCCTAATGATTACATGTGTCATGTAATTACATCTGAAGTACAATCTAATCACAATCCATCTTCTCCAGCCCACCTCTTTTTATAAGACGCCTCATAAATATTAATATCTTTCAACAAAATTGTCATGTGCAATCCTGTGGCAGAACACAGGCTTGGGGTCTTTGGAAATGGCATTTCATATGACAGCATCCCATTGGAAAGCTACTTGCTATCATGATAACGAGCACGGTCAGAGGGCAAATTAACCTTGGATTTTCTCCAAATAAGGAAGCTAGGTGAAGACTACCTGAAACTTTGATACCATATCTCAAAGTGTAACATTGTTCCAGGCACCAAACCAAGGCTATCACTGTGCACCAAGGGCAGGGGTTTAGTGGGAATTCCCATGGGATCAGACCCCAGGTTCCCTGGAATATCTACCTCACTGGTTTCCCTTTGGGTGCATTTATATCTTTTTACACTTTGGCTTTAAAGTTGGGGTGCTGGGCGGCAGATGTATTTCTAGTTCTTGTCCCAGGTCCTTCATCAACAGTTTGCTCTCAGCGGGCTTAGCCCCCCTCCAGAACTGGAGAAGAATGGGTGGCTTTGTTGTGGGTTGTAGTTCAACAGTGCAGCTTGGGTAGGGCTGCAAAAGATAGGATACATTCAAAAAGGTTCAAATTCAAATATTAACCACCCCAAACTCAGCGCATATCAGGAATAACAAGCCCCATTTTAGAGATGTGGAAACTGCGGCACAGACATTAAAATGACCAGGCACCAGGTGAAAGGCAGAAAGAACCTGTAGCCCCTAACTCCCCACCCTCTGCTGTAACCATTAAGAAGCATCCCGCTCCTTTCCAAGCTGGGGTCAGGTACGCACAACTCAAAATCATTTCCAGGTACTTAAAAGAAAAAAAAGCAAGGAGCACGAAGGCTGGGAGCACAGAACTGAAGTTTAGAACAGCGCTGCTGCTAGGAGTTGAGCTTGCTTCCCAAATGGACAAGGATATTTCAAAGAGCTAGATGCTAATTTTGAAATGGTTGGAGAAACTTGGGACTTAAAGATTCAAACAGTGTCTCCAAGCTCTGCTTTAATTCACTCTTCTTCACAGAGCTATTTATCAGCCGAACAGCCCTGCAAAGCCAAAACTAAATTCTACTAGACAGGTCATTAAAACCATTAACAACCAGATCAAGAGAGCTGTATAGCACACTAAACTTCAAATATTTAAAAATGCTAATTGCTGCAATCCCTTTATAGTTATTTAAGCAACCTAATGATAGCCCATCTGGCAATGACTGGAACATGTGGATATATTTCACGTGTTGCATAGAAATAGTCCACTGAATTCGCCTCTAAAATGGGGCCAATGGGGGATATTAATTGTATTACCCAATACTGGGAGAGAGCTGTTGTACACATTAGTCAAAAGGTGCATCTCTACCCTGTGGTGAAGCCAAAGGAGTCATGCTAGGGATTCACTTGACCATTACAGTCAGATAATGTCGAGCGCGAATGCACAAAAGCAAAGCAATTCAGAGCTCTGACTTTATCCTGGGTCGCTGCTCTGGTTTAAGAGACCTATGGAAATTGTCCTGCAAAGACGGAAGATCTGGTCTCTAACATATACTAAATCAAATATTGTAGCGCTGGACAACATCACAACACAGCTCAAGAAGGGGAAAAAATCTCTGACTTAAGCAGCTGATTACCAGGTGCCCTGACAAAGATTGAGAGTTCTTATAATTTTCCTCCTCGTTACTGATATTTGAATGTGCTAGCCTTTTTCAGCTCAGGGTCTTTTAAAAGGCCACTTACAAGTAATTGTGACATCTCAAGAGGATTACCCAGACAATCCCGGGGGTATGCATGGCCCACAGCAAGCAGTGGCTATTATAGGGGTGGGCAAAATGCGGCCTGGGGGCCGGATGTGGCCCACCAAGCCACTCTATCTGGCCTGTGGGCCCCTAAAAAATTTAGACAATTAATATTAATCTGCTCTGAGCTGCCTGTCATGCAGCCCTCGACATCTTCCTGAAACTCAGTAAGCGGCCCTCTGCCCAAAATAATTGCCCACCTCTGGGCTAATAGATACCATGTGTGCATCCCCTGAAGCACTTGGAAGAGGCTGATGTCCCATGACAAGTGAGAAGCAAGCTTCTCTTGCTCTCTGTATCCTCAAAAGCCTGAGACAGTCTGAACAAGATGTTGTTCTTGAAGAACTACAGGTATAAAGAAACAAGCTCTCTTTTCTTCTTTGATTTCTGTTGGTACAGATCCCCAAGCACTCATCTCTGAGCTTCTTAGCCACAGAGATGGTCAGAAGGTAAAAATGGATGGGGAGGGGAGCTGGGGAAAGGTTATTCTTGTGTTGCTTTCAAAGCAAAGCCTAGAAATCTTGTAAAAGAAACAGATCCCAAAAACCTAATCAAAATAGGCTAGATACTTTGGGAGAAACATCTCCTTTTTCAGGCTCTTAGCCAAACACAAAACCTTCAAGGCTGTCCCACCATTTAGCAGGTGGGCTAACGAGCTGGGGAGAGGCTGATTGGCACTGGTCCACGGCTGTGAGAATTAACCTGCCTGCAGCACTGTACAGAGGAAATGACACTGCTTCTGGTTTAGGAGGCACCCTGCCCAGAGCCATGGGCACACTGAGGACACTACTGCCAGGCAAGTTCATTGCACCTTCTAGGAAGGGCCAGAGCTGGGCTTACAGGAACCAGCATGCCACATAACCTGCTTGTCAAGTATATATTAACTCCACTGTTTTATGAAAGTGTGGAGAGGACAAAAGAACAGGAAACATTTCACTTCTCTTCCCTTTTGTTCATTCCCTTAAATTCTCTATTTTGCAGATCTGCACAATGACAAAAACACGAGTTTTCTAGCTCGGACTGAAATCAAAAAGGCTTTCTCCTGCAGCTGAAGCAAAGATCACCTTATGCTTTGCTCTCACCAATGCTCCAAGTCTGATTCCCCACCTGCCCCAGCTCCATGAAAATCAAATGTTGGCTCACGTGCACAAAGCATTTCTCTCTGTTGCTTCCAACACATCAATTTTAGTGGCTGAAGTAAGTACATAAATCTATAAAGCATCATCTATAATAGCTCCACGTGTGCTTTTTATTTTACAGAGCAATTGAAGACAGCTAAGTATCATAATACCAAGATGCCGTATTTTCTAGCGTACAACACACCCTAAAATGAGATGTATGTCTTGCATTTAAAAGGCAGAATGAAGAAAAATAATTTTTCCTTGTAGCAAGTCACTGGGCAGATTTACATGAGACATTTATTGCAGAGCTGACAAATTAGCTCTGCAGTAAACGTCTCGTGTCTACACATACAGGGCTATTCGAATAGAAGAAACTAATTAGCTCCAGTTCAGGTTAGTACTTGCAGATACAAGTACTATCCTGCTGTGAAGTTTACTTCACAGCACCACATGTGTAGACATGGATCTGGCTAGCTGGGGCATGAATGTGCTTCAGCTGCTTGCTGGCTAGCCCTGCGCTGGAGCACCCTCGTGTCCCACCAGCCTCTCCACAGCATGTTGAGCTGGGTCAGCTGGCAGATTAACCCCCTGAACTCCCTGCTAGCCAGGGCTGCTCTAACCCAGCTCACCACATGTGGTCCCAGGAGTACATTCAAATGGCGTGCACAGAAGCAATGCACTCCAGTGCAATATGTGGTGCACCATTGCACAATATGCACCATATATTGCACTGGAGTTTATTCCTTCACATTAATTGCATGTGTAGCCATGCCCACTGTGTAGCAGCAACTCGGGAGCTCAGCCCACTCTTTGTTCTGCCTCTGTGCATCCTGTGCAGTTATCTTCTATTTTGAACAGGAAAAGCTTAAGTGGCAAAAACTGTTTTTACCACATTTCCTCATTTATAATGAGGAAATATGGTAAAAACTCAGCTGCTAGAAACACACCAATTTCTAGCAGCTGAGTTTAGAAATAAAAGCAGCATGTAGTATGAAAGAAAATTTAGTGATATTTTCCCCCCTCAAGGAAACCTGTTACAGTGAGTTGTTATTAAATGACAGTTTGATTTTACTATTTGCTCTGGTGAGCTTTGTACAGAATCAGAGTGTGTGCTTAGGCTTACAGTACAAAGGTATGGACTGATACTGTTTCTTAATTTGGTATATTTTGAGATAAGATGAATAAAAGAGAATTTTACTAGAAGGATCTGGTCCAGAACCCCTTAGAGTCAATGTGTGTTGGATCAGTCACCGTTCCTTTAGTCTCCCCTTCATTTTTCTATTTTTAATTGCATGAAAATAGTCCCATTAATGCTGTGAATACAGCTTGAGTAGACATAACTAAGGCAACTTTAAACCAGAGCAAGCACTGTAATAGTCAGCTTTCCCAGAACTCAGACTGAGCTAAGTATTTACCTAGCTTATTGGTGGTTTTGCACTACAAATATCTAAATTAGAAGTTAACTTCAAGATAGGTGTACAGTACAATATAATGACTGCAGTGTAGACATACCCCTAAGGCTTACATGGTCAGAGTTCAATTCCCAGCTCAACGAAAAGTACTCTCTGTGTCTACACTGATATTTAGAGGCAACATGAAGGGTCACCCTTAACTAGCCTAAGTCAAATAAGCCGCTCCTTCCTGTCCATCTCTTACCTTACACTTGCTGCACAATGTGCTTTCTTTTTCTCAAGAGGAAAACTCCCAGGGACCAGTCTGCAGGTTACTTGTCTTTTCCTCTGTGTTTGGCTCTAATTATAGTAGTTGAGACAGAGTATGGGATGTGAAAGGGCTGGAAGTCAGAAACAGAAAGCTGTGGGACTGCTGCTAGTGAACTTCCTGTAGGCTCCACATCCAAGAGAATGCTTGAATGGCCTTAGACAAACCTATGAGTACCTAAAAACAGAGATAACCCTTTTCTTTGCCACACCAAGATGGGTTAAGACAGAATCAAGGAATTGATTTAAAGACATTTAGATAACAGGGGATAACATCCATATAACTAACCAGCCAGGTGAAACAGTACTCTAGGGGCAATGTTCAGGGATCAGATATTAACATTAATTACCCATGTATTCATTGGCTTATAATCACCAAACCATCCTGTGAGGCTCCTTTGCTGAAAACTTCTTCAGTACTGAGTTCTGATTCCTGCTCTCTGGAACATCTAGCTTAGTCACCATGGCTGGGGACAGACATTCAAAAAGCTTGAGCCTGAATTGATTCAATCTTCACAGGTTAATCTAACCTGGCTAGGCTGAATCAGTTTGTAACCGTACAAACATCCCAGATATGCAGGCACATCCCTGCAGTGGCTCAAGATAGAAGCCAGGGGTGCTAAAGCAACCCTCCCTTCCCTTGCACAGGGCTGAGCTGAGGGGCTGTGGCCAGGCTCCAGCAGGATTAGGGCGGGGTTCCCCCCCTCCTTGAATGACAACAGAGCATTTATCAGCTCTGTTATCAGCATCCAAAAACAAAAAGCCTCTCATTAGTTCAAGCTCTTCTTAAACAAAGAAGGAATGGAGGGACTTTATCAGCTGAGCTGTTGATTAGCTCCAAAAAGCCCCAAGCCAACACTGCTGTCTGCCACAGCATGGACCGGAGCCGGCATGTGGTCTGCTAGCTAATGCTGAGGTGTCTGTGTAAGGCAAAGGGGACGGGGATCCCTGCTTAGCAGGGAGTGGTGAAGGGAGGGGGAGAGCAGGAGGAAGCCAGGCAGACACTGCTGTGCCTGTAAGTTTCTGCGGGAGCTACAGCCAGGGAGCAGAAGGGAGGGGCCAGCCCTGCCATGGAGCAGAGAACCCTGCCCCATCCCAGAGAGCATGCTGGGATGTAGGGGGTATCTGATTTAAGTTAAACCTGGCTGAATGTAGTATCAGACTTAACTGATTTGGGTCAAATCAGTTTATGCAATGTCTGTTGCAGACCCCTTGCCAGTTTATCTCAAACCAGTTTCAGCCATTTTCCCACCAGTTTATGTGCACTGAACATCTGTTCTGTTACAGGTTTAAACCAGTTTCTGATCACTTAAACTGGTTTATGTGTAATGTCTGTCCCTAGCCCAGAGGATATTTGGTCCAGCTGTCCTCTGAACCCTGCTGCTCCTCAACACAAAAATGGCTGCCTACTTCTGTAGATGCAATCATCTCTAGACAATTCAAAAAGAGTTAGTATGCTAAAGACAAGAAAGTATAGCAATTGCATATCAATTGCATGGCTGAACACGCGCACACACACACACACACACACACACACACACAAAACAAGCATTCTTTGTGGTAAGCTATGCCAGAAATTGCCTACAGCTTTGGCTAAAATGAGATCAGTGCGTCTCTGCAGAACCTGCCAGGCTAAGATTTAGGAAAACTTTAAAAACACTGTTATACCCCATGCTGAGCAATTAAGTTCTCTCTAAAATATCACCCCTCTCTTTTCAGCTGGAGATACCATTTTCCAGTTTTCTTCCAAAAAAACTGCTGTGCTGAGAGAGGCTGATATATTGTCTCTCAAAAGTTGCTGTATTCTATTGCCAAATAGCTTTCTCTATAGCATATATTAAAGCTTCTTAAGCACCTTAGATATCTATATCATGGAAAGTGATTCAATTATTATGAGTTAGAATAATATATTTCGCAGCCTGTTTCATTTATATTAAAGATTACAAGGGATCCTGGTTTTCCCTGATAAAAACAATCACAAATTCTCTGATAAAAACCCCAAA
>NW_017729029.1:55669762-55670641 GCF_001723915.1 Gavialis gangeticus
CTCCACCCTGCCCCCAGCGCTGCCAGAGCTGCCAAGGCTATGGGGCCAGGGACCCAGGTCCACAGCCCCCTGCCCCTGGCAGGAGACAGTGGCTGTTGCCTGCCTGCTGTGGGCTCAAGCGAGGGGTGGGGGGCAGCTCCCCATCACTGTGCGCACTCCCAGGGGGGCACTGAGGACCCCCAGATCTGTGTGTGGGGCAGGGGTGGGTGCAGGCTGCCCAATGCAGGCTCAGGCTTTCGCCCTGCTGTCCTGGGCAGAGGTGACCTGAGCAGGGTGCGGGGCCCAGGGCAAATCAGCCCATGCAGAGCCCTGCCCCTGCTCTGATCCCATAAGCCCCAAAGCCAAAGAAACTGCCGCCACATTGGCGGTGGTGGTGGTGCGGGGGTGGCAAGCAGCTGGATGCTGAACCACCACTCCTTCCAGCTGCTCCTCCACCTACCTCCACGGGTTCCCCCAAAGCATGGGGCCTAGGGTGGTCACCCCGATTTGCGCCCCCCTAGGGACAGCCCCGGCCCTGGGGCCTCCACAGACAGCAGGTACGACCGGATGCTACAGGGCTGAGCAGGGCCACATGGGAACCTCCTTGCTGCTGCACACAGGACCAGTGAGGGGCACAACCCCATGCCACCACCCCACTGCTGCTGTAAGGGCACAGGACATGTTGGCAGGACAGCGTGGAGCTCGCAGTGGCAAGGAGATCCATGCAGCTCCACTTTTCTCTGCAGCATCAGGTAGCACCCACCGGGCTGGGGATGCCCCAGGGGAGGGCAGCAGGGCAGGAACCTGAGCCTGCAGCAGGTAGCCTGCCCCCATCCCCACCCCATGCACAGATGTGGGGGGCATGGTTCCCCCCTGCCCCTCTCAGGAGTGCACGCAGGA
>NW_017729029.1:55671189-55671750 GCF_001723915.1 Gavialis gangeticus
ATAGCAATTGCATATCAATTGCATGGCTGAACACGCGCACACACACACACACACACACACACACACAAAACAAGCATTCTTTGTGGTAAGCTATGCCAGAAATTGCCTACAGCTTTGGCTAAAATGAGATCAGTGCGTCTCTGCAGAACCTGCCAGGCTAAGATTTAGGAAAACTTTAAAAACACTGTTATACCCCATGCTGAGCAATTAAGTTCTCTCTAAAATATCACCCCTCTCTTTTCAGCTGGAGATACCATTTTCCAGTTTTCTTCCAAAAAAACTGCTGTGCTGAGAGAGGCTGATATATTGTCTCTCAAAAGTTGCTGTATTCTATTGCCAAATAGCTTTCTCTATAGCATATATTAAAGCTTCTTAAGCACCTTAGATATCTATATCATGGAAAGTGATTCAATTATTATGAGTTAGAATAATATATTTCGCAGCCTGTTTCATTTATATTAAAGATTACAAGGGATCCTGGTTTTCCCTGATAAAAACAATCACAAATTCTCTGATAAAAACCCCAAAATCTGTGATAAAAAATGAAAGGCCCCCCCCCCC
>NW_017729029.1:55672085-55675797 GCF_001723915.1 Gavialis gangeticus
CCCAAAGCCAAAGAAACTGCCGCCACATTGGCGGTGGTGGTGGTGCGGGGGTGGCAAGCAGCTGGATGCTGAACCACCACTCCTTCCAGCTGCTCCTCCACCTACCTCCACGGGTTCCCCCAAAGCATGGGGCCTAGGGTGGTCACCCCGATTTGCGCCCCCCTAGGGACAGCCCCGGCCCTGGGGCCTCCACAGACAGCAGGTACGACCGGATGCTACAGGGCTGAGCAGGGCCACATGGGAACCTCCTTGCTGCTGCACACAGGACCAGTGAGGGGCACAACCCCATGCCACCACCCCACTGCTGCTGTAAGGGCACAGGACATGTTGGCAGGACAGCGTGGAGCTCGCAGTGGCAAGGAGATCCATGCAGCTCCACTTTTCTCTGCAGCATCAGGTAGCACCCACCGGGCTGGGGATGCCCCAGGGGAGGGCAGCAGGGCAGGAACCTGAGCCTGCAGCAGGTAGCCTGCCCCCATCCCCACCCCATGCACAGATGTGGGGGGCATGGTTCCCCCCTGCCCCTCTCAGGAGTGCACGCAGGATGCTGGACCCACCCTCTCCCACCTCCTGAACAACACACCCACGGCCCCTTCCTGCCTCCTGTGGCCACACATTGCAGCCCTGGGCCCCAAACCCCATGCACCATGGGGCTGGGCAGCAGCCCCAGCCCCACTGCCAGCCCTGCCCAACTCCCTCCCTCCCTAAGGGGGCCTCAATCGCCCTCCCCCCCCCCTTACCTGCGAGAGCTGGTTTTCGGCTGCCCAGTGGCCCCTGCCTAACCACCCTTCACCCGCTCCCGCCAGCCCCTTGCAGGCTGGAACTCTGCCCGCCTGCAGACAGCTCTTTGCAAAACTGCAACACCTGAGGGTTTCTCTGCTAAAATGAGAAATCCTCATTTTACTCTGGTAAAGGGGGAAATCCATGTTTTCCTCATTTTTTCCAGGGAAATGAAAACTCCATATCCTTGAAGATCACTATGGGAAATCAAGCGATTTTGTTCACAGCACAGGTGCGTAAGCAGAGGGGTAAAGGTGTCAGCATTTATTAAAAGAGTTAATGTTATGTAGAAATTATGCTGGTGTGCAAAACATAAATCCCTCACTTTCAGTAGAGGGATTTTTAAAATGGTTTGCTGTCTCAGCCTATTTAAGAGACAGTCTAAGACATTAGTCAGTGCATCACTATTACTTACAGATCTAAAAGACATTTTGAATTTGCTTACGATTATTTGAATTAGAAGGCTTATCAGGAGACCCGGCTCTGGAAGTTGGAAGGAATCCCACTGTAGTTCACACTTTTTGGTTCAGAGGCTGACTCTTCGATCCAGTATTCCCAGTCGCATCTCAGATCCAGAGTACATTATTTGTGGCACATGAATAATGGATACTATAAACAGGCATAACAAAACAAAAATGGTAGAAATAATATTAGAGAGATTTCATTCATAAATTTAGCTCATGAATGATTCAAATTTTATGGCTCTTACCCATCAGTGACTATATTTGCATATCTCATCAGAGTGTTCTTACAAGAACCCTCTGCACACTTCTTATCTAGTTATGACACTGAAAGAGGGGCTGTCACGGTGAGAAATATTTCATTAAGCACATTAAATTTACAATTTCCAATGAAAAACTGAATGCATGTGCATCTGCTCTTTATGAACAGGCTTTGTATTACAAGATATAATCCAAGGAGCAAATGCATTCAAGGACAAACACTGATTTTGAAAATAGGCACTCAGAGTGCAATTTTTCCTTGGTGCTTGAGTTACAGTATGCTTGTCTTTTATAGCTATAGCTTTATCGACCAGCAACTGGAGTATCGTCAGGAATAAATAAAATCTCATCCGTTAAGACGGTCCTATTTGTTCATTTCCACTCCACTCGAGTAGCAGGCACGAGTCCCTGCAAAGCCTGCAAGATCTACATTGTAATGGAGATTTTCAGCTGTGCAACTGCCATAAAATTATCCTCAGCATATCATCCAGTACTGCTGAATTTGCAATAAAAGCAGCAGCCGAAATAAACTGCAGTGCCCCCAAAAGGATTCAGAAAACCAGAGAGAGAGAGAGAGATGGAAACACATTAACCTTATCAAACAACTCTGCTCTTAGGAGTGACTGAACAAATGGTTCCTTCTCACTTGCCAAGTCTAGTCTCTGTGGGCAATTCAGTCATTTTTTTTCTTGTTTTAGTGATAAATCACAGTCTTTACTATGTTTTACTCTTAACCCTGCAGCACTAGCCCACCTCTGGCAGAGAGGAGGTTTGCTTCCATGCTGGCTTATGTGTTAACATTTGTAAGTTGTAACCACCACATCTAATTTGGCCTATGACTGAGGACAAGTATTTTAATAGAGTGGGGACCCTGACAAAACTCCACTGAAGTCAGTGAACCAAAGTCCCTAGGGTGTAAGAGCTGACAGGAGTTGTTTTGTGCAACAGTGATGTTGTGTGTCCTAGAACAGCCCCACCGGGCCCTCAAGCCCCCTGCTGAATTTGCAAAGCTGACCATTCGGTAACAAGGATTCGTACCTATCCGATTAAACACTTGTCCACCACTCTACATCTGTTTATCCACCTAATTTATCCAGTCCAGGGAACAGGAATGAGCCACAAGACCCACGTAACAAACAAACAAATGGCAGAATCACCTGTTAGAGTCTTTTTTGCATGTTGTGGGTACTTACGTTTCCATCCAATTAGGAGGCAGAAACAATGCCACATGGCAAACCGGCACATCGCAGATTGACCACATGAATATTCACGACAATCTGTTTGCAAGTCATCTGCAAAGTGGAAGCTACTGGCTGAAAAAATGCATGACTAAAATGAAGATCTTCGTGAACAATTTATGGGTGCTAAGGAAAGGCATTTGGCGAATAAAACATTCACAGTGAATTACTACTCGGCTCAACCCACAGGGCCACCTTCGTAGAGTCTCTCTATGAAGCTGAACTGCATGGTAGCACCTGCCCTTTCGCCTCCCAGGTACTTCTCTACCGCACTCCTGAACTGGAGCTCCCCTCACTCAACTTCACCTATAACTCAAATGCCATCCAGTGGCACAGCTGTGAACAACAACTGGTCATTTCTTTAAAAGCTTGCAAAGAACTTTTTTCCAACTACTCAATTGGTCTAATAAAAGATATCATATCTACCCAAAGAAGCTCGCCTGCCATTTATTTAAAATGCTCACGTGAGATACTCACCCTACACGACTTCTAAATGTCAGTACTTTCTTCAGTTCAAAGACTCACTGTAATCTGAAAGGGCAGAAAAACTCATTTCCCCAAGGGATCACTGAGATTCACAATGCAGTGGTTGGGGGGGAGGGGGGCAGTGTTCTTTCATCACAATAGTTAGGCACTTGGGGACAAATTTCCAAGGGAAAACACAGTGGATACATCTAGACCAGGGGTGGGCAAAATGCAGCCCACAGCCCGGATGCAGCCTGCCAAGCCATTCTATCTGGCCTGCAGGGCCCCTACAAAATTTAGAAACTTAATATTTATCTGCTCCTGGCTGCCTGTAATGTGGCCCTTGATGGCTTGCCAAAACTCAGTAAGCGGCTCCCCTCCTGATATAATTGCCCACCCCTGATCGAGACAGATGCAGCCACCTCTATTTCAGCTGCAAAATCTGGCACGAGAGACAGCTGGGGTAAAGTGCATGCTGTACTACACTCACATTTGATTATTTCTCAT
>NW_017729029.1:55680797-55684488 GCF_001723915.1 Gavialis gangeticus
GGCTCCCCTCCTGATATAATTGCCCACCCCTGATCGAGACAGATGCAGCCACCTCTATTTCAGCTGCAAAATCTGGCACGAGAGACAGCTGGGGTAAAGTGCATGCTGTACTACACTCACATTTGATTATTTCTCATTTACATCCCTAAAATACTGTCTTGTTTTTCGTTTTCTTTAATGCTTTTTAACCATTACAGATACAGGTAGAAATCTCACCCTTTAAGCATAATCAGAAACACAGTACCTTGCAGCTAGCATTCACAGGCATTCATTTTTACACGTCTTTCTTTTGAGAAGATACAATCCATATTGGAGAATAACCTAACGGTGTATTGATAGGAAACAAACATTCCTGGATCCCGTTTAGGACCCTGGTAAATGTTTTCATTTTTAAGACACAATGAAAGAGAGCATCCTCCTGCTTCTACGTTACAGGAGA
Source organism: Gavialis gangeticus (assembly GCF_001723915.1). Lineage (NCBI taxonomy): Eukaryota > Metazoa > Chordata > Crocodylia > Gavialidae > Gavialis > Gavialis gangeticus. The sequence goes on from NW_017729029.1 coordinate 55,681,237, forward strand.
GCCAATCCTAATGTTTCCTTTCATGAGATGCACAACACCATTCACATTTTACATTAACCACTGAGAGCCCATGTAAGCTGATGGCATTGTGTGACTGTGTCACACACAATTCATTTTAAGTAACTTAACATGAAGCATACAGAAGCCACAGAACTGTAATGACATTAGAAAACCAGTGTTGCATTTAGGGAGCTTCATACAAGGTATTAAAATCAGAGGTGCCAACATGCCTTCACACTGAAAGATCTGCTTCCACTCTGGGGTTACTAATTTGAGCCATGGTCTTGCAGTCCTTAACTAAACACAGTTCTCATCTGTGAAACTGTACTGATGATTTGCTAACTTCCCCTCTGAATGACTGACTTCACAGTCAGAAGTTATCTTCAATGTTCATTTACTGACATTGGCCTAAATCCCGAAGTCGGGGCAGTAACTTCTAACTAGCATGATTGATGGCATCTGTTTTTGTTATTTAAAAGTGTCCCTATGCACCAGTGCAGCCATACTGACCATATTAATGAGCCTCACTGCTGAGCTGGCAAGGCATGGATTATAAAGCAAGATATTCTACCCAAGCAGACTGCACAATGCAAAGGGCTGGCATGCATGGCAAAGATCCCCGGGAACCACATACCGAATGGCAGTGGCAACTCTAAGAGGGACAGAAGTCCTTTCCACTCGGGAATGAAGCATCACCATACAATGGTTCTTGCTCCTCCTCAGTATCCTACTGTACTGAAGGTAAGCTTGGACTAAAATGTCACCCACAAAATGTCTGAGTGCTTCAATTCCAGGTCTGACTTTAGCAGCAGAGGCCTCTGGGTGCGATACAGAAACTCAGCTCCCTAATTATAGCCAGTCTGCTTTCTCACATTCATCAAAAGCCAAGGAGTTATTTCATATATTTAGGTAAAAAATCATACCTGAAAAAAGTAAAGAAAAAACAGTAAACAACCCAATAGTAGATTTATTACACTTCTGTTAGGTAAAGAGATTAAATCCTCTTCCTTATTAACAAAAAAGCAGTAGTGAACAGTCCTTAGTTAAATGATAAAATGAAATGTCTTGGCAATATAGATTTACATACAAATATAGCTAATACATTCTTCTTAAATACATAAAGGAATAGTTGTCAGCATCATCAGGAAGCAGCATTATCATGGTCGGACAGCTTTGCCTCCCTTCATGACCGTGAATTCTCTTCCTGCTCATGGCTATTACAGCAATTGTAAGATTACAGGCCAAAATTAGTACTCAGCAACATCACAGTAAATCCAGGGTAAGTGGCTTAAAATGGACAGAAGGGACATCCAATCCTAATTTCAGACCTGAAGGCCAGATGTGCCACTGGTGTGGCATTTAGCAGTGGAAGCTCCTTCAAAACCAGTATCTGGATGGAAGCCAGATTCCAACAGGGACATGCCGACTCTGCTCAAAATCCCCAACATTTCCTTTTCCTTGTGGACAACTTGAACACAATAAAGTCTCCGCCCCTTGTCAACCAGCTGTTGGGCTCTCAAAAGTAAAAAACACAAGGAACTTCTTGGGACACTGTTAAGAGAACTCAGTAGAAAAGTCAATCATACTTCCAAGGACTCCCAGCCTCAACATGTCCCCATGTGGCACCATGCTTGTGATCGAGACCGTCCCCTCAGTCTTTACCATCTGTCTTCTATGGCGGATCTCTTCTACAGTGAAGCTTAGCTCTGGACTCCAACCATGACTGCTAATGCTTTTCATTTCAGCACTCATTTACAAGCAGCCTCAACTTATGCCGAAATGCCGAAGGCCCTCAAACTGATCATGCCATAGCAACAGGTGCATTCTGCAAAACAGATTTCAGTCCATTAAGCAACAGATCCTTGTAGAGCAGGATCAGACCTTACACTGGTAGGATGCTCCTCAGTCCTTTTCACAACGTACCACTGCAGTGCAGTACATCCGTAGCACATCCCCTGCATGGATCTCAGTACCACGAGCTCCTGCTGACTTCACTGTGACTAAGTAGCATCGGGCTCTAGAGCTGCAGACAAGACTACTACACAGCCACACCATGCCATTCAGCACAGCAGCGATAGTCCTTGCTGCTGGGGAGGATACTGTATCTGAATGCTAAATCACAGGCCTAAAGTGTTGCTCCACAGAGGTCATCTAACCTTCCTATCAAGCCCTGCTGCTACTAGAAAGAGAGACTCCTGAGGTTTGACTGCTCTTTGGGACCTCTTTGGGGTTGCAAAGTTTAGTTCAAAAGTTGACCGGCTGCTCCTTCATATTCGGTTTTGATCAGGAAATAGTGCAAACTCAGACTCAGGGAAAAAACGACTGTCATCTTCATTGAATGCTTGGATGAGAAAATACAAGGATCCATGAATGGAGCAAAGGGAATGGGATTAATTTGGCAAATGTTCAAAGATGACTTCTCATTGTCTTAAAGGAGTGTATTTGGTTTAACTTGGTTTTACCTGTTGGTTCAGGAAATCATTGCCAAACAAGGGTCTAACCCACAACATTTTGGCTAACTGCTAGCTAGTCAGAGCTGCAAGCACAGCCCAAGAGGACTACATTCCCTGCAGGGAAGGATGCTCTAGGCATCCATGTTTGACTTGCCGTGTGTCACAACATGGTCATACAAACACCTTTGGTTTGGTTTCCTTGGAAGTGGAAAGGGTCCACAGCATTTGAGAAGGGTCACATACCCCATTTGGTCATCTTCTTGTGGAATATAAAGCCAACTTTTAAAACCTAACTCAGTTTAGCTCCTCTTTGGTAATTACTGTTTAAAAGGTCCCACAAAAATCCTCACTACATAAATACAGCTTCCATTTGCATGGCAATAAGCCTTGCCACCCACATGGCAGCCTTAGACACTCATTTTCTTATTTAGCAGACGTGCCAGGTAATGTTTTTTCAATTCCCTTAAGGGACTGAATGTCTCTTTCAATTCCCTCCTCCAGAGTCCAGACACTGAATTTCAAAGGAATTTAGACACCTAAAGATGCAGACAGACGCCTTATGAAATTGTCAGAAGTGCCCAGCTTAAGTAAGTACTTCACTTTGGTTATGTCCCAAGGGAATTAGACACCTGGGCACTTCTGGAAATCCCACACACATACACACACTGCCCACTCTCATTCCTGCAAGAAATATAATTCTTTATATTGTATTTCTAATATAATTATATTACATTATTATCATAAATCCAATGTCTATATTATAATTTATATATATATATATATATATATATATATGTTA
>NW_017729029.1:55684861-55689161 GCF_001723915.1 Gavialis gangeticus
TGTCCTTAGACCAACATGGCTACAACCAACAACCCTGCAGTCCTGCTATCTTGTCTCTTTACAGCACGGTTGTGAAACACAGACTCTAAAAGACATTTGGAGCTCTGGCCATAAGAGAAACCTGCCCGAATTAGAATCAGGTGCCAAATCTCTTTCTGTAGTTATGTTGCATGTTTCATTTTTACTTATAGTCTGGAAAGATTCAATTATAAACAGTTCACTGGACATTTGCTGGGTCTGGTTTTTACCTGCCATCAATTGTTGGATAATTGCTAAACTTAAAAAAAACAAAAAATAAAAAACCCACCAGACAGTAGAAGTGTTTATATCTGTATTATGGGGCCTAGAAAAGTATAGAGCCAGTTTTCAGTTTGTACAGTATGGGCTGGGTTAAGTAACGCTAGGAGGGACTGGGAGGAGAGGGGGATTTAAAATACAGGAGATTTAAAGTGCCTTGTCTCGCAGTTTGCATTTCAAGTACAACAGCATCTACATGCACTACGCGTGCTTCCCTTCACAGAGCTTGTTAGCATGAGCATGTCAAGTGCATCAAAGCCAATTAGGCACATAGTGAAAAATGGCATAGGAAAAAGGTCAATGGGTTCATCCTGCAAATCCTTACTCAAAGCCTCAGCTTCTGTGGGACTGCTTTTGTCAGCAAGGTGCTCAGACACCATAGTGATGAGTAGAGGATGACACGAGACAGAATTATATTTCTTGCCGGAATGAGAGTGGGCAGTACCAACCCCTGTGAAATGTGTACCTAGAAAAGCTTTTATATATTATCTGCAAAACCGAAGCCCAGAAACAACAGCATGCTCCCCGATTCAGAAGTGCATTTCAGCTTGGTTGTTGTTTGTTGCCGCTGGAGAGGGCTTGCTTTTCACCCCCTCCGTCCCAACTTTTGACAAGTCGACAAACAACAGCCTCGGGGTCCACAGAGTCAGGAGGATTCTTTTGTACTCCTTTCGGAAGTTCTGATTGAGAAGCCCGTATATCATGGCATTGAGACAGCTGTTAAAATAGGCCATAAAGTAGCTCAAGACAAAAAGCCATTCCGGAATTTGTGGCGCTACTTTCGACGGGTTAATAGAGACCGCCAGGCCGATAAAGTTTAACGGGCCCCAGCACACTGCAAAAAGGACAAAAACCACAAACATGGTCAAGAAATTCCTCACGTCCCCGGCCCGCAGCTTCTGCTTGCAGTCGGGTCTCACCCGCTGCTTGACCTGAATCACCAGAATCCAAATCCGCAAGTAGCAGAACGTCACAACGGACAGAGGGACGATGAAGTGAACAACCACCACGCTGATAGTGTAAGACGTACTGACAGTCTGGGCAAATGTGCAGGAGTAGATGCGGGGATCATACTGTAGTGAGCCAACAAAAAAGTTGGGCACAATCGCCACCACCGTCAGCGTCCATGTCAGGCAAAGGTAGCAGCAGGTGTTCTTCAGGTTGAATAGCCTGTCATACCGGAGGCTGTGGCAGATGTAGCAGTATCGGTTGATCGCGATGGCTGTGATGTTAAAAATGGACCCAATGACACTTAAACCCATGAGGAACCCGCTGATCTGGCAGTGAATGTTTCCCATTGTCCAGCCATTGTGGAAAATAGCACTCAAGATGAGAGGGTACGGATACACCGCTACGACTAGATCTGCGACTGACAGACTGACGACAAAGATGTTGCCTACAACAAGGAGATAAGAGAGAGAATGATGATTAGTGCACCTTGGTACAACTCTAATCAACTGTAAACTTAATCTTGATTGTAAAAATGGTCCTGAGTCTTCACTTTGTCTCTGGTAACCTCCATCTTGAGCTGAAAGCCCCAAGAAGCATCACCTGCACCCAGTAAAGAGCAAACAACAGAGAGTGAATGAGAGTCACTGACCTAGATCAGGGTCAGCAATGTTTTTGGGAAGAGTGCCAACCTCAGCCGCAACTTGTAATATGTTGGCATGCCAGCGCGGATGGCAGAGGAGCCACAAGGGGCCCGATCTTTGTTGTGGCAGTGCTGCCTCAGCCAGTTCCCAGAGGCAGGTGCACCCACCACTGGCAACGAGCCAGACCAGGGCTCCACGGACCCCAGGGCAGCTGCTTGCAGCCTCCCCGCTGCCTGCTACAAGCCACCTGGGATCTGTGGCTGGCAGCAGGGGCCTGCCCAGAGCCCCTGTGGCGTGCCAAGCAAAATGGCTTCACGTACCATGCTCTGGCACACATGCTGGGGGTTGCCAACCCCTGCCCTTGATAGTCTGCCACTCAGATGCAAGCCCCCTTGACATGCGAGCCATCTACCACCTCACTTGTGTGGTCTTATAATTAATCAGTAGATCACTGGAGAAAGGGGACCGCAGGACCAGCACCGAGGGGGAGCAGCACACAAAGATGTGAGCAGAAAGGATCTGGGATCCTCTAAGCTGGCATTAGTTTCATGGGCCCAGACAATTAGACAACAGTGTCAGACATTGGGCTTGTGTCTGGAGAGTGACCTAAAACCCCTGACCCAGAGATCAGTGCCTAAAGTGACCAGATCCAGCAAGTCAAGAGCTATGAAGCATGAGATACAGGTCCTAACAGGCTGGGGAGTATTCACTGGCAAGAGTTGTCTCAGGGGCTGTAAAAGAGAAATATATGTGCTGGGCATCTTTAGCAGAGCAGCTAAGAGTCAAAAGACACTGGATAGCCAAGTCCTTAAACTCCTCACGGTAAATTTATGGAAATGATAGCAAAATGCATTCCTGAGCCGTTACACCGCTGTCTGTTCACCACCTAGCACATCACCTCATGCAGCTATTAAACAAATCACAGTTTAAGTAACAGGCTTGTGTCATTCACTCCACTGTGTATTCATAGCAACTCAACTGAAGTCCAAGTTGGTTCTCTGGATTTATGCTTGGAGGAGAATCTGGCCCTTGCTGTCTTCCAGGCAGATTCAATAATGAATACCGAATCAAGAATCTAGAGCCACCCACCCCGCACGGAAACATGCACCCAAGCTGCAGCAGTCTGTTGATCCCAGATCAGCCTCTTCAGCTATCATTCAATGCACACAGATAAGACAGTCATGAAAGACAATCATACTCAATAGTAAGGAACTGCCAAAGAAGACAATAATGAATATGCAAGCTGGATTAATAGCAACACCTCATTAGATAGGAGCACTTGTCTGCCCAGTGGGACAACGAGTAAAGCCAAGCTGTCCCGAAGAAGCCAAAAACCATTCATAGCACATCTAGCCAATGGGACAATGCTCTGGGGTGCCTTTACAATCATGCCTTTACAATCATTTTATATCCTGGAAGACATAGGTCAAGTCTCCTGGTATCAGGTTCAGCTTCAGCAACAGATACTAGCTGTAATCATATTACTGTGATAACATAACACAGCTCTTTTCCTGGCATGTCATTTGTCTCATTGACCTGGTAGAGAGGAGATCCCACAGGCTGGATAGCCGCAGCGCAGAGCAGGTTCTTTACTTACTTGTTCTAAACTTGCACCTACAGCTGCATCTCTAGTTTCCTCACCCCTGTCAACAGCAGAACTGCTGAGTTTTAAACTGCATTAGCTTCCACCTGCTCGTTCTCTGGCTTTTCCCACCCATGGAGTCCCAGCGGTGTCAGCATCTCCTACTGCAGTTTGCTCTTTTTCTAGCTAAGCTATGACAGAGCAATTTCCATTTAAATGGATTTGTGCTCCGTGAATGGGAGGTTTTGGACCTTTGTCAAAGCCGGGCTTGGCATGATTTTGAAATTAAATCTCTGGAGTCCTTTCCTCCACCTACCCCCCAGCTCCTCCTCCTGTTCCCACTCAGACACCATCTTCTTGGGCAACTTCACTCCAGTGTCTTGTGGGGCCAGCCAGGACAAGCCACAGGCCTCCCAGGCTGCATGCCGCATGGACCCCTTCCCACTACCATGTAGCCCCAGACTGACCCTCAGTTGCCCTGGGCTGCACCATGCTGCACTGGGGCAGGGGCAGGCAGGAAAAGCTGGAAGAGGGAGGGGAGCCTGGGAACTCTGATTGCTGCTGCAGAGAGAGTGATGGGGGGTGGAGGGGGCAGCGGCCAGGCAGAAGCCCAGGGGATGCAACGTAACCCCTCGTGGGCCACTGGTTAAACTTCCCTGCTTCAGGCCAGTGGTTCTCATGCTGCACCACCCTTGTTTTCCATGTTGCCAAAAAAGGGAGTTTGGGACAACCCTCTACTCATTGCCATAAAGGAAATGGAAGATGCTCTTGCCCTCCCTGGACCTGCTTGCAGCCTCCATGCTGGGAAGCTGTAGCAAACCCCCTAAGT
>NW_017729029.1:55689370-55691177 GCF_001723915.1 Gavialis gangeticus
GGGGGGCAGGAAAAACAGAAGCAGTTGCACTGTCAAGCAAAGCAAAGCACGAAAGCCAGTGACGCTGCCCCGTCCACGCGCACCACACCCAGGGCGCTTGAGCGTCATGTTCTCCCTCTGTAAGAAAAGCATAAGAATAAGCCCTTTTCATTACACGCCCTGCCTCACCCAAGTCACGAGTGCAATATGGCATTCACTGCCCTGCATGGGATAGGAGACATTGTGTCATGATTCCTTGCAAAACCCTACTCACCCTGGCATTGTGGGCAAAGTGAAGCTTACAGGAATGGACAGTTTGTTGGTTGTGGAAATGCAGTGAATAAATCAAGTTAAGAGAAGACGCTAGGGCTGGTATATTTTTCACTGCAATTTTACAATGCTAATGCCAAGTTCTGCCCATCGCTCTGGCACAGTCGCATCTTCCATGGTTAGCTTATTCTGCGTGCTTTCCCACTTCTTCAGAATTAAAGCAGGTGCTCAGTACAATCTGACAGGTCAACTGCTTCTCGTCGGTGTGGGCTGAGGTAGAAAAATGTGATTAATAAGCTGCTGTCAAGTCTATATTTCAGGCTGCCTATTTAAGCTTTAAAAGAGAAGAGGCTTTGGGGTTGGTGCAGATATGAAATAATTTAGGCCTTGCTGGATTAGAAACGGCGCCTTTCACGGAGCACAACATGTCAATTATACAGCTCTGAGTGAAAGCGGCTCAGTCGGCAAAGAGCCGAGCGAGTGGTGACTTTCTGCAGTGAAGTTCACGCAGCAGGATGCAATGATATCTCAGCTCCAGCTCTCAACAGTCAAGATTTTCAGCATGCTCAGATGCCAGTGGATAGAAACCCTGCACCAGCCTTAAAGCAGGGATAAGACCCCAGGTCTCGCCTCTTTTGCAACACACTACAAGAAAGGATCGTGCTCTGACCTGCTCCCTCCTGCTTGAATTTCTTCGTAAAGTGGCTTAGCTTCAAGCACAGGAGCCGCGCGCGCCTGCGCAGAACAGCCGGCAGCTCAGTGGCTCAGACACGCAGAGGCAGGCTTGAATCCCCTCACACAGAGGAGGGTTTTGAACCCAGGCCTCTAGTCTGGACAAATGCTTTAATCACTGTGCTACTGTACAGAAGTTGGTTCCCATCATCTCCTCAATATCTTCCATAACCTAAATGAAAGGCAGAGCCCTGCTCCCCTTTTCAAAGAGATGACATGGGTGCTCAATCCGGTTGTGGGCCATGAATCCCAATCCAACTCTGGCACCTCCCTACAGCCCAGACTCAGGTTCCTAAACCCTCTTCACCAACCCCACGTGGGCTACTGTAAGAGGCCTGCACCTTCCCAATCAACGTGCAGGATGCTGCAAACTCCCCTCAAACTACACTCTCTCCACCCAGACACTGTATGGAGGGCTTAGATGCAGACCGCTCACGTAGGTTCTTAGACAGAGTGCAGGACCTCCATCTAACCCAGGAGGTGCACAGCCCCACCAGTGGGGACGCCTTGTTGGACCTAGTGCTGGCCACGAGAGATGACCTGGTGAGGGGGCTGCGGGTGCTCGACCACCTGGGCGACAGCGATCATCGCCTGCTGAAATTCACCATCCAGTGCAAGGTGGCAAAGGCATGCAGTAAGGCAGCGGCCCTAGATTTTAGGAGGGCAAACTTCAACGAGCTAAGGAGAATAGTTGGAGAAGCGCTGAGGTCCCGGAGGGGAGGGGAGCCAGGTGTCCAAGGAGAGTGGTCGCTCCTTAAGGAGACAATCCTCCAAGCCCAAAGGAAGGTAATCCCAATGAGGATCAAAGGGAGCAGGAGAGCACACA
>NW_017729029.1:55691871-55701503 GCF_001723915.1 Gavialis gangeticus
TTCACAGTCAGGGCGGCTAGGGTCTGGAACCAACTTCCAAGAGAGGTGGTGCAGGCTCCTACCCTGGGGGTTTTTAAGAGGAGGTTAGATGAACACATTGCTGGGGTCGTTTGACCCCAGTACTCTTTCCTGCCATGGCAGGGGGTCGGACTAGATGATCTACTCAGGTCCCTTCTGACCCTAGAAACTATGAAACTATGAAGTCAGGGTGCGCACACTCTGTGGGACCCAGAAACCTAAAAATGAGACAGCAATGCTTGGCATCACCACACCTAGCTGCCCTATAACACTAACACAGCTCCATGCCTGGCCAGCTCTGATGGCCAATGCAAAGGACGGTGGCCCCAGGGCTCTATGGCCAGCTGCCCCATCCCTTTGAGGAAGAGAGTACTTTGGGGTGCAGAACCACAGCTTCAGAGTGGGAGAACCATAACCATCTCCGGCCTCTGTGCAGGGAGCCCTGGAGAAGGAAACCTCTTTGCTGCCCCCATCCAGAGGCAGGCCACCATCAGAGTCTGAATTTCCTGCCCATTCTCAGTTCAAGACATATGAATGGGTTTTTTTCTCATACACAGGGCAGCTCCACTAATTACCATAAGCCCTATTAATTCCACATTACTCCTAATTAGGCCGGCAAAACATCGTTTGTGGCTCAGAGAATCTAAGAGGCAGGCACAGCTGGAGATAAACAGAGAGAACGTAAGGAAGTGTCTCAGCCAAGGACCCTCAAACTCATGATCACTTTTTTGCATAACCTCACTGTCCATGCGACTCTCGAGAGCCCACTACATAATCAGCAACCCACTAAAAAGTTCTCTCTGGGCCTCCACCACCCGCTACGTGACCGACTCCATTCATCCCTGTTGCATGTCAGGCCATGGAGCTGTTCTCTCTGTGATCCCAGCTGCAGTGAGATGGTTGGCTTGGCTCATTTCTTCTGTTTTGAGTTTATTTTTGGCCATGGCTGGCCAACAGTTCATATTGGTGATAAAAGGCAGCAGCACATGACCCCCCTTCACACTAAATGGAAAATGAAGCCGTTCAGTTTGAGCAGAGCGCGTGGTGGCACAGAGGCTGGGGTCCAGCTGACAAGAAGGGCAATTTAAAATGAAACATTACCAGAGGCCAAGTGAAGCTCTGCAATCTTTGATCCGGAGTGCACGAGGCCCGCCAGACCCTGATCTGGCCCCGCTCCACCATGAATCGCCCTGACAAAACCTTCTTCAGTTCCTGCGAGCGCTCGGGTCTCAGTCCCCCCGATGCCGTAGCGGTCCCTGGGATTAAGTGCCACGAGCCTCATTTCTCTAAGCAAAAAACAGCCTCAGGCAACTTGTTCCCCAGAGGCCTTACCTTAGTCTCACTAACAGCACACCTCATTGCAATGCCCGCCATTTCTACTCTCATGCTTGGCCATGCAGCTTACACCCCATGCCATAACCTCCTCTCCGACCCGTCTGCATACTGTTATTTCACAGACACGGGTTTGCCACAGGACATTACTTCTGCCCTGTAGAGCCAAACCACTGTTTTTCTGCTGACTTCCTACTGTACTCCGAGGCTTTTCAATGCAGTCACCCACCCCTGTCCCCTTATAATTAATTCCATTTACATTTGCTGCCATGCGCAGAAGAACGAATGCTCTGGCCTGCTCTCCAGTTCACACAAGCTGCTGGGAGAGCCGGGCAGGAAAAAAAGATGCAAAGTTCTGCAAAACTTTCTTCTGATCAAAAAAAAAAAAGAAAGAAACTGAGAGGTTGCCTGGAAATGTATTGGTTTTGACAACATTTCCATTCAGACGGAAATGGTGAGGATCAGAGAAGTCCCAAAACAGCCAGTCACCCAGAAGTTCGGGCATGCACCAAAAATGTTAAAAGACCCAGGCAAGCGCCCTTGGCACCGGTCAGTCCCAGTCTGTCGTTCTCAGTATCTCCCAGTGTTTGTTCCACTTTGTATTCCTTCGTAAAAAGCAACACTGACTCTGTGCCTGGGGGCTAGGATACTTATCTACATGAGAGACTCAGGTTCAGGACTCAGCTCCAATTCAGGGACAGCCAAACATAGCAGCTATGCCACAATCTCCAAATCTTGCTGGCTTTTGCAAATAAACTGAGAGGGTAGGAATCAAATTCAGAAGGAAATTACATAAAAATAATAACCCCCTGAGTGGTGGCTTCCACCCCCTCCAAAAAATAAAAAAGCTTGGATTTTCTATTGGGACACAGAGTGTTTATAATGCAGACCATGCTTTCTCTGTTTGTCATGATGAGCTCTGCGGGGAGAAGAAAGGGAGACAGCTTTGTAAAAACTGAAAAGTTTATTACTATATTCCTCACTAATGCCAAATGCAAAAGCCAGCCTGTATGTCCATGCTGAAGTCTCTGATCTCATGCCAGCTGGAGCCCCCCCTTGCCAAGAGGATGGGTGCTGGATTCCTGAAAAATCAGGGCAGGAGTTTTGAAACCATGCTGGTTTTATCAACCCCCAATTTCATTTTTGTGGTGGGACACTGATTCGGTTACTATTCCTCACCCACACCGGGAAGGTGCAACTTTGAAGTCCATTTCTCTGGCAGGAGGAGAAGTAGTCAGGAGCAAAGCTATCCTGGCAAAAATTTCAAAGGCAGAATGGAAACACAGGTAGTACGGCAGATGTCAGAATCCAGGCAAGCTTTTAGAGACTGCAAAGCAGGGTCTTGCTGAACATGTGTTAGATGGGTCAAATGTTCAAAGGCAGGGTGCAAAGTTCAGTTGTTACCTAGACGGGGCCTGGTTCCCAGAGCTGCAGAGTAAGTCAGGGGTATGCAGCATCTGGGGGAGCAGAAGTCAAGCCAGATTCTTTTTTTTTAAGCCCTAAAATGGATTTAGCAGACTGACTTCATACCATGAACTCTGGAAGTTTTATTATTCTTTACATCGTTAATATTTCTACCCACACAAAAGCCTGATCCTGTACCTCACTACATAGCCAGTGTTTGGGGCTTGCCTGTCCCCAAAATAGCATCCAGAGACCAACATCTGGTTTAATTCACACCTCTGGACATATTGGTGCAATTCTGGGTGTGGCCTTTTATTGCAGATTAAAGAGGAGCTTATTTTGATTCAGCCTAAATTGATCCCTTGACTGACTCCAAATCAAACAAAATAGACAGCCTAGATCTGAAATAAGCATTCACATATCGGGTTGCACAGAAATAGCTCAAGATACACATTCAAATGGACCTGGGCAATTTTATTATATTGAATACCTGAGTATTGCAAACACACTCCTTATTTGAGGTTACTGCTAGGATCTGTTAGCCATTTTCCAGGAGGTTTCTCCCCTGTCTATTGCATTCAGTGCTATATGTCGCTGAGCAGTCCCTTTGAAGTTAAACCTTCCCTTCTCCATTCAGTAGAGTTAATGCAGTCTACCACCAATTCTATACTCCGTGCACACAACTGGTGACAGACTTGGAATTGTCTTGCCCAGGGGCATTTTTCAATGAAGCAAAGGAAGAAGGCTGATAAACTACAGGTCACTTATTAAACTTCAGTTCAATGTGTGTGTTTATTTCTTTTTTTTTTTTATTGCAACCAGAATCATTTATGTTATCACCTGGCAGGTACAAAAGTACGTGTTAGCAAAAAGCATTAAGAGATATAATAACACAAGTGCTAAAAGTTTATTGGGCCAATTGATGTGACAATCTCCTAGTGCCACGTGATGAAGAGTGTTTTAAACATTAAGCTCCCAGTCTCTGATTTTACAGAAAAAAAGATATAGGCATGTTCCAAAGAAATAGAAGTGGAATTAAGGCTAAAAAGTGAGATCAGAGAGAGGTAAATCTCAGGTTCAGTACACAATTTAAGCAGGTCATCACTGTCAAGTGAGCTTCTAATGGCTGCAAGGAGGCTTATAATAACTTAATATGCAGTATTTAACCTACTGAAGCTTGTGTAAGCTGTGAAAAAGGAACAACTGCTGCTCGTACCAAGCAATGTATAAAGTCATAAAAGCTTTTCTGAGAGTGTGACAATAATCTCTTTATTAACTTTGGCATCTCCCTCTCCCCCTTCTCCACCCCCCGCTTTTTTAACTGCCATTTGATGGAAATTCATTTGCACTTCGCTGACCTCTATTTCACTGGCATGCAGTCAGTGGTATAAGCTAAGAGACCATCCCTATGCAAACCTTTCAGAGCAGTCACTTTTTCTTTCCACTTCTATTACTTTAAAATAGGTCCCATAGCTCCGTTGCATTAATTGCAAGCTGTAATATAGTAGCAAGTCGTACTGGATCCTACACACCTTTACTCTAGGGCAGTGGTTTTCAACCTTTTTTCATCTGCAGACCCCTTTGGAAATTTCAAATGGAAGCGCGGGCCCCTTTGAATTGTAAGTGTGGGTATTCACGTACTTTTAATTGATCATAGTCACCTTTTGTGGACCCTTTACACATGGCCTGCAGACCCACAGGGGTCCACAGACCACAGGCTGAAAACCACTGCTCCAGGGTGTAGTCTTTACATCATTAATTTAGTAGTAAAGTGAGTAAAGGGGCTTTCAAAACAGTCCTGTGGAGGGACTGTGAGCAGTTCCATTATTACATGGAAATCCTCTATTTCCACGTAATAATAGACTGCTAGGCTATGCATAGTATAGGTTGCTGGGGAGGAAGGAGGAGTGGGAGAGGATTTTTAAATGAAATACAAGCAAGAGAAAATCCTGTGTCAGTTGAGTTAATTCCCTTTCCCACACATGCTGATTCAGCACTCTAGCCACACACTTAAGGAAGTCATTAAAAAAAAAATCAATTCTCTGATATTATAATTACTCTAGGATTGAAGCTGAGATAAAGGGTGGTTGCATGTAGTTAAATGGGCAATGGAAACAATCATCCAAACAGTCTACAATTCTGATTGTGCGGCATAAAATGATACTGAGGTAATGCACAGACTGTGAAAAGGAGATTTCACAATAGTGGACGAATGGCACCTGTGGGCTGTAAGGTTAGAGGAAGTGGAAATATTTAATTCAAGGACACAAAGAAGGTCTTGCCACCCAGGAAAACTTAATACAGATGAAATGAAGTCAACATCTTCCCTTAGGTTGTAGTCCCTCTAAGCTTGGCCAAATCACTGATTGCCTGGTGTTCTTTTAGGGGCACCTACTGCTTCAAAAGCTTGTCCCTGCTTTAATGGAAAAGTCCCTATCCTTTCCCTTAAGGAAATACTGACAGTGCTTTCTATGCGAAGGATACACAGGCCTAGTCCCTGGAAACTAAGTGTGCTGCACTTGTGGAACGAGATGATACTATAGCAGCAGGAAACCTGCAGTGCTAAGTCTGAACTCCCTCCTGGACGGTGTGGGGTACCATACATCCCAGTGTTGTTTGCAGCATGACTACAATTATCATTACCCATCTCTTTCCATACACTCACTGATGCTGACTGAAGGCTAGTTGCTGTTCTGCTTCTGTTATTCAATAGCAAACCCAGTTTTAATAACAAGCCTCAAAGGTGTGTTGCAACTGGTGCACTCCAACACTAGGGACAGACATTACACACAAACCGGTTTAAGTGATCAGAAACTGGTTTAAACCTGTAACAGAACAGATGTTCAGGGAACATAAACCAGTTTGAAAATGGCTGAAACCAGCTGGTAATAAACCTGGTTGAATGTAGTATCAGACTTAACTGATTTGGGTCAAACCGGTTTATGCAATGTCTGTCCCAAAGGTCTGTAAGTTGAGCTTAACTAAACCTACCAGGGTTCAAAGACTTTTCTGATTTCTACCTGAATCCCACAAGTCTGCAAGACAGCACTAGACTAGCCCGAGAACAGACCTACTTACAAGGTCTCTTGTGCACCTGATGGTATGCCACCACATCAAGTCACAAACAGCAAGAAGGGTTCTTTCTTTCTGGGGTATATCAACATTTCTATTCCTCGTCGCAAATGAGATCAGGATTTCATACACTTGCAGAACTGAAACCACACCGCTAAATTATCTTGTTTGTATAACATCTAAAGCAAACAACTCAGTTCATCTTTGGCTCAAGAGCAGATCTGAACTGGAAGGAACGGTTAAAGAACAGTTATGTAATGCTGTTGTTTTTTCCAAAGCCAGAAAGGACCATTAGATCTTCTGGTCAGAAAAAAAACAACCCATCAGCACAGTTTAAGATTATCTACAATTAACAGGAGATTCAGCTAAAAAACGCAGGTCCCCTACACTGCTGTTTTCAAAGGTGGTGGGGTGTTGGGGGAAGAAGAATGAGCTTAGCAACACAACCTGTACCTGGGGACCTTCAGCACATTTCAGAAGCGGAGTAGTGATGAACAAATACCACAGCAGCCCTCGACGCTAATCTACAGTGAAGGAGTCCTAGCCTATGCTTCTCATCTGTTCTCTATTGCACAAATACGGCAGAGTTTGCTGTGTCTGATATCTGCCAGATAGCACGCAGGTACTGTGCCTGTGTGTACAAAGCAGTTTGTTGTGGGAGAGCAGAGATCTTTAGGAAAAGACTGCATCACATTTTTCACAGGAGTAGAGAAGTTAACCCAGGAGGCCCCAGCCAATTCAGAGTCACTTCTGAACAGGTGATGTCCCCCCTTCCAAGTTTCAGCTGAATACAGCATCCTTTGTTTCTGGACCCAAACGACTGCAGAGTGATGCTGTGCAATTTTAAGCAGTTGTTGTGTTCCAGTCCAGACTCACTGGGTTAAATGACTAAACCAATCATGCCCATACACGTGTGTGTGTGTGTGTGTGTGTGTGTGTGTGTGTGTGTGTGTGTGTGTGTGTGTGTGTGTGTGTGTGTGTGTGTGTGTGTGTGTGTGTGTGTGTGTGTGTGTGTGTGTGTGTGTGTGTGTGTGTGTGTGTGTGTGTGTGTGTGCACGCCCGCACATGCATGCACGTATGCACATGCACGAATGCATCTGACAGTCAGATCCCACTTTCTTATGGACTTGTGCGACTGTATGCCTATTATTCATAAACCGGTTGATAAGAGTGGTTTCGAATCCTCTGGGTGAAAAGTACTGCAAAAATATAAATGTAAATGATTGGCATTCATTGAACCAAGACATTACAACCCATCTTTTCCCTGAGTCCGACAGCTGTGCTACCACTGGTTCCCATCTGTTGGCATTTGGAAGCAAACCTGTGAAGCTGACTTTAATAGATTTGTTTACAGCGCTAATAGATTATTCTTGCATTGTTGCTAGGTAAAGGGCATTTCTCCTCTGAGAAGCGCCACTGTGGGAACGGCACCTTCCTATCATTACAGATCTGAATGCAGCATTTCTTAAGAGTGGGATCTGAATTTAGAGCCGACCTTGGTGATAAAAATAATGGTTGACTATTCTGTTAGCCCTGCAGAATAAACGCAGCTCAGAGACCAGGATCCTGCTCCCTCTGTTTTTGTGGCTCGTTACCAGGACTTGTTTGCTCATTTCCAATGACAGGGCCAGTCAGCTACACCCATGGAAATCCACTCTAAGCAATGAGTGTTGCACAGTGGTAACCAAGGGCTCTTTCTGACCTGCAAAGACTCCCTTCAGCCTGATAGGATCAGATTGTGGGCCTGGAAACAAATTTGTATATGGAAATCTTTGAATTCACAAAGAACCATAGCATCCCTTTATTGCTGAACTCCTTATGAAGAGTGCAGCTACCTAGGGTAAAAACCAGTCCTCTACCTTGTAATCACTGAAACAGCCTGATTTATGGGCTATAACCAACACACTGAGGAAAAGCTGTGCAGGACTGGTAACAGGATGAAGCGGGGCACACAAAGGCCCCTGTTCTTCTCAGCCGTATTCCTCACCTACTCCATGAGATTAGGACACCACTCCAAAGCCATACAAAGTCACTGAAGCTTTCTGGTTAGGAGAGGAAATTTGTCGGACAGCCCCATGAGGTCTTTGAAAGTTCAGATCCTCCTCTTACTGTCAGCTGTCCTAAAACACAATCTGGGTTTTGAATAATGGCCACGAGAAGACAGCGTTCTTCAGGGTTTGAGGGCATGCAGGGGCCGACGCTCATCCTCAATGATGTTGAAGGGAATGCAGAGGCCTGTACAACCTCTCTTTAAGAAGACTAAGTGTCTAAACAGGCTTCATTTTAGAATCTTTACAGACTATACAATGTGCTAAAGTCTGGAAGCTTGCAATTCCCTCCATGCAAGGCAGAGACCGAGATAAAACCTCCTAACCTTTAATACACTGAGTACATGCTGAAGCAGTTCTGTCTGTCAGCATGGGAACCTATTCTACCCCTAACTGCACATGACTCCTACTGACATGGCTGGGGAATATGTTCATGTACAAAATGCAATAAATGCTGTGGCTAATGCTGATCAGTCTGATATATACTGCACAAAGGGCAGCATTTCCAGCCTAAAGCTGATCTTGATCCTATGAGGACAGGAAAAAAAGGCTGCTAATAGTCCAGTTAAAACAAAGAAAAAAAATGGATGCAAGTGTCTGTAAGAGTCTCCACTTGAGCATGAATCTGTCCAGAGCCTTGTTCTGTGCACAGCTAAAAGGAGTGGTTCTTACCAGGCTTTCTTCTGCCACGTGTACAGAAGAGCCCATGGGGCTAATTCCAATCTGGCTTCCAGATTCTGATCATAAAAGAGAATTGCCTGGAAAATATAATGTGCCGTGAGCTGAACAATGCTAGTAACAACAGGAAAGGCGGCACTCTCCATGGTCCTGATCTCCCCCACAACAATCCCAAGGTCTCCAGAGATATTGCAACAGCTGAGGGAAAGAGCTGCTATGAGAATCGTTTGCTAAATGGTTGCCCATTTCTTTAAATAAACTTTGGCCTAGTCCGCCTGTCTGCGAACGCAACTCAAGCCTGTGAGGCTGATAGCACATCAGATAAAAGGTGCCGTTTACAAAAGGTGATGACCCTAACTCCTCTCTGCTTTATTTTTCAGTGCTAACTGCAGAGGGTCTGTTAGTAAGCGCTGAACTGGACATATACGGGCCCCGGTGTGGCCGCAGCAGAAAGACGAACACAACTAGGATGAAAATCCATCCTGCTTCTACACGGGGAAGCCTGAGTGCCGCCGCAGTTATGGAAGTGAACCAGAAACTCAGCACTCCTCCCCATGGTGTTTAATCCCAAACTAGTTCTTTCTCCAGCAGTCCCCCTCTTACAAGGAACTGAGGTTTGACGGTAGGATCCCTGGCCCCAGCCAGGAAGAATACAGCAATGACTGACTGTTGCCATCATGTGGCTTTTGTCCTTTGAGACCCTTTACAACTGTTTCCAAACATTAACAGACTGATAGTTTAACGTACTGAAAAAGGTTCACCACACATTTATGAAACGGGTGTTACTTGCTGCATACTCCGATGGTATCTGGGGGCCGAGAGAGGTAAGCTGACCTGTCTGAAGCCATATGAGCTAGGAAGGGAATGTGAGCATTAAGAGTCATCATGAAGCAGAAGATTAGAATGGGAGAACAAATCTATCCCAAGACATCCAAGCCTTTAAAAATCTCTGGACAATCCCAGAGGAAATTAAAAGAGTTCCTTTCACCTAGAAACATTTGAGGCCATGT
The DNA here is from genome assembly GCF_001723915.1 of Gavialis gangeticus. Taxonomy (NCBI): domain Eukaryota; kingdom Metazoa; phylum Chordata; order Crocodylia; family Gavialidae; genus Gavialis; species Gavialis gangeticus. The sequence continues at coordinate 55,701,434 of NW_017729029.1, forward strand.
TGGCTCCGGCCTAAAACAAATAAGTATTTTTTCTTTCTGGATTGGATCAATCCAAAAAAAAAAAAAAAAA
>NW_017729029.1:55701611-55718757 GCF_001723915.1 Gavialis gangeticus
CCGGCCTAAAACAAATAAGTTTTTTTTTTTTCTGGATTGGATCAATCCAAAAAAAAAAAAAAAAAATGTAAGTCAATCCTAAAAGACTTGCTTAATTTTACTGCAAGCCTCCCAGTGAAAACGCTCTTCCAAATACTTTCCAGGATTCATAAAAATAGTTTTAAATCCAGACATGAGGCATGAGCTAGAGTTACAGATTTCAGGAAAGTCTAGGATAGCAGGCGCATTACTGAACCAGGTTTGCATCTCTGGTTTGGGTGATGGAAAACAGGGTAAGAACAGTTCCTGAGGCACAAAGCTCATGCAAGACTATTAAAAGGAGAACAAGAGCTTTTAAACAAGAAAGACCCACAACAGAGCCTGTACTTGCTCAGGTAGGCTCACATGTCTAGGGCAGCAGGTGCTATAGTATTTCCTTCCCTGAGGAAATAGCAGGGCAACCATCTGACTGACTAGATTGAGGTCAAGATGCCATAAGAAGATGCACATCTAAAATGACAGAAGCTAGCAGAACTAACTAGAAAGACATGGCCAAAAAGGTCTCCAGAGCAGAAAGTCCTAAGCTTATATAACCATTTGGATACCCAGCAGGTGTTTCATATGCTGAAGGCAGCTGTTCATTACTACGTCAAGGCAGAGTCAAGGCTGTCAGTTTTGCTCTCAGCTCAGCCACCAACCCAGCGTGCACTTTTGGGTAAATCACTAGCCTATCCCTATTTCTCATATCAGTCTTTGACCAATTTTGATGATTGGCTCCTCAGGGAAGGATGCTGTCTCACCCTCTGCGGCACTGGGCACAAGACAGAGCTTTCAAGCGTTTCCTCAAAACTTTTGCACCATTTTTATCACTATTAAGCTTTCATTGACCAGACATAGATCAGAAGGATTCCTCCTCATGCCACTAAGATACTTCCACAGGGTGACACGGCCTGAGTGTCCAACTCCCATTCCCAGCCTGGGAAGCACAACACACGGCTCTCTGAATACTACCCCTTTGCTGACTTAAGGCAAATATTCAAAGGGTTGAGACAGAGGACTTAGCTTCCTTCAATGCATCTCAAATATCATGGTATACAGCTAGACCAGGGCCAGGAACATGAAGAGGAGAAGATGCTTCTAGTATCTCTTACAATTCCAAAAAGCCTTCTGCCCCCCTCCAAAATGTTGTAGACAGCCCACTTAACATTGATATAACAGCTGAGTAAGATAGAGGAAGAACATAGGAATCAATTGTATCTGAAGTTAGGGTGCAAATTTTCCCCAACCAGACTACAAGAGGAAGGAGAGATACAGGATGGAAAGATTTCTGCTTTTGCCACACGGCTGGTAACCAAAGTGTTTTTAATCCTGCAGACTTCCAAGGATGCTCATTCCCATTTTTTTCAATAATGAGAGAGTTAAAGATGACAAGAAGTGGCTAAGAACCTCATTTTGTGCAACTTCTGAGCAGTCACCTTACCCCACAGCCAGCATTGGCCTTCTTCTGATCCCTGACAGCAACATGTTGACACATCTACAGAAGGTTTTCAAATCTCTACAGTTTGTGTAAAGTTTTTGAACACTCCTGAGCTATCTTATTCTAATCAGATGGGTTCGGTGGGGGTAAAACATATGCATGGATCCAGAATGTCAGACACTGCCTGTCCCTGTTAACGGGTTCAAAGCATACAACTTGCATCTGCAGCTACCGGCACACAAGAAAACAGCGGACTCCCCAAGACTATTCCAAAAATGAAGCCCCTTTTCAACTAAATGTAGTTACTTTTGTAATCAAGCAAGTGACTCCTTGTACAAAGATGTAAGTCAAGTGACATCATAGGAATATTTGTTCCACATTCCCAAGCTCCTGGTCTTACTACCCAGCTAGGTTAAGCAGCTCAAATACACAACCACGTGCTACAATCATCCCTTCATGTTGTGCTGTTGGCTTCTCTAAGTGATGGAGCACAACAATCAGAAAAACAACGGGGCCCTTCCATAAAAGATTAATTTGGCAGCAGAACTGCTGTCACAGTCACCAGACACTAGATGTCATGTACACTACACTCAGCTAGATCAACATAAATCCATGGTGGGAAGAGGCACGTTTTATACATCAGCTCAGACAGGCTCACATGGTTGGCTGCATCTTCTGCTCTGTGCCTGCATCTGGGTAGCATCAAAGCACAGGTCTCAAGCACCAAGAAAGCAAGACAGATTATTTAAGGCATGTAGGCACTGCAAGAGTCACGAGGAGAGTCCTAACCAAGGAGGTCCCTTCCTGAATGAAGCAATGTAACGTGCTCTTCAACTTCTGCAGTGCTGGTGACGAAGTGGAAACTCCTATGCCGAGCACTGCCTCACTGCCCTTTTCCCCTTGTTTGCTTAATGCTGCCCGAGGCACTATTTTATGAGAAGTTTAATGGCAGTAGTGGTCCTTTGAGTTTACTAGACACCTGCTTGCACTTTCTAGGAGCAGAGGCCTTAACCAGACAGTTCTACCTTGAAAAGTTACAGTCTCCTGTGGCTTTATTGGACACAGAACTATTTCATGCCCTAAGCTATTGTACACTGCTGAATTGTGATGTGTTTTACTGCTGTCTGCGTTCCAGTGACAGGAGGAAGGCATTCCTGGCCACTTACAAGGCCCTTCAAATCTCGTCCAAATAACCCACACTCCATATTTCACGGTATTTTGTAACATGCTGACTGCTAATCAAGCAACAGGAGTACGTACCATTGCCTACATACGGTAGAGAATGGCTGTGCAGCTTAGTCTCCTCCCAGGGGAGTAATCGATGATGTGAAGCCTGGGTAGATTTTAAGTGTACTCAGATAAATTCACACCCATCCTGCAACAGACGTAGCTGCACACAGAAGGGAGTCAATCGTCCTTTTCAGGCACCAACAACCCTCAGAAACCAACTCAGCTCCATCTCACAGAACTCCTCTGCTCCTCTGTTACCTGCACATCTCCCAGGGGATTATGTGTTATGTATTAACTCCCCCTTCTAGTACACACGCATGTCTTTGTCTTCCCCAAACCAAGCGTGCTTACATGCTAAGAAAAGGGTCAGAAACGGATAGTTTGCAGCATTGCTGTGTAACCTCTGCTGTAATAAGACTGCAATGGCCCCCAAGGAAGGGCTTAAACACAGAATTAGCTAAAGCTACAGGCAACGCACAGCTCACTGCACAAAGATGCAGCCAGAAAAAAGCACTCTGCAAGCACACTCAAGGGGCACCTAAGAGTAAAAGCACTGAAGGTTTGCATTCGAATGCAAAATGCTCCCTGGGCCTTTCAACACAGCAGGACACCTTGCAAGATCTTACTCCTCCCCAGCGCAGAAGAACAAGGACATGGGACAGAATTTCAAACGGCTCCGCAAAAATGACACCTACAGAGCTGGTTTCGGGGAAGGGGTCATCTACCCTGCATGGCTGTAGCAGCGATAAGGACCTTGAAGTGCTCTCTGACACGAACATACTGGTTCTGCTTGCTTCACTTGTCAGTCCCTTTATCAGCACTTGCCATCCATGTCCCAGATAGATTGGTAATTAGGGGAGGTAAGGCACAAGATTGTTATGGTAAGTGCTGCTAGGAGCAGCCTGAAAGGTAGACATGGACTGAAGTGCATGTAAGGGCTATTTGTGGATAAAGGCAACACTCTGAGCAAGGCCAGTCTCCCACAAGCAGATTACTGGAAAGCAACCCTGAGCCAGATCCCACTTTTGACCATAGCTGCAGCTTCAAGAGAGAACGGCAGCATTTCTGACTTCTGTATCGAGCCTCGCTGTCATGAAAGGAAAGTCTCCAATGGGAGAAGCTGGGCTGAGGTTTTTTGATGGCTTTGCACGACAAAAATAGGGCACCTGGATCTGAAATAAAAGGACCAATGGGGCTTAAGTTAGCCCATCACAGTTTGCCCCTCCCATGAGCAGCATCTTAAGGGCATGACCAGGGAAATGGACAGACCAAGAATTTCTCAAGCAGCACTCCAAATGCAAGAAGACACAGCAGCTGCCAGCTTACAGGAAGAATTATATAGCCAACAAAATCTGCACAAGGACCAGACCACAGCAACTGTGACGCACGGATTCTGAGCAGCTACGGACACACGTTACACAGAGGAGCTAGGAACAAGCGCCAGCCTGTCTGCTTGGAAATACAATGCATCACCTACCCAGCTTACACCACCTTGGGAAAAGGGAAGGAAAGAAGCAGGAGCCGACCCACATGCCCAGAGCTTGCACAGACAAAATCACCTACTCCAGCTGCCAGCAGAGCAAGTCAGAAAGGATGAGAGCCACGTACAGACCTGTCCTGAACTCCTGAAAGAGACTAGAAAGGTAGGCAGAATCCCCACTAACTCCCTCCTCCCCTTTGCTTTTTGGCTATATTTTTTTCTTTTCTCTTTTTTTAATATTTCAGCCAAGTAAAACAATTCATTTGAAGATGAGCATTGTTTCAATTCTGAGTGTTTGGTCTTTAAGAAAATTTCAAAATGAAAAAGTTTTGAATTCAAAAGTTGAAGACTTTTCATCTTGAAGATCTCAAAACTAAAAATCCTGATTCTTTGCATCCTTCACAAAGAGAAGAGCCAGATGAAAAACGTCAAACTAGTCTTTAGTTGGAGCCTACCACGTGTGCTTGAAGGGGAAGGGGTGGGTCCTAAACAAGACAGAAGTCCCATGGCCTGGAAAACAGTAAAGGCTTCAGGCTACGGTTTCTTCAAGTAGCAACTAATCACCAAGTCTTTTGACCCATGTAAAAGAGAGACTGGGAGAGTAAAGTTCATGGTGAGCGCCGATGGAAGAGAGTGAAACTGCAGTGGCTGCCTGCTCAGCTGGCACAAGCATATACATAAAATCATTGGGCATTTTTACACATGCTCCAGGAGGTGCCAGGGGGGTGCTTTAATTAGCAAGCTGTGCTAAGTAAAAACACCCAATCATCATCGAATGAGCTTTCATTCAAAGCGCCCCACTGCCATTTTTCAACATGGGGATGCTGATACACACGACACCAGAATCTGCTGGAGCATGCCTATTTCCAGGCTCCAGCAGACTCCATTAATCGAGACTGCTCTTATGCGCTGGATTCCCAGCGTGTCGGCGCAGGCTCCCTGCACATCTATAGGAGCCCTTTGATGTTAATGCTTTTGCCTTCTTTTTATGCAGTGGGCAGGGTGGAAAAAAGTGCACTTAAAGGAATCACAATAGAGGTATGAAGGTTTTGACTGCAAAATAAAGTGCAAGGAAAATATTAGTTCTGTGACAAATGCACCATTTATCTCCAATAAAAAAAAATATCTTTCAAGTATATTTTTTTAGCCTCTTTGGCCTTTTAAAATTGTAAGACCTAATGGCAACCATGGAAATGGACCATACGCCTCTTGGGGCTGGATTTTGGCATCATCTTAAGTTGGTGGCAGGTTGACATTGTTCAATATTAATTGAGGGTCACTGGTGCCTCTGAAGAACAAGCTCATTATGATTAAAGGCACCCGTGTTACCCAGGGACTTTGTTTTCAAAGGGCAAATAAAATAAATTACCAAAAGACAAGACTATAATAAAGACCAGTAATATCTCATTTTCTTGTCGTACTCCACACTTCTCTCCCTCAGAGCAAACCAGGGCAGCTCACTCCTCAGTGCACAAGTGAGCTGTGTGAACAGAGAACAGCGCACCAACAAGAGTCTAATACCAAACTGTCTGTATGACCCTTTAAAATGAACTCATCACTTGAAAGCTTAAAAAGCTGGTCTCAGGAAGACAAGACCTGCCATTGTGGTCCTCCTTGGGCTCTTCCATGCCTGTGTAGCTGGCAGGATGGGACTGATCTACAGCCCTCTCACCATCACCTCTGCTTTGCTGACACACAAGGCTGTGGATGATAGCACAAGGTGCAGGGATACGAAACGCATCGGGGGAAAAGGAATAACCAAGTCAGAGGAAGATGCTAATATAATTCCTGAGTCATTTGGGGAACCGGTTCCCCTGATAACGATTCCCACCCCTTAGCCTCAAGCTCCCTAAACCAGGTGTTACAAGTGACTCAAAGCAAAAGGTGTCTTCAGTCTCAATCAAGTCTGTGAGTAATCTCTGGATGCTACTAAGCAGGGCAGTAGCTGGCGATGCGTTTCTTCACATCAGCTGTATCTATGATGGACCTTTACCTCTCACATGTCGACACAGCTGCAGCGGCTTCGCACCGTTCTCTCTTCCAGACTAGTTGACTACAACACACTCTGCCTTGTGCCCCTTCCTTAGCATGTAGACCACTGTACACCTCAGACAAACTGCAATCTCCAGAGGAAAACTGTCCAGACACTGCAATTTAACACACTCAGTGGCCTGTCTTCCATGTACGACACACCGATGGTCCCCACGCTACCTATCTAGTGCTGGGTCCATTGGGTGGTTCCAGGCCTTCTTCTTTAAAACCATCTATAGGTTAGAGCTTGGTTATCTCTGACAAGGCCTCCGTGGCAGCAGAGTCTAGGGATTGAAGGTGTGAATGGGCCTTTGGCCACCATTAGAGATCCAAACTCACCATTTTCAAAATGCAAGGCAAGGCGTGGTCCCCAGCACCCCAAGCCCCTTTCCCATTCTCCCAGACTGCAGGAAGAACAGGGATGAGACCTTTGCCATTCAGACCGCTGATCTGAGCCCAGGGGATTTTAGCTTCACAAAGCCACTTTGTTGCGCCCCAGAGCCATTTCCATTTACGTCTGCATGAGCTCGGCAGGGAGCTGGGCAGGCCATGTGCAGCATATTTTGATTCCCAGGGGGCACTATTAGGAACTGGCACATCCTTTAGCTTGTTTTCCCCATAGAGTGCTGTCACGAACCAAGCGCAGCACACAACAGATCACACAGGACTGTAGGAACAAACTTTCCAGAAATAGCACCAAGGCTTCTTAGAAGTGTTGTTGCTTGGTATCCTTGGGCACATAACACTTAATATTTACATGCAACACAAATTGCTCTACAAACCCTAGGCAGGCTGTATCCCCTCACATTACCACTGTCACAGCAAACACTTAGGCCAAGTACAGACAATCAAAATGCCTGAGGCTGAATCGATTCGGTCTTTGCAGCTTAGTCTAAGCTGCACATATTCAATTGAAACAGAAGTGAACAGACATCTACCTTTGATTCGGGAAATGCAGCCACATGCCTGCAGTAGCTCAGGACAAAAGTTGGGGGGTGCTAGAGTGTGGCTCTCTAGCTGTGTGTTCACTTCCTCTTCTTGCTGCCCCCGAGGTCTCCAGGATTTGCAGTCCAGACTTATAGCAGCAGGACTCTGCAGGGTTGCTCACCACCTCTTCTTCCTGCTTCCAGGTGCCTCTGGGATTTGTAGTCCAGAGTTGCAGCCAGTAGTACAGTTGAGTGGGGAAGGGGGTATTTAACGCCCCCTCCTGGCCCAGCCCCCACCCTGCAGACTGGGCTGCATCCCCAGCTAGGCCTGCCCTGCCCCATCCCGCCCCACCCCCTTGTCAGCCAGCCCTCACCACTCTAACTAGGCAGCAGAGGGGAGCGGCCAGCCCTGCTCTCTGTAGCAGACAGCCCAGCCCAGACCAGGGTTGCAAAATGCTGGGGTGCTGGAGGACTCTGATTTAACTTGAACCAGAAAGGGGTCTAGGACAGAAGTTCCAAAAATTGGTTTGACCCAAATCAGTTAAGTCTGATGCTATATTCAGCCAGGTTTATCTTAAATCAACTTTAGCCATTTTGAAACTGGTTTATGTGCACTGAGCTTCTGTTCTTTTATAGGTTTAACCAGTTCCTGGTAATTTAAACCAGTTTATGTGTAACTTCTGTCCCTAGCCTTAGGGTCTCTCCACAGTCTGAGGGTGCTGCCATCATAGGTGTTCTGGTATCATTATGCCAGACAAGTCCCTGATAGACAAGCAGTATACGGTAGCAGGATGGAATCTGGGGATTTTCTTGGCTGATACCAATAGCCAATTATTAACCACCCATATTGGCTGATACCAGTCCAATAGCCAGTTTACAGGAATGCAGCCTGGCAGTGTGAAAAGCAGCATCTGGCTGGTAAGTCTGTGGGGGGAAAGGGTCTGGACGAAGAAAGGGTCTGGACAAGGAAAGAGGAACTCATCCAGGGGATGGGGGGGTGGATGGCCCACTGCCACTGTGCATACCTCTGGGGGGAGGTGTCGGGGGCATGTGGCCCCCCATATTTCTGCACAGGGTAAAGGCAGGCTGCGCACTGTGGGCTCAGGGCCATGGGTAGTGCCAGCTTCTTCCCAGAGGGGGGTGCTGGGCAAGGACTATGCCACAGACTTACCAGCAGGATGTCACTCTCTACACTGTCACTCTCTACACTGTCAGGATACATTCCTGGTCACGTGCATGCTGCAGTTGTGCACATGCATGTAGCATTTATCAGTGACTTTATCAGCCAAAACCAGCCAATTGCGGATAATGTTAATTTTCCTGTTATAAGGGCCAATCTGATATGCAACCAATATACCAGTACACCTCTAGTGGCCAGTATGGCCATCCCAAATGACAGGAACCAAGCTAGTTATGCTGACAGAACTCTGTGATGTGGACCAGACACACGGTTGAGTGGGCTTACAGAATGGACATGGATCAGGTTCAATCAATGTCAGACCACTTCCTACTGCCCACAGCAGAACATAATATGATCATAAGTCATCCCAGCTCTCCTTGGAAGGTGTTTCCCAGTGAGGCCTGTGATTGCCAGGGAAGTCCATCGACTCCTGCCCAATTAGAGCCTGGTCAGCTGGTTGGAATATTATTTATTGGGGAGCTTTGTCAGCACTGAATAATCTTAATAAAAAACATCTGAAGTCAACTGCCTTTTCCCACATAGACTGTGGCATACTGAAGTCTGTAGAGCTTGTTATTTATCAAGCCCAGGCATTAGGGCCTGACGCTCTATAAAACTGCACTGCTTGTTATCATCATGGAACTGTCTCTATGGCTATAAAGGTTATTAATTAGCTGTTCTTTTGTCATACAGGATGAACGGGGCATGCTTCAAGAGATGTGCATCATATTCCCAATTGCATTGCTGAGGGTCAAGTTGATGTTTCCATTATAAGAACAGCACTTTCAAACTGAGTTTCAAGCCTCAGAAATTGGTACATTTCTGAGGCTTTCCAAAGATTCATCTTAACTCAACTACATGATTGTTTTTGATATATAGGTCTTGGAAAAGAAAAAGGTCACAATGGGATGGTTAAGGGTTTGGCTGTATAGCAATTCTATGAAGAGGACATGCTTGCATTATGAACTGAAGCCTTCATCTTAAATGGGAAAGGCAATGGTTCTGTTGACATTATTTCAGGTCCAACGAAGCAGAGATATGGTTCAATGTCCGTGAAAGATAAATACGTAAAACAGAAAAAATATCTCCATTGGAAGTGACTCTTGGGATTCTGTTAATATTTTAACCGCTTCGACATCCACATAAACCAGGGGTGGGCAAGATGCAGTCTGCGGGCCAGATGTGGCCTGCCAGGCCATTCTATCTGGCCCATGGGGCCCCTAAAAAATTTAGAAAACTAATAGTTAACTGCCCCTGACTGCCTGTCATGTGGTCCTCGAAGGCTTGCCAAAACTCAGTAAGCAGCCCTCCGCCCAAAATAATTGCCCGCCCCAACATAAACACTGATGGATGGCAATTCAAGAGGTTATATTAGTCCTGCAACTCATGCATGCCATGGAAGCATCTGACTCATTTGCCAACCCCCATCCAGGACAAAGCGAAACTATCAGTTTACCAGCTCTTGAAAGTTCACCCTGGAAATTAGCATGCAAAATGCTCTTACACACTTAATGAGTCAAAACAATGAAGTCTCTGTATTAGACAGCAACCAGCTCAAGGGCCATGAACCTCACAGATGCTAAAGTTTACTGAACATGCGATCACTCATATAAATTTTGCTTGTGGCACAAGAGAGCCTCCATTTAACTATACATATACTTTTCTAAGAGATATAATCTCTCATTTCACCCCCAACAGGAGTACATACAACCTTATCTGGGAAAATGCAAACACACTCTTTCTTTCCAAAAGGCTTTGTAATGAGGCACTGGGAATGTAAGTATCCAAGCTTACAATGGAAGTCATCATCTTAGAAAATAAGCAAAACTAGACTTCTTCTCCCTGGTCTGGGCAGTGCTGTAAGACATTTTCCTAACACCAGAGCCCATTTGGGAGCATAAGCTATTATAGGCCCACATCCAACAACCCAAAAAGTGTCTAGTGCTAATACTCCTCCCCGTCTCACAACAAATGTGTACCATTTTCTATCCTTTGGTCTCCTCTTCTGCTTTTACCTCTCACTCTGCAGAGTTTGGCCCGTGCAAATCAATAAGGACAACTCTACCCCCAGCTGCATGGAGCAGGTTAAAAAAATTAAGTACAACTCTTCCAGCATAAATACAGCGTTATCACAGCCTAAACGTTTTGGGAGGATGTGTTGATTTTGACAACGTTTCAATGGGAAAAAAACTTAAGTGGATTGCCTAGACAGGTTTAAAACAAAAAAAGGAAACTGCTGCTATTTTCTCTCAATGTTTGTATCTTAATTTTGTACAATGTATAATTAACATTGGAATGGTCCAACTTTAGCAAAACTATTAACCAAATCAATGTTTTAAAGTGCTTTGGAAATGTTTGAGCTTTGCTCCAATTTAAAATAAAACAAGTTTGAAAATGTGAGGACGTCCTAGGGGATGCACATGCCAGGTTATAAGAAGCTTTATTCCTAAGGCACCGTGCAGCCCTGGGCAAAATAATTAACTTTTCTTTGCCTCAATTTCCCCATCGTACAGATGGGGTTAGGAATACCGTGCAAACACCTGTGTAACTATGGCGAGCTTTGAGGCCAAATTCTACTTTGGTAACAAACTAGAATTCTAATTTGGTAACAAATTTGCAGTGGGGTAAAGCCAGGGTTACTACTGATTTGTACCATAGCAAGTGAAAGTATCAACTGGCCTGCTGGGGATTAGGACTGTGGTGATTATTATTAGTTCTGAAACAGTCTTTGAATTGACTCATTGCTGCCATGTGATTTGAAGCAGTTATTTACTGATTCAGGGCTTAATGGTCCTTGTTGTGTTTGGTACACTCAATTCATTCATTCAGTATATGTTATTGCTGGCCTATAGCTATAACAACTTCTTTTTTTTTAGGCAGAAGTTTTTGGGAACGCTTTTTTCCAAAATTGTATATGAATTATGCTAACAACTATATTAAGCCATTGCTGTCAATTCATTTCTGAACTCCCATTATATGTGTGTAATCATAGGGAGTCTGAAGAAAAGATTCTTCTTTTTCACAGACCTTAGACTTAGTAAAGAGTACCTAGCCTTAGTGTCATGGCTTTATATGGATTTGTAAAATAATGCATCAAGATACGTTACTGAATTATGTTTATTGTCCAAATCCTATTGCTGTGCAATTTTTACTTGGACAACTTCCAGCAGGGGCAATTCTGAACTCACAGCTTTGCAAATTAGTAAATCACTGAGGCCAATGCACTGCCATCAAGTCAAAATCTTTGCAAGTGAAATCGGAATCAGCCCCATGGACTTCTCTTGTGGTTGCATTTGAGAAGACAGGTCTGTACGTACCCCCACTATCTTCTGATGTATTGCATTTCAGAACTGCTCCTGTTTTCTTCTAGTTTTGAAGACTACATAGTGCAATTCCCAAACTTTATTAGATTGACACAAGCCAAGTCAAACAACCTTGCAAGGGAAAAGTAATAGAAAAAAATCTCTAACTCACAAGGGTAAGCTTTTAGCAAGAACGGAGTAAACCACTTTTGCTACTGGACAATTCTGGCATAGTTTCTTCCCATGGAAGCCAGTGAAAGCCAGGGTTTGCTTAGAGATGGATGTTGATTTTGTAAGCTTGGGGTGCAGACAGCTATGACACCAGTTCCTCCTGGCTTTGGTATGCTGTGCCTCTAAAATGCCAAGAAACCTCTCCACAAGAGGTCAGTTATCTTTCTATTCTTGGCACCTGCCCTTCATAAGAAACACATGCCAGTCCGTCTCCTGGGGACTTGTGTTTTCATGTTGCAGTTCAGTTCCTGCCTCATCATTTTGGACAAACAGTTGGTGTGTCTGTGCCTGTCCAAAGGAAGACTTTCCCAAAGGAAAATCAGAGCTAGCACTGTTTTCTTTAGCAGGAGGGGCCCAGCAGTGCCCTGTCACACACCTCTGTTACTTCCCTAGGAACAAGGGCACGTCTATACTGCTTCCACATAAAGCATGCACCACTCATTTCCTCCTGCTTTGTGCATGTGTGCTCCCAAAAATGAGGCAATGTAGTGATCTCAGAGTGACCCTGAGCACACATCCTGCACCTTTCGGGTCTCTATCTCTATCTTGGGTGCATGCTCTACACCGGCGATGGGGCCAACCTTTTTGGCAGTAACCACAAATGAGCCCTGCAACCTCCCTGAGAGGCACGCTGATCTCCTTCCCTTTCCACAGCCCGAATGGCTGCTCTACGTTCAGCTCCCTGTTCTGTGCTCCTTACCTGCTGCTCTTTCTGCTCCCTGCCCTATCTGCAGCTCCTTGCCTTGTGCTCCCTGCCCCCTCTGCTGCTCTGCTTTCTGCTCCCTGCCCCATATGCTGCTGTGCTGCTCATCTCCTCCCTGGTCTGCCGTGTGCCACACATGGAGGCTCCCAGCACCATCTGTAGCACACATGCCACAGATTGGCCACCCCTGCTCTACACCATGCTAAAGCAGGTACTTAGCCTAGTTGTTGGACTCCAGCAAGCAGACAGCATGCTTTACACTACCATTCCTGGGCACGGCACAGGGATGGGGTACACATGCCTTAAAGATGCTCTCTCATCTCAGGTCTTATTTCAAATAATCCATAAGCAGTAGGGTCACGTACAAGTGGAGTGGGTGCAAAATACCATCCTCCAAAGTACATGCTGTTTTCAGCCACTTTGCCCAGAAATAAAGGACCACACAAGGAAAATGGAGAATCAAGCCAATATGTATGTTTTGCCATGACTTGTCCTGCTTCCTGCCCAAAGAAGCTTTCTGAAGCTGGTAATAAATCGTCGTCTGGCTTAGTTGAGTAAACAAGACAAGTGTTGGGATCTTCATCTATCTTTAGGGAGGGCAACAAAAGCATTAGTTCTAGTTGTTAGTGTCACCTGGGCATGACTTGTTAGCATCAGTTTACCAACCAGCATGAAAACACGCACCCTACGGAAATGCAGCAGCGAATGCCATGAAGTGCCATTATCTACCCAAACCAGCTCATTTAGAGACACTTCTGCTCCCCTCCAGCGCAGCAAAATGCTGAGCTCATCTCTGGTTGATCTTTCTAACTTTGAGGGGAGTCGTTGGTACAACCCACCAGGCCACCACAGCCACCGACACGATTATTGTAATGAAGTTGCAGCTTTTGGAAAGACTGGAAAGATTCTGACTGGTTATTACGGGAGGTCTTTGGGACCGAGCAAAAAAAGGGGGCCTTGCTGTGGTAGGCTCTGTACAAACACACAGGAGATAACCTCCGCCCTGAAGACGTTGCAATCTAATTAAGCAGGATAGACAAAGAGTGGGGAGAAGCCTAACATGTCTTCAACTTGTATCCTTAGCCTTTCAACCCTGTTATTTGCCTATTGGCTCAGCTAAACATTTGAGCAGCAGCTTTGCAGAAAGTTGAACCCTCTGAACTGCAAACCAGGTTAGACATCAAAACCAAACCACTCTCTTCCTCCTCCCTCCCCCCCAAAAAAAATTCTCTGAAGTTTTATATTTCTGAATCGGAGCTCCAGGGGGAAAAGAGCCGTTCACGTTATCTTTGAAAATGTCATGCAATTCCAGGGTTGGAGGGAAGCTCAAGGGTCAGCTACTCCAACCTCCTGCAGACTCAGGATTTGCAGTTCCCTCCTACACAGATGCCTGTCCAGCCTCTCCCTGAACGTTTCCAATGTCAGACTCCAATTCGTGGTTTGTTTTAAAAAGGAAAGTTAAGAGGAAAAAAAGCAAATTCTCCCCTTTAAAAAAATAATAGTGAGACTGTGTGCTGCAACTGACTCCAACTAAAACTTGACTGCTATCATATATGAATGCACTGACATACTCTGAAGTTACCCACCCATGAGTCAGTGGCGGGGGACATAACAAATATTAAAACAAGAGAGGAAATTATTACAAGCCCTCCATATACCTGGATACCTAAAAATTAAGGAAAAGGATTAGAAAGAAGCAGACCAGCAGAGGAGGAAGAAGAGAGAAGATTTTTTTCATGAAGTGAAACCCTAACTCTTGGCTTCACATAACTTCCCAAGTGTGAAATTGCTTTGGTCCACTTCCAAAAGAGCACTGAAGAGAAGGCAGACAGCAGGATGGGTGGCAGCAGAGATGACCCACAAGTGGGAGCCTTAGTCATTTGAGCACCCCTTGCCTAGGAAGTGCTAACATTTAAGCCAAAAGCCAACATCTGTTTGGGGCCAAAAAAAAATTCTCTACCTAGAAAGCTTAGCGATTTACTAGCCAAATCCTTCCCTTAATTTTGACGGGAAGCTTTTTTCAGAAAACACAGAGACATGTAAACCAAAAACGGCTGCCTTCTGTTCAGAGAACACAACCGCTAGAAGTGCTAGATACCGCCTCTCTCTGCAGAGAGGATGCTTGACCCCAGACCCAATCTCTCTGTAGAACTACTGTGAACACCTGCAGGTACTCAAGCAAGTTCATTCATCTGGTACTTAGTATGAGCAGGCTGTATTATTAGATGCCCCTTTCTGGGACTGCCCTCATCCCAGTCATCCCCAGGCATGTGTAGATGAAACAGGGGCCCTAAAGTGAAGTGGTTTTTAAAAACACCACTTCAATTTATGGCCCTTTAAACCCCCGTGTCATGCACATACCCAAACTTACCTGACTCTGGCAGCAGGGAGGAGAGGGTGAGCTGCTGGCAGGTGGAGTGGTCCCTGGGCTGTGGTGGGGGAGCTGGTGCTTCCCTCTCTGGCAGCAGTAACCCCCCACCCCCAGGCAGCACCTGCCTGCAGGCATCTGGCTCGGGCAGTCCCAGGGGGCACTGCAGCCACAGAGGGAAGCACCGGGCCCCCACACAGCTCAGGCAGAAAGCCATGCTCCAGGGGGGGAAGAAGAAAAAAGAGGCGTGCTGCTTTTCTTGGGTGGAGCCTGCCTTCCCAGGCTGCCACCAGGCTGCCTGCACCGGGCTTCCTGCAGAGCCCCTGAGCTGCACAGAGCCCAGTGCTTCACTCAGCATATTTCTGAGAGTTTCATCTGCTGCTGCTGCTTGCTTTTTAAATAATAGAAGTACATTTTAATGACTAGTGAAACTGCTTTAAAGCAGGTCAGTTACTATTCAGGGAAAAAGCAGAGAACAGAAGATCTTTTAAGAAATTAGGTCATTTATGTCTTTGTACAGTGTATTTTTGCAACACCTGTAAACTCCATTCCAAAGTTGCTCCGTAAGCACCTTAAACTTCAGGTCGCTTCTAATTTCTCAGGATATGATCTTTACAGCATTATACAGTATTGGAGGTATCAATCAATGAGATAGGGCAATCACAAGCATGAGGAAAATATAGAATGAGAATCTAAATGAATTATCTGAAAGTAAGATCTTCCCTGACAGAAATCCACTCTTGACAATGACAGTCTGGAATCAGAGTTAGCATGTTTGGGCAACCCTTAATTAATTCCAAAGTGGGGAGTTATTAAAATGATAAACTATGATGCATTTAGTGACAAAGAATGCTGAGAGACGCAAACTATGTAGAGAGAAGCTAAATTACCAGTAAGAGAAGTTTGGGAATACAACCAGAATCTGGCAGCTGTTACAGGTTACCTTTAAAGTGTTTAAGTCTGTGAAATGTTGTGCCGTCATAAAGCTAGAACAGTTTCAGAGCAGACACACGTTAAGACTTAATACTGTCTCAGATCTGCACAGCTGACTTGCCAGTAGAGCTAGGGACAGAAATGACATGTAAACCAGTATATGTGATTGGAAACTGGTTCAAATGTGTAACACAACAGGGCTAGGTACAGACAGTCAAAAAGCCCAAGGCTGAATCGATTCAGTCTTTGCAGGTTAAATTGAAACAGAAGTGAACAGACATTTATCTCTGATTCAGGAAATGCAGCCACACGCCTGCAGTAGTCCAGGCCAGAAGCAAAGTGGGAGGGGGGCTAGAGCAGGGCTCTCTAGCTATATGTTTACTTCCTCTACCTGCTGCCCCCGAGGTCTCTGGGATTTGCAGTCCAGAATCACAGCAACAGGACTCTGCATGGTTGCTCACCACTTCTTCTTCCAGGTGCCTCTGGGATTTGTAGTCCACAGTTGCAACCAGAAGTAAGTTTGAGGCCCTTTGAAGTCCTGACTGTCAAAAAGCCTAAGACTAAATCAATTTAATCTTTGCAGGTTTGTCTAAGTTGCATAGATTGAACTGATAAGCAATTGAGCAGACATTCACTTTTGATTCTGGAAACACAGCCACATGCCTGCAGTGGGAAGGATTCTGGACATGCCTTGTAAGGCAGTAAGTTTGAGCAGGTCAGTAAGTCTGAGTAAGTTTGAAGGGGTTTTTTACCCCCCTCCCTGGCCCCAGACGGGGTTTGTGGGGGGACAGGGAAATCCCCCCCAGACTGGTCTGCATCCCCAACTGGGCTTAGCCCCCCACCACCTGGCTTTATCAGCTAGCCCTCACTGCTCCTGATAGGGAGCAGAGGGGCAGGGCCAGCCCTGTTCTCTAGAGCAGACAGCTGGAAAGCATAGACCAAGGCTGGAAAGCATGCTGGCATGGCGGGGAACAGTGATTTAACTTGAACCAGGAAGGGGTCTGGGACAGAAGTTTCATAAACCAGTTTGACCCAAATCTGTTAAGTCTGATACTACATTCACCCAGGTTTATCTTAATCCAGTTTCAGGCATTTTGAAACTGTTTTTTGTGCACGGAACTTCTATTCTGTTACAAGTTTAAACCGGTTTCTGATTACTTAAACTCTTTTACGTGTAAGTTATGTCCTTAGCCCAGAAGTTCAGTGCACAAACTCCTTTCAAAATGGCTGAAACTGGTTTAAAATAAACCCAGATGGATGTACTATGCACCGGACCGGCACCCACAACTATAGCCCAGCCCGGACC
>NW_017729029.1:55718768-55719004 GCF_001723915.1 Gavialis gangeticus
TCAGGTCCCTTCCGACCCTAGAAACTATGAAACTATCAGACTTAACTGTTTTAGGCTAAACTGGTTTATTGAACTTCTGTCCCAGATTCCCTCCACATTCAAGTTAACTCACAGCCCTCCAGCATCCCAAGATGCTTTGCACCTCCTATACACCCCTGCCCATCAGGTGGGCAGGCTTGCCTTGGCCTAGGCTGTCTGTTCCAGCCCAGCAGGGAGTTGTACTCCAGAGACCCTCA
>NW_017729029.1:55724004-55736358 GCF_001723915.1 Gavialis gangeticus
CCCATCAGGTGGGCAGGCTTGCCTTGGCCTAGGCTGTCTGTTCCAGCCCAGCAGGGAGTTGTACTCCAGAGACCCTCAGCTTCTGGCCTGGGTCACTGCAGGCATGTGGCTGCATTTCCAGAATCAAAAGTGAATGTCTGCTCAATTGCTTACCAGTTCAGTCTACGCAGCTTAGACAAACCTGCGAAGACTGAATTGATTTAGCCTTGGGCTTTTTGACTGTCTGGACTTTAAAGGGCTTGGCAAGCAGGGGCATGGACAGGAGCCAGGTTTTTACCAGAGTGGGAGAGGAGCAGGGAGGGTGGCATGTAAGTCACCATGCTGGGGGGGCAAAGCTGTGGCCTCCCTCACTCCAGAGCTAACAGGAGTCAGCTGGAGCTGTGGGCAGGAGGGGAACAGTCTTGAAAAATAACTGTTTGAAGTGAACGGGCAAGGAAGGGAATGAAAGAGAAAGGAGTGAAACAAGGAATATAACTAAAAATAAATAAATGGACCAAAATATCCTTCATGTTTCACCAAATTTGGATTGAGTCAGGGGGAGTTAGCACTCACACCAGGGCTGAGCTGAGGCCCAGCAGGCTCAATGTGTGCATGCCACACTGAGGTAGAGCAGAGACCCAGTGGGCTCGCTGCATGCATTTTTTGCTCCCTGGGGAGAAGAGGGGGTGTTGGGTTGGGACCAGCGCCACCCCCCAGGGCAGTAGAGTTCACGCTGGTAGAAAGTTTGCCATGGAGCAAAGGAGTGGGAAAGGCTAGGAATGGTGCATCCTGGGGTGCTGGAAGAATGAAAATAGAGGATTTTATCTCCATGGAGCCAACTAACAATGTGAAATAGAAGTTGCCTGGATTACCAGCCTATCCCCTCCCATACCCTGCTACCCGGAACACACCTATGTCAAACAAGGTTTAGCAGTGATACAATACTTATTCAAAAAGTGTTCTGCACTACAGCAGGCTCTTGCCATGTGAACTCAACAGAAGAGCACCTTGGTTGGTCTCTCTCTAGATGTCAGTGGAATTTGGATCAGTTCATCCTCCTTTACATTTGGTTATTTTTTCTTTAAGTGAATTCATGCACCATCCATGCAAGATTCAAGATGCCTGGAGCTGCACACTGAAGTCCTGCTCATTCACAGGGCATGTGAAGGATAGTTACCAGCAGTGCAAATGTCATCACAGTCCCCTAAGCCAGCATCTCGTTATCTACAGAGATTATTCTCCAGGGGTACAAACACATAAGTTACTTACTGCAAATAAAATAGGATGGGTACTTCCCACATATCACCTGCTTCCCAGTAAAAGTATGTGCATGCTCTTAAAGGAAGTTAAACCCTGGTGACTTCTCATTGACAGCTAAAATCATGCTGACATATAACACGATTATGACAACAGTTCTGGACATAAAACATGAGAGCCAACACAACTTTCTCCAGTGTAAGCTTGTTTTTCACTTCTTCAGAAGGAACTTTATACTGAGGAAAAGCATCTCCCCTTCAGTAAATGCTGTGCACTGTTTTCCTCCGAAGTAAGTTCAGAAACCTCCAGAGCAAACATGTTTTGTCTCCACACCCTGTGCCTGGGGTTGACCTTCCAGTTATCATGCAAAAGAGTTTGTATAGAGCAGCTGATGCACAGTAAAACCTCATGATAACTTGTCTGTATGTCCACTCTGCAAGCGTGAAAGGGAAGGTACCAAACCTCTCAGCTGAGACTGTCTACAATGGAGTCACTAGTGCCTGCTGTTACCATGTCATCCTAGAAGGTAGATACCATGGGTCAGCATGAGGGAATACCTATTAACTGCATCACTTTCCAATATGTGAGTGCTCAGTTCTGTTCTACTATTAATAATATGGAGAACCTAGATGGCCCTCTGGGCAGCCAGCACAATGCCTGCCCACAGTACATGTTCCATATAAAATGCTCATAAAAGGCTAAGGCTGACCTTCCTGCTCATCTTCCCACACCAGCCTTGCACCCAACACCTTACCAGCAGGGGGATGAGAAGAAACTGGCCTTCCATACCCACATCCACAGATCTGTGAAGATGGCAGGAAACCACACTAAAGAGGAGAGGTTCCCCATTCAGCTCCCTCCCCGACTCCAGCCGCAAGCTACTTGCAGTACCAGAAGTAAAACACAGGCCAAAATTTGCCCTTGGCATTCAGGACTTAGTGCATTCAGACGTTACTCTACCTACATGTACGACACAATTCTGTAGATTCTGCCTCCTCTTTCAGCTTTGTCTGTTTTCCCAATTCGCCCCATAATAACCTGGTAGAAGGTTACAACCATTACAACTGCACCCAGCCAAAGCCATATTCAGAGGCAGATCCAGGGGGCTTTTGAGTCCTGCTCCACCCAAACTTTAAAACCAGCTGCCATGGGGGAGCCAGAGATTGTAGGCAACTCTGTAACAGATGTTGAACCCATGTTCTGGAGGCCTGAGTATGCGCTTGGCTTCTTGGGTGGTGTTTGCCCCTTGTACTGAGCTCCATACTGCTACAGCTGCATTGGGTGGCTTAAAGCTGTGGCTATATGAGCTGCAGCCAGAGCCACATAAACATATGCTAATTCTTCTAATGTGGTTGTGGGAGCATCTGGAACAGGGGTAGGCAACCCCTGGCATGGGTGCCAGAGTGTGGCACTCAAAGACATTTTGCTTGGCATGCATGCCTCTGGGTGGATGGCGGGGAAGGGACCAGGGCTACATGGCCACTACAAGGATCAGTGTGCGAGTTCTGAGAACATGGGCCATCATGAATGACAGGTCATGGATACATCTCCCAACATCCGCCCATGTTCTGAGAACTCACACGCTGCATCTAGACATAAAACTCCACAAAGCAATTCGCCTTTTTTTTCAAGACACCAGGAACTGAAGTGTCAGAATAGTCACTTCACTGATTTAGTATCAGTGGTAGAACTATGTAGACAACAGATGACTACGTCAAAGGCGCATGATCCATTTAAGAGTCACCAATGCTTTGTTGGCTATGCTTACAAACACCATCTTTGTTTAAAGACAGACATTTGCTTTCTGGATCTGACAGCTTTTTTTACAAGCCATTACTCTTTTTCTGCGAAGTAACTTTCTAATCAGTCTTGCCACTCGGCAACAAAGCAGCACAGAATATTTTACAAAATGAGATTGCAAACCTATAAAAATTGCAGGGGACTAATGGGGCCAGGCCAAAACCACTGCCAGCTCTTTAATAAACTTAACTAGACTTCAAACGCATGGCATCCTTTTACTAGCTTTGCACTGAATTCTCTTTCCAATCCTGTATCTGTTATTAGTCTTTTGCTATTTTAAATACATTACAACAGCACAGCCATCTATTAAAAAGTAGATCATTTCATGCCCAGGAGGAGGACAAAAACTGAATCAGAAATCTTTTATGCTGCATCTTTTCAT
This sequence comes from Gavialis gangeticus, assembly GCF_001723915.1. Classification (NCBI taxonomy): domain Eukaryota; kingdom Metazoa; phylum Chordata; order Crocodylia; family Gavialidae; genus Gavialis; species Gavialis gangeticus. The sequence goes on from NW_017729029.1 coordinate 55,727,423, forward strand.
GGTTAGTGCAAAGCACCTACAATCCCATCAGAGCTGAGTCTTTCAAGTACTTACAAGGGTTTGAGAGACAGAAAGTCATCTGAGCACACTTCTTTGAATTCTCTTCTCCGTTTCTTTTTGGTATTCGCCCTTCTCAAAGAGCCCATGAATAGGTTAGGTCAAGGGTGGGATACAAACCCTTGCATGCATATACTAGATACATCACATTATATCCTCCTTTAGTTCATAAAGACATTTGCCAAGTCCTATAATCCACTCTGGCGTAGCAGCTAAATGCTTTCATTACAAAAGCAACTAAGAGCTGTACATCACGCTGTCCCAGCCATTCGTTTCTGCATACTGGACCACTCTAGCAAACAGGTACCAAAGATAGAGACCCTCATTTGAGGTACCCCAACAGCCAGTAGTGCAATGTATCCTTTAGTAGGAGCCTCTTAATTTTGAGTGACATGACAAGAGCCAGGCCAAAAAGGCATGCCCTAGATCAGAGATGTCAGACACAGCCCACAGGCTGGATCTCATCCAGCCCCCAGTGCTGTCCTCATGTCTTGGACTGGACCCATGTGCTGCTGTGACATGTGCCAGACTACCCCTGCACAGGCAGTGTGGGGCTGGATGAGTTTGACCTCCCCTGACCAAGAGGTTCAGCAATGACAGATTACAATGGAATCACTCAAACTGACCAGAAAGTCTCTGCAGGCATTGCAACAACTGGAGGCAAGCAGCTGCATTTTGCACCGCTCAGGCTGTCCGGTGATTTTAATGATTGAAGGTCAGCCTGAAATCTGACCATAAGCATATGGAGGAAAAACCACATCAGAGAAGAGTGCTCTAGCCATGAAGAGAAGGTGGAAGTCCAGGAAGAGGAGCCCCTGCAAAAGTGAAAAGCAAGGTAAGGGCACCAGTCAGTGTACCAGGCCGCTCCTCCCACAGCAGGGCTGGCATCCACCCTGGTACCCAACAGAAGAGCAGCGCTGCTTGCTGTTGGGATGGTCTTGTCTTATGTGTGACCTCAGGCAGAGCCAACATGAAAACGAGCTTGTCTGCACAGTCAAACTGACTTGCAGAGCTACAGCAGCATAACTCTGTTAGCCATGTATGCCCCCTACACAAAGATAAAGCCCACTTCATTTTAGTGTAAGAACTGGAGTAGAGTCCCATTTATTCTGCAGCAGACTCAATGCAGGGGCCTACGCTAGTGCAGTCACAGGGCTGTTATTCTGCCTGGCAGCTTTCTCACACAGACCAGACTTTGATAGCTGCTGGGGACACGCGGCTTGGCAATTTTATTATAAAAAGAGCTCCTTCTACAATCCTTCACTCATGCAAGTCACATTAAAGGGAACAAATCTACTGAAGCTGACAAGACTGCTCCAGGAGCATGTGCAATTCAGATCAGGGAGGCTTTACCCAAAACACATGCAGCAAAGGAGGGCGAGGACTGGAGCCTTTGAGAACCCAGGTGACACCTGCCAGGTGCTCACAACCATTTGACTGAAATGTCCCCAGCACAGATTTGGGGCTCGGACAGTTCTCGAGCACTGATTTCACAGCTCATCCCTTACAGTCTTCTGACCTACCGGAAACCTTCTTCTCCTTTTACACAAACAGGAACAAAAAAAGAGTACTCTCTGTGAGGCTGCAGCCAGGCGGCCAAGGTGAAAAGTAGACCTGCCACTGAATTGCTTACAGCGCGTTGTGCCCTGCCAGTCCCAATGTGCTCAGTTATTTTAATAGGATTCCAGCACAGGATTAAATCTTCCTTTGGGAAGCAAAGACACTGAGGGTTAAGAGAAGACTGATCAGAAACTCATCAGACAACAAGGTGTCTTGGGCCTTCCAAATACAGAACTGTACTCGGCTGCCAAACACTCTCCCCGCATTGGCACTTCCACTTGGATTTCCTGAGTCAGATGTGATGCAAGTATATTAAAAAGCCCTGGAGATGGCACCTTCCCCCATCCAGTCCCACCCCCCAATGCAAGTTATCTGGGCCAATATTAACGTACAACAAAGTGGGGTGTGAAGAAAGGCGCATCTAGGAACAGTGGGACCAGCTGAATGGCCACGAGACATGGCATACTAAGAAGAATATATTGCCTTCTCATTCTTCAGGAGTATTTCTTCTATTAGCTGGAGCCCCCGCCCTTCTATAACAACCCTCCGAGATATGCTCAGCAGCCACCTTGCAAGTTCAGGCAAGGCAACAGAGACCAGGTAGCTGCTCACCAGGAGGTCAGCATTTCTTAATCTGGCTAACCCAGGGGAGCATATCTGCATGATAAATCTTAATGTAAGATGTGTCAGTTGATTAAGCCTCAGTTACTGTGCTCATAGCAGCCATGGATCCCAACCACACACACTTGGGCCTCTCTCAGAGCCATTCAATACAGCCCCATGTTGCTGGCTTAGCTGTCACCGAGTGCAGGTTTGGGCTTTATCTGTTTAACAGAACAAAGCAAGCAGTTTGGAAAAGAATTTAGAGGGACACCATTGCCTCACTCTTAATATCCGCCTTCCCTCCACCTTGTGTACAGTCTAATGTGGAGCCCAGTCCCGTGAGGAGCTGAGTTCATCTGCTTTTAACTCCAGTGGGAATCGAGAGCAGATAGCACCCCTAGTATGGTGCCCAGCACGCTGCAGGATCTGGGCCACCGGGTTTCTTTGTAGCAAGGGCTGTTCTCTCTCTCTGGTGTCCATCAAGGCTCACAGCCCCGGCATGGACACGTACAGTTTAATTTACCCCATTGTTATTTCCCTGGAAACAGTTCCGGGAACAAGATCTTCACATGAACACGGCAGGCCAAGCAATGAGGCAGCGAGCAAGGGGAAAATAAGTGAGACTCTTTACCTAGGAATCTCCAACAAAGATTATCAGGACTGTGGCAACACCTGCTTTGTGTGCGCAGAAAATTTCAACTCTCTCATACTTAATACTGCCCCACTGCTGCCAGGGAAGGTCAACAGCTTGCCATTGTGTACCACACAGTTCCCATCTCTCACCATTTTTATCACCAGCTGTTCAGTATTTGGCAGTTTTAGGAAAGCCCCAGCTCGTGTGATTAATGAGAATCTCAGCTTTCACTAAAAAAAAAAAAGCCATTCCCTAGCAGCTGCAAACACCAAACAGCCAATCTCATGATTGCTGAGCACTTCACAAGACAAATACGAGCAGTGAGCCCACACCGTCTGCTTACGATTCTGCCAGGTCTCACACTATGGAGGTGACACCAGGCCCCTTTATCCAGGGCTAGTGGGGCTGTACTTGGTCTGAAGGAGCATCAGGCAGTGTAGGGAATACCCTCATGCTAACTTTGGCCCCAAAATGTTGCACACCCATGTAGTGGTCTCCGGCAAGGCAGGAAGGCTGTGTTCTGAGCACTGACCTTGTATGCCCACTCAGCAACTCCCCTGGCAGGGCTGTTTCCACAGAGAAAGCACAATGCTCATTTCCTCCCCTTTCTGCTTCCTACCCCACCTGGCTTCACTGAGCAATCCCACTTGAGGACAGCAAAGATGTCTCTTGAGTTCATCTACTAAACCATCCTCACCAGAGGCTTCATTAGTTATGAGCAATTGAGCCATTTGCTCCCTTCGCTGCCATCCTGCCCTGTGGGACCCCTGTTTGATCCCTGTTATATCCCAGCAGCACTACCCACTTTCTGGCTTATTGCAGCTGATTGCAGCAGCAGCCTAAGCAGTGAACAGGGCACTGGCTCAGTTAGTCACAGCTCTGGGGAAAGCAATGCTGCTCTTCAAACAGAATTGCCCCTGCTCTGCCCTCCACTGTTTTCCAGCCCCCACGATGGCTCCTACCCCCCTCCACTCCCAAAGCCAATGCTGGTTGCCCATTTATTTGTGAGCCCTTGCCCTGCCCTGCCCTGCCCTCCCTGACATAAGTGCCCCATCCTCTTCCATGTGACTCTACCCCAAGCCCTCACTTTTGAATCCTGGTGCATGCCCCTCCACTGCTGCCCGCTGCTGTGGTCCACCCCTCCCCACTCCATATGGGAATCCCAGCTAGAGGGACAATCCCCCCACACCTGCTCCTTACCAGGGTGCGGGATGAGCAGAGATTGTCTGGTGCAAAGGCTCCTTCCCTGGTGCAATGAGCACTAACTGGCAGCACACAGCACAGCCTTGCACCCAGGGTTTCAAGAGGGAGAGTTTGTGCCTCCAACAAGCTGTGCTTTCATCAGAAACCTCCAGCCTGAGTCCCTTGGCAGGCCATGCCACAGTCACAGAAACCCAGACAAGCAACTTTCAGGAACAGCAGTATTTACACCAAGGGATGCTGAGTTCAGTTCAGCCTGATGCCCTCATTTTGCCTCCGCTGCAGAGACACAGCCCCATGGTTAAGAGGCTGTTTAATGAACAGGGATAATTCATGGCTTTGGCAGAACAGCCACCAAGGGCAGGTCTATGCCAGCAAAGGCACACCACGGGCAGCACGGTACACTTGAAACAGACTGCAGTCACCAAGAGGAGTGCTAGGCACATGTTGGCACAACTGCTCAAGGGCAAAGGTTTACTGGAGACTGCCTAGCCTTGATTGAAGGCAACTACATTATGCTTTGGGGCACAGTGCACATAAGACTGGGCACACCAGGCTGGCATGAAGCACTTCGTAGCATGGTCCGTGGTGTGGAAGTGATCTTTACCTCTGAACCTACCTTAAAGCATGGCAACTGGAGAGGCCAGTTTGTTGCTGTGGACATGGCGAAGAGGTTAACCATCTCCAATAGCACTTCTAAAGAGCCCAGATGGAGATCTGTAGAGTAAGGACTCTTCAGTAAAAGGGGGAGGCCAGCAGGCATCCTCGGGGAGGAAAACATAGGAGGAACCTTTCACAGGAGGTACCAGAAGCCATATTATGGCATCAATGGCAGCGTGACAAGGGCTGGGAGTGTGGGAAGGGGTGTGAATGAGAACGGCAACACCTTCATGAAGCGGGAGCAGGCTATGACTACCCACATGCTGCACGGCATGGGCACAGCCTGCAATTCAGGTGGAATCCATCTCAAGAAGCCGCAAAACAACACCTTTGCATAAACCTCTCCATTTATAAGCCGCTGGGATCCAGGGTGTATTTCTCACGGTTATAATGAATGGCTCTGCAAGCCACCTGACAAACAATCAAAACAAATGTATATGCTCAGATCCACTATTCCTAATACACCAAACACTCTCTGCCTGCATGGGAAAAAATGCTGCATTTTCAAGTGTGTTACAAGGAAACTCTCTAAATGTTGGAAGAGGTGATCGGGGTGAGCAGTACCGGAGGTTTTATCTGAGTCCAGTATTAGGATTCTCAGCAAGCAGGTGGCAGATTAACTACCTTGCTCCAGGTGACACACAGTGGCCACTGGCATCTCCCTGAGAACACATGCTGCACACCCTTTCTGCAGGCAAACTGTGCATCTGGATTAAGATTTCATTGTAAAATCCACATGCACGCTCACTGAGTTGAAAATCACTATGCCCCATGCCAGCGGAAAAGTTACTAATCTATATTTGGGTCATTTGGTGCAGAAATCCTGCCTTGGTAAGGAATATACAAAGCAGCCCACATTTCTCGCACACATTTCATTTTAGAATTGTCCTGGAAACTTGTATGGTTAAAAGGGGCTGGTCTGGAGTTCAGAGGGAAATCTGCAGTTTTTAGGCTGACACTTCTCTGAGTGATAGCCCTCACTAAGAGGACACTCCATGATATGAACTTAAAATCTACTGCTGAACTCCATCAAGGGCCAATTTAGAACTATTTCAGAAATCATTGCACTTGAAAAGCTGATTAACAGCTCACATCTGTAAGAGCCAGCATTTCCGCAGATGCTCTTGCATGAGTAATGACAAGCGCTCCCAAAGAAAGACACCTTTGCAGTGGCATAAGGAAACATTCAGAGAGGATTCAGGCTCATTATGTCTCTCAGCTCCATTTAACTTCACCTCTGGAGCAATAATATGGAGCACAGGGTAAAATACTGTATGTACTAGATCCATGAACTGAAGGGCCAGAATATGAACCAGCCCTGAAACAACACAGATGCTATGAGTACGTGAAAGTAGTACTTGCTCTGTCAGTGTAGGAGCCCTACCAAGATTCATCTAACTCCAGAGCAGAGTTGCTACAGCATGGGCACTGCAATTATGCCCATCTGTAAGCAAGACTGAGCAGGCAAAATATTAGCACCCGTGAGATCTCCCCCTCTGCAGCACAACCAGAGCAACTTCTCAGAGGAAGACGCTCCTGCTACTAAGAGAAGAGAAGGGGCAGAGCTATTCAGGGATTACCCAGGGTCAGAGCTGTTCAAAAGGAGCAGCGGAGCTCAGGCTCCCCTCCGAAGCTCACTTCTCACCACCAGCCAATTCCCATTCCCTTCAAAAAAGGCCTTGCTTGCTCCACCATGGATCTCATTTACCCAGAGTTATTCCAGAGGAGAGAGTCCACACAATTGCTCAGAAATAGCTACTGTGCTTTAAATCCACTCTCTCCCTTAATGAACAAACCCCTAGCTGCTGTTCTGGTCCTGAAGTCTCGGACTATAGTTTTCAACTTGAGGGTCCTCTCGGCTGACCATGCTTTTTGCCAGAAGGAGGACTAGGTCCATTTGGGGGAGCTGCTCACAGCACACCTCATACACATCACTCAGATACAAGTGGGGGGAAGATATATTTTGGACAGGATGTGGGGGTTGTTTGGTTGGTCTTGGACAAACACTACCTAGGGCATTCAGCCCCCTGTGCAGAGACACATGATGGAGCACAATAAATAAGGGCACAGAAGGAGTAAGAGTCAGGAGGAATGGGTGGTCTCATGGCAGTGCTTGGCACTGACACTTGTACCTTTGTTTCCAAAAGTATTTCAGCAGCAGAGCATCACGCTGGTAATCGCCTGTAGCATTCGTGAGAATGCAGGCATAAATCACCAAGATAATATAACTCCACAGACAGGGCTCACTGTCCAACAAGTCCCCCAAGAGCCTTTCATCCCTGTCTAAGAAGTTGCACACTGCCTCAGCTATTGGCAGTCGCAGACCACTAAATTAAGCAAATGAGCCCTCTTCCCCCACAAAATGATTCACTGCTATTTTGTGTAACTATGACAGCACTGGGAGAAGTAAAAGGCAACTTTACCAGGAAAATCAAAGTGCCCTACGATATCTCAGGACTCCACTCAGGCCAGCAGTACCTCTGGTATGTAGATATAGGCACTGTGTGTACATCAGTCCCTTTCAACTGTGAATTTCGGTCCCATATCCTGACCTGACCCCCGGCTGTGCTAGATCTGGAAGGTCAGCTTCCATTACGATAGCCTGCGGTTGCCTCTTGGCCAGCTCTTCCTAAGCAAGTTCACAACTAAGTTGCACAGTAGTTGGCTAGGACCTGTGTATCCAGGAGGGTTGAGGGAGAAAGAGCAGATGCTACATATGAACGCTGTGTTGGCTGTTTCAGGTATGAATGTCACTGCTTGGTTGTCACTCTTTCATGTGCTGTATTTAAGGAGTTCGCAGTTTCTCCTTCCCAGGGTCACTGATCATAAAACTCTCTACGTTCAAAATCAGAGCAGTACTTCCCCAACCTGGAGTTCAGGGTTGAGTAAATTTAAACTCCTATACACATAGTGCAATGTTGCCATATAGACTAGATCCCACAGGTTCACCCAGGAATAACAGATGTGTCCCCCTGCACCTAATGACTTTGTTAAATGCACCACAAAGTTGTGGCAACTTCACTTGCAGCTTATTAAACCTTTGAGGTATCCGGACGTAGTTTCCCTGCCTTGCTGTAGATGGAAACAGAGGCGCAGCTCATACCAAGATACAGTTTAAAGTCTATCATTTTTAAGTGGCACAACGAAGAGCTTACAACATCACTATTGTGCAACTTATATCCAATGCTTTACAACAACAAAAAAACAAAATTGGGGAATGGCAGGAAAAATCCACACTCAAAACACACATACACCATGCTTAGACGTGACTAATATCAGGATTGCTCAGACCAAATACAGACACCTTCAATGTGTAATGTTAAAACAAATGCAAAACTTCAGAACTATTGGTTCAGAGGTACCTTTTATTAACAACAAATTGCAAAAAAAAAACCCTTTTCTGCAAGCTTGTGGGCACGCACGCCTGAAATGTTTAAACACGCATCCTTGTCAAACTTTCAAATTATCCACTGACAAGCAAGCGGAAGACCTAACTTGTGGATGCCGTCTGATCACTAACAAGCACAGCAGCGTTAAGATCAGGTTGGCTAAATACACGGAAAGCAGGATAATAAAAGAACAGCCATACAAGTAAGGGCTCAGCCGCCCCGTAGCCCTCCTCCCTCCTCCCTGCAAGTCTGTGCTCACTTGGAGACCAACCTTGCCCGCTCCCTCTCAGGCAAGCGTCGCACATGAATCAGGACCGCAGGACCCAGTCCCTGGCACACAGACAGACTGGGTGCGTGGAAAAAACTTTGAAGACAAAAAGCCGCTTTCCCAGAAAAGCCACAAACCCGCATCCGGACTCCGGCTCCATCACCCCGCCACCTGTGCCCGGCTCCATGGCACCGCCGCCTCTTCGCTTGGCTTGGTGGGGACACGGCAAAGCGGACGCCCGTCGCCTTCTCAGTCCCCTCCTCGGAAAGGTGACTTCGGGAGGGCGGGTGACACGCGGGGGTGGGCTGCATGTGGGGCAGGGACCCCGCGGCGGCCCATCACTCAGCCCAGGGCCGGAGGGGGTGCGGGGGGAGGTTGCAGGGACCCGGCTCACCCGCGTTGCGAAGCTTCTTGTTCCTCAGCACGGCCAGGATGACCAGCACGTTGCCCAGCACGTCGGCCACGATGGTGAAGATGAGCACGGCGGCCAGCAGCAGCGGGGCCGGGCTCGGCGCCAGCCCGCACCCCGCGCAGCTCCCGTTGCCGCCCGGCATCTCCGCGCCGC
>NW_017729029.1:55736436-55751537 GCF_001723915.1 Gavialis gangeticus
CGCGCCGCACGTGCGCCCGCGCCCCCCCGCAGGGCAGCTCCGCCGCTCCCGGGAGCCGCCTTCCCGGCTCGGGCTGGCCCAGGCTCCCCCCAGCGCGGGCTGGGCTCCTGCTGGCGCCTGGCTAGCGGCCCGCGTCTCGCCCCTCCGCTCAGGGTCACACTGGGGGTCAGGAGGGGGTTACGGGGCTGGGCTGGGGCTTTGCCTTCCTCTGGGCTCTCTCCTGTGGGCAGCAGGACGCTGGCTGTCCCTCCCCGGGGCGCTAGGTCATCCTGCGTAGACTTGTGTGGCGCGTTTGTAGGGCCTGGCGGCTCCAGGAGGGTTAGACCCGCAGTTTTGCGAGGCAAGGCCTGCCCGGAGCTGGCGCCGCTTCTACGGCCCACCGTGACTGACTGAGAGGAGACACTTTTCCGACCTCCCGTGGAGCACTGGTTATGAACCTCCCGTCCCTGCTTTTTCCTCAACTTGTCCCAAGTAATCAAGCATCTCACAGTCAGTGCCCCTCTTGCAGCAACAGAGGACTTTGCCGGTTGTGAGCGGGCCTAGTTGCGCGCCAGAGGCCTGTGGCTAACCACTCGACCCGATGCTCCACTGTGGAGATGAGAGCGACGCAGAAGTTGGGCAGGCCACAACTACTGGTGCCTTAAGTTGTCCGGCGAAGCTGAGAAAAAGTTGGCGGCAGCCAGGAGCTGGAAAGCTGGCAGATGGTGCCACCATGCGGCCTTTTGGGGTAACACCTGTCCACTCCCACATTGGGCTGCTGCTGCTCCAGGGCAGACGCCTGTGTTTACCTCAGGCCCGCCCGGTCCTGCATCAGGCCCCGGGCACCTGGACAGCTGCTCCGGCTGGCACGGAGCCTGGCTGAAGGCCGCTGCAGTGCACTGTAGCACTAAGCCTTTTTTTTTTTAAACAGTATCAGTCTGATAAGCAGCTCTAATTAAGTAGAATGATTAACAAAAGCACCTCGTTCGTCTGAAGGGAAAACCCATCTTTTTGCTGCAGTGAAAGCCTGCTTTTAAAGGGAAGTGCCAGTTATGTTGCCAGCATCTCGGAGTCTCACAATCTCGGACCAAAGGATCAGGTGGTTTACATGAACATGGCATTTTGGGAAGGAAGGTAATGTGTTCATTCAATAAAGGGTCCTGATTTTACATGCGGGGGGGGGGTGAGTGGATTTGGGGGACAGCCATGACAACCTCAGTAAGAGAGAGGGGTACAGGTTTGCAGGGGGTGGGAACTAGGGAAGAGAACTTCCCTGGCTGAGAGAGGGAGAAGAGGGTGGGGTGGGATGGGACATTGCTTTGCTTGTTTCTCTGCCCAGTCAGCATCCCTGGCTGTCCAGCTCAGGCCTTCCCCTCCCCACCACACCACTCATTCCCCAAGGGAGTTTGTGGTCTAATGTGGACCGTCAACCCAAGGACCTGGTGGTATTTACTAGGAGTTGGAGGAAGGTGGCAAGCATTGCAGTGGAGGAGCATCTGAGCTTATCAGGGTCATGCTGGGAAAGGGGGAGATATGGCAGCAGGGTAGAGGAGAAAACATCCTCCGGGGCACAGAGGGAGGCACTTATGCCTCTTCCCCTGTCCTTCCCCTCCTCCATCTCTGTCAGGGTTACGGGCAGTGGAAATCCTGACCCGTTGCTGTTGCAGTCGTAAAACACATCGGGCATCTTTGATTTCATCTGGGATGAGGCTGCTGACCTTGCAAATATCACTGAGACTTGGCTAGGCCAGCGTTTGCCCAGGTGCTCCCAGCCAGGTACTCAGTGCAGCATCAATCTAGGATCCAGAGTTGTGGGGCAAAGGGTCAGTGGTCTGTGAAGAAGATATGGCCTGTAGAAGGTATCCACTGCCTAACTTGTCCAACACGGAGCATATCTGCCTCATTTTAGAGGCCAGGGATAGATTGGGGATTCTGCTGCTGTACTGATCACCCCACTGCCAGAGCTAGCTGAGCTGATCTCAGAAGTGGTGTTGAGGGCACCCAGACTTAACTGTCTTGGGTGAGTTCAACATTCGTGCTAAGGCTGGTTCCTCAAGACTGGAGCAGGACTTCAGTGGACACCACAACCACCATAGGGCTTTCCCAGATAATAACTGGGCCAATACTTGAGGCAGGCCACACACTAGACCTAGTGTTTTATACCTGCCTGGAAACAGGGGCTCTGATTATTGGGGGTGTCATTAAGATGCCTCTGTCATGGTGAGCCCACTGTCTTCTAGAGGTAGACCCCTGACCTCCAATGCCCCCACTGGAGTGGTGGACCAGCTAGGTTGCTCCAAACCCAGGGACTCATGGAGCCACTGAAATTCCATAATACTCTGAGAGACATTCCCACTGACCTTGACTGCTACTCCATCGGTGGCCTGGATGAGCTGCAGAGTAGCATGCTGACCTCAGTCATAGACAAGGTAGTATCCAGGCATCTGCTCCCACCCCTGGAGCAGCGTAGATTTCCCTGGTACACAAGGGAATTGAGACAGCTGAAATGGGAGGGGAGGCAGAGCACAGGTAGCTCTTGACTTCCATCAAAGCTGACTGATTGCAGCACAGATCCCTCTTAAAGGGCTATGCCATGGTAGTAGCAGCAGCAAAGAAACTTTATTCCTTCACTGCCATTGCATCTACCAGGTGCCATCTGGCAAAACTGTTCCAGGTGATGAGAGGCCTAGTTAACCTAGATTTCCAGATGGAGATGATCAAGACATCTACAGTCTGACATGATGAGATGGCTACCTACTTTGCAGACAAAACTGTCCATATCCAGCATGGCTTGGGGAACCACCATTTTAGTTACAGAGTCAGAGTTCATGGTTGGGGAATTTCTATTTTTGTCCATTTCTTATGGGCCAGTTTCAATTGCTGTCACCCACTGATGAAGAGGTTGTGCCTGGGGGGAGGCAAGCAACCACTTCTGAATTGGACCCATACCCATCTTGGCTTATTAAAAGCCAGAAGGGAGAGACTGGAGCCACTGGGGTTGTCAGGAGTTGACAACTAGCCTGGGAGGAGATTGGGTTGTCAATGCCTCCGTTCAGGAGAATAAGGTGCTGGATTTCCTTTAGTCTACACCTCCCGTTACTCAAGGAGCCATCTCTCGACGCTGATTCCCCTTTTTGGACAATGTCACTGATGATCAGGTGGTCACCTGACAGCTCTGGATGCCGTCACATCCAGCCTGGCTTTCATCCTGGGCACAGCACAGAGCCCGCACTTATGGCTTTGGTTGATGATCTTTTCCTGGAGATCGACAGGGCAAATTGGGTCCTGCTAATCTTACTTCATCTTTCCACAGCCTTTGATACAGTTGACTATGAAGTGCTAATAAAACAATGACATGACCTGGTGAGGATTTGTGGGACAGCTCTAAATTGGTTTTGCTCTTCGCTAGCAGGGAGGTCCCAGAGGACTGTAATGGGTAAGTGCTTGTCTCCTCTTTGGCATCTTTTCTGTGGGGTTTTCTAGGGCTCCAACTTGTCACCCCTCCTATCAATGTGTATTAGAGGCCACTGGACAAGTTTGTACAGAGATTTGAAGTGAAGTGTCATCTGTATGTTAACAACACCCAGCTCTCTCTCTCTTATCTGACCCAGACCCAGCAAGCTTGTTCCTTACCCAATGCCCAGCTGCAATTGAGGACCAGCTGCAGTGGAACCAGCTGAAGTTGGATTCAGACAAGATGGATCTGATGGTGCTGGGCAGACCCCCTGATTTGTGGAGGAGAAGGACCTATAATGCCCTAAATAGTGTGGCCCTGCATACCTAAGGGACTGGCTTCTCCCTTATGTCCCACCTTGATCCCTCAGGTCAGCCGAGAACAGCCTCCTGCAGGTGCCACCTGTGCACCAAGTGCTCTAGGCCAAAACATGGGGGAGGTTGTTCTCAGCAGTTGCTCCTATACTGTGCAACTCCCTCCTGCTTGAGATTTGTCAGAGTCCAAACCTAGATATCTTCTGGAAGTCCTGCAAGACATGGAAGTGCTGCAAGACATTTTTATTTGGCAAGGATTTAGCAAGCCAAGTTAACCTGGGCTATTTTTTTTAAGCCTTCCCCAGGAGCATTAGGTATTGACTGCAGCCAGGATGGCGGGGTTTTAACTGGGCTGTGCTAATGCTTCTGCTGGGACAAAGCCAGAGGTTCCTGGCTAGATGGTCCTGCCTCTCTGTTAAGGGTCAGATCAATCACCGTATTTGGGATCAAGAAGGAATTTGGGGGCTGGTTTGGGCTGAGATATGGATTTTGCCTTCCTCTGCAGTGGGCGGCATGGGTCCTTACCTGGGATCTTTTGAGCATACATTAACAACTGTTAACAGAAGCAGCATGTTGACTGCCCTGGTCCCCCTGCCTTATCCATGGCAGGTTAGGGTGTTATATCTTGAGTTGCATCAGGGTTGATGGTAGTTTTTTTTTTACTCAGAGGCTAGATTATGGATTTGCATAGGTTGGTTTGGATAGGGATGGACCTACCTCAGGCAGGTGGTTGGACTAGACCCATGGAAGTCACTTCCAGCCCTACTTCTCTACGATTTTATGTTTTGTTATAGAATCATAGAAATTCAGATTGGAAGGGACCTCAGGAGGGTCACATCTAGTCCAACCCCCTGTTCAAAGTAGGACCATTCCCAACTAGATCATCCCAGCCAAGGCTTTGTCAAGCTGGGTCTCCCCCCCCTCCAAGGATGGAGAGTCCACAAGCTCCCTGGGTAACCTGTCCCACCGTTTTACTGCCCTCCTAGTGAGGAAGTTTTTTCCTAATATGTAACCTCAGCTTCCCTTGTTGCAACTCGAAACCATTGCTCCTTGTTCTGTCATCTGCCACCACTGAGAACAGTCCAGCTCCATCCTCTTTGGACCCCCACTTCATGTAGCTGGAGGCTGCTATTAAATCCCCTCTCCATAAGCAATGGGAGAAAATATTATTTGGGGGACTGGGGGCATGCGGGGGTGGAGAGGGGGCGGTGCTGGGCACACCTGCCTGACCCCCACCACTCCATCTAATTTGTCCACATCCTTTTTGTAGTGGGGCCCCAAAACTGGACATAGTGCTCCAGCTGTGGCCTTACCAGTGCTGAATAGAGGGGAATAATCACTTCCTTGATCTGCTGGGAAGTAATTATTCCCGCTCTTATAGAGTGTTTCTTATTTAGTTTTCTATCTAATTTTATAAGTTATTTAGTCTTTTACTGGAAGCCACCCTAAGCCTTTTTATGGAAAAGATGGTACATAAATCTAATAAATAACAACATAGTTTCTCATTGAATTTATATGGGAGAAAAGGAAGGAAGGGAAGAAACACTGGTGCTTTGGAGTAAGATATAAAAGGCTTTCAAATTGGAAGGGGGCAAGGCAAAGCTGATTTGACAACTGTATCAGGAGTGAGGAGCAGGATTTGCACAGGAAGTGACAGTAGAAGTCCCTGCACGTGCATCCCAGGTGCTCTCCCCACAACAGAGCTGAGGCCTGGACTGAAATCGTCCCGTTGCTCTAGTGTGGATGACGTGGGGCTGTTGTCAGTCCAGAGGGACACGTTAGTAATTAGTGGACCATCCCTGTCTAAACACAGCAGGTTGAAATGTCACAGTGATGGAAAGGCTGGTGGCCAGTCTATGCCAGTGCTCCCAATAGAGCTGCACTTACTGGTGTTGGAGGAAACACTGCCATGGAAATCCTCGGGGTCCCGTCAAAGTCCTTAACAAAGGTTAGTTTTGCCATATTTATCCATGCTTTTAACCAGCTTGTTTTCCTGGGTAAGCACTGTAGATCCAGATTTGTGTCTCAGTGGAAATCCAGGCTCACTCCATTCATTCTCTTAAAGGTGTACAAGAAAACAATCAAGGAGAACAAGAAACAATTAAGGAGAACACAATTAATGCCCACCGAGCTGTATACTTACATGGATAAGACAGGTACAATATTTAATAGAAAAACATTGGTTTGGGTCTGGGGTTTTATTTTTTTTTAATTGCCTCTTTATGAATCTGCACTGGAGAATCCTAAAATCACAGAAAAATAAAACCCCAGGGAAGTCATGTAGTTCAAATCCTGGCTTAGGACAGGGACATTGCTGTCTAAACCCATCTCAGCCAAAGGTTTTCCCACCTTGGGGGGGAGGGAAAGGGTGATTTGCCACAGCTAGTACACTTAAATGCCAGTGAAAACAAGCCGTGTTGTAGTTTGAACATGTCTTTATCACAGTGCCCATCTAACTTAAATTAAACTACAACTCGCCCCGTCTACTAGGGCTTTACGTGTTACCCTCATTTCACAGATAGGGAACTGGGGTGATGACCAGCCAAAGTCACAGAGCAGGTCAGGTTGTACGATACGTTTCAGAATGTCTTTCAAGTCAATGAGGGACCAAACTAAGATACAATTCCTAATTTAAATTGCAGTCATCAGCACTTCTTGTAGTCCATCTTGGTCTGTGGGCCAGTGCCTCAGAGGCTGATAAGTAAAAAGGATTCTGCTCTATCAACATCAGGGAAAAAGCCAGGGAAGGATCTCAACAGCAAAGGAGCATTAGCAGAACAGGGAAGCCAAGAACCAAAACTAAAGCAAAGCAAGGCCAATATTTGTCCTTCCTAGGACTGTAAAATAGGTGGGTTTTCCCTTCAGGATTTTCCTCCTCCTGGTACAGAAGGTCAGATCCTTACTCAGGCAGGTGAGTCCAGACCACAACATCAGAGCATTTTTAATCAAGGATCCTACTTCATTAGGATGTTTCCCAGGGAACCATTTTGGCCTAATGATAGCAAATAGCACTTGATTGCTGCTTAATTAGAAGAGTATTAGTACAAATTCTACTTAATGGGACAGATCTTTATCAGGTCCAGGTGGGAAAGATGTTTACCCCACTGTGGTACAGGTGTGAAGTTCTAGCCTCTTGAAAATGAAAGAAGTTGCTAAATAAAGATTTGGACTCAGTCACCATTTCAAGTGTTTGTCAGTAGAGCAATGGCAATTAATGGTGCAATTGGGTTTGTAACACTGGTATAGCAGAGAAAAACAGGAAGGCAGAAGGGGATCCCTGAGTCATCAAGCCAAAGCCTCTGGCAGTGCAAGAAACTGGGAATAAAATGTTGGCCCCAAAACATATAGGAATATCTGTTCCAGACATTCCTGCACACTGCAGCCACAAGTTGCCCACCCCCACCTCGCCCTTCAAGCCTTAGCATACCAGAAAAGAAGGCCTTTCACTGGTGAGAAAGGGCTTTTGATGGGCTTGTTTCTTGGTACAGCAGTTCCTCAAATGAAAAAAACAAAAGGATAGAAAAGAAGGAAAGAGGGACGTAGCAGTCAGCCCACAATTTAATGCAGCCTCTGGCTGCACCTACACCCAAAAACTTTGTTGGTACAGCTAGACCAGCAAACAGTTCCAGGTGCCTCCCCTCAATAAAAGGATTCTGCTGCTTTAGCTTATTCCTTGTAGATTCATAGATAGCAAAGGGCTGGAAGGGACCTTGGAAGATCATTGGGTCCAGCCCCCTGCATCAGGCAGGAAAGACAACTGGAGTCAGGTGCCCCCAGCAAGGTGACCGTCCAGTCTCCTCTTAAAAATTTCCAGGGTAGGTGATTGCACCACCTCTGGAGGGAGCTTATTTCAGTCTGGACACCCTGACTATGAAGGAAGTTTTTCCTAGTGTTAAGCCTGAAGTGGTCTTCCAGGGGTCTGTGACCATTACTCCTGGTTTTCCCTAAGAGTGCCTTGGTAAAGTTGTTCGCCAAGCCCTTGATGTACTCCCCTGATGTAGTGATAAGCTGCAGTCAAGTCCCCTCTCAGCCTTCTTTTTTTCAGGCTGAAGAGACCCAAGTCCCTCAGCCTTTCCTCATATGGCTTGCCACACAAGTCTCTGATCAGATGGGTGGCTCTTCTCTGGACTCTCTCAAGCTTTCCCACATCCTTATTGAAGTGCAGTGCCCAGAACTGGATGCAGTGCTCCCTCTGGGGTCTCTTCAATGCTGAGTAAAGCAGAAGAATCAGTTCCTTGGTTTTGCTGAAGATGCTCCGATTGATGCACACCAGAGTATTATTTGCCCTGCTGGCTACAGCATCACACTGCTGGCTCATGTTCATACCGTGGCCTATTATTACCCCCAGGTCCCTTTCAGTCATGATGCTAGTCAGCTTGGCGCCACGGGGCCTGTAAGTATGTCTGGGGTTGCTCATCTCCAGATGGAGCACTTTACACTTCTCAATGTTGAACTTCATTTGGTTCTGGTCTGCCCAACTTGTCAGCCCGTCTAGGTCTGCCTGTATCTGCAGCCTATCTTCAAGCGTGACCACATTCCCCATAACTTGGTGTTGTCTGCAAACTTGGTCAGTGAGCTCTTCACCCGCACATCCATATCATTGATAAAGATGTTGAAAAGTACTGGACCAAGCACGGATGCCTGAGGGACACCACTGGCCACTTCTCACCAGGTTGACACAGATCCATTCATTAGGACTCTCTGGGTTCTACCCCACAGCCAGCTTCCTACCCACCTGACTGTCAAGTGGTTAAGCCCACAATCCTCCAATTTCCCATGAGAACATCATGGGATACCAGCTCAAAGGCCTTTTGCAAGTCAAGGTATACAATGTTGGCCTCCTCTCTCTTATCCAGGTGGCAAGGTACCTCATCGTAGAAAGTGAAATGATAAGAGATGGAAAGACATTTTTTCCCCAACAGTGCTGCATCTACACCGGGACCTTTGTCTGTATGAAAAATGTCATCAAAAAGCCCAACCTTGACCATCATTGCTAAGACCTGGCCCAGATTGTTTTTAACATATTTCATCAAAATTAAAGTTTCTGGGAGAGGGGTAAAAAAAAAATCAAAATGTATGACTACAGACTGAAACAACAGGCTTACTGCTCAGGTTGTTTAACACCAAATTCCTCTCTCCTTCTCTTCTCCTCCCAGGCTAGTAACGGGCCACGTTGCATCAGCTTGTACCAGCCTGGAGGTTGTTGCATAGCTCACTGATTCCTGCAGCTCAGTGTGTGCTCTCCTGGCCTGGGCTGCATGAGGATGGCATAGCCTGGAAGGCAATCCTAACTTTGGGGATGCTCTAATTTAACTTAAAGGGTTATTTTTAAGCAGCCCAGAATCCATGGATGCCAAAGTGGCTTTTGGTCTCCTTCCCTCAGTTCCAAACCCTTTGGAGACAAGACAGTGTTTCTTCATTGCATTGTACCCTGTGTTCTCATGGACCTCTATGCCAAGGGAGGCAGTGTTGGTGCGCAATGCCGCCTTTCTGCTCTGGGGTTATTTTGCAATGACTTTGCACAGATGCAAGCAAACAGCTATTTCAGGGGCAAAGCAGATGGGAGCCAGGCCCACTGTGCATTGGATCTGTGCAATGGGAAAGATCCTCCTGGAATTCGGCAGTCTGCTCAGAGTCCGGTCCCTGGGTCAACATGAGTTAATGCCTATCCTGCTGCTGCACAGAGCTAATTTATCTGACAAACAGGGGACTGCCAGCACATCTGAAAGCCCCCCGCCTTTCCCATCTACACCTACTGCGTTTCTCAGCTTGGCAAAGGTTAAACCAGGTCTGTCATAACAATGGAAATCCCACATAATCAAAAAATAGGTGAGGCATTAATCTTCTTTCTCTACCTTGAGCCCTTTTTAAACAGATTATTTTGTCTTTAGAGACAGCTTTAATACTGCTTAATAAATCGATCAGAAATGAAGGATTTTTTTTTCTCTGTACAGAGACAGGGTGATTACCCTGATTCCATCAAGGAGGAAAAAAAAAAAAAAAAGAAAAAGACGACAATTAACTTTTGTCAAATACACAAAGAAAAGGATTGTTCTCCATAAATACCTCTGTGCTTCATTCATCATATTTAAGGCTAATTTATATTGTCCTGAGCCAGCTTAGCAAAAATGACATATCCATTTCCTTTAGTCTAATCTGGGGAGTTTGTGCTGTTCGCCAAAATAATTAGCAGACCTTTCTATACTAGACAGGAACAGGTAATTCAGCCCCTGAATGAAGAATACCAGGCTGAGAAAATTGCACTGGAAGTGGAGGGCAATAAAGCTACCATTGAGATAGTGGAGTTCAGGAGAGAGGAGTCAGCCATTGAGACCAGTCAAACTGGAGCATACCAGAGATTCCCCCATCCCACTTCCTAAGATGAACTTCTTGGTTAAGCCAAGTTACCTTTCGTGCTGCCACTCATATCCTGGATAACGGGCCTCGGTGAGGGTGAACTTGTTGCTTTCAGAATACAGCTAGCTTCCACTGGATTGCAAAGGCAATTTCCTCTGCACCAGGGGTGGGCAAAATGCGGCCTGGATGCAGCCCACCAAGCTATTCTATCCAGCCCACGGGGCTCCTAAAAATTTAGAAAATTAATATTTATCTGCCCTGGGCTGCCTGTCATACAGCCCTTGATGGCTTGCCAAAACTCAGTAAGCAGCCCTCTGCCCAAAATAATTGCCCACCCCTGCTCTGCACAGAGGACTGGGACTGCACGCTCAGGTTTTCAAACCTAAATAGTGCCCAATCCATATCTCCAGGATATGCCCAGACAAAATCCTGGCTTCTTGCACAACTGTATGGAGAACAAATCAAGTAGGATTCCTAACCTCCTGCCATGCTGGAGTTGCCAGGCTCTCATGCGGCAAAGTTCACATCTGATCAATGCAAAAGGTAAAATTAAAATGATAATTTCTAGGTAAGCAGGGCTTGTTGCACTCCCGCAACGGGCAGTTGCATTTCAGAGCAAACACAGAAACAGTGCAAAACATTATCTTCAGGGTCTATTTTATTCCTAACGTGTAGCTCCTGTAGCACACATATGCCAGATTATTCCTAAAATACACATGACGGGTCAGCAGTATTTTCAACCCCATGCTTGACCATGACCATTCTTTCCCAAACTGTACAAAACTTACTTTACTTTTTTACCAAGCTTCAAGGCTTCACAGTTGCTGGCACTGTGACCATCTCTAAAGCTGGTGTCATGTTTGCCATGACCAAACAGCTATGGAAAAAGCGTTAGGATAATTTCCTTACCACAGGGTGCTATGGTCCTGTGTTTGTGAGAGCCCCGTATTCCTCTCTGGACTGTTTGCCCTCTTAACTGTTCAAAGCATATGCACTCAAGGCCTTTTATCATAGGAAGAGCTAGTCCTGCAGTAGTGATGGTAGAAGCTGGCTCACTGTGTTAGTGAATGAGGCTCAAACCTTCTTCCCTTGTATGTACCACTAGTATTTTCCAGAGAAAACAATACTAGAAAGCAATACAAGGACACACCTGTACCTTGGAGCTACTGCAGGGTTTGAAGGCAGCAAATTCCTGCTACAACAAGCAGCTTCAAACCGGGATTTCTTAGTGCATAAACAGACCCTTCCTCAGCAGCCTGCTGACAGGGCACAGCCCTGGAGGCAGCCTGAGCGAGCACCAGGGACATCCAATGCCATGTCAGCACCTTGCGAGCCGTTAACTCTATGAAGTGCATCATCTAGCAGCAAGTCGTCTGCTTCCAAGACAAGCCGCTCTCTGCGCCGAGAAGAATTTGTTTCCTCTCCGAGCAGTTCTCTGATCACTTAGTCACTGACTTAGCACAGAAGGGCCAGCCAGGCTTCTCAGGGCTGATAGATGATGGGTCGCCCGAGATCGAACCTGAACAAGGGGACTCTGTGATGGAGATGGAAATTGCAGCTCTGCACTACAGCTGCTGACTCTTAGCCTGAGGAGCGGTAAATCACCACAGCTGACAAGCAGGGCAGCTCAAACAAGCCGTCTCTTCACAGGCAGCAAGCCCAGCTCTTGAGAAATGCTGCCCTCTTCCAGCCCCTAGAGACAAAGTTTGGCAGTCTCTGTGGCACAGGTGGCTTCCTTCACGGCACAGCCTCCCCTGCCCAGGCACCCTCCTGGGGTCTCGCTGCCATAACTTTGCAGGGGTTTTGGAAGAAGCAGAAAGAAGGACTCTGTCCCAAAGAAGTCATTTCCACCAGGGAGCCAAGGATCCAAAACCAACAAAGAGGCTTCCCTTGGGTGGTCTAAGTGGACTTCTTGTTGGCAGGTGGGAAATTTGACTCTTCTGCCTTCTGTGGATAGCACTGCAGCCCCAATCTAGGAACAGACAACTCCCCACTTCCCACCGTGGAAAAAAAAACAGGGAAAACTCTGCCGGGGGACCCTCACACAGCTTCCTTCTCTTCCCTTTGGGTTTTCCAGGGCAGGAACCTTGCCTGGATGGAACCACATGCCTTCTTTATGATATCTGAGTCATTTTCCTACTGAATAACTATGACCCTGGGAGACAGGTGAGGCAAGGTGACCCCCTGACTCTTGCTGATAGCGCCAATATTTTGGAGAAATTTCTTAACCAGCCATACTTCCAGGTAAAGCACAGGATTTCCAGACAACGGCCTGCAAAGCCCTTTGCACCTCCAGTGTCCTCCCTCCCTCCATTCAGTGTCTTCCCCGCTCCAAGAGCCCTTTGGGTTTCATTGAGCATCAGTTTAGGGCCCCAGCACTGTCCTGACAAGATGGGCTGTGGTTTGCATCTAGCCCATGACTCATTTCTCCTCCGTGGTGCAGGGATAGCTGCAAATTCTGGATTTAAAAAATGATGGGGTGCTCACCTAAAAATGTGCATCACTTCTCCCATGGCAGAATCAATGCACCACAGGTCAGGAGGTGGCTCTGTTCAATTCCTCTCCAGAGCAGGTCTCACCTAAGCCACACTTTGTCCTTTCTAGGTGGATTGTAAAGCCACCGAGTGCAGGAATGGACTGTCCAGTGTTTTTATAGGGGCTAGCACCAGGGGACCCTCTTCGTGGGGAGAACACTACCTCCCACTGGTGTACATCATTAGGAGGAGGGGCAGTGTAACAATAATATCAATAGTATTGGGATTTTGCCAGTGAGATGAACGCCCCATGGAAGAGAGATCTGCAGCAGCCACTTTACTGTGTCAAGCACAGACCAGGAACACAAGACAAATCCAAGTCCCTGCGTCTTGCCACCTCACTTTTTACATGACCCAAGCACCTAACTTTTATAGGACATGCAGTAAAATCCCCCAGAACAGGCCCATTAGTAGATCACTGAAGAAAACTAGACACTGGCCTACTCAGCTCAACATTTTAACCATGGAATCTAGCTAGGGAAAAAAGGAAAATATTCTATTCCTCTCATGCTTTGAAAGTTAAATGACAGTGTGTAAATGTTGCCTAGGGATGAAACTTCAAACTGCTTCCTTTGCTCAGATGTTGAGAGAGATGTGCACGATGGAAAAAGAATGACTCTAAGGCGGACTCGCTGCCTCCGATCATTGACTTTTTCATCTCTAGCCCCAGTACACAACACAGGGGAGATCTGAATTAGCCTTATGAAAGCAGATGGCCTAGATTTACTTCATGTCTTAAAAGGAAAAGACGGCAGTTCTTATACAAACTTTAAAAACTGACACTTGGGCCTCTCTGCTGTGGCATATCTAGGGCAAAGTTGGTTGCAATCAAATTGGTCTTCCCAAAAAAGCTTTTACTAATTGAAGGGCTTTGTTAGGTGGAGCCTGAATTATGCATATGATTTGCATGGGCTTTTCTAAGCAAGAGATTCAGCTCTTGAGCAAGTGAAGAAAGGATCAAATTTTCTTCTGGTGTCACTTCACTGGCTTCAAAATGCCATTCTTCATAGTGCGAGAACCCCAGGGCACACGCTGCAATTAGCAGGCAGTAGGTTTAAAGCACACAAAATAAAGCACTTTTTTATCCAACATAAAACTAACCTAGGGAAGGCCTCATCATGACTTATCACGGTGGCCAAGAACATAACCAGGTTCAGAAGGCATTAGACAAATGTATGGAGGGCAGCTCTATCAGGGGTTAATAAATGCAAGAATGAGAGATGCAGCCTCAGGCTTCAGACATCCCTAAACCTACGACTGCTGGTGGCTCAGAGTTTGCAACAGGAAATGGATTACTTTTGCCCTGTTCCTTACACTCGTCCTGATGCTTATCCTCTTCTTCCAGTACATCTGCCACTTGCTACTGTTAAAAACAGGACACTGGGCTGGGTGGACCTTCGGTCTGACCCAGAGTGGATGTTGCACGTTTTAGGGGAGAAGCTGTCTCAGCCAGCTTCATTGTTCCACCTCACTACTGTTCCTCTCATTGTCAGCCTGAGTCTATGTCCAGTGCATTTGTCTCTTCCTAATGGACTTATAAAAGAAGGGGCAACACCTGACAATATTACTGAAACAAAACGGCTGTTGCCTCGCTAGCATACACTCCAGAGCTGTATACGCTCCCAGCAAAGAGGAAACCTAAGGAACAAGAATGAAAGCCAAATCATCACCATCCTGGTCCCATAGGCATCAAATACAGAGCCACATCAACATTAGTGGTCCCCAAGCTTTGGTGGCCACAAGCAAGAAGAGGGAACAAATTATGTGCTGTGGGCAACAACAGGCTTCTGTTCCTGTCAACCTCAGTTTCAGCTTCCTGGGATGGTGAGCAATGTTTGAAGGTCCTGGAACCAGCGTGTTGTCTACAAGCCATGGGCTGGGGATCACGCCTGGTCACCATCTCCATATTTATTCCACAAGGACTTGGTTCCCACCTTTTGAGTAGGCCAAATGAATTCAAGATGGAAACATGATATATTATAGCCAGAGATGCATACATACAGCCCAGCAAAACTAAGATACACACATCAGCATATAAGGGAATTCTCTTCAATTAATGGGTGGTTACCTTCACCCCAGAAAATTGCAGCAGGGGAAGTTTAGGTTACATATGAGGAAAAACTCGCACTCTAGGAGAGTAGCAAAGCACTGGAACAGGTTACCCAGAGGGGTTGTGGACTCTCCATCCTTGTGGACTCTCCAACTGGGACTAGCTACCCAGATCAAGGACAACAAGAAGTCCTTTTTTAAATATATAGGGGGTAAAAAGAAGGTACCGGGTAATGTGGAGCCTCTGCAGGACACACTAGGAAATCTGGTCGTCGCACCAGACAGCAAAGCTAACCTATTTAACAATTTCTTTGCCTCCATTTTTCTGAGCAGGGACCGGGTCACCCCACCGCCACCACCAGGACCCCCTCAAGCCCCAGGGGAGGCGCACCCAGGCCTGGGATCAGTGAGGAC
>NW_017729029.1:55756537-55757880 GCF_001723915.1 Gavialis gangeticus
ACCCCATTCTCATTAAAAAACCAGGGGACCGTGGCGTTGACACCTACACAGTCAAATGGGTCACTAACTGGCTGGAGCACTGCACCCAGAGTGTGGTGGTGGATAGGTCATTTTTGACTTGGAGGGATGTGGGCAGTGGGGTTCTGTGGAGCTCAGTTTTTGGGCCTGCACTGTTCAACATCTTCATCAGCTACTTGGACGAGGGAGTAAAAAGCACCCTGTTCAAATTCGCAGACGACACTAAGATGTGGGGGGATGTGGGCACGCTAGAAGGGAGGAATAGGCTACAATCAGACCTGGACAGTGTGGGGACATGGTCAGGAAGGCCAACCACACCTTGTCATGCATCCACAGATGCATCTCGAGCAGGTCCAAGGAGGTGATCCTCTCCCTCTATGCGACACTGGTCAGGCCACAGTTGGAGTACTGCATCCAGTTCTGGGCACTGCACTTCAGGGGGGATGTGGACAACATGGAGAGGGTCCAGAGGAGGCCACTCGCATGATCAGGGGGCAGCAGGGCAGGCCCTACAAGGACAGGCTACGGGACCTGAACCTGTTCAGCCTCCACAAGAAAAGGCTGAGGGGGGATCTAGTGGCCGTTTACAAACTAGTCAGGGGGGACCAGCAGGCACTGGGGAAGTCCCTGTTCCCCCGAGCACTGCCAGGAGTGACCAGGAATAACGGTCACAAGCTGGCAGAGGGTAGATTTAGGCTAGACATCAGGAGGCGCGACTTCACAGTCAGGGAGGCTAGGGTCTGGAACCAACTTCCAAGAGAAGTGGTGCTGGCTCTAACCCTGGGGGGTTTTAAGAAGAGGCTAGATGTACACCTAGCCAGGGTCATTTGACCCCAGTACTCTTTCCTGCTACGGCAGGGGGTCGGACTTGATGATCTGCTCAGGTCCCTTTCCACCCGACCAACTATGAAACTAAGTGGGCGTGCGCATGCGTGTGTGTGTGTGCATGCACACGCATAGCCACATACATAAACCAGCTACATCAGTAGGGCCCCAAGTTGTGGCAACTAAACGTAAATGAAAATAATTCTCCAGCCACTGGGGCAAAATTACTTTTAAATCCACCTAGCAACAAAGCCCAGACCAGAGCGCCTCACTCCCGCATGGAAAGGACTCGAGAGCTTTGTACAATTGGCTGGGCTATTTACTTGATAGATTACCAAAATAAACAGGACCTTGCCCTAGCTGGGAGAAACGTTGAAGGAAAAAGATATAAATAATCAGGCTGGTGGGTCTTGCTGCTAGTTCCTGGAGCTCCCAGCTGCCTGGGCGCTGCTCAGGACTGGAATGCTGCCTTGCGTCAAGGCCTCTGAAACGGCCTGTTT
>NW_017729029.1:55757996-55764933 GCF_001723915.1 Gavialis gangeticus
TTTTTTTTTTTTTTTTTTTTTTTTACCCCTCTTCTGAACTCCCTTAAACCAGCGTGACAGCAGGCAAGAGCGCCAAGCGGCTGCGTTTGCCTGGAATGCGAAGCTCAAGCCTTCCAGTCGACTGTGATATGCTTGCATACTTTCTTTGCCGCAAGCCCGAGAGGAGGAAAAGTTTGAAGTGCTTGAATGATTTGGCAAAGAGCAACATTCCCCTTGCATTGACCAACAAAAGGCCGAGTTACTCACAGCTCTGCTGGTGCAGCAGCCCTTGCTGCTGCCATTCAGAGGCCAGCTGAATAAAACAGTGGCTCACATGACAGGCCGCCTCCTTGGGGAGGAAGGACAGTGGCCCTATTTGTCTTCAAGAACGGCCTTTAATTAGAGCAAAAGAGGAACCCCGCGCAGCTTCTTCACGGCACAGCAACAGAGCATGTGTTAAAAAGCAGAAAGGGAATTAAATGAGCTGCACACAGAGGGCAATTGTGCAAGGGCTGAGTAGACAGGCAAATGCCAATCCCTTTAAGGCAGAAATCTCCCGAGGATATTTCTCTCATACAAAAAGAAAACTTTTCCTACTCAGATTCCTAATATAACCTCTTTTTGCCCTGGGGGGTGGGGGGGATCTGCACCCCCTTTCCTTTCTACTACTTTTTACCTCCTCCCCCAACTCTGTTCCTTGTACCTTGACATACTGTTTCTGGGTCACCTTGCCAGCATTATCCTTATTTTCTAGCCTGTGCAAATTAGGTTATACTATTTTTCCAGGCACATTTTTCCCCTCTTACACTGGCTCAACTCCCCCCTCCTTTTTCTTGTTTCCACCATACACCCATATCCATACCAGTGCTGCTCTGTGGATTTAGGCAGAGAGGAATTTAGGACTGAATGGGGCCAGAGAGTCCAGTCCCCCTACATTCACAGGCATCCACTGACCCAAGAAATCCCCAAATGCATTACTTCAAATCCTCATGCATGGCACTTCAGCAGATCTTACCCAGAAGGGGCATTTTAATTGCAACAGGAACCCTGACCCTGCACACATCTGCACTTACATCAACTTCTACACCCAAGTTGAGACCCACTGGATTTTGCCTCCATGTGTTCATTTGCTAAACTGAGGACTTAGCAACTATGCACCCGTGGGTGACCACCCAAACAGTCCCCTAACAAAATCATTTGGTAGCATAAACTGGCACTGTTTGCCCACCCCCCACTCCTGCAGAGTCGAATGGATTTGTTCTCTTTTCATCGGCAAACATTTTTCAAAGCAAATAAGTTGCTCTGGAAAGTTCTAGCTGGAGGCTACTTTTCCAGTTACCAGGCTCAAAGCTGATGGAGCCAGAGTGAAGTATATCAGCTCCAGGGCTGGCCCTCCAAACCTGATCATCACCATCGGTGTCTGTTCTACACAGGTGTGAGCTCACGTCTCCGCTGGGATCATTCCTGATATAAGATTAGAAACAGGCCATTTCTGTTTGGGCTGGGTTTCCAAACCTGAGGGTGAAATTACAGTGTTTTCCAATTTCAAAGGGGTGGGTGGAAATCACACGCGCGCACATGCACAGAGCACTAAGAGCTATGCAGAGATCTGCAGTCAGGTGGGTCTCAGTCTGAGTGCAGAGGCAGTGAGAGAGACTGCAGGCACGAATTGCTCTCTGGATGGCCCCATAATTCACTCGGAAGCACAAGTCCCTTTTGCAGGTCCAGGGAGAAGCCTGGCACTCACTATAGCTATGAGAGCTGAGGATCCCCGAGTCTGTGCATGAAATAAATAGGCAATTGTTTAAAAGGAGCTGGGTTTGCAGAAGCAACCTGAAGAGAAGCAGCAAAGAAACGGCACTACCCTTGGTGGTAGCAGAGAGAGGTGGTGGCCCAGCGGCTAGCAGCAGTCAGCGGCAGCAATGGCACCTGGCAGCAACTCCAGCGCAGGCCTCCTTCCCCAGCACCTGCTACTTCACCTGGCCTAGACGGCAGAGCCCCCAGAGCCAGGCAGCAACCCCCTGGCAGCAAGGAGCAGCAGGGTCCTCTGGGATTAGCCTCCCGCCGCACCACTTGCCACTGTTGGCTGACATAGATGGTCGTGCCCCCGTACGGCAACCCTGGACAAGTCTCCCTTCCCAGCTGAGCAGGCTGGGTGGTAGCTCTTCTGAGCTGGTTTGCCAATAACTAAAGCACTTAACTGTTTCAGGATTCAGCTAATGCTTAGTAGTCTGGGTTTTCTTTAAGATCATGTGTTTATTCCCTTCTCCCCTGTAATAAACCCCATCTGGGTTTAACATTGTTTGCAAGTGGGGAACTTTATCAGGCAGAATACCCAGTCAAATTTACATCCCCAGGTTTCTGTTTCTGTTCCCAGGTTTCTATGGGTATAATATCTCACGAGGGCTTGAGCCAAATTTAGAAAGTTGGTGTTAAACATTGAACCTGGCCCTTATTACTTCCATCCAGTTCCCAGCAGAAGGGTTACACGTACAGACATGTTACACAATACGCACATATACAAACTTACACATGTAGAAGGGTTTCTCACACACACACACACACACACACACACACACACACACACACACACACACACACACAGCAGCACTGGTATAGATATGGGTGTATGGTGAAAACAAGGAAAAGGAGGGGGGAGTTGAGCCAGTGTAAGGGGGAAAATGTGCCAGTGTAAGGGGGGAAAAAACAGTATAACCTAAATTGTGTGTGTGTGTGTGTGTGTGTGTGTGTGTGTGTGTGTGTGTGTGTGTGTGAGAGAGAGAGACCTTGTACATGTTACACACACACACACACACACACACACACACACACACGTGCGCGCGCCCATAGCTGTCTTCAAAGACCAAAGCCCCTATTGGCTCCACAGATGCTCAGACAGAGCAAGAATGTAAAAATTTAATTACAGATGTTCTCTGTTGTTGAGGAATACACAGAGCCCAGTGCAGACCTGTATCCACATGACTAGTCCTTAGCTAAGTTACTAGACCCTCAGAGGTAAAGTAAAGGGCTGGGCCAAATATGCATTTCTAGCCTGAGTGAAGGTGACAGCATCGCCCCGGGGAGAGCTGTGACACTGTAGTTGCTCCTGCACTGCATTCTCCGTGGCGCCAAGGGATTGAGAGACTTGGGTGGAACCTCTGTGGTTGCCCGTGGCTTTGAGCCATTTTGTCGCATCCAACCTTGAGATTTTACACATCTTCACAGTGAATTATAAAGGGTGTGAATTTACAAGAGATGAATTAAGGGCTTCGTAAGAACCCCATATGAATCCAAGCCACCTGGGCTCACGCAACCCAATTAAGTCTGCCTTTGGTGGGCTCATGCCGTGCTCTCCTGTTTTCTCGTGTCCTGTAGATGCTCAGATCTTAACCTCACCCCTCTTTCCCTTCCCCCTGCTCAGTCCTTCAGACTGCCAAGATTGAAGCAGCACTCAGATCTTGATGAGGGGCCCTCCCATCTCTGCTTTCCCACCACCCTCACACCTCCAGCTTGAGCTTGTGACACCCACGGGTCACAGCCCTTGCATGGACTCTCACTTGGAAACTATTCCGGCAGCTCAGCAGCCCAGTGACTGATTTGTGGCTTTTTATGGTGAACTTTACAAGCACTTGGCAGTAAACATCTCGTTAGGAGCCATCGCCTCTCACAGGAGGCGGGAAGGGCAGAGCATTTACACACTTCTGGTCAGAGCATCGAGCTCTTAATTACATAGCCCAGCTCAAGCAGCTTCCCCACATTTACCCTAATGGAGACCTACCTAAACAAGGCCCCCCATGCACCAGATTACATCTCATTTTGTGCTTAGTATTGGAAAGAGCAGGCTAGGAGCTGGTGACTATTGGAAATGTTTCATCTTACGAAATGTATTGCTTTTTCCTGTCAATTATGAGAGCAGAACTTTACAACCCTGAACAAATTGCTTTGTGAAAGTGTAATAGGTGTGCACGAGGACTGATTACGTTTCTAGTGGCAGGCTGGTTTAAAAACTGCTGATGAAAATGCGTAGGTCAAAAAGAGATAAATGGTGACAAGGGTGACGATGCTCGTGAACGACACCAGCTTTCTAACAAGCAGGAGAAGCTGAACACCTCCAGCAGTATCCCACCTTCACAAAATACCACTGTCTTCAGCAGCAGTCAAAAGCCTCATCTGTAAAGGGAGGTTAGAGCATTAACAGGGGGTTACAGTAAGTTAGCTCTGAGGCTGGCAATCTTCTCCCTCCCCCCCTATAAACACAAGTCTGGAAAGTCTAGATGTCATTAACAAGCAGCAATGCATGAAATACATGTGTACAGTAATATTAGCACCGATCTCCTCAGGAAGCTGCATAACCTGGAGAGGCAATGGAGATCAGCAGCCAGCCTGCGACCAAGGATATCATCCCAGTTGTGGACCTCTCCATGTGCCCAAAGATGAGGAACTGGGTTCCAGGTTCCCCCCACAAGGCATTGCTACCCTCGCATTGTGCTGACGCTGCCTCTCCCTTCATCAGATTAGCATCAGAGGACACTTTTACTGTGTTGGAAGAATAAAGCTATCAAGAGAAGCAAAAGGGAAGACTCACATCTGCAGGAGATGGGACCATTACAGGAATAAAACCACCACTACATACTCATTTACCTCAACATGTTGATCCAACCAGGCACATGAGCATAGGCCTAATTTGAAGACTAGAAGTGAAGCCAATGGGCAGCGTTTCCAAAAGCAAGGACATTCCACTAAAGCCAATGGGATTTAGGCTTCTGTGGAGTCTGGGGACCTGTGAAAATGTTCCCTGTGGTGCTTGAAGTTTTGCACACTGAATTTCCACATTACTGCAGTAGCCCTTGACTTCAAGAGGGCCAAGTTCAATGAGCTGAGGAGATTAGTGGGAGAGGCGCTGGGGTCCTGGAGAGCAGGGGAACTGGGTGCCCAAGATGAGTGGTCGTTCCTTAAGGAGATGATACTCAAGGCCCAAGGGGTGACAATCCCAATGAAAAGCAAAGGGGGCAAGAGTGCCCAAAAGCCCCCCTGGCTCACCAAGGGCATTTGGGAATGCCTGATTACCAAAAAGGAGGTGTACACCCAGTGGAAAGGAGGGGCTATCACCAAAGAATATACCTCCACCGCCCAGGTCTGTAGAGGGGCTGTTAGGAAAGCTAAAGCAGATATGAAACTAGGGCTAGCATCAAGGATAACAAAAAGTCCTTTTTAAATACATAGGGAGTATGAAGAAGGCACCGGGTAATGTGGGGCCCCTGCAGGATATGATTGGCAATCTGGTGCTTGCACCAGAGGAGAAAGCAGACCTCTTTAACAAATTTATTTGCCTCCATTTTCTTGTGCAGTGACCGGGACTCCCCTACCAAGATTCAGGACGGACTCAGGAGAAACTCCACCAGGCCTAGGGTCGGGGAGGACCAGGTTAGGGAACTTCTGGAGGGGCTGGACATGTTCAAATCAGCAGGTCCAGATGCTCTACACCCCAGGGTGTTGAGGGAATTGGCAGGGGTTATAGCGGGGCTCTGGCACCGCTTTACAAGCACTCGTGATGCTCTGGCCAGGTGCCAGACGACTGGAAGAAGGACAATGTGGTCGCCATCTTTAAAAAACAGAAGAGGGAGGACCCGGGCAACTATAGGCCCATTAATCTTACTTCAGTCCTGGGGAAGCTCTTTGAGAAGATTATCAAGGAGCACATCTGTGATGGGCCAGCAGCAGGGATTATGCTCAAGGGCAACCAGCCTGGTTTCATTAGGGGCAGATTCTGTCAGACTGACCTGGTGGCCTTCTACAATCAGGTCACAAAATCATTGGACGCAGGTGTTGCGGTGGATGTAGTCCTTCTGGACTTCAGGAAGGCCCTTGACACTGTCTCCCACCCCATTCTCATTAAAAAGCTAGGCAACTGCGGCATTGATGCCAACACAGTCAGATGGGTCGCAAATTGGCTGATGGGTCATACTCAGAGAGTGGTGGTGGACAGGTCATATTCAACCTAGAGGGATGTGGGCAGTGGAGTCCTCCAGGGCTCAGTCCTCAGGCCTGCACTGTTCAATTTCTTTATTAGCGACTTGGACGAGGGGGTGAAAAGCACCCTGTTTAAATTCGCTGACAACACCAAGATTTGGGGTGAGGTGGGCACACTAGAAGGGAAGGACAGATTACAGCAGGACCTGGACAGGTTACAGGAGTGGGGAAATGAAAATAGGATGGAATTCAATACTGACAAGCGCGGGGTGCTGCACTTAGGCAGTAGGAACAAGCATCACACCTATAGGCTGGGGAACTCCCTTCTTGAGAGCACGGTGGCAGAACGAGATCTTAGAGTCATTATTGACTCCAAGATGAACATGAGCCAACAATGCAAGGACCCAGTCAGTAGGGCTAACTGTACCTTGTCATGTATCCACAGATGCATCTCGAGCAGGTCCAAGGAGGTGATCCCCCCCCTCTGTGCAGCACTGGTCAGGCCGCAGCTGGAGTACTGCGTCCAGTTCTGGGCACTGCACTTCAGGAGGGATGTGGACAACATGGAGAGGGTCCAGAGGAGGCCACTCGCTTGATCAGGGGGCAGCGGGGCAGGCCCTATGAGGAGAGGCGACGGGACCTGAACCTGTTCAGCCTTTACAAGAGAAAGCTGAGAGGGGACCTGGTGGCCATCTATAAACTTACTAGGGGGGACCAGTGGGGATTGGGAGAGACCTTGTTCCCCCAAGCGCCTCCCAGAGTAACAAGGAATAACAGCCATAAGTTGTTAGAGTAGGTTTAGACGAGACATCCAAAGGCACTACTTCACAGTCCGGTGGCTAGGATCTGGAACCAACTTCCAGGGGAAGTGGTGCTGGCTCCTACCCTGGGGGTCTTTAAGAGGAGGCTTGACATTCACCTTGCTGGGGTCATTTGAGCCCAGTTTTCTCTCCTCCCCAGGCAGGGGGTCAGACTAGAAGATCTGAAA
>NW_017729029.1:55769933-55770483 GCF_001723915.1 Gavialis gangeticus
TCTCCCACCCCATTCTCATTAAAAAGCTAGGCAACTGCGGCATTGATGCCAACACAGTCAGATGGGTCGCAAATTGGCTGATGGGTCATACTCAGAGAGTGGTGGTGGACAGGTCATATTCAACCTAGAGGGATGTGGGCAGTGGAGTCCTCCAGGGCTCAGTCCTCAGGCCTGCACTGTTCAATTTCTTTATTAGCGACTTGGACGAGGGGGTGAAAAGCACCCTGTTTAAATTCGCTGACAACACCAAGATTTGGGGTGAGGTGGGCACACTAGAAGGGAAGGACAGATTACAGCAGGACCTGGACAGGTTACAGGAGTGGGGAAATGAAAATAGGATGGAATTCAATACTGACAAGCGCGGGGTGCTGCACTTAGGCAGTAGGAACAAGCATCACACCTATAGGCTGGGGAACTCCCTTCTTGAGAGCACGGTGGCAGAACGAGATCTTAGAGTCATTATTGACTCCAAGATGAACATGAGCCAACAATGCAAGGACCCAGTCAGTAGGGCTAACTGTACCTTGTCATGTATCCACAGATGCATCTC
>NW_017729029.1:55770562-55771761 GCF_001723915.1 Gavialis gangeticus
AAGCTGAGAGGGGACCTGGTGGCCATCTATAAACTTACTAGGGGGGACCAGTGGGGATTGGGAGAGACCTTGTTCCCCCAAGCGCCTCCCAGAGTAACAAGGAATAACAGCCATAAGTTGTTAGAGTAGGTTTAGACGAGACATCCAAAGGCACTACTTCACAGTCCGGTGGCTAGGATCTGGAACCAACTTCCAGGGGAAGTGGTGCTGGCTCCTACCCTGGGGGTCTTTAAGAGGAGGCTTGACATTCACCTTGCTGGGGTCATTTGAGCCCAGTTTTCTCTCCTCCCCAGGCAGGGGGTCAGACTAGAAGATCTGAAAGGTCCCTTCCGACCCTACTTCTATGAATCTATGAATCTGAAACTAAATGCAAAAACCAACTCCTCCCATTAGATGACCCACAATAGACCTCTGAAACAGCAGCTTCCTGACCCTTTATATATGTATTTAATATCAAGTGGAAAGTTAAACTTGTTATTAGACCCAGAAAGAAGGGTAAGGTTTTGTGTTTCGTTTCAGTGGAAGGCGCTGAAATCCAAAGGGTAGGCATCCTTATAAAAACCTTGATAGAAGCAGATGAGGATTAATAATAGGATCGTTTAACATCTGTATTATGGTAGTGCCCTCTCAGGACTATGGTTGTTGAGATGGGAGCTGTCCAAAAAAAGGGAAAACACTGAGACCCAAGGAAGTGGGGCGACTTGTCCAATAACAGGGCAAGTAGGTTGCTACTTACATCCAGGAGTGTGGCAAACCCAGGCCTCCAGGGTAAATTAGCCCTCATGGAGCTTCATGGTGCCAGAGCTAGACTACTTCTGACTCCCAAGCCAGCTTGGGTATCTCTACCCTCCACTGAAGTGTGGAGTGTGTCTACACTGCACAACAAGGCTGGAAAGAGATCTGGAGAAGTTGATGAATTTACATGTTGCATAGTTAGTAGGTTCAGAAGGGACCTGAGCAGATCATTGAGTCCACCCCCCTGCCACGTCAGGAAAGAGTACTGGGGTCAAATGACCCCAGCAAGGTGATTGTCAAGCCTTGTCTTAAAGACCCCCAGGGTAGGAGCCAGCACCACTTCGCTTGGAAGTTGGTTCCAGATCCTAGCTGCCCTGACCGTGAAGTAGCGTCTCCTGATATCTAGCCTAAATCTACCCTCTGCCAGCTTGTGACCGTTATTCCTGGTCACTCCTGGCAGTGCT
>NW_017729029.1:55771899-55774848 GCF_001723915.1 Gavialis gangeticus
ACCCCTGTAACCTGTCTAGGTCCGATTGTAGCCTATTCCTTCCTTCTAACCTGCCCACATCCCCCCACATCTTAGTGTCATCAGCAAATTTGAACAGGGTGCTTTTTACCCCCTCGTCCAAGTCGCTGATGAAGATGTTGAACAGTGCGGGCCCGAGGACCGAGTCCTGGGAGACCCCACTGCCCACGTCCCTCCAGGTCAAAAATGACCCGTGTACCACCACTCTCTGGGCACGGCCCTCCAGCCAGTTGGCGACCCATTGACTGTGTAGGTGTCAATACCACAGTCCCCCAGTTTTTAATGAGAATGCAATGAGATGTTGTTGGGATCCTTCTGTGGGTTCAGCCAAGAGATTTGCCTATGTTTTAATCAAGTGTCATTTTAGATCCTGGGAAGTGAGTTAGCTAGTTGCTCCCTTTAGCTTTAATGAGATTCATTAAATCCCCCTGTGGCAATCTTTCTCCCCCGAGGAAGGCTTTTCTTCTCTAGTTCGAAAAAAAAGTCTCGAAGAGGTTGAACAGAGAAAAGAGACAACCAGTAGTGGTGTTTCTGGCCTTCATGAAACAACACTGGTCCCGCCATTCATTATCTACACAAGATCAAAAGTCTGTTTTCACTCTTTCAAGTCTCTTAATGGCAATATAACCCCCAGGCTCAAAGAAGGTGAATGGCGAGTTTCACGTCATCTTTACCATAGCAGGAGAAAGAATATCAGGAATGCTGGTTTCATTACAAAAGCTTCCTTTTTTCTATCTGAGTAGTCAGTTGTCTTAAAGATGTTGAAGTGAAATATTGTTATTCAAATGAAAAGCCTTCTTACAATATTATTCATATTTTAAAGAAGGTGAGAAACAATTGGACTATTTAGAGTGTCCTCCCTATGTACCAGTTTTCCTAAAGCCTAAAGAATGAAAAAAAAAGACATTTTAAGGCAGTTTGGGAGGGTGTGGGGAGGAAGGAAGGGAAAAACTTAAGATTTTTTTTTTTTTTTTTTTATGTGAACAAGTCCATTTGAAAGCCAGTGTCATTAAAATTCCTCTTCCAATTCATATCATTTCCCAGGGGGAAACAAAAAAGAAAACACCTCCAACCTGGCATGAGATTTACCATGTAATATCTCTGGTGGACCATTTTTTGAGGAAGAAAGTTGTTCAGGCAGTTTTACAAGTCAGGCTTATCATGGAAAGTCACGTTCCAGACTGAATGCTATAACAGTGCATAATCAGTGCCGAGACATACATAGATCACTACAGAGAGATTTAAATTCAATGTAAATTCAACAATGAGAGACTGAGGAAGCAACTAGATGCATTTAGGTATGTCCTATATAATAAATAGCAGTAAAAAATATTATCTCTGTATAATACAGGCAGGGATTTGCTGTAAGACACTTAGCTTTGTAGCGCTTAAAAAAAAAAAGGGAAGACTGCAAGCTCTCTGTTAGAATATGTGCGGCATTCAACACCATGGGGCTCTGATCTCTGATCAGTGCTGCTAGGATCCATTGAAATAGAAATGACTACTAACAATAATATCACCAGCATTGTATAGTGGCCTTGGATTCAATTTCCTTTAAAAAAAAGAAAGAGAAAGAAAAAGAAACTGCCTCTGCATGTTAGCATTGAAATATCCCATTTAGGCTTTGACATTGATACATGGTGGTGATGAATAAGGTTCTAGGGAGTAGAGTTCACAGTCCTTGAAGTGATTGGAGTGGAGGAGCAGTGAATTCACACCCTTGAATCTTTGCTTTGGCTAGAGACATTTTCTGTAAGACGGTTAACAACTCTGCCACCCACATGAGCAGCAGGACTAGGAAAAGAAGCTGGGCTTGCTTCTGAGTGCACTTTACACAGACAAAAATCAGGAGCGATGCTTCTCAAGTCAGTCGAGTTACACGGATATAAAACTATGTACCAGGAGAGTAAGCCCCAGCACCTTATCTGCATGTTCGGGAGACTTTTCCTGCCTTCATAGCAAATGAACACTCATGCTTATGCTCAGGTTGTCCTATGATGTTACACTGGGGTCAGGGCTCTTATGTTGTGAAAAGTTTCTAATGCCTGTCCACAGGGGGGTTTTTGGGGTGATTCTTCACTTGTATATAAATGTATAATTCTTACCCAGGGGCGGGCAATTAAATCAAGCAGAGGGCCGATTACTGAGTTTTGGCAAGCCTTTGAGGGCCGCATGACAGGCAGCCAGGGACAGGTATATATTAATTTTCTACATTTTTAGGTCCCCTGCAGGCGGGATAGAACGGCCTGGTGGGCTACATTCGGCCCACGGGCCACATTTTACCCACCCCTGGCTTTACCTGTAGTGCTCCCAACCCTAAAAGAGGACTTTCATTTCTCTTTCAAGTGGCCAGCAATTGAAAAACAATGGAAGGTCCTTTCCACAGAGTTTCATCATAAGACCCTGTATTAAAAGTCTGAGCCCCAAATTTTAAAAAGTTGCGAATGTGTGTGTGAAAAGTTGTTTTTACCGAAGGCCTCACTGTAAACTTTGCCTACCGTTTTTGTTATGACAAAAGGCGTAATAAAAGGCACCCACGGTCAAGATAAATTGCAGCCTGCTAGAAACAAAGTTTACAATTACTTGAATGATCTACATAACAGAAATTCCTCGAGACCATGTTGAGACGAGGACTATGTTACGTACCCTGCTGAGAAGCAATGTCTGCCTCAAAGAATTTACATATTGACAGACAAGAGGTGAAATGGAGAAAGTATTTGTTATCCCAGTTTCATACATGGTAAACTGAAGCGCAAAAGGGGAAAAAAAAAAAAATCATTTTCCCTGAAGTCACATAGATGGCCTAGAATCATAGAAGTAGGGTCGGAAGGGACCTTGTAGATCTTCAGGTCCGACCCCCCGCCTGGGCGGGAGAAAAGACTCAAATGAGTCCAGCCAGGTAGTCATCAAGCCTCTTCTTAAAGATCCCCA